>NC_064616.1:239394204-240070454 GCF_023898315.1 Schistocerca nitens | reverse complement strand
GACCGTAGGATCCTACGCAGTGCCGTAGGGGACCGCACCGCCACTTCCCAGCAAATTAGGGACACTGTTGCTCCTGGGGTATCGGCGAGGACCATTCGCAACCGTCTCCATGAAGCTGGGCTACGGTCCCGCACACCGTTAGGCCGTCTTCCGCTCACGCCCCAACATCGTGCAGCCCGCCTCCAGTGGTGTCGCGACAGGCGTGAATGGAGGGACGAATGGAGACGTGTCGTCTTCAGCGATGAGAGTCACTTCTGCCTTGGTGCCAATGATGGTCGTATGCGTGTTTGGCGCCGTGCAGGTGAGCGCCACAATCAGGACTGCATACGACCGAGGCACACAGGGCCAACACCCGGCATCATGGTGTGGGGAGCGATCTCCTACACTGGCCGTACACCACTGGTGCTCGTCGAGGGGACACTGAATAGTGCGCGGTACATCCAAACCGTCTTCGAACCCATCGTTCTACCATTCCTAGACCGGCAAGGGAACTTGCTGTTCCAACAGGACAATGCACGTCCGCATGTATCCCGTGCCACCCAACGTGCTCTAGAAGGTGTAAGTCAACTACCCTGGCCAGCAAGATCTCCGGATCTGTCCCCCATTGAGCATGTTTGGGACTGGATGAAGCGTCGTCTCACGCGGTCTGCACGTCCGGCACGAACGCTGGTCCAACTGAGGCGCCAGGTGGAAATGGCATGGCAAGCCGTTCCACAGGACTACATCCAGCATCTTTACGATCGTCTCCATGGGAGAATAGCAGCCTGCATTGCTGCGAAAGGTGGATATACACTGTACTAGTGCCGACATTGTGCATGCTCTGTTGCCTGTGTCTATGTGCCTGTGGTTCTGTCAGTGTGATCATGTGATGTATCTGACCCCAGGAATGTGTCAATAAAGTTTCCCCTTCCTGGGACAATGAATTCACGGTGTTCTTATTTCAATTTCCAGTAGTGTATGACTGAGTAGCGGTTGTAATCATTAAATGAATTGTCAATAGGATCCCACGCATGTATGTGCTTGAATGGAAGTAGCCGATTCCAAATCATGGACATCATCTATAGCGCATAGCATAACACTAGAGATCTGAGAAGCTGGTGTACATTTTCTTACAACCTCAATCGACACATCATCTACAACTACTGTTTGTGCTCCTTCTCAACAGTCATCGCCTATAACTCAGTGGATATATTGCGGAACCTCTGATATGGCCTCAAGACAGAATGCGCTACAAATACTAAAGAATTATCTAGCTGGGGCGGTGTGATGGAGTCGCAAATACAGCTTACATACTATGTTCCTTAGCCGAATCACTTTCAAAGTTCAGTGGTTTTATAGCAAGGTTGCGTCGTGGGCTGATAATACACATCCCTACAATCACCGTCACAGTATTTGTCCGACAAAAGAAAAATCACCTCATTCAGAGATAATGTCGTACCTCAATTCCTAAAGGGGGTATAGCTTTTAACATGGATACTTGTGTGCACCTGTAGAACCAAGACAGCTTGTGACAGTAATATGTAGTAGTTGTTGCGATCGAGGTTTTTTAACATCTGGTCCTCACACAGCTAATTTTGGGTCAATGTTATTTCGTGTCGTAGGCAATCAATTATTGACGAAGTATTATGCTTAGCAGTAGTGGTGGGTGCGTGATACGTTTGCATTTGAGCATCAGATTTATAAAGTATTTGTTTGTGGAAAGGAAATGACTATGTCCACTCTTAAGGAGGGTATAGATTTGACTTGGAGTACTGTGATAGCAAAGGGAAGAGTATGTCCAGTCATAAGGAAGGTGCAGATATTTCCAGAGCCACAGCCTTCAGCAGGGTTTATTTCCGATACTTCGCTCATTGTCGAATGCCGTTCAATTGAGCCCACGATCGTAACATTTAAATGTAAGTATAATTATAACTAATATATGTGACCGGTTTTACAGAATGATTCCGTGTATGGATGGCTTGTGGTGGTAATGATTCATGTTCCCTGTTAACGGCAGCAGCCGTCCGAATGCAGAGGTCTGTTGGAGTGTAGGAATGTATTTGAGTTAACTTTGCCCTCGTCTAGACGACCGAACAGTGAACTAATACTTAGTATGTGTTGGGCGGCTTTCGTGATCAAGTGGAAATTTGAGGAGACTGTATATGGAGGTGTGTTTGCGATGGACTGTTATTCCTTCCCATGTAAATTGTTCTGTTGACTGCTTCTGCACATTTCGTGCTTTTATTTAGTTGAGGGAAAATCGAGTGTGGTGTGTGCATCTAGCATGTAGAAGACACGTTAGTCTTTTCTCTAGACGTTGGAAAGACCTAAGTTGCCTTGTAAATTATACGGAAGATTTGCAATTGGTTACATCACCGACTTCGGTATTCGAGAGTGCAAATATGAGTTTCTTCTATTTGTTTCTAGTTACTGAGTGGTTTACAGCATGCTGCACCTCAATAAAGTTTGGGGTTTGTAGAGAAATAATTTCCAGTCTATATCTTGGGGATTATGTTGCTCTAGCGATCGGTAGGGTGCTGCCTAGTTCTTGATATCGAGAAGTACCGCGAAAATGGTATAATATTATGAAGAACCATGTGAAAATAAGTGTGATCTTGTAATCACCGAGTCTGGAGATGGAGCAGGTTTGGAGCAGAAACAGTAACGCGTTTGTGCCGAGGGGAAAGGATCTCGAATTTGCAGCAGAGCTCTGACTTCGACTGTGGTCCGCTGAGGGTGCTCTGATGTAAAGGGGATGATTTTGTATGGCGCTGAATGTCACGTCTGTAGAAAGAAAGAAATGGACTGCGGAGCATCGTGACATATAGCCTGTGTGAGTGTAGGCATACCATAATTTTTTCGGGTGTTCTACAGATATAAAAGATAACTGCACTGTTTGTGTAAAATGTGTATATATTGTGTTGTAAAGTTACTGTGGCTTACATTATATATATATATATATATATATATATATATATATATATATATATATATATATATATATATTGCACCGTAAAGTTAGTATGGTTCATATTATGGCATGAGTAGAGAGGATGACTGTCTCCTATCGTAAGAGTTTTTCAGTATTTGACGATAAGAATGGTAGTTTGTGTGATATAATTATCAGTGCAAAATGGCGATCTGTGTAAAGTAACCGCTGGAAGCCTCACCTGCAGAAGGAAAAAAGGCGGGCATTTCTTCGATATCGGCAGTATCAGTAATTCGGCGGGTAAATTCGATAAGAAATAATCATAATGCTCGATTCATTGACGTCCTTTTGTGCTGGGATACAGGAGCCTCTACATAGCATTGAGAACGTTTGAGTATGTTGAAAGCAGGAAGGCTATCACGTGAGGTCAACGAGAAAGACTGCATTTGGCGCTACTTTCGTAAACAGGTTCTCTTAGGGTAAACATTTTCATGCATTCAAGCGGAGACATCAAGTAAGCGAGCGTTAACCATTTCTGGAACACTATACAATTCCCAAAGGGTCGACTTGTCTATTATTTTTTACAAAACCATGTGACGTAAGAATAACATTGAGATCATTTTAGATGGCGAGTCGGCATGCGGGCGTTTCGCGACGGGGCGAGGTCTGAGCGATGCTGGGGGCAGGTAGGCATGACTGAACACGTCACGCATGGACCGTTACAAACGTTATGGGGGAAGCAGCCTGTGCTATTCTGTCATCAGCGGTAAAGACAAGTGCTGCCTTGAGGTGTCTCGAGTATGAAACAGACGTGAACGCGCCTCAGAGATCTGTGACGTTGGTATAACTGTGACTGTATACTCGGAAATAGAGACAACTTTCCCCTGCATCCGGCGGCGGGTCGCGGCTGTGACGGTGCGTGCGGTCCTGAACGCACGTCTGTGTGTGCTTTGATAGCTGACGGCCGCGTCACTTCGCGGGAGCTGTGGCATGCGTTGAATGCATGTCTGTTGCATTATTTTGGGAGCGGGCCTGGGGGCTGTGCTACGAGCTATTTGGACAGTTTAGGAGTTGATTTAGTGTCTGCACATTTGTGTACTGCATTTTGTAGGGGCAGTTTACAGGTCTGCACTGAAATTATTTCTTTAATTTAGGAGTTTTTTACGTGTCTGCAGACTGTGTATTGTGATCCCAAGCACATCAGGGCTAGTGTTTTGTGTCAGTGTGATAAATATACTCATTCCCCAAATAAATTGTTTCAAAATAAATAGAGGGCACTCCTTCCTTACTCTATACAGCAGCCCAGCGCAGGCTGAGTCATTTTCGCACCATTTTCCCTATACAGACAACCATCTGGGATTTGGTCACAGGAGGGATGACAGTTCCCTCTGGTGGCAGTAACGTGTACTAGGTCAGCTGGAGTCTAGATCTCATGGTAGAGACACCGCTTGCAAAATAAAGACTTGTGCCCAGAGTCGTTTTCTCGCCATTTCCCTCCAACCATCTTGGATTACGTCACAAAACAGACGACAGCGCCCTCTGCTGGTGGTATTGAGTACCAGCTCCAGACCTTGTGGTGAACATCCTGTTTGACGCCATTTTGGATAACTGTACTTGCGTCGTCAACTGACTGCACAGTGGTGCTCTCGGGTGGCGATGAAACGTACTAGGTCTGTTGGGCTCTGGACCTCATGGTGAAGACATTGGCTGCCGCCATCTTGGATTGCGTCACAGGTGAGAGCGCCCTCTGCTGGTGGCGATGTGTACTAAGGCAGCTGGTCTCTGGACCTCGTGGCAAGCCCATCTGCATGAAATTGGTTAAATAATAAAGACTAACCTCCAAGTCCTTTTTTCCCATGAATACTTGGGAGGAGGTTGCAGTTGAGCGACTGAGGTTAGTACAAGTGTCCTTTCTTTCGCGCCATTTTCTTACCTTAGCAGCGAAACTCCAAGTGACCTTTGTTCACCACAAAAATTCAAACTCGGCCCCAGTTCATAGGAGGAGGTGGCAGTCGGGTGACTTAGGTTAGTGGAGGTAGGCCAAGTGAGCTATCTTCCTGCGAGTTTCTTTGCTTAGTAGAGATAACTGGGGGTGTGGTGCATTATCCTCTTGGAATATGAATTTCCCGCCATTTTTTCTGGGGGGGGGGGTGTGGCGCTTTCCTGCCAAAATTCAAAGTTGCCACCAAAATCCGCCATCTTGAATGACGTCATCGCCGCCATCTTATATGACGTCGTCGCCGCCATATTAGATAACGGTTCTTTGAGGTCGTACACAGGTCGTCCCACTACTCTCGTTACGCAAGGCCGTTTCAGCAAGGCCAGTTCTCCTACCGATTTCCACGGTGTACCTAATGTCTTGAGTGACAACACCCTCTATCTAGCATAACCGACTCCATTCTTGTATAGTTTCATGTTCTATCTTTATATCTGTTTGTCTCTTCATTGGCTTTTTTAACGGCCATTACCTTGATTTTTCAAGTGTTCATGTTTGCAACGCCGTCCGTCTGATGGTAATACTGGCCGTTGTTCAGAAAATCATAAGACGTAAGAGTGTGCCTAAATACAGGGTTGTTGTTGTTGTTGTGGTCTTCAGTCCTGAGACTGGTTTGATGCAGCTCTCCATGCTACTCTATCCTGTGCAAGCTTCTTCATCTCCCAGTACCTACTGCAACCTACATCCTTCTGAATCTGCTTAGTGTATTGATCTCTTGGTCTCCCTCTACGTTTTTTACCCTCCACGCTGCCCTCCAATGCTAAATTTGTGATCCCTTGATGCCTCAAAACATGTCCTACCAACCGATCCCTTCTTTTAGTCAAGTTGTGCCACAAACTTCTCTTCTCCCCAATCCTATTCAATACCTCCTCATTAGTTACGTGATCTACCCACCTTATCTTCAGCATTCTTCTGTAGCACCACATTTCGAAAGCTTCTATTCTCTTCTTGTCCAAACTAGTTATCGTCCATGTCTCACTTCCATACATGGCTACACTCCATACAAATACTTTCAGAAACGACTTCCTGACACCTAAATCTATACTCGATGTTAACAAATTTCTCTTCTTGAGAAACGCTTTCCTTGCCATTGCCAGTCTACATTTTATATCCTCTCTACTTCGACCATCATCGGTTATTTTACTCCCTAAATAGCAAAACTCCTTTACTACTTTAAGTGTCTCATTTCCTAATCTAATTCCCTCAGCATCACCCGACTTAATTTGACTACATTCCATTATCCTCGTTTTGCTTTTGTTGATGTTCATCTTATATCCTCCTTTCAAGACATTGTCCATTCCGTTCAACTGCTCTTCCAAGTCCTTTGCTGTCTCTGACAGAATTACAATGTCATCGGCGAACCTCAAAGTTTTTACTTCTTCTCCATGAATTTTAATACCTACTCCGAACTTTTCTTTTGTTTCCTTTACTGCTTGCTCAATATACAGATTGATTAACATCGGGGAGAGGCTACAACCCTGTCTCACTCCTTTCCCAACCACTGCTTCCCTTTCATGCCCCTCGAATCTTATAACTGCCATCTGGTTTCTGTACAAATTGTAAATAGCCTTTCGCTCCCTGTATTTTACCCCTGCCACCTTCAGAATTTGAAAGAGAGTATTCCAGTCAACATTGTCAAAAGCTTTCTCTAAGTCTACAAATGCTAGAAACGTAGGTTTGCCTTTTCTTAATCTTTCTTCCAAGATAAGTCGTAAGGTCAGTATTGCCTCACGTGTTCCAACATTTCTACGGAATCCAAACTGATCTTCCCCGAGGTCGGCTTCTACCAGTTTTTCCATTCGTCTGTAAAGAATTCGCGTAAGTATTTTGCAGCTGTGACTTATTAAACTGATAGTGCGGTAATTTTCACATCTGTCAACACCTGCTTTCTTTGGGATTGGAATTATTATATTCTTCTTGAAGTCTGAGGGTATTTCACCTGTCTCATACATCGTGCTCACTAGATGGTAGAGTTTTGTCATGACTGGCTCTCCCGAGGCCATCAGTAGTTCTAGTGGAATGTTGTCTACTCCCGGGGCCTTGTTTCGACTCAGGTCTTTCAGTGCTCTGTCAAACTCTTCACGCAGTATCTTATCTCCCATTTCGTTTTCATCTACATCCTCTTCCATTTCCATAATATTGTCCTCGAGTACATCTCCCTTGTATAAACCCTCTATATACTCCTTCCACCTTTCTGCCTTCCCTTCTTTGCTTAGAACTGGGTTTCCATCTGAGCTCTTGATATTCATACAAGTGGTTCTCTTCTCTCCAAAGGTCTCTTTAATTTTCCTGTAGGCAGTATCTATCTTACCCCTAGTGAGACAAGCCTCTACATCCTTACATTTGTCCTCTAGCCATCCCTGCTTAGCCAGTTTGCACTTTCTGTCGATCTCATTTTTGAGACGTTTGTATTCCCTTTTGCCTGCTTCATTTACTGCATTTTTATATTTTCTCCTTTCATCAATTAAATTCAATATTTCTTCTGTTACCCAAGGATTTCTATTAGCCCTCGTCTTTTTACCTACTTGATCCTCTGCTGCCTTCACTACTTCATCCTTCAGAGCTACCCATTCTTCTTCTACTGTATTTCTTTCCCCCATTCCTGTCAATTGTTCCCTTATGCTCTCCCTGAAACTCTCTACAACCTCTGGTTCTTTCAGTTTATCCAGGTTCCATCTCCTTAAATTCCCACCTTTTTGCAGTTTCTTCAGTTTTAATCTGCAGTTCATAACCAGTAGATTGTGGTCAGAATCCACATCTGCCCCTGGAAATGTCTTACAATTTAAAACCTGGTTCCTAAATCTCTGTCTTACCATTATATAATCTATCTGATACCTATTAGTATCTCCAGGATTCTTCCAGGTATACAACCTTCTTTTATGATTCTTGAACCATACTTGGAGCACATTTACACAATCTTTACTCTTGACAGAGTCGTTGGCAGATGTCAGTCTGGTCTTGGCCGTAGCTCGCCACTCACGTCACCTGATCTATCAGTATACGATTACTTTGTGTTGGGAGCTCTCAAGTCTAAAGAGTATCGCAACAACGGTCACAGCCTTCAAGAATTGAAACAGAACTTTTCGGACGAAATTGCAGCAATTTCAGCGTCCCGATTTCGATCTGCCTTCAGTAACTTTCTCACCAGGGCCCAAAACTGCCAAACAGACGAATGATTTTCACTTTCAGCTTCTTTCTAAAGTCAGGTTAGTACTGTCTTTCCTTTCCTCTGCCGTGTTCCTTTGTACCGAAGAACTGTTCTCCGGGCCACTTTTATTTGCCCCACCCTGTAGCTCGACCACTTCACTTACAAAGCACTGGGATACTAGGTCAGACCAGTCTTTAACAGGCACATTCGTAAACAGCGACACCACATCAGTACTAACCATAATGTCACCCTCACTAAGTCGAAGACGGTTAATTCGTTTGCAGAAATCTGCTGAATCTTTCGTATGATGCTCGAATGTCCCATATGTGTGGCGAGATTGGCCAAATATTGCACCTGCTTGTATGTTATACATGAAATGTATTTCAACTTGTGAGTATGGATAACCATCAGCTATTTAGTGGAATGATCACTATGACAATTTGTGCCGGACCGTGATCTGAATCTGGACATCCCGCTTATCGCTAACAGTCCCCTTACCATTAGGCAATACGAGCACGACTCACAGCCAGACCCCAGTTTCCATATCTCGTCAGCCATGTGTGTACAACCTGTACCTGTGCATTTATTATGTGTATTCCGGTACAGGGGAGACAGTTTACTTGAAAATCACCTGCCCGATGTCGTCCGATAAACACGATGTGGCAATTGCGAGTTACGATGCAATGTTACTTCGGACGCCGAGTCAACATATGCCCGTATATGGCGATGACGCGGGCTCCAGCGACGTCACAGCCGGCAGCTGGTGTATACAGGGTGTTACAGAAAGGTACGGCCAAACTTTCAGGAAACATTCCTCACACACAAAGAAAGAAAATATGTTATGTGGACATGTGTCCGGAAACTCTTACTTTCCATGTTAGAGCTCATTTTATTACTTCTCTTCAAATCGCATTAATCATCGAATGGAAACACATAGCAACAGAACGTACCAGCGTGACTTCAAACACTTTGTTACAGGAAATGTTCAAAATGTCCTCCGTTAGCGAGGATACATGCATCCACCCTCCGTCGCATGGAATCCCTGAAGCGCTGATGCAGCCCTGGAGAATGGCGTATTGTGTCACAGCCGTCCATAATACGAGCACGAAGAGTCTCTACATTTGGTACCGGCGTTGCGTAGACAAGAGCTTTCAAATGCCCCCATAAATGAAAGTCAAGAGGGTTGAGGTCAGGAGAGCGTGGAGACCATGGAATTGGTCCGCCCCTACCAATCCATCGGTCACCGAATCTATTGTTGAGAAGCGTACGAACACTTTGACTGAAATGGGAAGGAGCTCCATCGTGCATGAACCACATGTTGTGTCGTACTTGTAAAGGCACATGTTCTAGCAGCACAGGTAGAGTATCCCGTATGAAAACATGATAACGTGCTCCATTGAGCGTAGGTGGAAGAACATGGGGCCCAATCAAGACATCACCAACAATGCCTGCCCAAACGTTTACAAAAAATCTGTGTTGATAACGTGATTGCACAATGGCGTGCGGATTCTCGTCAGTCCACACATGTTGATTGTGAAAATCTACAATTTGGTCACGTTGGAATGAAGCCTCATCCGTCAAGAGAGCATTTGCACTGAAATGAGGATTGGCACATTGTTGGATGAACCATTCGCAGAAGTGTACCCGTGGAGGCCAATCAGCTGCTGATAGTGCCTGCACACGCTGTACATTGTACGGAAACAACTGCTTCTCCCGTAGCACACTCCGTATAGTGACGTGGTCAACGTTACCTTGTAGAGCAGCAACTTCTCTGACGCTGACATTAGGGTTATCGTCAACTGCACGAAGAATTGCCTCGTCCATTGCAGGTGTCTTCGTCGTTCTAGGTCTTCCCCAGTCGCGAGTCATAGGCTGGAATGTTCCGTGCTCCCTAAGACGCCGATCAATTGCTTCGAACGTCTTCCTGTCGGGACACCTTCGTTCTGGAAATCTGTCTCGATACAAACGTACCGCGCCACGGCTATTGCCCCGTGCTAATCCATACATCAAATGGGCATCTGCCAACCCCGCATTTGTAAACATTGCACTGACTGCAAAACCACGTTCGTGATGAACACTAACCTGTTGATGCTACGTACTGATGTGCTTGTTGCTAGTACTGTAGAGCAATGACACGCATGTCAACACAAGCACCGAAGTCAACATTAGCTTCCTTCAACTGGGCGAACTGGCGGTGAATCGAGGAAGTACAGTACATACTGACGAAACTAAAATGAGCTCTGACATGGAAATTAAGCGTTTCCGGACACATGTCCACATAACATCTTTTCTTTATTTGTGTGTGAGGAATGTTTCCAGAAAGTTAGACCCTACCTTTTTGTAACATCCTGTATAAGGGTCGTACCAGCATCCCACAGGCAGTCATACCACTTGACAATTACCAAGAAGTGCTTGGCGGAAAGATCGTGTGATTTTAATTACTTGACGCGACTGGAAACCCGAGAAATTTTAATTCAATTTTCTTTTTTATCCTGTTCTTAATTACATTGAGTAATGTTTTTGATGAATGCGACAACAATATTAGTTTTCTATAGTCAGAACACTCTCTGACGTTTCCTTTCTTCGGTAGGTGACTCCTATTTTCAGCCGCTCGGGCTACCCTTGGGTCTGAGGCGTCTTGTGACGGTTCGCGCGACTTGCCCCCGTTGGAAGTTCTAGTCCTTCCTCGGGCATAGTTGTGTGGGTTGTCCTTAGCGTAAGTTAGTTTAAGTTAGATTAAGTAGTGCGTAGGCCTAGGGGCCGATGACCTCAGCGGTTTGGTCCCATAGTTCTTACGACAAATTTCCCAAATTTTTCCCTTTTTCAGCAAAAGTCTTCCGGAATTTATCCACTGTAATAGCTTCGTACAATGATGTTGTAAAGTTTTTGTTTCACTTTTTCTCCTATTCTCTTCAGAAGTGCTGTTGGGATGTCGTCTGTTCCTGTTGCGTTCTTGCTCTTTAACTGCTGAAGCGCTGGATAAAATTCTTCTGGTATGATTATCGTTCTATTATTATCGTCTTCCACCATATGTTCAAGTTAGACATGGTTGTAATTTCCAACACTTCCGCATCATAGTACAAGTCTTCAAGATAGACCTTCCAGCGGTATGTCATATCTTCCCTGTCAATAAGTAATTGTCCATTCGTATCTTTTATTGTAGTACTTCCTTGTTTAAGTATGTACTGCAGTGGCTTTATCGCGCTATTTGCTTTATCTGTTCTTCCTCCTCTACATCATGCTCTGTTCTTCGCCCAACTTCCTTCATCCTTTCTTCTTTGTCCCGTTTACATTCTGTCACAATGACATTCAGTATTGTTCTGTATTGCATTTGGCTTTTTTTGTATGTACCGTCTTACAGTGGTTTCTGCGATATAATAAATCTACTATATCTTCAGTAATCCAAGGTTTTCTTTTACCCCCTGTCAGCTTGAAATTATATGTACATCAACTACTGGAAAAAATCGTACATCCACCTACATATTTTAAAGCACTAACCAATGTATTACCCCAAACTTTAGGCAGTTATTACATGTAACAGATATAATCTTAAGACCCCTGCTTTGTAAAGTTTTCTCTCATACAATCGCTCCTTCCAGCCTCTCCCTCCCTCTCACTTTCTCTTCCTCTTCCTCTCCCTCTGCCACCAACCTAACTGTGAATCCCAACCAAAATTGTAATTTGTGTATAATTTTTCCACTGTAGTCAACTTAATTATTGTATTTAAAGTTTGTAACATGCCACCTGATGGAATAAACGAGTATGGAGTTTAAGCTGTATCAACTTGTCAAAATAGGATGTATATGCCACCAGAAATATTTATTCCAACGCATACATTCGACACCTCAAAACAAACATCTCCAAAAGCCTTTAAAAATTTATTCTGTAATAATGTCGTTACGATGTATATTCTTTGTACTTTGTGATAATGTCTTCTGTTCTACGATATATATTCTTTGTACTTTGTGATAATGCTTTCTCTTTTGTAATACGACCCTTGCTCCTAATAGTTTCCAGACGATATATTTGTTTACAAAGTATGACAGTATACATGTGATGTGTTATGATAGTGAAAGGAACCTGTGAACACTGTAGGTACTCTACTTTACTTATTTTATTTTTACCGTTAGATATACGATTAATTCTTTTCCGAAAGAAACCCAAAACCATGTTCTGAAATAGTGTTCTGTTTCTCCACTAGACAGTGCCACAAGTTCCTCCAAAAAATCGTAACACAACACACACACACACACAAGTTTCATACTAACCACCGGATGATGGAGGTTTAAACCTTTGAAACGCGTCGTGGAGATAAATAAACAGTGACTGGTAACAGTAAACTTGTTGTTTCATTTAATTTCAATAACAGTCACGGTAAAGCCTAGCCTAAAATGTTCACATTTAATGTCTGTTGTTTCTCATCCGCTGAACATGACCAATCCATCTCAGTTGGTGACCAGTAACGGTGGCTTCTATTGTATACATCTTGGCCTCCTCGAGAACCATAGTGTCTGATTCTAAGTCATTTCATTTGGTGTTAATGATGTACCTAAGCGTCTGTTGGTTGTAGTGTTCTAGTTTCTTAAGATCACGACGATATAGTGTCCAGGTTTCGCAGCCATAGAGCAGGGCAGAAAGAACAACTGCTCGATACACCATCAGTTTTGTCGATAACGTAAGATCTTTATTCAGGAAGACCCGATGTAGGAGACATCCAAAAGCAACATGTGCCGCATGCAGTCTGTTATTCACGTCCTTTTCCGATGAGCAGTTAGTTGATAATATACTCCCTAGATAGAGGAAGTGCTCTGTTTGTTCCAAAGGTGTGCTGGAAATAGAGATACTGAAATCCGGAAAGGCCGTTCCAGGAGCTGGCTCTGCTAAATCTTTGTTTTCTGGATGCTGATGGTCAGGCAAAACCGTTGATATGCGGTACCGAAATAATTTACAGACAGTTGCGGCTCTGTGGGTTTGTGAGCTGGAGAAACATTGTCGTCAGCGTACTGCAGTTGAGTTGCTTGAGTGAAACTTGTGAACCTTTTAGAGTGCAGTCTGGACTGATTAAATAGCCCTGGGTCAAATCTGTATTTACGTTCTACTCCACAGTTGTTTACATACGACGTATCGTAAAGCATAGCTCACACATGTCATCATGGAAAGCTTGGGTCATTTGACCAAAGTGTTCAGGGCAGCCGAAACGTTTTAAGACCTTCCACAATGCTTCTCTGGGCATTGTATCAAAGGCATTTTCTAGATCACAGACCACAAGTAGTAAAGATTTATGTTATGCCCTGCACATCTTCTGCAGCTGTCACGTAAGTTGATCCTCTGGAGAGGAGAAATCCGTACTGAGATCCAGGAAGTACTGTCTAAGAAAGAGTTTGGAGGTGATTCAACGAAATTAAGAAAATGTTGTACCAATTACGAAGACCAAGGATATGTCAGGGCAATTGTCACTTATGGTTCCGTCGACTATTTTGAAAATGGTGGCAATTGTGGAGTTTTCATGTCAGCTGCTACTTTCTCACATTAGAAGAAACAGGGGGAATTGTCTGTATTTTAGAGGAAAGCCACCATTTTGAATGGTATCCAGGGGGTGCTGTCAGGTCTAGATGTATTTCTCGGTTTCACTCTATTTAGAGCCTTGTTGAGTTCATGAGATATCGGTGGGACTGCTATACAAGGTTGCACCGGATGTTGTGGGACATGTCCGAGAAAGTCGGCAGCAGCAGTAGAACTACGGTTTAAAAGTGTTTTGTAAAGCTCTTTCCAGCGGTTTAATATGTCCTGTGATTGTCAGTGAGGATGGTCATGCTGTTGGCGACTTCCATGACTCCTGATAAGGAACGAACAGGCCCATATTTTTCTCTTATTCCAGCATAAAAACTCGGAAAGTCGCCGGCATCTGACAGGCTTTGAAGTTTCTTGGCTTTTTGTTGCCACCAGTGGTTCTTGATTGTTCTTATTTCACTTTGACGTTTCTGCTTGATCTCTTGAAAGTGTGTTTTATTTTCCAGGTAGGATGGATCTTGAGCAATAAATAGGAATATATCCCGTTCTTTACTTTTGAGGCTCTTAATCACTTCGTTGTTGCCATAAAATCAATCGTTTATCTACTTCGCATCAAAACCTTGATTACCACTGCAGACTTCTTGATGTTTTTTTTAAAGTGGACCATTCGTGTTCAACATCTGTTGTGTTAACTGGGCTATTGCTAAGTCGTTCCAAAAGTGTGTCTTGCAAGGGAAAACGAACCGTTTCATTCTGGAGGATGTTGATGTTGCATTTCCTCCTGGAAGGATTTAAGAAGAAGGATCGTTGTTTACGATGGACAAGGATACTCATATGGCTAACCAGCAGTTTATGTTCGGTCCAGCAACCATCGATGTTTCGAGTTGTTTTTTGTGGTTAGGACGACTTTCTTGTCATGCTGACATAGTCACTGAGATGCCAGTGTTTGATGCGTGGATGAAACCATGTTGTCTTATAACGGTTAGGTAAGCGGAAGGCATATTGGTGATACAAAACTCATGCTCACCTCAGAGACCTAGAAGTAGCAGCCCATTTGCAGTGCAGTTTCCTACACTTTGATTACCCATTGTTACCCCAAAAACTCTAGAACTGAAGTCGCCTAGTAACAAGAGTTTATTTGCGGTTGGTATCTTGACGAGAACATTGCTCAGCCGATGGGAGAACTGATTCTTTGTATCCTTCTCTCCACCTAATGTGGGAGCGTAGGCAGAGACGAGGGTGACGAAGCTGTCTCCAGAAATGAGAATTCGAAGACTCACAACTATTTCATTGACTCGAATAGGGGTTAATCGACGTTATTTCGATATTTCTGTTTTTACTGCAAATCCTACACCACGGGTACGTGGTTCTCTTGCATCCTTTCCTTTCCAAAATACGGTGTACCCTGAGCTCGCCTGACTAAGGTGTCTTCGCCTGATGGTCTGGTTTCATTTGAGGCAGCAACATCTACATCTAATCTAGCTAGCTCGTGGATGAGAAGAGCTGTTCTTCTTCCTAGTCTGTTTCCATTTAAATCTAGAAGAGTCCTGACATTCCATGTTCCAGTAGTCTTTATCATATTGTTCTTTCTTGGTTTTCGTCTGCAAATTAGGAGTAACCTCGTGGGTGCGGATTCCCAGCCTGGTACAAGTGAAACTACTTATGCTTAATCAGCCTTTTCTAGGGCCTGGCCCATTCAGGGAGGGCAGCGGTTATCCTAAATAGGCCTGCCCAGTCGCAGACGAATGACCAGATCCCTGAGTAGTCACATGAGTTCTCAGGAAGGCGACCGTCACACACCTGCCGCTAGTATGCAGGTCCAGACTAGTAGATTTCCGCCTTACTCACGCCTGCTACCACCGTCTTTATCCCATCGCCACTGGCCTTCAAGGAAGATGGGAGAAGAAACTGCCAATCGCGTGTCTTTGTTTAAGGTACATCTCAACTTATCTCAACTTACGAGGAAGTAACCCGCTCACTGTGATTCTGCAACAATTCATCGCGGCACGTGCGTATGAGACATGTGATTTCAGACACCAGAACTGCAGCGAAGTACCGCGAGCTCTGGGACAGTGGAACAGCGCCTTTGCAGCCAGTTCTTGTGGCATCATCTCTTCCACCTACGCGACCGTCGGGGAACTCAGGTGTGATATGTTCCTCTTTCATCCGCTTCGCTGTTGGGTCCTAGGATGTTAGGGGAAGGCGCTATGGAAAGGGACGAAGAAAGGGATGGGGCGTTGTGGGACACACTTTGTCTGGTTCATCCGCTGAGACCTGTCTGGCTTGAGAGACCCGGCCAGTAGCTACGCTACCGCCAGCATAGCCCTCAGCTTGACGTTAACACGCAAACCTCTGTGCCCACAAGGGCAGTGCTACGATAATTCGTTGTCCTATGGAAAAGGAACGCATATCGTGCTGATAACAATCCCGCATCTTATCCAAAGTAAAAGAGGTTCACCACTTACTTCGTTACAGGTACGCGATAAACCGTAATTCCTCACCTGTTTCCTGAGTGTAAATTTTTATACCCACAATTAATTAAAAGCATTTTGCAACGAAGGAGAGTTGCTCTAATTCCAAATGGGATAACAACATTCCAATATCAAAGTAAAAACCTCTTGCAGGAAGTGAGTGATGAGTGGGTTCAAATGGTTCAAATGGCTCTGAGCACTATGGGACTTAACTTCTGAGGTCATCAGTCCCCTATAACTTAGAACTACTTAAACCTAAATAGCCTAAGGACATCACACACATCCATGCCCGAGGCAGGATTCGAACCTGCGACCGCACGCTCGCGCGGTTCCAGACTGTAGCGCCTAGAACCGCTCGGCCACACAGGCCGGCTGATGAGTGGGATTAGGAAAAAGCATGCAGCATGATTATGTTTGATATGAACAACCTCTGGTGACATTAAAAGCAACGGTGGTAACATTAAGAGTGCAACGGGAATTCCACTGTTAAATGCAGAGGAGAGAGCAGATAGGTGGAAAGAATACGTTGAAAGCCTCTATGAGGGTGAAGATTTGTCTGATGTGATGGAAGAAGAAACAGGAGTCGATTTAGAAGAGATAGGGGTTCCAGTATTAGAATCGGAATTTAAAAGAGCTTTGGAGGACTTGCGGTAAAATAAGGCAGAAGGGATAGATAACATTCCATCAGAATTTCTAAAATCATTGGGGGAAGTGGCAACAAAACGACTATTCACGTTGGTGTGTAGGATATATGAGTCTGCCGACATACCATCTGACTTTCGGAAAAGCATCATCCACACAATTCCGAAGACTGCAAGAGCTGACAAGTGCGAGAATCATCGCACAATTAGCTTAACAGCTCATGCATCGAAGCTGCTTACAAGAATAATATACAGAAGAATGGAAAAGGAAATGGCGAATGTGCTAGGTGACGATCAGTTTGGCTTTAAGAAAAGTAAAGGGACGAGAGAGGCAATTCTGACGTTACGGCTAATAATGGAAGCAAGGCTAAAGAAAACTCAGGACACTTTCATAGGATTTGTCTACCTGGAAAAAGCGTTCGACAATATAAAATGGTGCAAGCTGTTCGAGATTCTGAAAAAATTAGGGGTAAGCTATAGGGAGAGATGGGTCATATACAATACGTACAACAACCAAGAGGGAATAATAAGAGTGTACGATCAAGAACGATGTGCTCGTATTAAGAAGGGTGTAAGACAAGGCTGTAGCCTTACGCCCCTACTCTTCAATCTGTACATCGAGGAAGCAATGATGGAAATAAAAGAAAGGTTCAGGAGTGGAATTAAAATACAAGGTGAAAGGACATCAAAGATACGATTCGCTGATGACATTGCTATCCTGAGTGAAAGTGAAGAAGAATTAAATGATCTGCTGAACGGAATGAACAGTCTAATTAGTACACAGTATGGTTTGAGAGTAAATCGGAGAAAGACGAAGGTAATGAGAAGTAGTAGAAATGAGAACAGCGAGAAACTTAACATCAGGATTGATGGTCACGGAGTCAATGAAGTTAAGGAATTCTGCTACCTAGGCAGTAAAATAACCAATGACGGACGGAGCAAGGAGGACATCAAAAGCAGACTCGCTATGGAAAAAAAGGCATTTCTGGCCAACAGAAGTCTACTAATATCAAATACCGGCCTTAATTTGAGGAAGAAATTTCTGAGGATGTACGTCTGGAGTACAGCATTGTATGGTAGTGAAACATGGACTGTGAGAAAACCGGAACAGAAGAGAATCGAAGCATTAGAGATGTGGTGCTATAGACGAATGTTGAAAATTATGTGGACTGATAAGATACGGAATGAGGAGGTTCTACGCAGAATCGGAGAGGAAAGGAATAGGTGGAAAACACTGAGAAGGAGAAGGGACAGGATGATAGGACATCTGCTAAGACATGAGGGAATGACTTCCATGGTACTAGAGGGAGCTGTAGAGGGCAAAAACTGTAGAGGAAGACAGAGATTGCAATACGTCAAGCAAATAATTGAGGACGTAGGTTGCAAGTGCTACTCTGAGATGAAGAGGTTAGCACAGGAAAGGAATTCGTGGCGGGCCGCATCAAACCAGTCAGTAGACTGATGACAAAAAAAAAATGAAAACAGGCGGCCACGTAATAATCTTCCAGTCTGCCTCCCCACATGTTCTGAAATGAAATATCAGAAAAGCGTTACTGCTAGCAAATGCATTTGGAAGATCGTAGTACTTTAACTGCAAAATTGTGACAGAAACTCTAAATTAGAGCACCAAACAATTTTCGAGAAAAGAACGTGACACCGTTGAGTAAATTTCACTTAAGAAGAACAGAACAGTTCGTTTACTACAAATATCCTGTTTCCGAACGTCATCGATGTAAAAGGAAGTAGCATGTTTAGTAGGATCAGTGCCACTTTATTATATCAGAACACGAGATACGGTATTATTTCCGCCAGAAAATGCACATAACTGATGCAGATGAGGTATTTAAGCCTATTTAGAACGGTAAGACTACACGGAAGAAGCTAAATTAAAGACTGGGAGCAAATTTGTAAAACAATAGTCTCAAAAAAATGGTTCAAATGGCTCTGAGCACTATGGGACTCAACTACTGAGGTCATTAGTCCCCTAGAACTTAGAACTAGTTAAACCTAACTAACCTAAGGACATCACAAACATCCATGCCCGAGGCAGGATTCGAACCTGCGACCGTAGCGGTCTTGCGGTTCCAGACTGCAGCGCCTTTAACCGCACGGCCACTTCGGCCGGCACAATAGTCTCAAAAGGATGAAGATCATCCACCGTATTTTCCGTAATGCAAGTTAGTCTATGGCAAAAATTTACAGGATGTATATTTATGCGGCGAAAGCATTATTACTACTGCCCACTGTGAAGTTTAAAGGGTCCTGGTGGTGTTGCGGGCACATGACGCAGTGAGGAAAACATGCAAGCGGAAGAGACGAATGGGCAGTCATTACAGCAAAGATGCGGGCCGCAAATGCGGAAACCCATTGCTATAAGCGGTTTTGACAAAGGGCATATTGTTGTGGCGCTGCTGGTGAAAACGAGAACCTCTGAAACGACGAAGCTGGTCGGCTGTTTGCGTACTGCTATCGTGAGCACCTAGGGAAAGTAGTTGAAGGATGGTGGAACAGCGCGTGGGCCATATGGTACTGGACGTCCACGTCTCAGTACAAAACGTAGAGGGCGGAGGATCCCCCACTGTGCAATCCACGATCTGTGGCGAATATGACGTCATAGTACAATGCTGGTGCAGGCACAAGTGTTTCGGAGCACACCGTTCAACGGCCATTGTTGAACACAGAGCTCCACATCACACATCTCCTACGTCAGTTACGACTGCAGTGGGCACAACTACACTGGGTTTTCACAGTGGATCAGTAGATATGTTTCGTCTGTCGAATGAGTTGCATTTCTTGTTACACTATATCGATCTCTGGGTTCTTACACGCCGTCAAAAAGGTGAATGGCTGCTTGAAATTTGCATTGTGCCACAGATGCAGGCCGGTGAGAGCAGAATTATGCCATGCGGCACATTGAGCTGGGATTCTGTGAGACATATGGTAGTACTCGAAGAAACCATGACAGCAGTGAGCTACTTGAACATTACTGCGGACCACCTGCATCGCTTCATTCTTTTAAGTCTCCCCCTAGGCCGATGACATCTTCCAGCAGGATAACTCTCCATGAAACACGTTCTAAATCGTGCTGCAGTGTGGTTTGACGAACATGATAGTGACATCACATTAATGTCTTAGCTAGAAAATGTACCTCACCTTTACCTGCTGGAACACATATCGGGCGCCAGGTGCGTGCCCACAAACCGTGGTTCCGTAATTTGCGAGAATTTAGAGACCTGCGAGTACCCATCTGATGCCACATGCTTCTGGAAACCTAGCAAGGACTTGTAGAATACATCGCTGCTGCACTCTTGTTTGTGTTTGAAAAATGCACCAACACTCTATTAAACAGATAGTCACAATGTTTTGGTTCATCGGTGTAAATTGCAACTATTCAGGTATAACTCAGCCTAACAACTCATATTAACCAGTTGTTGTTGTTGTTGTTGTTGATGATGTGGTCTGTAGTCCAGAGTCTGGTTTGATGCAGCTCTCCATATTACTCTATCCTGTGTAAGCTTCTTCATCTCAAAGTACCTACTGAAAGCTATATCCTTCTGAATCTGCTTAGTGCATTCATTCCTTGGTCTCCCTCTACGATATTTACCCTCCACGCTGCCCTCCAGTACTAAATTGGTGTTCCCTTGATGCCTTATGGAGCCGAGCGACCACTACGGTCGCAGGTTCGAATCCTGCCTCGGGCATGGATGTGTGTGATGTCCTTAGGTTAGTTAGGTTTAATTAGTTCTAAGTTCTAGGCGACTTATGACCTCATAAGTTGAGTCGCATAGTGCTCAGAGCCATTTGAACCATTTGAACCTTGATGCCTTAGAACACGTCCTACCAACCCATCCCTTCCTCTAGTAAAGTTGTGTCACATATTCCTCTTCTCCCCAATTCTATTCAGTACCTTCTCCTTAGCTACGTGAACTACCCACATAATGTTTAGCATTCTTCTGTAGCACCACATTTCGAGAGTTTCTATTCTCTTCTTGTCTTAACTACTTATTGTCCACGTTTCACTTCCATACGAATACTTTCAGAAGAGACTTCCTGACACATATATACAGGATGTTAACAAATTTCTCTTCTTCAGAAACGCTTTCCTTGACATTGCTAGTCTGCATTTTATATACTCTCTACTTCAACCATCATTAGTTATTTTGCTCCCCAAATAGCAAATCTCGTGACTTATTAGCAGTTTTTCCATTCCTCTGCAAAGAATTCGTGTTAGTATTTAGCAGCCGTGACTTATTAATTTTCACGCCTGTCAACACCTGCTTTCTTTGGGATTGGAATTATTATATTCTTCTTGAAGTCGAGGGTATTTCGCCTGTCTCATACATTTTGCTCACCGGATGGTAGAGTTTCGTCAAGGCTGGCACTCCCAAGGCTATCAGTAGTTCTAATGGGATACTGTGTACTCTTTTTTTCGACTTGGGACTTTCAGTGCTCCGCCAAACTCTTCACACAGTATCATATCTCCCATTTCATCTTCGTCTAGGTCCTCTTCCATCTCCATAATATTGCCCTCAAGTACATCGCCCTTGTATAGACCCTGTACATATTCCTTCCACCCGTCTGCTTTCCCTTCTTTGCTTAGGACTGGTTTTCCGTCTGCGCTCTTGATATTCATACAAGTGGTTCTCTTTTCTCCAAAAGTCTCTTTAATTTTCCTGTAGGCAGTATCTATCTTACCCCCTAATGATATATGCCTCTACATTCTTACATTTATCCTCTAGACATTCCCGCTTAGACATTCTGCACTTCCTCTCGATCTCATTTATGAGACGTTTGTATTTCTTTTTGGTTGCATCATTTTCTGCATTTTTATATTTTCTCCTTTCATCAATTAAATTCGATATCTCTTCTGTTACCCAAGGATTTCAAGTAGCTCTCGTCATTTTACCTACTTAATCCTCTGCTGCCTTCATTATTTCATTCCTCAAAGCTACTCATTCTTCTTCTACTGTATTTCTTTCCCCCGTCCTGTCAATCGTTCCCTAATGCTCTCTCTGAAACTCTCTATAACCTCTGGTTCTTTCAGCTTATCCAGGTCCCATCGCCTTAAATTGCCGAATGTTTGCAGTTTCTTCAGTTTTAATCTACATTTCATAAACAACAGATCGTGGTCAGAGTCCACATCTGTCCCTGAAAATGTCTTACAATTTAAAACCTGGTTCCCAAATCTCTGTCTTTCCATTATATAACCTATCTGAACCTTTCCAGTGTCTCCAGGCTTCTTCCATGTATACAACCGTCTTTCACGATTAGTAAACGAAGTGTTAGATGTTATGCTCTGTGCAAAATTCTACCAGGCGGCTTCCTCTTTCATTCCTTACCCCCATTCCATATTCACCTGCTACTTTTCCTTCTCTTCCTTTTCCTACTGTCGAATTCCAGTCCCTCGTCTCTCTTCACAACCGGAATAATTTCTTTTATCTCATCATACATTCTTCAATCACTTCGTCATCTGCGGACCTAGTTGGCATATATACTTGTACTACTGTGGTAGGCGTGGGCTTCGTGTCTATCTAGGCTACAGTAATGCGTTCACTATGCTGTTCGTAGCAGCTTACCCGCGCTACTATTTTTAGTCATTATTGAACCTACTCCTGGATTACCCCACTTGATTTTGTATTTATAGCCCTGTACTCGCCTGACCGGGAGTTTTGTCCCTCCTGCCACCGAACTTCACTAATTCCCACTATATCTAACTTTAATCTATCAATTTTCTAACTTACCTGCCCGATTAAGGGATATGATATTCCACGCTCCGATCCACAGACCGCCAGTTTTGTTTCTCCTGACAACGACGTCCTCCTGATTAGTCCCTGCCCGGAGATCCGAATGGGGAAGTATTTTACCTCCGGAATATTTTACCCAAGAGGACGCCATCATCATTTAACCATACAGTAAAGCTGCATGCCCACGGGAAAAATTACGGGTGTAGTTTACCCTTGCTTTCAGCTGTTCGCATTGCCAGTAAAACAATGCCGTTTTTGTTAATATTGCAAGATCAGATCAGTCAACCATCCAGACTGTTGCCCGTGCAGCTACTGAAGAGGCTGTTGCACCTCTTCAGGTATCACACGTTTGTCTGGCCTCTCAACAGATATCCCTCAGTTGAGGTTACATCTACGGTACGGTTATCTGTATCGCTGAGGCATCCAAGCCCCCGCACCAACGGCAAGCTCCATGGTTCATGGAGAGAGGGGGGGATTAACCAGTAAGGAGCACAAATTTATAACGAATAATTCTCAGAACTGTGTCGTTGTCTTACAAATTGAACCACAGACTTCCAGAAAAAAGAAGCACATTGACAAAGGCTGCTATTTAACAACAAAATTACAGAATGAATGCGATTCAGCTGACTTGTACTGAATCTTGAAACGATTCACCATTTTATCGTCTTTGAGAACGCACAGGAGTATTTGCCTGAGTTATGACAATACAATTCACGCATTTCCCCTCGAGCGGGCCTCATGTTTTGATGAGGCAGATAAGATTTAAATACGCGAGCTAAAGAAGATAGAAATCAAATACAAGACGATGAAGCACCAGCAGCTGTGCAAATGGGAGGCGCAGACACTCATCCACGGAGAGTTAAATTAACTTAAGATTGCAAAATCATGTGTGAAAAGAATTTACTCACATGGACAGTTGAAGAAGAGGATAATGTCAGAATTACAACAATAGAAACTTAATGTTAACTGAATTTTCGTCCGTTCTTGGTAGAACAACATTATAATAAATGAAAAGCAATAGAGGCATAACTGTACATAGTTAAGCTACTTGAGCCAAAGACAGGTATTTTGAGAGGATCTATCGTGTGATCCAAAGAGACAATGGACGCTTTCCATTCAGCTGCCACATCTCTGTTTCAGAGATACCACATTCTTTGAAAGTAGTTTGATAAAAACAAATACATATTAAAAGAAAAAAGTAAAACATTTTAATATTCAGCTTAATGATTAAAAATGTTTTAATGATGTTGCAAAGGTATATCTGTCTGCGAATAGAAATTGATATTACAGAGGTGACTGAAATCAGACGTGAGCATGGGCTTTCGGACGAAACAAAACCTTCAAAATGCTAACGCAGTCACTCATGTTATTGAACAATGGTGCAACCATGTCAACTATGGGAAATAGATATCAATTACTATGAAATTCCGCACTAGATTGGAAGCCTGCAGCAAAACACGAAAAATACGAGCATGAGGTACAATGACAGGGAAAGAAAAAATGGTAGTATGACAGAGACAGAAAAGAGGTTTTTCATTTAAGTCAATTTACTGTCGTAGAACATATTGCAGCTAACTGTGATAAATGGTACACGTAGATAACATGACGCACTTTTTTTCAGCCGTAGCAACCGAAAATTCCAAATGACTGCTTTAAGCATAATCTGAGACACCAGCGAAAGAGTAGCCAATGAAAAGGAACATCAGCGAAAAGAGTTTCCAATGAAGAGAGAAACTTCAAGCTAAGAGATAACAATGTACCGGGTGATCAAAAAGTGAGTATAAATTTGAAAACTTAATAAACCAAGGAATAATGTAGATAGAGAGGTAAAAATTGACACACATGCTTGGAATAACATGGGGTTTTATTAGAACCACCCCATATTGCTAGACGCGTGAAAGACCTCTTGCGCGCGTCGCTTGGTGATGTTTGTGATGTCCTTAGGTTAGTTAGGTTTAAGTAGTTCTGAGTTCTAGGGGACTGATGACCTTAGAAGTTAAGTCCCATAGTGCTCAGAGCCATTTGAACCATTTGAACTTGGTGATGATCGTGTGCTCAGCCGCCACTTTCGTCATACTTGGCCTGCCAGGTCCCCAGACCTCAGTCCGTGCGATTATTAGCTTTGGGGTTACCTGAAGTCGCAAGTGTATCGTGATCGACCGACATCTCTAGGGATGCTGAAAGACAACATCCGACGCCAATGCCTCACCATAACTCCCGTCATGCTTTACAGTGCTGTTCACAACATTATTCCTTTACTTCTTGTTGCTATTTCTCGTTACAGTTCCTACATTTTTCGCGAAACATCCACGAATAACTTTTGCCAGTGTGTCTTCCGTATTTAAGAAATAAAGGTTTCATCTATCTTCTCTATCTTGAGACCATGAAAATCGTGGAAGCGGGTCGTAGGCGGCCTCTAGCATGACTAAGGTCTTCAGAAACAAGTTCCAATACCGAAGCTACATCGTAATGCCATGAAGTGAAAGAGCTTCTTGCGATGTTGTTTCATCTTCTAGAAAGAAATGTTCGAGTTCCTTGCTACGATAGGTGTACAATTTCTTAAGAAACAGTTAGTGATCAGTATCCATCAACGTAAGAAGGAAGCAATGGGTTCGATACATGTAAGATACCGTATGCCACATTATCTGTAGTCTGTCTGCTAACCGAGGGAGCTGGTGCATCGATCAAGATACCTGCCTGCGCGCTTATAAGCAGCTGATGAATGAACTACGCACCCACCAGAAGCGTTATGAAGGTTTGTTGCTCTTCTTGTTACCCTGCCATTCCCCGTGTCGCAACGGCGCATCACTGGTGGAGTTGCTTCATGGACGGCGCCACCGCAACTTAGTCCATTTGCTGCGCCCACCGCGGTGGCCGATGCCTACTCCTCTCCCTCATGCTACGAATCAAACTAATAGCCTAGTTTTTTTTCAGGTCAAGTAGCGATCGGAAGTGCTGGGAACGCGGCTTCGTTATAAGGTTGCTTGGTAATTGTATATTTTTTATACAGGGTCCAGGCAGATTGCAGCGACGGCACCTGAATCAAATTGGCACCTGTAAATTGCATTATCCTGCTACTGACTCTTTGTTCACAGATTCATTGCCTGACCGGGTGATGCAGCCGGTATCTTCTCTGGCTACCTGGGGTCCTGCGTCGCCAGCACCTGGCCATGAACCTATGGTCCTGGACCCTACAGGTAATCCGGCGTGTAGCGGACAGCTGACGTCCACAGGCGTTGGTCCTCTCCACTTCACGGCCGACCAGGGGTTCGACGCACCAATTCGAGACACCGTATCGGTTCGACCACCAGGAGACCTCGCACTATTGCTGGATGCAGAGACGCACATTCCGTCTGGTTTCTCGGCTGGCGTTCCAGGACGGCCTCAAAGCGAATGCCGGGGCGAATACAGGAGCTCGGCACCAGCCACAGCTTCGGCTCCTGCCTCCTCGTCTCTTCCTGCATCCATGCCTCCAGCCCCGCTGTTGTTGCAGTTGTCGTCACTACACGACAATGGAGAGGAGGTTAGAGTGGAGGAGTGTAGTGTCGCCGCTTATCGATACTGGCAGAGCTGGCGTCTCCATGAAAATTCCTTCGGGCACTGCGAGCGGCGCTTTGAATATTGTCACCAATAGGGTGACCTGACCAATGAAGAACATCCAGGCCGCCGACTAATGACCACTACCAGGACGGTGTTACAAGCGGCGGCCACCTCGGCAGCAATCATCTAGTTCGAGTTTTGTTCCGTGTTACTACATGGTGCCGAACATTAGATCGAGCTGTTGATAGCTAGCTCTACGGGCAAACATTCGGTGTACATAGACACACGCATCACTTTGCTTCTCTCGGCGCCTATTTTTCTTAGCGCTTTCTGGATATTTTTATTGAACTTTTACCATTTGTGCTTTCCTATATATCTGCTTCAGATCCGTGCATGCCATTTTCTCTTATTTTACTTGTTCGTGCCGCCACATATTGATTTAGCTTTAGCATTGTTTGCTTTGCCATGGCTATCGCATCGCCCCAAGCCCCAAGCTAGCCCGACTCGTAGTTAGTGGCGCCACAATTGCAAGCGCCTTTGGCACCAACGCTCGATCTAACACAGCTTCTTCAGATAGAGAGGCCACAAATGACGCAGATTACTGAGCTTATGAAGGGCTTAATTCGGATGCAGACGGAAGCCAATGAGAATCACCGTCAGGCGCCACCAATTACGGCAGCGCCACAGCTTACACAGCCATCCTTAGCGCTTCCGTTTCGCCCATTTCAAGAGGAGTGGGTTCAGTAAGTGGACCAGTTTGAAGCTCATCTATCTGCACACCAATGCCAAGTACCGTTAAACAGTCTCTCTTTCAACAACGGCTTTTGTGTCAGTTAATAGGATGTATTGCACATTGTTGCCCATTTCGGGGCCAGAACTTGTGATCTATGAAGAATTAATCCACGCTTAGAATAGATATTATGAGAAGAAATTCCTTTTGGCGGATGCCAGGTTTAAATATGTCACACTAAATATGTGACAGACTTACAAGAGTTTACGTAAGATTAAATGTGGCTGTGGCAAGTATTATAGTGACCTTATGATACGTGGCGCTGTTACTCAGAACGTGGCTGATAATAGAAGAAGGAAACTTGCTGTCAAGAGTCCCTATTTTTCCTAGCCACGGCTGCCACAAACTATTAACAGTGTAGCACTTCTTCAGTGGCCACTTGAGTAAAATATGTTTATTTATAGTGCGCTTGTGTCAACTAATCTTTAGCTAGCCTGTCCAGATTCCTGCGGCGACATATCTCTTTGGCCACCATCTTCACAAAATTTCCATTCTTTTGTCCAAAATCTGATCATTTTCAGTAACAATTCTTTTTTAAGGATAGTTTTGACGAAAGAGATAAGAAGCATGTTTTTATCAAGAGCCAGAATTGGAAACACAGAAAAATGACTTAAAACGCATCAAAAGATAATGTATTTCAATTCGATAAGTTATCTGTGCTGAACAAAAAAATTTTTTCTGCAGTATCGTCTCAAAATGTGCAAGTTATGTAAGCTGAATGTGATGTGGATGTCATGTATCTAAAAGTGATGTATGTATCCTGACGAATTTGTTTGATTTTATAAAAGTCATATATTTTACCAAAAAGAACTGTTATTGTATCACAACGAATGGTATAACAGACTGCTTCGTAAGAACAACTGAAGAAAACAAGACTACTGAACAGGTAGAAGAAGGAAGGTATGAAGAAAAGAAGTCGATAAGAAGAATATGGAAGATACAGCACGAAGTAATTCAGCTTTTCCATTCGTTTAGCTTACAAATATCAAAGAATACCTCCCCAGGAATTTAATAATGCAACAGAAAGAGTTTTCTGAATAAATTCCAAATCGGAATACAAGAAAGTTTTGATTCATTGTAATATGCTGGATGGACTTTTTACTTGACCACCAAATCCCGAGAGACAGTGACAGAAAGGATGAAATGGTTGTAAGAAATGCGTGTCACGTTCCACTCTGCTGCCTGATCTGTGTGTGTTGGAAGTTCCCAAGGATTGTGTGTAATAATCTCAGCTGATCTACGTGTGTTGCAGAATCCAAGAGTACTATGTGAAAATATTTCAAGTGATAACATACATTTACATTTCTTAACAGGACTGCAATACTTTAAATAGTTTTAAATGCTCTAAAAAAGAAATATTAGTTCTCGGATAAAAATGAAGATTGTTAAAGAGGGCAGCAGACAAATCAGTGCGGATCTGCCGTCCTCTACTGTCTTAAAACTACAACGAAAAATTTTATGGATGTGCATTCATTGTATTAACTGGAAAATAAAAGAGACCAATTCACAACAAATTAGAGCATTTAAAATTTGGTAGAAGATTACTTTCAAAAGAAAATACGGATAACAGACATTACTTTTTAAGAAGAAGAAGGTCGCGCACCTGTCTTGCCTCTGCAAATCCACCTTAGAGATACAGCACGGACAGTGCTGTACAATGATATAGTCGGCTGCTGCAAGCACGATGTGAGTGTCGAGTCTGCTGACTCTGACACTACTGCCGAGGTGCGATCAGCAAGCATGGCCCACCACAGGGCGCTCAAAGAGCCTGTGGTCGCCTAAATGTCGAGGCACCAGCAAAGGAAACAAAGCCGCCGCTAAATGAGTGTGGGAAGACGACCAAGTCTTCCCTATCAAGGTGGAAGCTTTCCCTCCGGTCGTGGACCCTAAACCACATTAATTCAGCTGCCGGGGAGAGGGCCGAGTGGCAAAGTACTGCCGCATCACACCGAGATGCGTCAGAAGCTCAGGCTACCATCACAGCCCCGCCAGCAGGCGACACATGGAGGACGCGGGTGCTTGCTGCGCCATGCACCGTATCGTCAACTACCGTTGCTGCCCGGCCATCTCTAGCGGCAGCCCAGCCGTTGGCGAAATGAGGCCCCAGACTCAGCGCACGCAGATGCAGGAGAAGACGACGACGCCAGTCGTAAGCAACCGCTGAAACACCCCCCCCCCTTTTTTTCCCTGAGTGGCTGGGATATCCCACCAATTGTGAGGAGAATCGGCCGCCAGTAGGGAGGTGGGAACAGCAGCCGCGATCTGGAAAGACACAGCAGCAGCAGAAGACCGCCCAAATGCTCGCCACAATGCATTTTAACGTCTGAGGAACGGCTACAGCCACCCAAGCCGTCATGGCACAGAGAGGACTGCGTTCTTAGCCACACAGAAAGACTGCGTCGAGAGTTTGCTAGAGACTTTCTAGCAGGCAGAGGGCTACCTGCCCCTGCCCCTGCCACTGCCCCAGCATAGTCATAGGAGAAGGTAGCCGCCAGGCAGACATCGACTCCTCAGGCAATGCCCCAAGCCACTGGGACTGCCCCTGACGAACAGTCTACAGTATTCAAACTATGAGATGAAATGGAAATGAGTGTGTGATATCGTTGGCCGGGAAGCCCCATTCAGGGAAGATCGGCCACCAAGGGCAAGCCTTATTTCATTTGACACCACACTGGGCAACTGGCGCGCCGGTGATGGGGATGAAATGATGAGGCCAACACAACACCCAGTACACGAGCAGAGAAAATCTCCATTTCGGCCAGGAATCGAACACGGACCCACTTATATGGGAGGCAGGAAAAGAGAAGACGGCGCCAGCCATCAACAACCGCTGCCTACCCCCCCCCCCCCGCCCCCCTTCCTCTGAGTGGCTGGAATGTCCAACCAGTTGTGGGGAGGACCGGCCGCCAGTGGGAGGGCGGGAACTGCAGCCAGCATCTGGAAATTCACAGCAGCTGCGGAAGACCGTACACATGCTCGCCACAATGCGCATTAACGTATGAGGAACGACTACGGCCATCAAATCCATCATGGCACAGAGAGGACTGTGTTCTTAGCCACCCTGGCTACACACAAGGACTGCATCCAGAGTTTGCTAGCGAATTTCGAGCAGGTGGAATGGTATGTGCCCCTGCCCCAGCAGCGTCGTAGGAGAAGGTCGCCTCCAGGCAGACATCCACTCCTCAGACAATGCCCCAAGCCACTAGCACTGCCCCTGACGAACCGTCAGCAGTATTCAAAGTATGAGATTAAATGGAAATGAGTGTGTGATATCGTTGGCCAGGAGGCCCCATTCAGGGAAGTTTGGCCACCAAGTGCAAGTCTCATTTCATTCGACGCCACACTGGGCGACATGCGCGCTGGTGATGAGGATGAAATGATGAGGACGATACCCAGTCCATGAGCAGAGGAAATTTCCAATTCGGCCAGGAATCGAAAATGGGCGAACTTATATGGGAGACAGGAGAAGACGACGACGCCAGTTGTCAGCAACAGCTGCTATCCCCCCCCCCCCCTCATTTTCGCGTGAGTCGCTGTGATATCCCATCAATTGTGGGGAGGACCAGCCGCCATTGGGGGGAGGGAACAGCAGCCGCGATCTGGAAAGACACAGCAGCAGCAGAAGACCGTCCACATGCTCGCCACAATGCGCACTAACGTCTGAGGAACGACTGTGGCCTTGCAAGTCGTCATGGTACAGAGAGGACTGCGTTCTTAGCCACACATTAGGACTGCGTCCAGAGTTTGCTAGCGACTTTCTAGCAGGCAGAGGGGTACCTGCCCCTGCCACTGCCCCAGCATAGTCGTAGGAGAAAGTTGCCGCCAGGCAGACATCTACTGCTCAGGCAATGCCCCAAGCTACTGGGACTGCCCCTGCCAAACAGTCAGCAGCGTTCAAAGTATGAGATGAAATGGAAATGAGTGTGTGATATCGTTGGCCAGGAGGCCCCATTTAGGGAAATTCGGACACCAAGTGCAAGTCTTATTTCATTCGACACCACACTAGGCAACTGGCGCATCGATGATGAGGATGAAATGATGAGGACAACACAACACCCAGTCCACGAGGAGAGAAAATCTCCATTTCGGCCAGGAATCGAACACTGACCCACTTACATGGGAGGCAGGAGAAGACAACGACGCCAGCTGTCAGCAACCGCTGCCTGCCCCCCCCCCCCCCCTACCACTGAGCGGCTGGAATGTCCCACCAGTTGTGGGGAGGACCGGCCGCCAGTGGGAGGGCGGGAGCAGCAGCCGGGTTCTGGAAAAACACAACAGCAGCAGAAGACCCAGCTAAGCAGGCAGACTATGAGATGAGGAACTAACTCGATGGCAAGTGTTTATCAAAGACAAGGGTATCATCAGGAGTGGCCCAGGGATTTGTGATAGCACTGCTGCTGTTCTCTATGTACATAAATGATTTGTCAGACATTGTGGGCAGCAATCTTCGATTGTTTGCTGCAATGTACGGTAAGGTTTCGAAGTTGAGTGACTGTAGGAAGATACAAGATGACTTAGACAAAATTTCTAGTTCCTGTGATGAATGGCAGATAGCTCTAAATGTGGGAATATGTAAGTTAATGCAGATAAGTAGGAAGATCAAACCTGTAATCTTCAGATACAGTATTAATATTGTCCCGCTTGACACAGTCAAGTTGTTTAAATATCTGGGCGTAACGCTGCAAAGCGGTATGAACTGCAACAAGCATGTATATATGTATCTGTATGTGTATTTAATTTGTACTTGTATCTATGTTAGTATTTCAATGTTTCAATTGATTGAATGAGAGTAATTCTTGAGAACAGGAAAAAAAGGAACCTATGTTAATCCTTGAACACTTATGATGGCATCATGCCACAACCAAGTTTGTTAATGATCAAGTAACTGTGAGTAGCTTTGACGACTTAGTGTGAAACGTATATAATTCTATGTGCCTTATGTTATGTTTGTTTTGCTCCCTACAAGGAGAGATCCTTAAATACTTCATTCACTAAGTACGTGAATCCAATAATATTACGACTGCGCGTGAGTCGTAACGATCTTTCAGACTGATTACTCCTCACGCGGGAAGCGATGTAATATTATTGGTATTTCCGTCCTATGAAAGATTTGAGTACCCGTGGAAAGGCATTCACCTATCTTTATTTTAAATGATCAACTTATGAGATGAGACCTATTCTTTGAAAGACATTTGTTTTATATAATTTACGAACTGTAAAGTTGCGCATCTAGCGCGGACGCTAATACATCGATTGCACAGTCAAAGAAACATTTTAACAGAAGCTGAACTGACGTTCCGCTTCGATCTGAATAAAAGATGACAGTAAAAAACGTTTGTAGATCTTCAGATTTTAATGTACTTCTGCTTGTAATGTGAAAACGTAAAGGAGGTCGACTTTAAGTTAAAAAGTGAGCGGTCTTGCTAGCGTGCAGACAACATTATTAATTAATAAAATTAAAGTAATTCATGTTCGAAACTGTAAGTTATTGTTATCGGAGGTGCTGAACAGTGCAAGAATTGTCTTTAACGAAAGGAGAAAAGTAATGACTGTAATTTGTGACAAAAACGTGAACCAAGGAGACAGCACAGGACAGGCTGAAATCTGATCGCACCATACTGTTAAAAAAGTACTTATTTAAGTTATATTGTTTATAAATAAGACCTAATTTGCTAGTGAGAATTGTTTGAATATATTTAGTGTTTACCAGACTTCTTATTCAGTTCTTTTCCTTTATACTTTTTTATCCTCCATGCCATATTGTTTTTACAAATGTCAAACAGCCTTTACTACAGCAGAGAATACTGCGGCATCCTGGTCGTAGACAGAAGGCCGCTCCTTGTCTTCTATACAACTCATAGCTACCCCATTAATTAATGATTTCATTTGCAAATGCAATTTTTTTTTACTATTCATTGTTAAAGGTCCCTTAGGTAATTATAAAATTCATACTGATTACGTAAAGAAATCCGGGTTGTTCTTTTCCAAATAATAGAAGTCTTTGCGTAATCAAAAACTAGCCTCCTTCTGACAACGATCAGGAGCCGACCAGAGGACGGACGTCTTCGACCGCTTTCGTGTGTCCTGTGGCAAAGCTGTGCCAAACTGGGAACACGGCATTCTAGTATGAAATACAGATTTAAATTGAAAGAAATGAGATATATTTAATAGTAATAATTTTTTTATCATACTAGAAGCCGCGCGACTGCTACGGTCGCAGGTTCGAATCATGCCTCGGGCATGGATGTGTGATGTCCTTAGGTTAGTTAGGTTTAAGTAGTTCTAAGTTTTAGGGGTGTGATGACCATAGATGTTAAGTCCCATAGTGCTCAGAGCCATTTTGAGCCATACTCTCGTGCATTCTTCTTTTCCTTGACGCATGCCTTGGTACTTTTTCCCTCCGCCCTTTAAACCACTCTTCTTTCAGACGAATTTCTACCACTTTCTATCACGCTATGGGCCCGTGTTGATGGGTAATCTTACCTAGATGGACGGACATCACAGACCCTGCTTCTGTGAACTACTCGATGTAATTCCTAACAAATGCGGAGGCGGCAGTAGATCTTTTGAGATGCTCATCATGCTAGAGCGGGCTTGGGGGGCCTCCACTCAGTGTCCCTTGCGGCGTGGATGACATTCGTCCCGCTCTCCCTTTCCCGCCGAAAGCTACTTGTGTAGACAAAATTATACCAGTGAACTTCGAATACTATGTTACACATTATAATGACAGACCAAGTAACTTTTCTTGAACGCTGCACTACACTACAAAGTGACGTAGATACTGTCGTTCAACATAGTCTCTATAAATACAGGTCAGGAAGTTTTTCCAGCTGTTTAGTTGATCGACAATAGAAATGCACTCCTTGGTGACGAAACCATTCGAGAACTGCTGTCTGAATGTCTTGATCGTTGAAAATCTCTTTCCCCCTGATGTTCTCCCTCGATACCTGGGCATTGTCGTCTATGGTCGATGTCTATGGCCTTTCTTCCCGACGAGAATAACACACATCAGAGGGACCTGGGTCACATTGTTGACACCATTTCTCATTTGGTCCAAATGCCGCCATAATATCACAGTGAATCTGTGCAATTGAGACATTTTGCTCACAAGAATCGTACGGTCCAGCGTACTTCAACTTGGGAGTGTGTTTCCAATTGCCGCACCATTACACTCCCCCCACCACCCATGTTGTCCGTACTGCAGGAGGGCTCTGTGTACAGTCCTTTGATTTGCTCCATTAATGCTTCAACCAAATGAGCCATTTCTTCTTCAAATATTTAGACCTTAACTTCATCTTTCTTTTCGCCCTTCTGTGTCCCACTTGTGGTAAAGACGACGGACTTCTGTTCATGTGCCCATAAGAACAACTTTCTTTGGGGACGAAATTTAAAATAAGAATGGCCACGAGACCAATGGAGAATTATCGTGCCTTAGCAATCCAATCGGCTCCGAGGATATAATTGGCAGCTGAATATTCTATCGCCTTCATACCCATCTTCCAGACAAATTCCCAACACTGATTTTAATTTAACACAGCCATTTACTCTTAAATTTGTTTTATTTGCCGTTCAGTACTCTCCTGACTCTCGCCTTAACCTTCCCCATGTGCATATATGTTTATATTTGACAAAACAGTCTTAATTTCCATTAAATGACAATGCGTAAGTTAAGGGCTGCACATAAACAGTAACCGCGAACCCGTCTTTTCGCGAATCGCACTCATAATCTTTCCCTGACTTAATTTTCAAAGTACTTGCTGCGCCCTTTGCGTCTCTGCGCACTCATTCTTTGCATATCCCTGCTTACCACAACCCCAGCAGACCCCATTACGCACTCATTAACACAATTCTTGAGCGTGGTCAGCGATTCCGTGCGCTACCATAGCGCTTCGTTTCACACGCCTGTTCTGATTCACACTCTTTGTTCCGTGTCTACCCCGTGAGCCTGTGCCTCCCTTTGGGTGTCGATAAATTCGATGGACTGTACTTGTTTTAACATCTCTTCTAATTAAGTCAACCTTTTCGGAATTACACAAAATACAGCTCGTTGCATAGTTTCGGGGTTTAGTCCCCCTAACATCTGCGTTCCCATCTGCTCCTCCATATACTGGAGAGCAAAGGCTACCGCACTCTTTCTAACGAGTTCCACATGTTCTGCTAATGATTCACCAGGGTCTTGTTCACATTCGGCTGCGAGACTTACCTTCTTGGGGTCCGAAATCTTACATGCGGTGGTAATGGTATTTTGACGTAATGTTTCCATCAGTTCCCGAACAGTACCTTCCGCTTGAATATTCCTTATTTGCAACTCACAGATCAGCTCACCCCGCTGCAAACAAGTCCCATCCCCGGACATACTGAAATCACAACGGTCGATCTTCTTTCTACAAGCAACAGTACGAGGAATAATTAGAATAGTTACACCTCAGTCAGTCAACCACACTCTGCTACTAAAGTGTTTTGGAAGCATGGAGTTGTGGCTCTAAATAATTACTCGTGGAGTCGACTGATTGAGTATACAATACAAGGTCAAATTTTTTCGCCAGATTACACGATAGTGATCTCAAGTATAAATAGCATACTTAATACAACGTAACAAATGCTAGTTAATATAAGGATGACCAACAGGATGAAGCTACTAAGAAATGAATTGCTCCAGCAAAATCTTGTCAAAAAACCCTTTCGAACCTTTACCTTCCGTAATACATTGTATAGTTTCTGATAATCAAAGACAACAAGATGTTAAGATCAGAGTTTTTAAAAACAGCAAACACAGAATCAAAAATTATTATTTTAATGAAACCACCGAACATCCATCTAGATTTTTCCCTGAACAAATCATAATCATGGAATCCTCGAGTTTTTCGATCCAGGTTAGAACCCAGTAGCTGAACACGCTTTTCAGAAGTACAGAAATCTATAGTGAATACAAACTGAGGCTTCCCTTCTGTTGCAGCACGCCAGTAGAGCTGCCACTATCCTGTCCAGTAATTCAGCAGCATAGGACGTGTATATAGCGTTTTTTCCTTTTACAGAAGCAACATCACATGGAGTTCATTGGCACAGACCGTGCCCTCATATACGTAGTACTTAAACACTGGTTTCATTAACCTTAATTCAAACGTCAGCTTCGTACGTTCTTACATCAGCACAAAAATTCAGCTGTCACGTTTTCCGATCAAGCAGTGATACTTCTGCAATAACACTGTCTGAGCATGGCTCCAGGTATACCACTGTCCCCGGTCAGTTCCCCCGGCCTACCAGCCACGCTTCCGGCTTGCCCCACTCCAGTTGACAACCTCCTCTCTCGCCGCCGACCATCGTGCCAGACAGCCTCCCACAGCCTCCCAGCCCGAAGATAGATCATTGATCTGTGATGCGACAATCGATAAGTGCCGACATGGTACAGCGAAGAGGGAAGTTAAAATAAGTGTAAGACCAAATGCCTTGTTAATAACTTCGTAGTTTTAAATGCTGTCGTTCCATTTTGCATTTCACATGTCGATAGTGTCGCTTATTTGCGATTCATCGGCCTTAGAGAGACATTCCGACCTAGTATAAAAAACTGTATTGCAGATATCCCCATGCTTCCCGGTTCTTTTATTATCAGACTGGGAGGCACAGAAAGATATACACACTTCACCCAAAATGGGTTAAACACTTCTCCTTCATCGAGTTTCTGTTTGTAGATTCAGTTGTTTTATAGCCAGACATTGCTGGTGTCCTCAACATGTATTTGCTCACTTTAGTTAGAGTTTGGCATTTGGTCGCCAGTAAACTGCGAACGGTCCAAAGAGCATACGTCTCTACACATGCTTTGAGCATAAGGTAGGAACGTGGGCTCTTGGATTTTGGGCGGCTTACTGGTCCCCCCCTATGAACCCCAGACCTTGCCGAGGTGGGGGGGCTTAACTGTTCCGTCCTCAATAAACCTGACAGTCTCTTAAGGACCGTAAAGGCCTGGGGACGGACCAGGACCAACGAGGGGTTCATAAAAACTCTGTATAGGGAAAGTGTCGCCACCTTTCCGGCTGCTGCTGTTTTGGGACCATCGTGCTGCTGGTCATGCATTAACCACTACAGTATATTTAGATGTTTCTATTGATGAAGCGTGCTCTACTAGCGCACATGTTGCTAAGGTAGAGCAACAGCTTGAAACTGAACGTTTTGAATCTTCGGCAATAGAAATGTGAGCAAAATGTTTCGAAAAATATCTTCTGTGACGACGATAATCCCTAATTTTCACGCAACTAGCATTTGGTGAGTGGAAATTGAAAACGTTCTAAGTGCCAAATCGTATCCAAAAATTTGAGAATGTATTCTGATTGTGCTTAATTGTACTGTTCAACGCATCAGCGCAAGAAGGAGACAATTATATGTGCCAACAAGTTGATTCTTGCAAAGCAGAAAACAGCAAGAACTGTTTACACAAGTAGCGTTGTTACCGGTTTGGAACCGACGGGTTCATCTTCACACGCCTGTTCACGATTATATTAAATTTAGTGTTGTTTGCACTAGTTTTTTTTTCAACAGCTAATGTAAACAACATAAAGTGTAGTATAAAACTGGGCAGCCGTCGGAAGGTGAACCTGTCGATTCGAAAAGAATACAGCGCTATTTGCCTGCATAAACAGAATTATGAAAAGTCCCTGGTTACTATTTTGTTCACTGCATGAATCAACTTGTATTCTGATCAAAGCCACAGTCTCAATAACCTCATTTTTCGACAAAATAGACGGAAATAGTATTTGTTCAAGTGCCGTTAATACTAATGCAGTACGTTTTATTTCTGATAATACAAATGCAGATACACAGCATTACGTTTTTTACATTTTGAAATTCCAGAGAGAAGGTCAGCTTGTCACAAAGACCTTGCGCCATCTACTAAAGCATTTTTGAAAGACTGTCGCCGTGGTTTGGCACCAGGATCAAGTCTAGACACACGCAGAGTGCTGCGAACACAGTACCACAGAAAAAGGGTTTTGTGATATAATGGCATGTAGTATGTTTTCCATTTCCACTCCTCTGTTATTAACGTCGGCATGGATTGATTTCACAGTTCCTGTTATGACAGCTAGCTCAAATAATTACTGGTAAGTGAGTAACTTAAAACTGATCATCTCGAATCTTCATTAACAGCAGCAGGAAAAGGTAAGTAACCGCTTTTACGTTCAGAATGTTGTTTCTACAAGGAAAAATCAAAGTTGTGGGACAAACTCCAGAGTTCTGAAACAATTTTCGTTACATAAATTAACATAGCTAAAACTAACTATTTACTGCCCACCTGGCTAGCCGGTCTAACGTGCTGCTTCCCGAGCGGGAAGGCGTGCCGATCCCTGGCACGAATACGCACGGCGGATAAGTGTCGTCGAGTTCCGGTGTGCCGGCCCGCCTGAGCATGGTTTTTAAGGCGGTTTTCCATCCACCTCGGCGAACGCGGGCTGGTTCCTCTTATTCTGCCTCATTTACACTGTGTCGGCGATTGCTACGGAAACACCGTTTCCACGTACGCGTACACCATTATTACTCTACCACGCAAACATTTCGGATTACACTCGTCTGTTATAAGTGACTCCCGCAGGAGGGGGGGGGGGCAGTAGGGGCCGAACGCCACAACAACTCTGGGTTCGGTGGGGGGCGGTGGTTGGGTGGCGGTGGGTAGGGTGGACTGCTGTGGGGTTGTGAACCACTGAGGGCTACAGTGGGACGAAGCCTCTCCGTCGTTTCTAGGTCCCTGGTTTAATACAATACAATACAACCATTTACTAGTAAAGAAACCATGCTTCCCGACGACTAGGTTTATTTAAAGACATCTGATTAAAAGTTTTTCTTCTGCAAGGTTTTATATTACACCTTTTAGTAAGCTCTCATTAGCAACCAGACTGAATCAGAGTATGTTACACACCGTGCATGTAGTAATATTATTGTATCTTAGTCGAGGAATTTTGAATCAAGCAAAACCTAAACGCAGTAGGGATAATGGGTAAAAAAACACAGTATCCACCATATAGATTTATAACCCAAATATGAAGCAATCTGAAACGAGCTTTGAAGTTCACAGAAGACACAGGCATATCTCGACTACAATGCGACTTATACATGTCATGCACAGATAACTTTATTCTCTCAACGTACTATAGAAATCAATGTAGCCTACACATTAAATACGAGGGTAGAATTTAAAGCCGGCCGCGGTGGTCTAGCGGTTCTAGGCGCTCAGTCCGGAACCGCGCGACTGCTACGGTCGCAAGTTCGAATCCTGCCTCGGCCATGGATGTGTGTGATGTGCTTAGGTTAGTTAGGTTTAAGTAGTTCTAAGTTCTGGGGGACTGATGACCTCAGAAGTTAAGTCCCATAGTGCTCAGAGCCATTTGAACCATTTTTTTGAAGATTAGAGTGTAACGTCCCGTCGACAATGAAGTCATTAAAGACGAGGCACAAGCTCGCTTACGGATGGAGAAAGAAATCAGAGACACCCATTTCAAAGGAACCACATAGACATTTTCCTTAAGCGATTTAGGGAAATCACGGAAACCTAAATCTGGATGGCCGTACTGAGATTACGACCGGCGTCCTCCCGAATACGATTCAAACGTGTTAATCACTGTGTCACATCGCTTGCTCACGTCGTTATCAGAGGAACAGGCAGGTTCGTCAGCTACGGAGTCCCATGTTAAACAATGTGCGCTGAATAGTGTGCTCCGAAACACTCGTACCTGCACGAGCATTGTACTCTGTCGTCAGATGTGCCACAGACCGCCGCCTATCCTGCGTTATAGAATGGACAAGCCCCTGATGTCCAAGTTCTGTGATGCGGTATGGAAATCCAGCACGTTGTTGCCTACTGTGGTTGCCGCGTCTTAGATTCATTTTCCATAGATGCTCGCGACAATAGCATGCAGAAATGCAATAGGCTTCGCCGATTCCGAGTTGCTCAATCCCAGCTGCTGGACCGTAAAAAATTGGCTGCCATAGGTCAAACAGATATCAACTGCATTTTTTAAAATAGGAACCCCCATTTTTTATTACATATTCGTGTAGTACGTAAAGAAATATGAATGTTTTAGTCGGACCACTTTTTTCGCTTTGTGACAGATGGCACTGTAATAGTCACAAACATGTGGCTCACAATTTTAGACGAACAATTGGTAAAAGGTAGGTTTTTAAAAGTAAATTACAGAACGTAGGTACGTTTGAACATTTTATTTCGGTTGATCGAATGTGATACATGTACCTTTGTGAACTTATCATTTATGAGAACGCATGCTGTTACAGCGTGATTACCTGTAAATACCACATTAATGCAATAAATGCTCAAAATAATGTTCGTCAGCCTCACTGCATTTGGCTATACGTGTAACGACATTCCTCTCAACAGCGAGTAGTTCGCCTTCCGTAATGTTCGCACATGCCATTGACAATGCGCTGACGCATGTTGTCAGGCGTTGTTGGTGGATCACGATAGCAAAAATCCTTTAACTTTCCCCACAGAAAGAAATCCGAGGACGTCAGATCCGGTGAACGTGCTTTGACGTCCTATCCACCTGTCATGAAATATGCAATTCAGTACCGTTTCAACCGCACGTGAGCTATGTGCCGGACATCCATCATGTTGGAAGTACATAGCCATTCTGTCATGCAGTGAAACATCTTGTAGTAACATCGGTAGAACGTTACGTAGGAAATCAGCATACATTGCACCATTTAGATTGCCATCGATAAAATGGAGGCCAATTATCCTTCCTCCCATAATGCCGCACATACATTAACCCGCCAAGGTCGCTGATGTTCCACTTGTCGCAGCCATCGTGGATTTTTCGCTGCCCAATAGTGCATATTATGCTAGTTTACGTTACCGCTGTTGGTGAATGACGTTTCGTCGCTAAACAGAACGCGTGCAAAAAATCTGTCATCGTCCCGTAATTTCTCTTGTGCCCAGTGGCAGAACTGTACACAACGTTCAAAGTCGTCGCCATGCAATTCCTGGTGCATAGAAATATGGTACGGGTGCAATCGATGTTGATATAGCATTCTCAACCCCGATGTTTTTGAGATTTCCATTTCTCGCGCAATTTGTCTGCTACTGATGTGCGGATTAGCCGCGACAGCAGCTAAAACACCTACTTGGGCATCATCATTTATTGCAGGTCGTGGTTGACGTTTCATATGTGGCTGAACACTTCCTGTTTCCTTACATAACGTAACTATCCGGCGAACGGTCCGGACACTTGGATGATGTCGTCCAGGATACCCAGCAGCATACATAGCACACGCCCGCTGGGTATTTTGATCACGATAGCCATACATCAACACTATATCGACCTTTTCCGCAAATGGTAAATTGTCCATTTTAACACGGGTGATGTATCACGAAGCAAATACCGTTCGCATTGGCGGAATGTTACGTTATACCACGTACTTCAACGTTTGTGAGTATTACAGCGCCGTCTATCACAAAACGAAAAAAGTGCTCCAACTAAAACATTCATATTTCTTTGCGTACTACACGAATATGTAATAGAAATGTGGGTTGCTATTTAAAAAAAAACGCAGTTGATATCCGTTTGACCTATGGCAGCGCCATCTAGCGGGCCACCCATAGCGCCATCTGGTTTCCCCCTTCAAGCTAGACGAGTTTCGTTCTTTGTAGTTTTTTCGTTTGATGCTTATTTCGTGAGATATTTGGCCCGGTCACAATCAACGGACCACCCTGTATATTGTCTCTCACAGAAAAAAGGTAAATTGAGGAAGAAAAAAGTATTTCAAAAATTAGTTCAATTAGTTTTTAATAGTAAAAGGGAATATAATCTTAGCAATATTTTCTCTGCTGTATCAGTATTACAAACGTCTCTGTATTCTTATACCATCGTCCGCAGTAAATACTGCAAACTACACAATCTAAATGTTATCGACGTACAAAAACAAACAGTTTTCTGTATGAAAATTTGTTAACTAGCAAGACCTCCTTCCCACGTTCAGAATAAAACCATTGACAACTACACACATCAGAAAATAGCTTTGCGCCATCCCCGTTCCCAGAATCTTGAAGATAGACGTTGACTCTGGATATTGTATTACAGACACAGTCCCTTTGACTGTTTAGAGATGTCACTAAACCCGCCCAAAGATGTAAACAAACATGCATGGGCAGCGTCTATTAGACGGAGGGGGTCTTACAGCCCATCTGTTCCAGTCATTCCACCAGGAAGGAGGAACACGGCTCGTGTTGTCTGTACTTCCGCCATGCCTAGACAGTTGATACCGCGGTGCGATCGCGTCCGCATTGTTACTTTGTGCCAGAAAGGGCTCTCAACCGTCTCGTAGTGAACCAAAGCGATCTTGTTCAGACATGGAGGAGATACATAGAGACAGAAACTGTCGACGACATGCCTCGCTCACATCGCCCAAGGGCTACTATTGCAATGGATGACCGCACCCTACGGATCATGGCTCGGAGGAACCGTGACAGCAACGCCACAGTGTTGAATAATGCTTTTCGTGCAGCTCCAGGACGTCGTGTTACGACTCAAACTGTGCGCAGTAGGCTGCATGATGCGCAACTTCACTCCCGACGTCCATGGCGAGGTCTGTCTTTGCAACCACGACACCATGCAGCGCGGTACATATGGGTCCAACAACATGCCGAATGGCCCGCTCAGGACTGGCATCACGTTCTCTTCATCGATGAGTGTCACACATGCTTTCAACCAGGCAATCGTCGGAGACGTGTTTGGAGGCAACCCGATCAGGCTGAACGCCCTAGACACACTGTCCAGTGAGTGCAGCAAGGTGGAGGTTTCCTGCTGATTTGGTGTGGCATTATGTGGGGCCGACGTACGCCGCTAGTGGTCATGGAAGGCGCCGTAATGGCTGTACGATACGTGAATTCCATCCTCCGACCGATAGTGCAACCATATCGGCAGCATATTTGCGAGGCATTCGTCTTCATGGACGACAATTCGCGCACCAATCGTGCACATCTTCTGAATGACTTCCTTCAGGATAACGACATCGCTCGACTAGAGTGGTCAACATGTTCTCCAGACATGAACCCTATTGAACATGCCAGGGATAGATTGAAAAGTGCTGTTTATGGACGACGTGACCCACCAACCACTCTCAGGGATCTACCCTGAATCACCGTTTAGGAGTGGGACAATCTGGACCAACAGAGCCTTGATGAACTTGTGGATAGTATGCCAAGACGAATACAGAGGACGTGCTACTGAGTATTAGAGGTACCGTTGTGTGCAGCAATCTGGACCACTACCTCAGAAGGTCTCGCTGTATGGTGGTACAACATGCAATGTGTGGTTTTCATGAGCAACAAAAAGGGCGGAAATGATATTTATGTTGATCTTTATTCCGATTTTGTGTACAAGTACTGGAATTCTCGGAACCGAGGTGATGCAAAACTTTTTTTGATGTGTAAGTTTCGTCCAGTACAGAATACATAATGTTAATTTAAAAGTAATTCATTAGTATGTATTCTACGTTTAGTATGAACTGCTAGTAAAGTACATGTGGTTCGTGAACTAAATTTTTCTCTTAATTAAAATATTTTTTCCTATCTTATGTGAATGAAGAATTGCTTATTTTAGGAAACTCAATGTTTCGTGCCCCTTCGTTTTTGTATTATTGTCAAGCCACATAACCGTTGTTGACTCACTGCAGAATGTAAGCAGTATTTGATTTTTGAAAAAGAATGCTGAGATTTTGCAACAGTCAAAGGTACTGTTAGGTACATTAGGACTTTGGAGTATATGTCCTGTTAATTCAGTATCAGTGAGCTAAGATTTACTAATGATATCTCTGCTAACTAGTATAGAGTTCAGATATTCGTGTTTTAAACTGACTTGTTATGAACATTAGCTGTGCTGAAAACAGAGGACAAACGCCATCAGCAAATGTCACTGTAAACTTAAACGTTTCATTTTAAGACCTTCGTCAGACATGGATATGAACGAAGGTTGTAATCCTCTCTGACACTGTCTTCGTGATTTATAATTATATCCTATTTTCATGGCAGTATATAGAAATGGTTTACGCTGGTCAAGGTCATTCTCCAATCGTCCGAACCGTGGATATACAGTGCTCTCAGAAACAGTCTGAAAAGCGTCTAAGGGTGTTGCAGGATACGTTGTACTGAGGAATAATTTTTAAGCAAAATTTCGGTGGGTTGCGCCCTTTGCGAGTTAGTTAACATTGAAGTTAGCCATTCAGGTCGTAGCCCACGCAAATTCAAGCAGCCCGCCAGACACAGCGTCGTCGGACGTCTACTTCGTTTGGTTTCCTAAATCCGAACAAGACAGCGATACAAAAATTGAACTTGACACGGTAGTAATGGTCGAACTAGAGCCAAAGACTGAACAGTCCCGTGCTCTGTCATCTACGCTATGAGAAAACTGACACTATTTCTCTCTAGCAAACTGCTTCAATTTGCATTCGCAGGAACCTGATTGAGTAATTCAGTGCTAAATAACTCGGAAAAGGCTTAATGTATCGAATTTTTTGCTACAGTTATATCTCAGGACAATCTCCCTACCAACACCCGCACAAGCTTATCAAACTGTTTGTGACCACCCTGTGTAGACTACAAAGTAACTGTGAATAGATGTACATAGATTGCACGAAGAAAGTAGTGAAAACGAACAGAGGGGCATAAAATTAACGTTCAGTGGAATGAAATGGACACATTAGCTCCACTGGAGCCGGCCGGAGTGGCCGAGCGGTTCTAGGCGCTTCCGTCTGGAACCGCGCGACCGCTACGGTCGCAGGTTCGAATCCTGCCTCGGGCATGGATGTGTGTGATGTCATTAGGTTAGTTAGGTTTAAGTAGTTCTAAGTTCTAGGGGACTGATGACCTGAGATGTTAAGTCACATAGTGCTCAGAGCCATTTTTTTAGCTGCACTGGCACACGTTTTGCAAAGAGCAAGCCGTAAGACTCTCTTTGAAAAAACCTTCGTTCTCTTGACCACGAACGGATACTATCGCCGACTGTGCACAGAGGCGACAAAGGTTACAACGCACGCCAATAATTTTGACCATAAAGAGGAAAGATACTAATACTTCGTTATGGAGGTGAAGTGCTTCAGGGATCATTCTTATAATGTTGGTTGGTATCAGCAGTGTTGACAACGACCGATAATGACGAAAATAATGATGGTTGGTATCAGCAGTGTTGACAACGATCGATAATGACGAAATGATACACATCAAGTGATGTCACGTCTGTGTGCCGAGATATGTAGCAAATTACATCGTCAGTATCGAGCAAAGTGAAACAGCCGAAAAGGAATTTTACTCCTCCTCCGTAAGCAAAAAATTCCCAAACGTGGTATATTCATTTACTACAACAAAATATTTAAAAACTTACATTTGAGATAGGATGTCATGTAGACAACAAATTTAGAAAAATCTTTGAACTCATGACACAGCCACCGAGAAATAGAGAAAATCAGAGCGCTAACAAGCAACAGCTCACATCCCACGTTTACTGTATGTGCAGTTCAATTTGGCACCGTATACTGGGGGCGATCTTGAGAGATTTTGCCTATGTTATCGCATACAACATCATCAAAGTGAGGTGGGAAGTCGCTTTGAGCGTATAGTACTGACCACTGGGGGAAAAAAAGCGCATAACACTTCGAGGTTCTGAGTTTCATAAGTCTGCCCCATCTTCCAGAACAATCGTGTTGTTGCAGGTAACATGATATCCAGCCTTAACGAATGAATGTGTTACAAATCATATGGTAAAGCTGTCAATCAACCGCAGGTAATAATCTTGCAGCGTGATGATGTTGTCTTATAAGGTAACAAAACGTTGTCTTGACTGAAACTGGTGCATCTGAGGCTACGGAAAGAGACGCATTTCGTCAGCTGTGTGGCTGTTCCTTGCATCTTGTTGGCTGGGGGAAAAGAACAGAAAGAACAGAAGCTTGCGTTCATTTGAAGAAACACAAAAGATGAGATCATAATTAGCGATGGATGGGGTATGGACGAATCAGGAGCGGTTGCACATCTGCGAACAAGGCAGATAAATGTTTACTATGTTTTAATAGTACGGTACAATTCATTTTGTGGGCCTGTCAAATTTGTAAGAAGTAAGTGACCACGGCATTGTGAATACTTTCTTTAACTATCAAGTCGAACTCAGTACAAAATGTCTTGACATCCTAAATGATTAGTTGAATCATTGTCAGTTGTGATGTAGTACCCTTGTAACATTTAACTCTTTTTGTAGTATTATTAGTACTGTCATAGGTAAAAGCCACGTGTAACAATAAAACGTCCTGTCACAGAGACGCAAGTACAACACTATCCATGTGTAACATTCTCTTCTGAATGTGGCCTCCTGTCGGTATGAACGAATCAGCACCTACTCTAACAATTCATAATAAAAGCTATCCTAAAAGCAGATTCTAAATCACATTCCCTGAGTTAACGTTGCCCCTTTTACAGGAATTTTAGAAGTTTGTTTGACCATGTAGTGTATGTGTATTAGATGCAATTGTCAGACTATTATTTGGAATATGATGCGATTCCAGTTTGGAGCAAGACATTAGGCAATCAGAAATCGAACCAGTAATCTTTTAGTTCCAGGTGTTTTATGTGGTCAAGACTATTTATGAACCGTCGCCAGTCTAATTAGGCACGAAATTGCCTGCATTGGATTATTCTAAAGCGAAATTGTGATTTCCTGTTTCGTATACATCTTACTGTGCTTAGGAAAGCAGAACCAGTTTCTCATGAGCGGCAGAACAGCTAACTTTCATTCTTACTTTGTCAACTCCAGACTAATTATGCTACAGCCCCCAGATATATTGAAACTTTATTCAAGTGCAAACAAAGAAAAATCGGCCATAAGGGGTCTTTACAAATACGATTTGGTGAACCAGTTATTATTCTAAGTTAGTTAAGCGGAATTGCTGCGTTATGTTACTAACACGGTATTAAGACATACTTTGAATTTATCATTCTTTCATTTATGTATCATTTCAGCAGTTAATCAAATGGTGGCCCTTAAATTGTATTTAGTCTGAGAACGCTAAAAACTTTATAAACTCTTGTGAACTCTACACTAAACACTGTTCGAAAAATAAGACAGAACTACCTGATTAATTTCTGTGTTGATTATAGCACTAGATTCAGCAGTTTAATCTTTTATACAACAGTACAGTATATTTTACAATAACCATTTCAGTACACTACTTTACTTTATATGATCAGTGTTGTTACACTCAAAGTTATTTATCAAAATCGCAAGATAATTTGTTTTTGTTCGAAAAATAAGACAGAACTACCTGATTAATTTCTGTGTTGATTATAGCACTAGATTCAGCAGTTTAATCTTTTATACAACAGTACAGTATATTTTACAATAACCATTTCAGTACACTACTTTACTTTATATGATCAGTGTTGTTACACTCAAAGTTATTTATCAAAATCGCAAGATAATTTGTTTTTAAGTAAACAATTTTCTTTAGTATTTTTGTTTTAGGAGGTCTTAAGGAGGTCTTTCGCGTTATAATTAAACTTAGTTAGAGAGTCTCAGGGAACCACAGAAAGGGGGACGTCTAAAAGGGGGCTGGAACAACACAGTAAGGTAGTTGTAGAAACGATCGGTATTGTAGTCTTTAATTGTCGTAGCTGTTTTGGGAAAGAACCAGAGCTCCAAGCCCTAATAGAAAACATTGAAGCTCAAATAGTTATAGGTATAGAAAGCTGGCTAAAGCCCGAAATAAGTTCATCCGAAATTTTTTCAAACTAACAGAGTTCAGAAAGGATAGTTAAATACAGTTGGTGGTGGAGTATTTATTGCTGTTAGAAGTAGTTTACCTTGTAGTGAAATTGAAGTAGATAGTTCATGTGAAATAGTATGGGTAGATGGTATACTTGACAGTCGGACTAAATTATTAATTGGATCATTTTACCGACCACCCGACTCAGAAGATATAGTTGCTGAACAGTTCAAAGAAAACTTGAGTCTAATTTCAAATAGGTACTCCAATCATACAACTATAGTCGGTGGTGACTTCAGTCTACCCTCGATATGCAGGAAAAATTATATCTTTAAAGCCGTCGACAGGTATAAAACGTCATCCGAAATTATACTTAATGTTTTCTCATAAAATTATTTTGAACAATTAGCTCATGAGCCCAATCGAAGCGTAAATGGTTGCGAAAGCATACTTAACCTTTTAGCAACAAATAATCCAGGACAAATAGTGAGTATCTGGACAACAAGGCAGTTGCTGCTAGACTGAATTCCGTAACATCCACGACGATAAAAAAGAAACGCAAAGTACATATATTTTTAAAAAAGCTGATAAAATGCTCTTAAGACCTTTTTAAGAGACAGTCGTCACGCCTTCCGATCTGATCATGTAAGCGTAGAAAAGATGTGGATTGATTTCAGACAGATAGTATCGATGGAAATCGAGATATATACACTCCTGGAAATGGAAAAAAGAACACATTGACACCGGTGTGTCAGACCCACCATACTTGCTCCGGACACTGCGAGAGGGCTGTACAAGCAATGATCACACGCACGGCACAGCGGACACACCAGGAACCGCGGTGTTGGCCGTCGAATGGCGATAGCTGCGCAGCATTTGTGCACCGCCGCCGTCAGTGTCAGCCAGTTTGCCGTGGCATAGTTAAATACAGTTGGTGGTGGAGTATTTATTGCTGTTAGAAGTAGTTTACCTTGTAGTGAAATTGAAGTAGATAGTTCATGTGAAATAGTATGGGTAGACTGGTAGCATGCCGCGACAGCGTGGACGTGAACCGTATGTGCAGTTGACGGACTTTGAGCGAGGGCGTATAGTGGGCATGCGGGAGGCCGGGTGGACGTACCGCCGAATTGCTCAACACGTGGGGCGTGAGGTCTCCACAGTACATCGATGTTGTCGCCAGTGGTCGGCGGAAGGTGCACGTGCCCGTCGACCTGGGACCGGACCGCAGCGACGCACGGATGCACGCCAAGACCGTAGGATCCTACGCAGTGCCGTAGGGGACCGCACCGCCACTTCCCAGCAAATTAGGGACACTGTTGCTCCTGGGGTATCGGCGAGGACCATTCGCAACCGTCTCCATGAAGCTGGGCTACGGTCCCGCACACCGTTAGGCCGTCTTACGCTCACGCCCCAACATCATGCAGCCCGCCTCCAGTGGTGTCGCGACAGGCGTGAATGGAGGGACGAATGGAGACGTGTCGTCTTCAGCGATGAGAGTCGCTTCTGCCTTGGCGCCAATGATGGTCGTATGCGTGTTTGACGCCGTGCAGGTGAGCGCCACAATCAGGACTGCATACGACCGAGGCACACAGGGCCAACACCCGGCATCATGGTGTGGGGAGCGATCTCCTACACTGGCCGTACACCACTGGTGCTCGTCGAGGGGACACTGAATAGTGCACGGTACATCCAAACCGTCATCGAACCCATCGTTCTACCATTCCTAGACCGGCAAGGGAACTTGCTGTTCGAACAGGACAATGCACGTCCGCATGTATCCCGTGCCACCCAACGTGCTCTAGAAGGTGTAAGTCAACTACCCTGGCCAGCAAGATCTCCGGATCTGTCCCCCATTGAGCATGTTTGCGACTGGATGAAGCGTCGTCTCACGCGGTCTGCACGTCCAGCACGAACGCTGGTCCACCTGAGGCGCCATGTGGAAATGGCATGGCAAGCCGTTCCACAGGACTACATCCAGCATCTCTACGATCGTCTCCATGGGAGAATAGCAGCCTGCATTGCTGCGAAAGGTGGATATACACTGTACTAGTGCCGACATTGTGCATGCTATGTTGCCTGTGTCTATGTGCCTGTGGTTCTGTCAGTGTGATCATGTGATGTATCTGACCCCAGGAATGTGTCAATAAAGTTTCCCCTTCCTGGGACAATGAATTCACGGTGTTCTTATTTCAATTTCCAGGAGTGTATATATCACATAAAATAGTAAGTGATGGTACTGATCCCCTATGGTACACAAAACGGGTCAGATCGCTGTTGCAGAAGCAACGGGAAAAGCATGCCAAATGTAAGAGAACGCAAAATCCCCAAGATTGGTAAAGTTTTTCGGAAGTTCGAAATACAGCGCGTACTTCAATGCGAGATGCTTTTAATAACTTCCACAACGAAACTGTGTCTCGGAATCTGCCAGAAAACGCGAAGAGATTCTCGTCATACATGAAGCACACCAGTGGCAAGACCCAATCAATATCTTCACTGCGCGATAACAACTGATGACAGTCCCACTAAAGCAGAGTTATTAAAAACGGTTTTCCGAAACTAATTCACCAAAGAAGACGAAGTAAATATTCCTGAATTCCAGTCAAGAATAACTGCGAAGATGAGAAACATAGAAGAAGATACCCTCGGTGTAGCAAAGAGCTTAAATCACTTAAAAAAGGCAAGGCCTCTGGTCCACATCGTACACGAGTCAGGTTGCTTTCAGAGAATGCTGATACAATAACTCCGTATTTAGCAGTTATATACAACCGCTCGCTCACAGAAAGATCCGTACCTGAAGACTGGAAAATTGGTCAAGTGTAGTGGTTAATAAAAAAATAAATGGGTGAAGAGAGACCGTGAAAAAAGGGAAAAATGAAAAGCAAATCGGACTTTGTATTACAGAAAAGCTATCGGACCTCGTTATTCGGAAACGCTATTGTTGGGGTGGTCCTTGTGGCGTTTTTGAGCAAAGGTTAAACCAATTTCCACTACAAAAATTTTTGAAAAAGAACAGAGAACAACAAAATGTAACTGACAGGGGGAAATGGCGTAGCTTTGAGTTCATTCTTTACCAGGTTAACATGTCTTCTTTCGTGCGGCGTCCAGGTCTTCAAAAATCTCCTTCAATTCTGCGTGAAAAGTCTGCTCCGAAATCTTACAATCGTCCAGGAATCACTAATTTACACCAATTAAAATCATCTTGATACTGTATACAATTTAATTTACTTCGCTACTTCCATCCTCCGAATTTCTTAACAACTTCCACAATATGTCTACACATTAAAATCAGATCAAGACTAGCTAATAAGTTTTTTTAACGTCTTCATCAGATCACGTCTGCCTTAAGCTTCGGCTATCAAGAGACAAACAAGAAACGAATAGAAAAACAAAAAAAAAGGAGTTACAATTTTAGTATTTTCTCTGCCGTCGAGCGCTCATACCGCTGCGACGGGATATTTTTTATCTGAGGGAACGAGTGTAGCGCGGCGAAATTCAAAGTCCCGCTACACAAGTCACACCAATACCCAAAAAGGGAAGTAGGAGTAATCCGCTGATTTACAGGCCCATATCACTAACGTGATTTGCAGTAGGGTTTTGGAACATATTCTATGTTAGAACATCATGAAGAACCTGGAAGAAGTCCGCCCAGTTAGCCGTGCGGTCTCACGCACTGCTTTCCAGGCGGGAAGGCGCGCTGGACCCCAGCACGAATCCTCCCGCGGATTAGTGTCGAGGTCCGGTGTGCCAGTCATTTTGTGGATGGTTTTTAAGGGGGTTTTCCATCTGTCTCGGCGAATGCGGGCTGGTTCCTCTTATTCCGCCTCAGTTACACTATGTCGGCGATTGCTGCTCAAACACAATCTCCACGTACGCGTACATCGTAATTACTCTACTACGCAAATATTTGGAGTTATCGTCTGGTGTGTGACGTGGGGGGGGGGGGGGGGGGGATCTACTGGGGGCCGAACCGCACAATAACCCTGGGTCCGGCGTGGGGCGGCGGTGGGATGAGTGGACTGCTGTAGACTGTTGTGGGGTTGTGAACCACTGAGGGCTACGGCTGGGATGCAGCCTCTCCGTTATTTCTAGGTCCCCAGTTCAATATAATACAGTACAATGCCTGGAAGAAAACGATTTATCGACACAAAGTCAGCACGAATTCAGAAAATATCGTTCTTGTGAAACACAACTAGAGCTTTATACTCATGACGTAATGAGTGCTATCGACAGGGGATGTCAAATTGATTCCATATTTTTAGATTTCCAGAAGGCTTTCGACACCGTTCCCCACAAGCGTCTTCTAATCAAACTGCGTGCCTGTGAAATATCGCCTCAGTTGTGCGACTGGATTCGTGGTATCCTGTCAGAAAGGTCACTGTTCGTAGAAATAGACGCAATGTCATCGAGTAAAACAGAAGTAATATCCGGCGTTCCATAAGGAAGTGTTATAGGCCCTCTGTTGTTCCTGATCTATATTAATGGCATAGGAGACAATCTGAGTAGCCATCTTAGATTGTTTGCAGATGATGCTGTAATTTACTGTCTTGTAAAGTTATCAGATTACCAAAACGAATTGCAAAATGATTTAGATAAGATATCTCTATGGTGTGAAAAGTGGTAATTGACCTTGAATAGTGAAAAGTGTGAAGTTATTTACATGAGTACTAAAAGAAATCCACTAAATTCCGATCAAGCGATAAGTCACACAAATCTGAAGGCTGTAAATTCAACTATATACTGAGGGATTACAGTTATAAAGAACCTAAATTGGAATGTTCGCATAGATAATGTTGTGAGTACAGCAAACCAAAGACTGCTATTCATTGGCAGAACATTTAGAAGGTGCAGCAGGTCTACTAAAGAGACTGCTTACACCACGCTTATCCGCCCTACTCTGGACTATAGGTGTGCGGTGTATGATGTGCATCAGGAGGACTGACGGATGACATCGAAAAAGTTTAAAGAATGGCAGCTCGTTTTGTATTATCGCGAAATAGGGGAGATAGTGCCACAGGCATGATATGTGATTTGGAATGGCAATCATTAAAGGAAAGGCGTTTTTCGTTGCCACCATGACATTTCAATTACAAGTTTTCCCCTACGATTGCGAAAACATTCTTTTGGCCCCACTTACATAGGGAGTAATGATCATCACGATAAAATAAATACAATCAGGAGTTCGCACAGAAAAATTTAAGTGCTCGTTTTTCCCGCGCGCCCTTCGAGTGTGGAACGGTAGAGAGACAGCTTGAAGGTGGTTCATTGAATCCTCTGCCAGGCACTTTATTGTGAATAGTAGGGTAGTCATGTAGATGTAGATGTAGAAGATCAGAAAAACTGTAATTTCCAGAAAACTATAAATTTAATTCTCCACAAATAACATTTAGAGTTTATGCAAAATAATTTTCAAAATATTTTACTTGATTAAGTGTACAAAATTAAGATTCTTTATAAGTTTAGAATACTGAGATCCATTTTCACTCGGAGAGGACCATGTCTAGGAATAAGTCTTCGGAAAATGAACTTCCTTGAATCAGTATATAGTAGGAACAAATTATTATTTCTAAATGCAGACACAAAAATTTACAGTTTCACCCTGTTACAACAGTTCGAAATGAACTTGTTAACCATGTGCTGTAGGTGATGTGTGTGGTGATGCGAGTGGTGACTACAAAACCTATGTACTAGAAGTCATGGATCTTTGAGTTTTTGGGCTTAATAAATTCCTAATGGCGTCGATTTATGTACATAATATAGCCCAATTGTAAATTCAGTGCTACTGTAAAATAGCAGTCACCATCTAAAGCTATTTGGGCACTCTTCTTTTTTCCACTTAACAACAGTGCGCCAAGTCCTTTCACCTTTTCGCCTTGCTTCCTTTCAATGCGGTTTGAGATGGGAATTACTACCCCCTTTACTTTTCAACTTTGTAAATTTAATGCCCTCAGCATGAACCTGTTTTTATGTCGACAATATTTCTTTTAAAACATTTATCTTATTCAGCCCTAAATTGTTTTCAAACATTGTTATACAAAGATCTTTTACAAATTCATCTTATTACTCTGTAGACACCAATGTTCTTACAGCACCTTTGTTTAAAGCTATTGACTTTCACAGAAAAGCAATAAAACTTACAATTGAGTATTATAAGCTGGTTGTAAGGAAATGTTTTTTATTTAGAAAGTTACGTATCCATCAGGGCAGTTGTGTTGCATATGCTCCTGTTTCCATGACGTTTCTCAATAGGTAATCATCATTAAAACACTAACAGGAAACTACAGCTGTGTAATCGTTAATCACATATCTCTTTCATAATAACATTTTTATGCATCACACATAGCATTTATCAACCTAGTTTGAAAAACACTTGAAATTTACTCAGAAAATTCACTAAAACTTTTCATTTCTTTTATACTAAAATCATTATATTTACTTATTTTCTTATAAATTTTATTTTAAAATGACTGAAAAATGTAATTTTAATAAATAAACTTATTTACATACAGCACACATATTTTACATTAAAACAGAAGTTTATGTTCCGCTACATACATGTATGATGACAGTCAGTTTTCTATTTTGGGATATAAAAACCAATATTTTCGTTGCATGGCACTTTTCAGCCTCTTGACAAGAGTTTGGCAGTCCATTTGTCGTATGTCTTTCTTATCACATTTCACCGACTCGCTGCTGCCCCTTATATAAACAAATTAGGCAGTCCATTCTTTGCCATGTGATTTCATCTTCCATTTCATACTACCTTGGCTGCAAAAAACATTGCTTTGCAGACCACTATCTGACACTAAGGGCTTCTTTGCATATTCCATGTACATACGTATTTTGGAATCTGAAACTTTTGTAAATGTTGGAATTTTGCTTTATAACATAACACAATAATTATATAATCATCATCATCATCATCATTAAGTAATACTCACTTCTGTGCAGTTCTAGTTCCATATTTTTTCAGGTCAACTATATTTCTGACCCCCAATGGGTTTTATTTCTTGTGTGTTTTAATTAGAACTAATTCGCCTATAGTGACTTTTACTGCTTTTAATTTTTCATTATGTCTTTTAGCTCCAGATTCTGCTTTCCTTTTTATCAGTTCCTTTACCAGTTCCTTTTATCTGTCCAGACTTATTTCATTGTTGGTTGGAAATTTAAGTATTTCTTCGATTAAGCTTTTACTTATTTAGCCTCACATCATTTCTACAGTTGTGAAACCAGTGGATTCCTGTTTCAATGTATTCGTGATTACTTCAAAATATGAGATAAATTTGCCCTAAGTTCTATGACTTATGTGACAGTAAGTTCTACATAATTTTGCCCATTCTCTCAAATAACGTCCTATAGGATTGCTACACAGGTAGTATACCGATCTGTATGATACTTGTACCCACATTTTCTCAATGCCCTCTAACCATATTTTAGCAATAAATCGACGTTCATTGTCCGACAGTACTGTTTTTGATGTTCTTATTTCGTTAAAATATTCTAACATTTTTCTAAACACTGCTTTCGCTATAGTTATTCTGATAAAATTCTATTAATACCCACATAATCCGAGGAAAGCTTTTAATTGTGTCCATCTTTCGGGGGACGACATTTTTCAATGGCTTTGAACTGCTCAGGTTCCTTTTCTATCCCAGAAGTCATAATGACATGGCCTAAGAATTGTCTTTCCTCACTAATTCAAACTTTTTAAATTTCAAACTCATAACCACGTTTTGTAGACAATGAATACTTGTTCTAATAATTCACAATGTTCTTTCCATTGCTGCGTAGCTGTTAATGAAACGTCTACGTAAATTGTGAGTTTTTTACTTAAGACTCTTCCGAACACCCAATGTAACGCACGTATAAACACAGTAACCTACATGTTTAAACCGACAGTTATCAATTTGTAATTATAACAACTGCCAGCAAAGAGAAAAGCGGTAAATTTTCTAGAGTGAGCATCAAGGATGATTTGGCAGAACCCTACTGTCAGATTCAGACTGGTTGAATATCTAACATTATACAATCTTCGCAACATTTCGTCCAACGATTCTGGCCGATCTGTTTCCCTTTTCACAATTTTGTTCACTGTCCTGGTGTCAATGATTATTCTCACTCCTCTATCGTTTATGCTGATAATAATCAATGGATTATTGTATTCACTGTTACTACATTCTACGATTCCCCATTCAATCACTCTGTCAATTCCTTCTTGAACGGCTCGTTTTTTCGCTAACGGTGCTGAATATGGGCAAAGAATAGAAGACTCATGAAGTAGGATTTTCATATGTTTTTCGAAATTCTTTACCCTTCCAGGTTTATCCGAAAAGACTGTAAAGTTTTGTTCGAGAATTTGTAACAGTTAGTCTCTTTGAACTGGGTCTAAATCAGTTATTTCACTGACAAGTCTCCTAAATTCTTATAGCATTTGGAATCCTTCGAATACTTCAGATAATCCATCATTTTCAGTACCGGTACCTGTTTCTAACATCATGGAGGTAAGTTACTGTTCCACCATTAGGCAGTTACAGGTTATGATGTTCATTTCTATATTTTCTTCATCATGTGACTTCTTTCTTCTTTTGATTGCGAATTATTTCACGATAGCCATTCGTTGCTGATTACTGAAATTTTCATCCGCTGTTTTTTTTTCTTTACATCCATAATGTATTTTGGATCCTGGATAAAAATAAGGTCTACTTTACATCTTTCATAATCTGGTGGTGTTACATTTCCTTTATAAATGTACTCTTCTTGTTTCATGTTTAGATTTGGCAGATTTTCACACGGAGTAAGTGCTTCCTTTTGTACTAACATTTCTGTAGAACTGAGTTTTTCGTAAATTTCTTCTTCTCCTATTTTTGAAGCACGTATCTCGTCGCTCTCTTCACCTTCATGTGAGTCAGACTCTTCAAAGTCGCTTTTTGGTTTCAACATAAAAACTGTTTCTAATGTTGCCGTAAACTCCATATCAGCGCTGGTTTCGCAATTCATGCATAGTTGAATGCATTCAATTGTAATTAGATCTTCCTTTTATTCTGGAGCAGTAATATTTTTTCGTTTATGAACAGTTTTTTATCCGAACTGTCTTCTTTATCTTATCTTATGACGCCACCTCGTTCTTCAGATTGATTGTAATCCTTACGGATTTCTATTCCTCGCATATATTCATTCTTAACAACTTCTTCAGCATCTTATTTTCTTCAGAATGATTATTCTGCAATACTCATTATTTCATCTTCTGCTCAACGCTTGTCCAAGGCTTTGTTATTTTCCCTAACCACTGCAGTTCGCGATCTTTGCACGGCGTGGTTTAATTGACTACTAAACCTTTGCCCTTTGTCGGTAGCACACGAACTCCGCGCGGCACATTTTAATAATCTCTCACTTTCCATTTCACCTATTGCTTCCCCAAAATTTTCGGTCGTTTCAACGCCATATTTTTCGCCATTACGTTGCCTTAAATTGTTATAGGGATAATCCATCTCTAAATGCCATTCGTCAATTCCGAATAACTCTTCCTTTGATTCCTTTAATATTTGTTTAGTATCATTACTGTCGTTAGTTTTAATTTCCTTTACTACGAGCGAAAAATTTCCCACTCGCCCCTGTGACGTCACACACAGCGTGCACAGCAACTGACACTGGTGTTTCCGCTTTTGATCGCTGCTGGCGGTTTTCACTTGCTGGCGAAGAGCTCTTGTTTTTAGCCGACCATGATTCATGCTTCTGACCATCTGTTGCGGCGGTCGCATTGTCTCGCACCTTATTAGCACGGTACTGGTGTGCTTTAAAATTTCTGTCTGTTCTCAGCATTATTCCTAAGTCCGTCAGGCCCCTAACATTCGTGGATCTTAGTTTTCTGCTTCACATTTGTAGAATCATTACGCCATACATTACCCTTAGTGCGATTATTTGACGTAAGCCTGCCTCTGTCTCTTCCCTTTTGAAGCATTTATACTCTGTACTTGTTATTATCATGTTCGTGATTGTTGTGTCTGTGGTTCCTATTGTATTCGTTCTGCCGGAAATTATAATTTTCACGCCACTAGCCTTCGTCGATCATTCTTTCTAAGAGCGATGAAAAGGATTTGTGGTTGCTACCCACATAACTTTTTGAATCTTCCGGTAACTTTTTCCAAACTTCTCAAATTATTTCGGAACACGACCTTCGATTCAATAAATAAGTCAGTTTCCTATACCATGCCTCACAGAAGTGTTTCATGGTCATTTAACCTTTTCCTTCCAACATCTTCACGATAATAAATTCTCTCCAAGGACAGTTCCGTATTAGTTCGGACCATTATTAATAGTAAAACTTGTGTCTAAACTTACCGAATGACGTTTCTTCAGTGCTTAGCTTGATCCCCCATCGTTTAGTAGCGCTATTAACAGTATTTACTTTTTCCTGATCCGTGAGATTATTAGGAAACAGTTTTTCAGAGATTTTTATAAAATCTCCTGATTATAACCCACAGTTTTTTCGGTATGGGTCGAATTTTTCTTCGCCCGCTAAAACTTTATCGTAGGCAATCCTGTCTACTACGTATGTAGTTGCAGTGTTGGTTTTCTTTTCAAGATAACGGAATTTTCCGTGAATACCCGAATTTTGTCTGTTACGCTTTTCATAACATTCTTTCATTTAATAATTTCTCAGATTCGCGAGCAATAGTTCTCATTTGCCTCATTTGCCATTCTTAAACCCGAAATTTTGTCCTGGACTTTAGTTACTACATAGGATGACATTATTTTTTAATTTTCTATATTTCCACATCGAATTTTTCTTTAATATTATTGATTTTTTTCCTGCATGCTATTAAATTTTTTATTTAGGTAGTCAGTCTCTATTTTCGTGTTTTTCATTTCATTAGTTATGATACCTGATTTGTAGTATACATTTTCGAGGTTCTGGTTAATTTTATCTCCTTGTTCGTTCGTATGTTTAACTTGTGGTTTAAATTGGTCATTTACATTACCAGTTTGTTTTTTAAGCTGTTCATTCATAGTACTTCCGTATGCTTGATGTTGGCTATTCATATCACTAGTTTGTGCTACTAAACTTTGCAGTACTCCATACATGTCTATGTATATGTGTGTGTTTTGTTCTGGACTGTTTTCTTCAATTGATTCTGCTTCCTCCTAATTTGAAGTTTCTTTCATGATCTGTGACGAGTTCAGGATATCAAAATATTTACTCCGATATTCAGTATGTCGTCCATACGCTTGCGCCTGTAAAATAGATTTCTCTGTTTACCTGTTAACATACCTACTTTCTGATGATGCTTCTGCCCCCGTTTCTTGTTCTTGTAACCCCCTGTTCTGTTCTGAATGTTTTGCCTGCCTTTTCTTTTCCATATTTAAATACTGTTGGAACCACACGTACTAATTTAATCTCCTGCTCTATTTTCTTCCTAATTACTGTATTAGGTTTGTGTCACTGGACACTTTCTATCACTACTATGTTGCACTGTGGTCAGTATCTTCTTATTAAATGTGCCATGTAATGATAGTTATCATTGATGAATGCTTTGAATACATATATAGAAAATACCCACTAAAACCCACTGTCAAGGGACAAATATAACATTTAACTCTTTTAGAGTATTCTGAGAACCGTCACAGAAAACACTCATGTGTAACATTAAAGCGTCCTCTAAATGTGAGCTCCTGCTGGAGTATTTGGATCAGTACCTTCTCTAAGAATTCCTGTAAAGCATATTACCAAAGTAAATTCTAGATCTTAGGCTTCATAAGTTAACGTTACCCATAATGGATACAAGTATCAGACTACTACTTCCTGGCCTGAAGGGATTCCAGTATAGGGCAATATCAGGAATCGAACCAGTAATCTTTTAGTTACAGACCTTTTATGTGGTCAACACTATATGTGGACGGTCAGCAGCCTAATTAGGCGAGAAGTTACCTTCACTGGGTTATTCTAAAGTGTAATTGTGAGTTTCTATTTTGCATATACTGTGCCTTAATGTACTTAGGAAAGTGGAATCTGTTTCTCATGTGCAGGACAAGTACTAACCTTTACTGTGACTATGTCAGATCCAGAGGAATTATACTACAGCACCCAGGTACATTAACACTTCCTCTGTTCTTTGTGTAAATAATATTATTCAAGTGCAGCAAAACAAATCTCTACAACTAAGATTTGACCAACAAGTTATTATTATTAGTTAGTTAAGGCAAATTTACATTATTATCGTACTAACACAATATTAACTCACACTTAGAATTTATTATTCTCAGTAATTAATCTAATGGTGGCCCTTAAACTGTACTTCATTAAACACTGTTCCAAAAATAAGAAAAATCTAACTGATTAATTTCGATTTTCATTATAGTACCGAATTTAAGCAGTTTAATCTTTTATACAACAGTATAGCATATTTTACTGTAACTATTTCAGTATACTATTGTACTTTATATTATCAGAATATGCTACACTCAAAGTTATTTATCAAACTAGCAAGATCATTTACTTATAAATAATTTTCTTTGCTATTTTTGTTTCACTAAGCAGTCTTTCCTTCATTTCATAACTAACGTGTGGACTTCGGCAACAGTGTAACTTCCATAAATTTACAAATGAAATTCAACAAAAAAATCTTTTTGTGATTATACAAAAAATTTCAAGATATTTTACTAGATTAAGTTTGCAGAATTATAGTTCTGCATCATTTCAGAATACTAAGAAGCATTTTCACTATGATAGCCACACTGGGTAGCCACTCGGTCTGGGGCGCTTTGTCACTGGTTCGCGCGGCTCTCCCCCGTCGGAGGTTCGAGTCCTCCCTCGGGCATGGTTATGTGTTTGACCAAGCGAGGTGGCCTAGTGGTTAGCATACTGAACTCCTATTGGGGAGGAAGACGGTTAAATACCGCGTCCGGCCATCATGATTTAGGTTTACCGTGATTTCCCTAAATCGCTTCGGGCAAATATCCGGATGGTTCTTTTGAAAGGGCATGGCTGACTTCCTTCCCCATCCTTCCCTAATCCAATGAGAATGATGACCTCGCAGTTTGGTCTCCTCCCCAAAACAACCCAACCCTTAGTAGGATAAGACCCTTTCTAGGTATATATGAAGGGAAAATGATCCAAGATGCTACTCCAGGCGGGTGTAAAATGAAAGTGCGCAATGGCGAATACTGAACGCGAAAATGAAGATTTGGCTGTGTCTGACCACCTCCTGAAGAAGATCTTAGGATCTCTTAATAGTAATATTATTTCCTCCTTCTTATTCTTTAACATAAAAATTACAACATCAACATAAATGAATGATTAAGGGAACTGGTAACTACAAAATGATAAACGTCGTTTCAGCTTATACATTCACTGTAGATTAAAAAACCATTTATACATGACAAATGTTTATATACCAATGTCCAATGGACATAAAGAGACACAAATGAATTTCCTAACTAGTATTACTGATAAATTGCCCAAATCTGACCTTTTTATTGATATGCGATCTTATATAAATAACATGAGATCACTGACATCAGTTAGGTACAAATACTAGAAGACACTACTTTCAAAGATGATCTACAGTAGTGTGCAACCTCAGTGGAAATAAAGTTACGTGGTCACAGCTGTTTAGATTTATAGCCCTAATAAGCCGAAGCGATTAGCAATATCACGGTTTGTACTGCGTCCAGTGCATCGGAGTGATGATTCTCGTACACGTCTGCAACGACGGAAGAACTCCAGCCATAAAATATTTTAAAAAACTCATTCAGACACTATGACGGCAGAAGGCGGTCCTCTGACCGTCAGTCTTGGGCTACTTCCTGTGTTATGCAGTCGGGATGCCACATCGGCCATTTCCTGTCACTCAGCTTGTGTTAAGCTCGACCAACACACCTGTGGGGCCTTTTGCACCCAGGGCATGAGTTATGCCTGCCGTTTCGTTTCCACTGGCGTTCCGATCTTTGCTAGTATAAGCAATCATTCATTACGCCATTTTGATAATAAAGACAGTCCATCAGCTTTCATGCAATATGCGTTAACAGCTATTAAAAGGTATACGTGACAATGACAGTCATCTTTAAATATTCATATATACCATGCACTGCCTATCAAATGATACCTAATTCGATTGTAAACCACGCAAAGTAAGAAGATGAGTCCTTGTAAGTTGCGAAATTATAGCCACCTTTCAATGAACTTCTTTGAACCAGCGTATGGTAGCAACAAATTATTATTTCTAAAAACACAAAAAAAATTACCGGTTCAAGCTGTTATTACAGTGCGCCTGAATAGCATATCCCGTGTGAACAGTAAAACCATCACAGCCAGTCGTACTCTCACTTCCTTGCAAATAATGTCATATCTGAAACTTCCTGGCAGATTAAAACTGTGTGCCCGACCGAGACTCGAACTCGCAGGAGAGCTTCTGTAAAGTTTGGAAGGTAGGAGACGAGATACTGGCAGAAGTAAAGCTGTGAGTACCGGGCGTGAGTCGTGCTTCGGTTGCTCAGTTGGTAGAGCACTTGCCCGCGAAAGGCAAAGGTCCCGAGTTCGAGTCTCGGTCGGGCACACAGTCTTAATCTGCCAGGAAGTTTCATATCAGCGCACACTCCGCTGCAGAGTGAAAATCTCATTCTGGAAAGTCATATCTAATAATTGTTTGGAACTGTTAAATCGTTCAAATGGCTCTAAGCACTATGGGACTTAACATCTGTGGTCATCATTCCCCTAGACTTAGGACCACTTAAACCTAACTAACCTAAGGACATCACACACATCCATGCCCGAGGCAGGATTCAAACCTGCGACCGTAACAGCAGCGCGGTTCCGGACTGAAGCGCGTAGATCCGCTCGGCCACAGCGGCTGCCTTGGAACTGTCCATTGCTGCCTTGATAAGCTAGTTCAGTCACAAACAGTTCTTCAACTGTATGCTTTTTCTCATTTACAACGTTGTCCACTCATCATCATCACGCATATTTGACTCGAAAATACTAATTCGAGCAGTTTTCAACAAAAAAGTTAGTATCGTAGGCTTGAGATGTCAAGTGTAGCGACTGAATGCATCCTGTTGCTTGTAAGCGTTATAGCATTATGGTTGTAAGTCAAAGAAGAAATGAATTGTGACCTATTTTTTTTTCTCTCTCTCTCTGTCTCTTTCTCAGCAATATTCTATGTTATTTTTTCCATTCATTCCCAGATCACTTGTATGGCGACACAACAGACAGGCTCATGGGTGTAAGAATAGTATCACATATAGCAGCTGCCTGGTGCCAGACGACACACAATGTCACGTAGATGAGAAATTTATAAAATGAATACGAATAAAAACTACAGATACGCCACCAACTTGATATAAATTCGCAGCCACGCTGTTAATTAGTTAGTAAGCTACATTTTCCATAGTTTATTTCCACTAGTCTTTGTACAAATGAAGTGGAATGAACCAGTGTATAGGCTATGCATACATAATTTATTTGTATGACTACTTGCTGACCACTTACAGATTACTACCCGGGACAGTAGCAGAAATTGACATGAATCGACATATTGCTCTCAAATACTACTTATTTAACGAGTGATAAACTAAAATTTAGTTATTTTAAACTGCACTTTCTGGCAGATTGTAACTAAACCAATTATCTATAAAAATAATTTTATTTTGGATAAAAATTTTGCTATTTCAGGCATGTTGTGTTATTGAGCAAACAATTAATGACTTTTGTGGCTGAATACTGGACTCCTTTCTAAGAAAGTGACAACTGTAGTAACAACTAATAAAGGTCTTTTGTTCTTCTAGTGACGAAACCGTGGACTTCACTATTCTTGCTCAAATTGTAAGGAACTCTTTAAGACGAATTTAATTGGTGAAATTCCTTCTTGTGACGGAGATTTTTAAATTCCTAACTCTATGAAGAAAGGTGTATAAGATTATTGCTGGTGAACACTTATTATTCTCACAGCTAACTCCTGTGTAATCGACACCTTTTTCAGGTGATGAGCAACCACGGAAAATTATTTTACCCGACTCAGGACATAAGTAAAATGTGTTGTAAGCAAACCCTGTTACGACGGGGTTCTGTGCAACACGGAGAGTGAGGTCTAGGATACTGCCTGCCGCTGCCTGAGAGGTCAGCCACGTGTTAGTCGCGCCCACGCGCCGAGGGGCAGCAGGGAGGAGGCTGGGTCAGCAGCGCTACACGTGGCGGGTGAAGTCCGTCTAGCACCCCTAGCTACACCCCCACTACCGGAATATAACAGGTTCGCTCGCGGATGCAAAGATGACACACGAGTCAAGTTTAATGCGCACACTGCACACATGGTTTACACTGTATGCGAATCGTAATCGTATGGACACACACTTAAAGACAGACTGCCGGTACCTCTGGTGCATTTACGCTAGCGGTCCGTAAGGCGTGCGGATTGCGCTCTTGCTCCTTGGTGTGTCGGCTGTGACAGCACTGAGCGGTCACTGCTATCAGATGCGTCCTGCAGTGACGTGAATGTCGTCAAATACGTCATGCTACGCAGAAGTTCTTTCTATCGCCGATAGCGGTTATAACCCTACAACTATAAATAACAGAAAATCCTGTTTATGTTTCCACGTATAGCTCTTACGAAATTTATTTTAGTTTCCAAATAATGTACAGTATGGGAGGATAGTCCCGTTAACAGGAAAAGCTAATAACTGAGTTATCCTTTTTACAGGATTTGACCGTGTGTTGTGTCTAACGAATAAGTAAATCAGACTATTCAATTCTTTTCCTAAGATCTTTCCCAGCGGTTAGAAAGAAACGCAGTATGAATAGTACTATATTGAAGCTAGGACAACTTAGTTCCAAGTCCATTCAGTGGTTTAACATATGTACTAACGATCGCCAGCCTATTCCGGCAATGAAACAGTTAAGTATAGGAAAAGCAAAAGTATGAGTTTTGCCTACTTTCATGCTACTGTTTAAGTTGCTTCTTCAAATAAATGTTACTCCACTTAAACAATGTTCGACTACGTCCTTAGACATTACGTTCTTAAAAGAGCAAAAGGACAGTGGATAACATCGATGAAGCTAAAAAAAATTTTGCCATGCGGGGGGGGGGGGGGGGACCTTTAGAAAAGCATTTTCCGTAATCAACAGACTTAAATACTAAAATACCTAGATACTAAAGCACACTTTTATAGAGAACATTTCACGTCAAGCGAACCTCTTTCTTACTGTAATTTACTTTCAAAAGCTATTTCTCTTTGAACTAAATGTTTATATTCTTTTAATAGATTCTAGTAACTTTGCTTCACTCTGACTGAATTTTGCGTAAGAAAACTTTTACTATAACATTTTGCAATAGTTAAGAAAACTTTCTCATTATTTACACGAAAACAATTTAAATGGCGCCTCTGTAGATTAACTTGGCACTTCATAGGTCTGTAAAACAGGATACTCAGATTAATCAAACGCCAGGAAGGAACCCTGTGTAGGTGAATGGTTGGGATGAAAGAACAGCTGAACCAGTTTCTTTTAAGTTCAAGAATGATTATTAAAACACAGTTTAAGTTAATGGTTAACGCTGTATTAAAGTAGAACACACAAAAATCTTACCTGGTGGCTGTAGGTTTGGGTCTGGCGAACAATTATGACGGCTACACTACCCACAGTTCGGCATGCAAATATCTTACTGTATGGGCTCAATTTCTCTTCTTGGCGTCGTTCAATTTTTTATACAGTAGCCCAAGAACTCGCAGCTATGCCGTAAGCCGTTTGCAGTCTTCATCCGAGGCATTTTTGTGCAAATTTTAAGGCAAAACTTCTCCTGCTCCAAAAGGGTGTTGCCTCAATCGCTGCTGCCTACAGACTGTATGACTTACTTCCAGCACTTGCTCTAGGTAGCGCGCCAATCCGTCCTTGCCACCTTTTCCACTACTCAGAGCCACTTTCGTTTCAAACAAAAGCACATTGGCTTTTACGTAACATCTACTTCATTCATTGTTCCTAAGCGTGACCATTTCTTACAATTGTCAAATTTACATGAACATGAACAGTTTATACACACCAATATTTTAAATACAAAATGTCATCAGAAAATTATTTAACGTAATAAACAATTTACATAGTATTTTACATACATTACTCACATACAATTCAAAGAACTTCAAACTCCAATACAGCACAGTTTACTTTGCCGGCCGCGGTGGCCGAGCGGTTCTAGGCCCTTCAGTCCGGAACCGCGCGACTGCTACGGTCGCAGGTTAGAATCCTGCCTAGGGTTTCGATGTGAATGATGTCCTTAGGTTGGTTAGGTTTAAGTAGTTCTAGGTTCTAGGGGACTGATGACCTCAGATGTTAAGTCCCATAGCGCTCAGAGCCATTTGTTTTGAACACTTTACTTTACATATACAGAAAATATAGCATCAATATGGGAACATTATAAAGCAAAATATTACAAAACTTTAGATGAACCACAAACAAATAGTGTTATACGGTGTTGTGAATTGGTGGATTCTGTTGCAGTCTGATGTGTAAAAAAAAGTAATATTTCTGGTGTCCAGTTCAAGACGCTGAAAATAATTACTTTCGTGTCCTGCTGTGTGCGCAGACTAATGTCAGCAGCTGCTGTAGGGATTTTGATCCGGTTTTCACTAATAATTGCACTGATTCATGAGGATGGTTTTTGTATGTTAGCTATAAATATTTTGTTTGAATTGTCTGAATTTTGATGAATTATATTTTTGTTGTGAAAGCGACGTCATTGCCACCTAGCGAGCAGCTGCCAAAATTCGAGAAAGACACAGTTCCTTAAGAGAGGGCATTACGTAACACAATTAGCGTATGATGTGGTTGTCTAGCGCTAGTTCAGCCTTGCGCATCGAGCGAGTTTGTGTTTGTGTGTCGCATTGTTCTTGCTTAACGCAGGTTATTGCTGGTGTGCTCTCTGGCGACAGACTTCTACGCCCTTGCATAGATCAGTCTGCCGAATCTCACAAAAATATTCTTTGTCGGTGTACCGTTGGTTTCAGTTTTGACAAGAATGCTCGTCCTGTTCATCCAGGCTGTATAAAATTCACGATTAGTTGGTCGATATGATTCGCGTTACACCTGATCAGGTAGATACTGCTGATATCAATTCTGATCTATATGTATTTTTTGGGAAGTGTCAAGGTATTTCGCATGTGGACCTGCTTCTCTCTCGAGTTGGTTCTCAAGTAATGTTTACACATCGTAATGGTTCCATTAGTCCAGTCGTTCTTGCAAATCCATCGATCGAGTATATTCCAGTTAGAGGTCACGCTCTTCCACCCGAAGTGGACGACTTATTTCTTACGCCTGCGTTGCTTCTTTTTGGAGGCGTTCAACGTATCCGGCTGGAACATTGGTCAGTACAGCGTCGTTTGCAATTTTTGTAATATTTTTGGCTTTACAGCCATCATATTCGGCTACAAGAAGGCCATCTTATGAAGTTGAGAAGGCAGCTGTGGCAAGATGACGTAATTTGGTGTGAGCTACCGATGACAGACGGTTTGTTCCATCGTGATTGTCCGCGATTGGCTGTTGCATTCGAAAGTTGCGCGCCAAAATGATAACCTTCTGTTATTAATATTAGAAAAACTAGACAGTGTATTTACTTGCATTTCATGTAAAAGCATCTCTCAATAGTAGGATATCCTTCAGTTACTTGAAAAGTGTTAATTACCAACAGAATAGTAAACAATTGATAAACGAAAAGGCAGACGAAGCACTTCGGAGACTTTCGGATCGCGCCTAACTTGGTTGGGTTGTTTTTGGAGGAGACCAGACAGCGAGGTCATCGGTCTCATCGGTTAGTGAAGGAAGTCGGCTGTGCCCTTTGAAAGGAAACATCCCTGCATTTGCCTGGAGCGATTTCGCAAATACGCAGTTTGTTGTTTTGTTTCTATTAAAGTGTTAAGATTGGAGATTATTTGTGATTCATACAATGGAATATAGTTTTGTAGCTTCGCGTATTCTGCTAATAAAAAATGAGTGGCATCCAGTATAAAGAAGCTAACTGAAATTTTATTATCTACCCAATATCAGTTCCTCGCTAAGACCTCAAGTGTTCTGCCATCTTAGTACAATTGAGATCAATGGCGCGTCATCTGTGGTAACACAGGGAGAGGTACGAAAGAGAGAAATTTTCGAGAAATGTGTTTATCATTCACACGAATATGTCACCCTCTCTCTCCCTCTCTTTTTCAACACGCCGTATGTTACAGTGGTATCCGAACCGCAGAAAAATGTGTTCAACCGATTCATGTTACATACGTAGGGCGAGAAGGAACCTCCTTCCTTTGTAAAGAGACAACCATCGTATATCCAACTGCCCGCGTCGTGTTACGGTTTTAATGTCGTCCTGTGGAAAACATCTTCCGTTGACATTAGCTCAGTCAGTGTCTCCGCAGTCTGCTGTCAATAATTCTCCACCTTTAGATGACGCTGTGGAGACATTACACCCCACTCAGAGCGACTGTCCGCCGTCACCGGTACGTTCAGATGCGGCCCCTGCTGCCGTTAAGGCGACGACACCGGAAGCAAAATTTAAAATCCAGCTGACTTAGGATGGTGAAGATCTTGATGTCATCCTCCCCAATCTTGCCTCTCCGAGAAGGTGATGGTGGAAGGTGTTTCTTCCCGTGGTGATGCTTGAATACTGACGTTAACTGCGGTTCTTGTTCGGCAGAGATGATGTGGCTGGTTCTCCAGATTTTGAAATGAATTTCACATCTGCGTCCTCTCCTCCATCCGTAAAAACATCTGTTCCTGTGAGATCCGGTCATTTAACGGAGACATCGTTTGCTGTTTTGATCTTACAGTGTTCTAATGCAATACTATCCTTTTCTCGTTCTGATACGGTGCAGCAACAGGTTACTTCGGATTCTCTTCCGGTTAGCTAGATGATGCAATGCCTGTCTCTCCATTATCTGATGATGATGATGATCGCTCCCGTTTCTTTCTCGCATTCCGTTGAGTGGAATAGGGATAGCTCCCCAATTCCCCCCCCCCCTCTCCTCCACCCCCGCAGACCTCAATGAGCCCTCTACCCTTCCGCGTCAAGAAGTTATTTAGTCAAGGAGTGGTGTAAAACTACGACTTCAACCTGCAAAATCTTACGCTAGGAGCCCTCACGCAAACTGCCTAAAATGAAATAGATTTGGAACCTGGAGCACAGAATATTTAAAGTGTTAGAATTACAGATGTAATTCTAAAGGAATTACATTAACATACAAGACGAGAAAACAATAATTTGGACGGTACGAAACGGCTGCTGCTAGTGTAGTTGCTCTTCCAAACAGCATCTCATACAAGCAATCCAGTCGCCTCTTTACCTGCTATTACTCGTACTTGAGGTACTTGGGCCATGCGCGGCTTTGTTTAAAAAGGATAGCTCGATTTAGTCATAGGGGTGAGCTGCAGACGTCTGTTTTCATACCACACAGCTAATTCGCTGCAAACAATAACCTGTAGCTGTGATCCTACAGTCAAGTAGTCTTGGCATTGGGCGAGAAATGCGAGTTAATAAAATACATAGAAATATAAACTAAAAGTTAAATGAACTGTTTAATAACAACGGTTCTACTCCATCCTCTGTAGCTGATGTAGGCGACAGAGGATCATGATGAATAATGTTTATTCAAGAAAGATCATCTCAAATAAACGGGAAATGGTTCTATGATATTCAATTAAAATGCAGGCAGAAAACACCCATATCAAATTCAGTGAATTTACGTTTACAAATTAACGCACAAAAGATGACGAATAGTGTCCATCGTTATTGCTGTATTTTCTGAAATCGACATCTTGTAACATAATGTTCTGATGTGATGTGGTGTGGTGTGAAACGACGCTACGGTGATGTGAATAGGCTTGAAGAAGCGCCTGTAAGCCCCTAACCAGACGTCTGGAGGGTGGATCCTCTATCTCCTCCACGTTATGGAAGCCAAACGATTTAACGGCACACAACCCGTCATGCAGATACAAAAGCAGAAGCCCCAGAGCTGGAGCAGTGATAAAATCCAGAAAGAACGTTCGAGAGGCAGCGTCCTCAAATCCCATTCTATTTGGTTTGGTTTCAAATTTCCTCGGTAAACCTAAATTCTGAACAAACATAAATTCTCTACAGAGCCGGTATTGTTCCTCAATATATGTAAGAATAATTAAGTGATGTTCCCAGCTGATAATGACCACAGTTTCCTCTGGTATTACAAGTAAATTTGTAAAATGGTGTGTACCTGCGAAGTGTGTGTGTGACAGAGAGAGACAGGGTGGGAGGGAGGGAGGGAGGGGAGAGAGAGAGAGAGACTAAACTTTAAATCATATGTAAATCCCGAAGAAACCGTAAAAAAAGGACAAAACATGTTAGCCGTTGCATCTTCGTACCTGACCAGCTTTCTTCAGTATGATCTTTGGTATACTTATGCATAATGTACATGGAATACAAACCCCTAGACATCTAAATATTGCCTTCAGCTTGGTGCAGTACGACTTTTATGTAATATATCTTCTTCATTCTTTATTATTTTTTAAAAATAAGTTATAGTCCAAACACCAAGAGCTGCTAACGAATAATTACTTATATTTACCGGATTCAATTTTCAGATTACCTTCCGGTATTATAAAGCTATTTACAACAATGTACATGGATACATTATTACTGCTGGAGTTAAATAAAATAAAAGCGACTCTGCAACACCTTGCACACTGGTACCTTCCGTCAATAGTAACAAACATTATACAGTCGGCAAATAAATGTACTAACACAGTTAAGCACATTTTGTATGTTGATGTTACTATGCTACACATTTCCTGTAGAGGCACACTATAGTACACTGAGAGATTGCAGGGTAGTCTCACTTCTGATTCGGTGTCATGCCACCTAATGTTCTTAGGGAAGATGATCTTTATTACAATCTGACTACATACATCATGATGAAATGGTGGGCAGTAGTTAAACCTCTTGCTTGTGTGCTCTGGTGAAGGAATAGCAGTAAGCTTCACCTGCTTTTAAAGGAATAGGGTGCCAATTTAAACAACTGCAGTAAAAGCGTATAGCGAATACGGGCCGAGGGGAGCGCGTTTTTTTCTGCGGAACCTGGGCGGAAACATTTCCGACTGCCCAGTTCCGCGGTCTCATTGTGCAGACACGTTTGGATGGCGCTGGTCGGTCGGCAGCCGCGTCCAGGTATGCTGACTAGCGCCAAGGAGACGCCGCTGCAATGGCCAAAGCATTGAAGACCGGCAATAAAGCAGAGGATGGGCCCTTGTTAGGCAGGAAGTCGATGAGACGACTGTGAGCAATCTGCGAATTTCCGTGGGACAGATCACTCCCGCCCAGACGTCCAGACTCTGTTATAAAAACATATTTGTGAAAACACCAGGCTTTTAGCGAGTTTATGGCTGTTATTTGGAAACTTCGAAATGGACACAACTGGGGAGATAACAGTCATTTAATGGAGGGCTGTGGTTCCATCCTGGTCATGTTGTTAGCCAAATACACGGCGTAAACGCTTGAGAATGAGGCTGCAAAGCTGAATCTGTTTTTTCTTTTCTCCCAATTAACTTTAAAGTCTCTGATTGATCGAATCAGTGTATGCAGAGCAAGGAGCAGTCTCCATCTTCGAATACGGTGCTCCAGCTCGTGATTGGCTTGTGCTAAAGTGGGAGTAGTCTAAGATGTAAATGTGCTTTGCTACCGAGCTGGTGTGGAAAGCAGAGAGAAGGAGAAGAAATTACTCTTGTACTGGCACTTCGTTAGTAATGAACTGCAGGTCTGTACCTAAACGGTGAGACTTGTGTCCTTTGTTAGTGTGCCGCTTAGAGCCTGTACCAGTCACCTTCTGAACCATCAGAGGTACAGCTTCCAGCATCACGCACACAACGAGTGATGCGTGGGTGTACTTATTTGCCTTGAGTCGGCCGTCTAAAAATTTGACATATTTCGTCACGCATAGTCGTGGGACAGAGTCAAATTGGTTTGGCAGACCAGCAAACGGGTCCACCTGCACATTGGAATCCACCGGGGTTTCAGAGGCTCATAGGGAATTACATGCATTCCGAATTATCTGAACATGAGACCGCATACTTGCATTTTTGGAGGCACGCCGTTAATAAGAGATTGCTGCCATCGATGACTTCAGTCGCCAAATGCATCGTGGTGTGCCGTCTGACCAGAAGAGGAGTAAAGTATTCGCTGCTACGGCGTAGGCCTCCAATATATCGTTCTCAGCACCCTGTTCTTTCGAACCATATTTTTATTTTTTTGTAATAGTAGAGTATAGATGCTTGACTGTGGGGTAGTTTTGTGCCATATCCTGGATTCACGTGTACGAAGTCAGATAGAGCGATTATTGTTCTGGTTAGTGTCGTGTGTCGATGGCCAGCTGATAATTTTGTCCACCATAGAGCCCATATTAGTGTAAGCGATTGCCAAATGAAAAATGTTTGTGTGACGTTTCTTTAGTCTTTTTATGTCTTGTGATATTCAGAATGAAGAAATCTATTGTGGTTTATATCACAACTTCTCCCTGTTTTCTGATTAACATTACCTTTGCCATTTTTATTTAAGTCCCGATTATAACAGAAAGTAGCAAGGTTGCAACTTGGAGGGCCATTAATTGTGTTAGTACAAGGGCGTGCTGGAAAGAAGGGCCACCGAATTTTAATGGAAATGTTTTTAAATAAAACTAACGTTTTTAACATTCTACATATTTATTCTTTATGTCTACAGTTTTCTGCAGGTAGAGGGCTCGGAATTGTGTGTGGCATGTAACATGGCGGTGTGTAACGTAACTATTGAGGTTCCTGCTGTAATCTAATTTCGAACTCAAAGAGTTCGTCCACACATGGAGCACCCTCTGCGTCAACATAAAAATGTCAGTCCACAAACGAGCCTTGCGATATCTGCAACAATCCGATGCCTTGGGCTCATTGTCATCGATCATCCTCCACACAGTCCAGACTTGGCCCATCCGATTTTCATCTGATTAAAAAACTTGCCTTCGAGGACGTCATTTTGATAGCGCCGAAGCGCTGCAGGCAGAGCTGAGGTCATGGCCCGGCAACAAAGTCAAACATTCTATAGTGACAGTATCTACAAACTGGTCTCTCATTGGGGAAATGTGTTCGTTGTATGGGTGATTATGCTGAGAAATAAACACAGAGACATGTGGAATAAAGATGTAGGATGTTAATAAAGTTTGTTTTGTTTAAAAAGCCTTAACAGTTTTCATGGAGGCATTACTATTCTGCCCGCTTTTTATAGATGCATTTACAACTGAAACTAAAACAGTTACGTTATTGGTTTCAGTATATAATAATTACCTTCCTGCACAGATGGGAAACAGGAAAAGTTTGTAGACTTATTTCTGTAATGTAGGTTTATAAATCACATAGGATAAAATAATCTTCACTAGATTATATTCGTATTCTCAGTTAGTCAAACGAATTATATCACATGCCTAATAGATGGGACACAAGAAACTATAAGAAACTATATACATTCTTCAAGTAGATATAAACCTGACCCGGTATTCACACTTAAACAGGTCACGAGGTTACAGGTCTTGTATCCAGCCCTCGCGCGACGAAATCAGACGTACTAGCACACATGAAATTACATGGGCTGTTAAGCCCCTGCCCCAGATGCCATTCAGAACCGCGTCTTCCAGAAATTCACGAGCAAAGCGATAGAAAACCTAACACAAATTATGAAAGAAAATGACTAGTATTGGTACAGGATAGGCTACCCTTCGCCAGTTACCGTGCGGTGGCTTGCGGAGTATCTGTGTGGATGTGGATGTCGAATACTATCGTAAGAGTACCAGCCTGAAGGGGATCTCGCGCCGGCCACCCTGTGGGTGGTTTTTAAGCCGGTTTCACATCTGTCCCAGTGAATGCGGGCTGGTTTACCTTATTCCATCTCAGTTACACTATGTCGGCGATTGCTGCGCAAACACTGTCTCCACGTACACGTACACCTTAATTACTCTACTGGGCAAATATTTGGGATTACACTCGTCTGGTATTAGACGTTCCCGTGGGGGGGGGAGGTGGCACAAGGGGGGGGGGCACAGGGTGCCGAACTGCGCAATAACCCTGGGTTCAGTATGGCGTGGCGGCGGCGGTGGGGTGGGTGGACTGCTGTGGCCTGTTGTGGGGTTGTGAACCACTGAGGGCTACTGTGGGACGAAGCCCCTCCGTTGTTTCTAGGTCTCTCGTTCAATACACACACACACTCACCATCCAAAGACACCAAGAACACTTCCTCGCGTCGTGGAAGCCACCCAAAGTCCTGATTTTCTGGGAGACAGAGAACGACCACTCCAACCCACAAAATTACCGACTCAACAGCTTTCTGAGCTCCCTGAGAGAGACTGTCGAGAAGGGAGTCCTAAAACGACTCACTAGGCACTGCATAAGCAACAACACTCTGAGACCGGAGCAATTCGGCTTCAGGAATTACCACTCCAGAGCAGAACAACGCCTTCGCGTCGTTGAACACCTAACAGACCGCTACAGTACCAACAAAACAACAGGGGCTGTGTTCATAGACAACGAAAAGGCTTTCCGTCGTCTATGGCACGACGCAACCCCCCGGAGCTGCGATATTTCCGAACCGGGGCAGAAACTTGTTAGGGTGCCCTCCATCCAACTCCCACCACCTCCTGATAATCCCATTCGAGCGTTTCAGATAGGACGCCAAAAATTGAAAATAATCGATTTTTCGAAAATATTTTAATTTTCTAGCGCAAGTCTTTCTGGAGGGTTTGATATATAAAACATATACGTTCAAGAAAAGCAATACGTTATTTGGTCTTAAGTGTGCCAAACTGCAACGCCATGCCTCTTCACACAGCATTATGCTATCGCACGTCACTGTATATCGCTCTGCGGAATTCAAACGTGTATATTTTGTAATGGAAGGCATCAAACCTACATTCAGGACAGTGGAAATTAAAATGTCCTGTGGTGCCTCTCCTATTTCCAGTCGACTGGTTTCACATCCTACCCCCTTATAAAATCTCACAATTAAATGATGTTGGTATTATTTGTGACCGGGAGAATAAGAACTCTTCCGAAAATTTGCACTCTTTATTAACTATTAACTAATAACTTTCTCTTTTCTGTGACATAAAACTAAATATAGAACACATAAAACCAGCGAAGACAAGAGACTAGCAAGACAGTACACATTTCTTCAATCCTTAGGTACCAGCATTTTTCTCTCTAACCTTGCGACAGCTTTACACGGCGTGTTTTCCTTTCTGCTAAAGAATCTAGTACCTCATCAAAGTGTCAAACGTTTTGCTACATGAAAAATCGAATTGTTATTGTCTAATACTGAAAAAACTGTTACCACAAATACTACCCAAGATTAGTGTGGTTTCTCGACATGATCACGTCTATTTTGTCACTATCTGCTAGAATAAGCGAGACTTCTGACACAAATCGTCATTTTTATGTACCTCATTTACATAAACAACACGACAGAATATAATTCACGAAGTACCCATCTCAAATGCCTATTAGAATTATTACAAGCAAAAAGTTTTATGTTAAGAAATAGTTTCACATTTCATTCAGATGCTTCGGTTTCTGAAGCATGAGATCTAAAAGTAGTAGTAGTAGTACGAAATTTCTATAGAATTTTGAAATCATCATATTCTTCCATATAATTTGTGTGATGTCTCCGTTTCTTCTCCTTCCTCATTCTAACAACCAATCTTGTCGTCACTAATTCACTGTCAAAATTAATTCTCCGGTTAACTTCACTAACCCTGCCAGACTCACCGGTTTAGTTATCCCGTATTTATTCTCAAGTTAGGCATTATGGCGTGTTCCTTACAACGCGTTTTCTGCGCTATTCCGAGAAAAGAACTTAGGCGGCTGCGAACTGAGGACTGTACAACTGGCCCTTAGCAGAGCAGCGATCTGACCAAATGTTTTGTGTCAAAATTTCATTTCCTTGGATACACCCAGAAGCTAATATGTAATCTTTCTTCCTTGTTATTCCTGTTAGTCGTTTATTTCTACTCTGATAGTCTGAATCTATGAATTTCGCCAGTAATTATATCATTCGCACAACCAATCAACTACATAAACAAACAGCGATTGGTATTCACCCTTTCAGGTTGGTTCGGCTCAGCTCATATAGCCTCGTCCCCTTTTGTCTGCGGAAATGTTTTTCTTAATTTTTTTATTTCTTGATGCAATGGAGATTCCCCCGAAAGAGGCATCTCGTATACTATGCATGCATTCAAAATTCAGCTTATTATTCGTTCAGAAATCAATTGAGAATGTGTTAAAGAGTGTTCAAGAACCAACAGGGATGCGTTTCAAAATCACATGTATAATCGATAGACCAACGTGAGCTGAATGCTAGGCTCTATCTGAAACAAGATTTTTTTCTTCAAGAATATGAATTTTTCGCGTCCTGAAATTGCCGTCCGGGCAGATACCTCGGTTTGTCCCCCAGTCCCCAGATCCGGGCCTGGCAGAACGACCTCATTCGCAGGCCCACAAGAAACAACCTCTAGGTGTCTGTAGAAGGAAAACTGATTTGATACCCACAGAAAATATATGAAACGCAGATACACTTCAACAACGAATAAAGACACGAAAGTATAACTGAGAAGCATCTACAAACCTTGGAGTGAAACCAAAGAAATTACCAGTTAGCTTAGCGAATGAAACAATGTTCGTTAAGATGCGGCTACCAACGAGATGCAATGAAAATAACTGGCTCCTTCGTTTCACTCATCCCTAACTGCTTTCGTTCCATTCTTTACCAACTAAAAGCCAGTTATCTGTGAATTCAGAATTACGTACTCTAAAAGACACACATTTACGATTTGAAACAACAGAAACAGTAGACTCACAAATGTACACTATGTGCTGAAAAGTATACGGACACCCCCGAAAACATGCGTTTTTCATATTACATGCATTGTGCTGCCACCTACTGCCAGGTACTCCAGAATTCAGAATTACGTACTCTAAAAGACACACATTTACGATTTGAAACAACAGAAACAGTAGACTCACAAATGTACACTATGTGCTGAAAAGTATACGGACACCCCCAAGAACATGCGTTTTTCATATTACATGCATTGTGCTGCCACCTACTGCCAGGTACTCCATATCACCATATCAGCGACCTCAGTAGTCATTAGACATCGCGAGAGAGCAGAATGGTGCGCTTCGCGGAACTCACGGACTTCGAAGAATGTCAGGTGATTGAGTATTACTTATGTCATACGTCTGTAAGCGAGATTTTCACACTCCTAAACATCCCTAGGTCCACTGTTTCCAATGCGATCGTGAAGTGGAAGCGTGATGGACAAGTACAGCACAAAAGCGTACAGGCAGACATCGTCTGTTGACTGAAAGAGAACGCCGACAATTGAAGAGGGTCGTGATGTGTAACAGACAGACATCTATCCAGACCATCACACAGGAATTCGAAACTGCATCAGGATGCACTGCAGTTACTATGACAGTTAGGCGGGAGGTGAGAAAACTTTGATTTCATGGGCGAGCGGCTGCTCATAAGCCACACATCACGCCAGTAAATGTCAAACGACGCCTCGCTTGGTGTAAGGAGCGTAAATGTTGAACGACTGAACAGTGGATAAACGTTGTGTGCCCGGTGAACGTCATCTGTCAGCGTGTGTAGTGCCAATAGTAAAATTCTAAGCCGGCGATGTTATGGTGTGGTTGTGTTTTTCATGTAGGGGGCTTGCACCCCTTGTTGTTTTGCGTGGCACTATGACACCACAGGCCAACATTGATGTTTTAAGCACCTTCTTGCTTCCCATTGTTGAAGAGCAATTCGTAGATGGCGACTGCATCTTTCAACAGGATCGATCACCTGTTCATAATGCACGACCTGTGGCGGAGTGGTTACAAGACAGTAACATCTCTGTAATGGACAGGCCTGTACAGAGTCCTGACCTAAGTCCTGGGATGTTTGGGAACGCCGATTTCGTGCCAGGCCACACCGACCGACATCGATACCTTTCCTCAGTGTAGCACTCCGTGAAGAATGGGCTGCCATTTCCCAAGAAACCTTCCAGCACCTGATTGAACGTATGCCTGCGAGAGTGGAAGCTTTCATCAGGGCTAAGGTTGGGCCAACACCATATTGAATTCCAACATTACCGATGGAGCGCGCCACGAACTTGTAATTCATTTTCAGCCATGTGTCTCGATACTTCTGATCACATAGTGTAGCAGCAGCACTCTGACTATTTCTTCAAAATCATCTGGCAAGGTTCTTAAACAGTGGAATTGAATTCAATAATTTCTCATGCGTGAGTCTTGCAAAAACTTTTCTTCACAAATGATGGCACTAAGCACTATGGGGCTTAACATCTGAGGTCATCAGTTCCCCTAAACTTAGAACTACTTAAACCTAACTAACCTAAGGGCATCACACACATCCGTACCCGAGGCAGGATTCGAACCTGCGACCGTAGCGGTCGCGTGGTTCCAGACTGAAGCGCCTAGAACCGCTCGGCCACAGCAGCCGGCTTTCTTCACATATTCCTGTGTCTTGCGAGATTTATTCTTCTGTGCAGTAGTTTGATTGTGAGTTTTCTATGTAACTGATTTCATGTGTTCAATCTTCGCCACGTTTCTTCACTTCGCTAACCCCGGTATTCGTGTCTGATGAACATGACTGTGTCCATAAGCTGGAGGAAAGAGATAGGGATTACTTCCCTGTCATTAAATCAGACTACCAGTGTGTGAAAACAGAGGGACAAAACGTCGAATTTGTGTGTCTATATTTCCATATTAGGATTTCGTAACTCACTTGGTAATAAGGTAACACTTACAGGATCACTACGTGTTTATTTGTCCGTCTATCCGTCTGACTGTTTAAAACTCTTTTTCTCGGGCTCAGAAACACGTAGATTTATCAGGCTGAGATTTATGTCGTATACTAAGGTCTATAGTGCCTTGGCATTGTAATAAATGTGATTTTCAAAGGCAGTGAAGTCAAAAGATACGGCCATTTATGTCACATAAATTGATACTTGCACCATCACTCATCACAACCTATAGAGTACTTCTCGTTGCCCTAGAATCATGAAATCTGGTAAGAAGCAAGGTATCGCGGCGCAAGTAAAGGAAAAAAATTGTAAATTGAAAGTCTGTAATTATATCACACGAAAAAATAGTTTTTTGTCATTTGTTTTTCGACTGCCTGGTTGTCCTTCTATTAAGATCCCTTTTTCTCAGGAGTGGGTACACGTATATCTTGCCTGTATCGATATCGACAAAAGCCAAAAATTGTCGAGATTCTCGATGGTGGATGAACTATCTATATACAAAATGAAGTTGGTACGGAGCCCTCCGTGCATGAGTCCTCTCTTAACTAACCCGGATTTTAATTAAATAATTACAATAACCCAGTAACACAACGTTCGTGAGATAATCTGAATCAGATGAGTATACACAGAATATTAGAGGATTTTATAGCTGTTCACTTTAGTAACTGGCAAATTATTGGTCTTTGTAAGTGAATATTTGACGTACACTATGCGATTTGATGCATCTAGCCAGCCCCAAAAACATGCGGTTTTCGTATTAGGTGCATTGTACTGCCACATACTGCCAGGCACTCCACATCAGCGACCTCAGTAGTCATTAGATATCGTGAGAGAGAAGAATGGGGGCCCTCCGCGGAACTAACGATCTTCGAACGTGGTCAGGTAATTGGATGTCACTTGTGTCATACGTCTGTGCGCCAGACTTCGTCACTGCTAAACATCCCAAGGTCCACTGTTTTCGATGTGATAGTGAAGTCGAAACGTGAAGTGACACGTACAGCGGAAAAGCGTATAGGCCGACTTCATCTGTTTGACAAAGACCGCCAACAGTTGAAGAGGGTCGTAATGTGTAATAGACAGACATCTATCCAGACGACCACACAGGAATTCCAGACTCTACCAGGATCCACTACAAGTGCAATGAAAGTTAGGCGAAAAGTGAGAAAACTTCGATTTCGTGGCCTAGCGGCTGCTCTTATGCCACAAATCACGCCGGTAAATGCCAAACGACGCCTCGCTTGGTGTAAGGACGAACATTGGACGATTGAACGTCATCTACCAACGTGTGTAGTGCCAACAATAAAATTATGAGGCGGTGGTGTTATGGTGTGGTCGAATTTACATGGAGGGTACTTGCACCCCTTGTTGTTTTGCACTATCACAGCACAACTCTACATAGATGTTTTAAGCACCTTCTTGCTTCCCGCTGTTGAAGAGCAATTCGGGGATTGCGATTGCATCTTTCAACACGATCGAGCACCTGTTCATAATGTACGGCCTGTGGTGGAGTGGTTCCACGACAGTAACATACCTGTGATGGACTGGCCTGCACAGAGTCCTGACCTGAATCCTATAGAACACATTTGGGATGTTTTGAAACTCCGAATTCGTGCCAGCCCTCACCGACCGACGTCGATAGTTCTCCTCAGTGCAGTTAAGAATGAGCTGCCATTCCCCAGGAAACCTTCCAGCACCTAATTGGACGAATGCCTGCGAGAGTGGAAGCTGTCATTAAGGCTAAGGTTGGGCCAGCACCATATTGAATGCCAGCATTACCGATGGAGGGAGCCACGAACTTGTCATTCTCAGCCAGGGGTTCGGATACTTTTGATCACATAGTGTATCATGAAACTACAGAAATTTCGGATAGAAGAGAACAGCGTCTCCGCGAGTGAGAAAACAAGAACAGCGGGAAACTTAGAACGTCGTTTGGCGCAACATCACTTTTTCATTAAAAATTGGTGCATAATGTGTACTCAGGAATCATTCTGCGAAACGTTCACTTTGCTGGCCCGTGGACTGGATTATGTTTGCTTTGAATAATTATTCATGTACCATGGAACATGGAGCGATCTGAACGTATACGCCGTTTCATTCTATAAAAAAAATGTTTCTTATTCTCATTCTAGGCATAACGAGGGAATCGGACTGTGCTGCCTCAATTTTAAAATATTGTCAGCCAACTGACTGCAAAATGCGTGGTAGATAATTCCACTTATATCGTGAGAAACTCGACTAACGTTTGAATTACATAGTGTCGCAGCTACAAGTTCTCAAGGTTAAACCCTGGCTGGAAATTTAATGGCTGTATCGATATTTCTATACGAAATCAGATGTATAGCCGGATATAAAATAAGCATTAAGTGAAATATCCGTAACTCTTAGGCCAAATAATTTATTTTCTAGTAAATACTGTGTCTTAATTGATTAATACTGTAAATAATTAAGAGTAAAGATCGATCAATATATTTGGATTAACGAAGTGTCTTGTCTCTTTTAAAATGCACCAAGAATCAGTCAGGTGAAACACCAACTATACCCAGGTGTGGCAGAATGCATAGAATTAATAATGCTAGTATAACACCGTCTCCTTTGACGAAAGCTCAAATGTTTAGACAACACGTACCCAAATGGTGGATAAACGATTTTAGTTACATGACGAAAAATAAAAGCTTGTAGTCTATTGTAACTCAGTAGATCCCTCAAATGTTCAAATGTATGTGAAATCGTATGGGAATTAACTGCTAGGGTCATCAGACCCTAAGCTTACACACTACGTAACTTAAATAATCCTAAGGACAAACACACACACCCATGCCCGAGGGAGGACTCGAACCTCCACCGGGACCAGCCGCACAGTCCATGACTGCCTCGCGTTAGACCGATTAGCTTCCTCGCCTTCAACCTTTAGAGCTGTTGTTGAGATCAACTACATAACAACATTAGAGTGTTTACATCAAGTATTGCTCTTGGTAGCAAATGTAGTGATTCAGAAGGTCCTATGTGGATGAAGTAAGAGTCTCGCAGTGAACATGAAAAGAGTGACACAATAATACCTCTATTTGGCATTGATTTATGCCTCATAATGGATACAGACCAAAATACAGTACAAAATTAATTAGAACGAAACTAACCTCCTCCAGAACAGGCCATGAAGGCCAAACGGTACCGACCGGCAGCCGTGTCATCCTCAACCACAAGCATCACTGGATGAGGATATGGAAGGGCATGTGGTGAGCACACCGTTCTTCCGACCGTATGTCAGTTTCTAGGACCGGAGCTATTCAGCTTGCTCACAAGGGTTGAGTGCACCCCGCTTGCCAACAGCGCTCGGCAGACCGTATGGTCACCCATCCAAGTGGTAACTGGTCGTAGGTTGTGTTCCAAAAGTGAACAGCATAGAGACAGAAGTGCAGACACTTTCTGCAAGACCTGACCATCATTTTGCAGGACAATGCTCAAGCATGTACAATCCAATCTGTTACTGATTTGCTTGACTGATGGGGGTGCTAAGTGCTATACCACCTACTGCACTCGCCTGACCTAAGCCCTAATGATTTCAACACAGTTTCTAAACTGAAGGAAACACTTCCCTGCATTCGCTTCAAACCTACTAAATTCGGCGGGCAATAGACCGCGCCGCTCGAACTGTCAACAAAACTGGCACCGTTAAGAGTATCCTACGTTTTCCACATCGCTGATAACAGGTTGTACACAATGCTGGTGACTACTCTGAAGGTTAGTAAAACTTGGAAACACGTATCTATTTTTTACGAGCTACAAATAAATAGTTGCCACTATTAAAGTTCCAACCCTCGTACCTACGGGAAGAGGTGGAAGGACAGTGAATCTACCACTAGATGCTAAATGGTTGGACATCAACGACTATTCGCGGAACGTGGGGTACGGAGGATTGTCTGCTCTGTAAAGTAGGATAGACGGTAATCTGATCTGTGGCATCTCCGCCGAAAGAGCACAATGCTGGTGCACACATAAGTGCTTCGGAGCACACCGTTCATCGTACATTGTTGAACATGGAGTTCCGCAGCAGATTACCTCTATGTGTTCACATATTGACCCAACGACTTCAGCCGGCCGGTGTGGCCGAGCAGTTCTAGGCGCTTCAGTCTGGAACCGCGTGACCGCTACGATCGCAGGTTCGAATCCTGCCTCGGGCATGGATGTGTGTGACGTCCTTAGGTTACTTAGGTTTAAGTAGAACTCTGATGTGAAGTCCCATAGCGCTCAGAGCCATTTTGAGCCCAACGACTTCGGCAATTACGAATGCAGTTGGCTCGGGACCATCAGAACTCGATTATCGATCGACAGCGACGTGTCGACTCTTCAGGTGAATCACGTTTTTGCTACACTATGTCGATGGTCTTGTCCACATCGAGGTCAACGATGACTCGAAACGTGCGGCGCGCCAAGGGTGCGGGCTGGTGGGACCAGTATTATGCCATGGGAGACATTCTCCTGTGCTTGCTACCTATGGTAGTAATCGATGACACGCTGACAGCTGCGAACCTCCTGCATCCCGTCATGCTTGATGTCTTCCCCGACGGTGACGTCATCTTTCAGCAATACAATTGTCAGTCTCTCGGAGCCAGAACTATGCCACTGTGCTTTGAGGACCATTATAGTGAGCTCACGTTCATGTCTTGGTGAACAAATTCACCCGATGTAAATCCAGTAGAACCCGTGTGGGTCGCTATTAGGCACCATCACCGTGTGCACAAATCAGCGGCTCGTATTTCCCCTAATTACATAACCTGTGCGTAGACATCTAATGCCATATATCTCCACAGACCTACCTACAAACCGTAGGATCCCTGATACGCAGAACCAACGATGTATTTAGTTCTAAAGACGGACGAACAAGCTGTTAAACAGGTGGCTATAATGTCTAGGCTCATCACTGCACATAGCCCGAAAAGGAAAATATTTTAGTACACGATTTCTCGAACATGTCGATACTCCTCATTTAAAAAGTCCGAACAAACCGACTTTTGCCTTCCACGTTGCTGTAGACGGACATCAACTGACAGAAATCCTGCGCCTGGTCATCAAAGGCAAGAGAATGAATCTGCTTCGATGACAGAAATTTGTTCCCACAAGTGCAGATCTCAAATGGCATACTAATGGCTCAAACTCAGAAACCCATAAACATAGTGGTAAAATATGTTCATAAATGACTCGTAAAATCTACTCATCAAATACAGTCCTCGCAAAAACACATAATAAAAATGCCATAATTTTCTGTTCTTCTTCCTAAAGTTGTTGTAGCTGTTGTCGTCATGAGTCCGAAGACTGCTCTGATGCTGCTCTCCACACTACGCTATACAAGCGTCTTCATCTCCGAATAGCTAATAGAACCTACACAAAGTTCCCTTCGTCACAGTTCTACTCAGTACCACCTCATTGGTTACATGATTAACACGTCTTGTATTCTTAATTCTGAAGTTTTCAAATGGTTCAAATGGCTTTGAGCATTATGGGACTTAAATTCTGAGGTTATCAGTCCCCTAGAACTTAGAACTACCTAAACCTAACTAACCTAAGGACATCAAACACAACCATGCCCGAGGCAGGATTCGAACCTGCGACCGTAACGGTCGCGCGGTTCCAGACTACAGCGCCTAGAAACCGCTCGGCCACCCCGGCCAGCCTCTGAAGTTTTTTCCAATATGTCAGTCCAATAATTGCACTCAGATTGTATGATATTATTTGTTGTGTGTAAAATTTCCGTATCACTTTCTAAACGTTCAGTCAAATTTATATGTCATTCTGTTAATGACAGGCATTCTATGCTAAACTACGGAGTGTTCAAATGGTCTCTCCGCAGTGCCGTATGATTGTTAGCCGCGCGTGCCGTATGCCGCAGTGAATATATCGAAATGAAACTCAGTGAAATACAAGTTATTAATTTATTGAATATTCATTTTTACTTACAAATTTTCGCATTAAATGTTGAAAGTGCCCCCACTGCTGTTGTTTACCCAATCCAGTTTGTTTAATCATGTTTCCAAACTCAAGCTGTAACATTTCTTATGTAGCAGAAGCAGTGAAAGTGGATATTGCAGTTTTCAATTCATCGATGGATTTTTGACGGTGTTTATAGACAGTTGCTTTCGCTGCACCCCAGAAGAAAAAGTCAGGTGGTGTTAGGTCAGGCGATCGTGGAGGCCAAAGTCCCTGTAAAATTGTACAGTCACCAAAAACATCAGCAAGCAGTGACATTGACATGTCATTTTGTATGGTAAAAGTTCTAATTTTTTGCTTACAGCTGTGTCGGCCGTTCCGGCACTAACATCGATTTCCTGGGCTAGTTTTCTTACTGACTTGTTGGGACTCATGGACATTTTATCGGAAATACCGAGTAGTTTATCCTCAGACAAAACGCTAGGACGACCACTTCTCGGTGCATTTGTCACTGAACCCGTACAAAGAAATTAGTTAATCAAATCTCACACAGTATCACGCTGTGGGAAAACTGAATTAAATGTTTGACGAACTGAAACTGTGTATTTACCGCCAGCTTTGAACACTTGTTCCACTAAAAACACACGTTCATCAGTGGTTAGCATTTTAACAGTGACAAAGAGAAACAAACAAACAAAGGAACTAAACTTAAAAGTTCACGCCAACACATAATGACACACACCAACGATACTACTGACACTGGCTAAGATAAACGAAACAGTGGAATGTTGAGAGAGTCCACTTGAAGGGAAGTAACCCAAGCTGGGGAATATTCATAGGGCACGCGCTGCTAACAATCATACCTCACTGCGGAGAGACTTTTTGAACACCCCGTAGTTAGATAACAATCCGTGTAAAATGCTGGTGTAGTCATTGTACATCATTAATGTGAAAAATTAAAAACTAACTGTAAATAGCGTAGCACTGCTCAATAAAGTATATAAATTATGTTTTAAGCAAGTAATATGACACAATGTCGTTTTTTAGTCATTTAGAGGCATGTATGAAGGTTTAAGGTCGGCAGTATTAATTCGATACGCACAAGTGACTTTAGAAATACTTCCAGAAAGTATAAGAAAGTTGTAACTTGATGTTAGGTGTAATTTCCAATATAATCAAATACATAAGTCGCCCACATGGGGAATACTGCACACCATCCGTAAATCTAAAAGTGTGTGCTATACAAGGAAATACGGAAATGACTCCTACTTAACGAATAAAATTAAGGCCATCAAATTATTAATTAAGCACAATTATCCAGCTAAATACTTAGGAATTACAGGTACAAACAAATGAAATTTCAACATATCCATTACGCCAACAGTTGATAGGGAAAAGCATGAAATGCGTCTTAGTTGAATCAACTGAATATGAAAAGTGTCTGGTTGCTGAATTCCTAGAAGTAACACAGTTTGGATTGCTGAAAGAGTGACCTACTTTTCTTAAAAAGAGTCTACTCCCTTAATGAAATAGCAGACTCATCACATGAGTGCAGTTTTTACAATTAACCTGATTTTTATTGAGATTTTATAGTTTCTCTCTTGGAGAATGGGTGATCCTCCGAGACAACTATCAGAACTGTTATATGTAAAGTGTCAGTTGTGTGCAGTGGTTCAAGAAAGGCCGTCATCTTAGTTCTGGAGGTTACTGGTGTAAAGAATGGGCCGCCGCATAAGGCGATCAGCCTTTCCTGGCCACAATGCGACCGCTACAGAAACTGAAACAAATATTGTTCGTAGAGTGACAGTTGAGAAGCGTGCCACTCACGAAAGCCTTCTTCCACACACCTTGACCAGGAAATTTATTGCTGTCGTGGCGACATTTGGCTCTTGTTCAGAAAGAAAGCGTTTGAAACCGTTTTCCGACCTTTTTGATTTATATTTTCTCCCACTGTCTCTAGAGTAGATTCCATCATACGTTTTACAGCGCCAGGATCGATTCCTTTCCCAACGCTTGGTGAGCTGAGCTACATCTTGAAGCATGGGAGCTTTATTGTAAAGAAATTCGATTCACATCTCTACCCTCCTCGGTACTTTGACTTTTCTGTGGTTAACATGAAACCTTATTTCGATGCGACTAATTGCAATTACTTTCCACATATTTCTCCAGTTCAGCACATACACTGAAGCGCGAAAGAAACTGGTATAGACATGCGTATTCAAATACAGACATTTGTAAACTGGCAGAATACGGCGCTGCGGTCAGCAACGCCTTGCATAAGACAAAAAGTGTCTGGCGCAGTTGTTAGATCGTTTACTGCTGGTACAATGGCAGGTTATCAAGATTTAAATGAGTTTGAACGTGGTGTTGTAGTTGGCGCACGAGCGATGGGACACAGCATCTCAGAGGTAGCGATGAAGTGGGGATTTTCGCGTACGAACACTTCTCGAGTGTACCGTGAATATCAGGAATCCGGTAAAACATCAAATCTCCGACATCGCGGCAGGAAAGAGATCTTGTAAGAACGGGACCAACGACGACTGAAGAGAATCGTTGGTGACAGAAGGGCAACCCTTCCGAAAATTGCTGCAGATTTCAACGATCGGCCATCAATAAGTGTCAGCGTACGAACTATTGAAAGACATACATCGATATGGGCTGTCGGAGCCGAAGGTCGTCCTCTCGTGTACCCTTGATGACCGCACGGCACAAAGTTTTACGCCTCGCCTGGGCCGGTCAACACCGACATTGGGCTGTTGATGACTGGAAACATATTGCCTGGTCGGATGAGTCTCGTTTCAAACTGTATCGAGCGTATGGACGTGTACATGTATGAATACAACCTCATGAATTCATGGACCCCGCATGTCAGCAGGGGACTTTTCAAGCTGGTGGAGGCTCTGTAATGGAGTGATATGGGACCCCTGATACATACGTCTCTGACAGGTGACACGTACGTAAGCATCCTGTCTGATCACCTGCATCCACTCAAGTCCATTGTGCGTTCCCATTGACTTGGGCAATTCCAGCAGGACAATTCGATACCCCACACGCCCAGAATTGCTACAGAGTGGCTCCAGGAACACTCGCCTGAGTTTAAATACTTCCGCTGGCCACCAAACTCTCCAGACATGAACATTATTGAGATCTCCACCTCCTTACACTCGTACAGATTTATGAACAGCCCTGCAGGATTCATGGTGTCAGTTCCCTCCATCACTACTTCGGACATTAGTCGAGGCCATGCCACGTCGTTTTGCGGCAGTTCTGAGTGCCCGCGGGGGACCGTGCAGGATATTAGGCAGTTGTATCAGTTTCTTTGGCTCTTGAGTGTATAATAGCCCTAATAACCCCGCTGACAACGAGACGCTAATAACTAGCATTTCCTCCTCTCTGAAACCACGGCACCTGTTACTGTGTAGTCTGCAAGAAATGCATTATAGCGCAGATGAGACCTTGTACAGAGCAAGATGATAGAGCTTTTAAGTTTAATATGAAAAGTGAAGGATCTGCTATAGCACTGCAAAAGTAAGAGTAACTGAAATGCAAGTGATCTGGCAGAATGTTGACGAAACGCTTCGTGGTAACAGATTTTAGAAAAAGTGACTGAGGTGGTAAGAATTATTCCATAAATTAGAACATATTTGCCGAGCCAAGCAATAGGTGTGCCAATCAGAAGTCACAGTATACGTCGGATGCTGCTCGTTTATCAACGCAAGGATAACCGCCTATCGAGCATGTATCTGCAAGGTTCATTTCACTCTCGAATTTTGCTTCCTCATCTGAAACGCAACAGGATTTATATCTGGTGCCTGATCAGACACTGATACTAAGAAACTTAAGATGAGCAGATTGCTAGGTTTCACCTGTTGATTTAGCGGACCAACAGTGGAAGAATGGGGTACCTGAGTGTTCGACAAACCAGAAGCATATGCGTGGAGCTCTGCTAACACGACAGTTTTAATCTCGGAACATGGAATTGTCCGCAAAGTATTCATCACAAAGTTGTAGAGCAAAAGGAAACACTTTATCTTCGAGAATGTTGAAATAAACGTCTTGTATCAGTGGGCCCAAATTACGGTACGAGAAGTATGCCAAAACATCATAGAACCATTCCGTTCGCTGAACTGTACCATCAATGTACTGGGAGCTTAACGTCCCATTAGGCCGTCGGTGTAAGTGATGTCTTGCATCACTTGAAAGCAGGCAACATCGCCACTTGCTGGACAACGGTACTCGCCTCCAGTCGTCTACTGCCCTGTTTCTATGTTGATTGGTGCTTTGGAGACGTGGTGCTTTATATGGCTCTGTGAGCAATGACCTTATACGAGGTACCCGCCTCCTGTTATCCATTACATGTGGTTCCCTTTGGCTGCGACAGGTACATCGGTCCTTGCGGACCCGTTGGTCTATCTCTGTTGACATACCAGCAAACCAGGTAACTTCTATCGCGGTGTGGCCATGAACACGTTCTATTACGATAGCTCCGTTCTTTGATTGTGTGACGTCTCCACGTCGACCATCCTATTACATTGATTCCAATACAACTGACTGGCACATTCACACCACATCATTGCCATGACTAACATCACCGGTACAGGGCCACATGACTGCCTGGTACTAGTTCTAAACGACTTACAGCTTTCCAATGCCACGGTGTGCTCCTTTGAGGGCTGAGTAATAATTTGCCCATTGAGCTTAAATTTAAATACTTTTTGATTTGTACAGTTCTATTTTAGGACTTTTCCAACAGTCTCATTATGAACTATTAAATCCAGTGGTTTTTCCAGTGATTGGTGTTGATCGTCTTTGTTTTCCTCGCAAATTGTATCACATCCAAGATTTTGGAAATATTGTCCTACATGTAGCAACTTTTGCGTTTAAAAGACTGACACCCACAATAAACAAACACGTAGATTCAGTGATTCAAAGTCAAGTTGTTAACTCTGTTATGCTAAGCAATATCGTCCACCCCCCTAGCGTAAAGTTGGAAGAAATGGCTAGTAAATAAATGATTCTGTATTTATCTGACGCTAACGTATTTAACGAAAACTTTTTAAGAGATTCTGGTCTTACAAATTATCTTGTCTGAATAACGGAAAAGCAAATATAGCAAATCAGCAACTATTAGAACGAATCCGGCAAGTCAAGCAAAAGCACCTGTGTTGAATGCAGTTTCCTTAACACTGCGTCGCACATGAATTAATGCAGAAGGCCCTGTTCTGCTAAAAAATTCAAAATATATTCGTACAAACGATTACTTTGTAGCTACTTCGTTTGACATTATTAATACTACTGTTACCATAGTTATCACTGTTTTCTGCCTTAGCAGTGAGAAAGAAGAAAAAGAAAATTCGGGTTTGACGATGTATGGATGATGACGCAATTACGGCCGGAAAGAAGCTCTGATTGGTCAGTCATACGGGAGGAAATCGATCATGGCCTTTCTACACAAATCATTAACGAATCTGCCTTAATCTGTTTAGGTAAAACCTAAATCTAGATAGCCGGAGCGAGATCAAAACCCTTGTCTTCCCGAATGTGTGTCCAGTGACTTAACCACTGCCATAGGTCTCTCGGACTAGCGCACAGAACTTATTTCCTTGCTGTTACGGGAATTGTAGGTGTGGTTAAAATTGGGAAAAGACCGCCCTTAAGAAAATGCACTTGATTGGGTCCTTACAGCAGAATGTTGATCCATCATGTGCAATTATGGAATTGCACGCGAATACAAATTTTTCTTACCCTGTACACTATCTAATGAAAAGTACCCGGACATTAATATAGGGCGTGTCTACCCTTCGACTTAATGACGGCTTTAACTCTGTTGTGGACACTTTCAGCGAGGAGACAGAATGTGACAATGGTTTTTTGCAATATGTCATTCTATTAACTGCATGCAAAGTATGTGATATTACTTGTTGTGTGTACAATTCCAATGTTACTTTCGAAACATTCAATCTAATTTATTTGTCATTTTGTTAATGATAGTAATTCTCTACTACACTAGTTAGGTAACCGTTAGTGTCAAATGCTAGTGTAGTCATTGTACATAATTCATGTGAAAAAATTAGAAACTAAGTGTAAATAACACAGCACTGCTCCATTCAGTATATACAGGGTGTTACAAAAAGGTACGGACAAACTTTCAGGAAACATTCCTCACACACAAAGAAAGAAAATATGTTATGTGGACATGTGTCTGGAAACGCTTACTTTCCATGTTAGAGCTCATTTTATTACTTCTCTTCAAATCATATTAATCATGGAATGGAAACACACAGCAACAGAACGTACCAGCGTGACTTCAAACACTTTGTTACAGGAAATGTTCAAAATGTCCTCCGTTAGCGAGGATACATGCATCCACCTTCCGTCGCATGGAATCCCTGACGCGCTGATGCAGCCCTGGAGAATGGCGTATTGTATCACAGCCGTGCACAATACGAGCACGAAGAGTCTCTACATTTGGTATCGGGGTTGCGTAGACAAGAGCTTTCAAATGTCCCCATAAATGAAAGTCAAGAGGGTTGTGGTCAGGAGAGCGTGGAGGCCATGGAATTGGTCCGCCTCTACCAATCCATCGGTCACCGAATCTGTTGAGAAGCGTACGAACACTTGGACTCAAATGTGCAGGAGCTCCATCGTGCATGAACCACATGTTGTGTCGTACTTGTAAAGGCACGTGTTCTAGCAGCACAGGTAGAGTATCCCGTATGAAATCATGATAACGTGCTCCATTGATCCTAAGTGGAAGAACATGGGGCCCAATCAAGACGTCACCAACAATGCCTCCCCAAACGTTCACAGAAAATCTGTGTTGATGACGTGATTGCACAACTGCGTGCGGATTATCGTCAGCCCACACATGTTGATTGTGAATATTTACAATTTGATCACGTAGGAATGAAGCCTCATCCGTAAAGAGAACATTTGTACTGAAATGAGGATTGACACATTGTTGGATGAACCATTCGCAGAAGTGTACCCGTGGAGGCCATTCAGCTGCTGGTAGTGCCTGCACACGCTGTACATGGTACGGAAACAACTGGTTCTTCCGTAGCACTCTCCATACAGTGACGTGGTCAACGTTACCTTGTACAGCAGTAACTTCTCTGACGCTGACATTAGGGTTATCGTCAACTGCACGTACAATTGCCTTGTCCATTGCAGGTGTCCTCGTCGTTCTAGGTCTTCCCCAGTCGCGAGTCATAGGCTTGAATGTTCCGTGCTCCCTGAGACGCCGATCAGTTGCTTCGAACGTCTTCCTGTCGGGACACCTTCGTTCTGGAAATCTGTCTCGATGCAAACGTACCGCGCCACGGCTATTGCCCCGTGCTAATCCATACATCAAATGGGCATCTGCCAACTCCGCATTTGTAAACATTGCACTGACTGCAAAACCACGTTCGTGATGAACACTAACCTGTTGATGCTACGTACTTATGTACTTGATGCCAGTACTGTAGAGCAATGAGTCGCATGTCAACACAAGCACCGAAGTCAACATTACCTTCCTTCAATTGGGCCAACTGGCGGTGAATCGAGGAAGTACAGTACATACTAACGAAACTAAAATGAACTCTAACATGGAAATTAAGCGTTTCCGGACACATGTCCACATAACATCTTTTCTTTATTTGTGTGTGAGGAATGTTTCCTGAAAGTTTGGCCTTACCTTTTTGTAACACCCTGTATATTAAACAATAAAATGACACAACAGCGTTTTTTAGTCATTCAGAGGCATGTATGAAGCTTTAAGGTCGGCAGTATTAAGTCGATAAGCACACCTGACTTCCAAAGTAATTCCGGAATGTATACGAGAGTTGTAACTTGAGTTGAGGTGTAATTTCCAATATAGACAAACTCATAAGTCGCCCACATGGTGAACGTTGCACACCATCAGTGACTCTAAAATTTGCATACAAATTGGAAAAAATGACTCCTTATTACAGAAAAAGTTAAGTGCACTAATTAATTAAGCGTAATTATTTAACTAAATACCTAAGAATTACAGTTACGAACATTTTAAACTGCAAAATATGTATTACCCAGAACTAGATAGCGAAAAACCTGAGAGGTGTCAAATGAATACAAAAATAATTTCTGGTTGCTGACTGTCTTCAAGTAACGCAGTTTGACTTACTGTAAGAATGGTCTTTTTTTAAACATTTTACTGGCTTAAGGAACTGCAGACTCATCATATGAGTGCATTATGCTCAGAACTGAATTTTAACGGGATTTTACAGTTTATCTGTTGGAGAATCCGTGCTCCTCCCAAACAACTACCAGAACTGTCATGTGTAAAGTGTCAGCTGCGTGCCAGTGGCACAAAAAGATACATCGCCCTCGTTCCGTACACCACAGGTGTACAAAATGTGCTTCTGCATCAGGTGATCAGCCTTTACTATCCACACTACTACCGCGACATACACAGAGCGACAGCTGAGAAGCGTGTCACAGGCAAAAGCTTTCTAAGCTTTGTGCTAAGCGATTTTAGTAAAAAATGAATGAAGTTTTAGAAACTATTTTGTAAGTTTATAAAGTATGTGCCGTGCCAGGTGGCAGGAGTGTGAGTCAGAAATCGCTCTTGTGGGGACACTGGGCTCTTGTTCTGAAAGAAAGTGTTTGAGGCGTTTTCCGGACATTATGATTTGCATTTTCCCTCAAGCATTTAGGGCAAATTCCATCACACGTCTCCAGAGTCAGGATCGATGCCGTTCCGAACGCTTAGTGGACTAAGCTACGTTTTTTTGTGCGCTGACTTGTATGTATGTATTTGTGTGTGTGTGTGGACGAGACGTGAAACTCCAACTACTTCCAAGCGTTACAGAACGAGGTGGCTCGCTGATTAAAACACTGGACCCTAATTGTGGAGAAATTGCAGTCACTTCCCTCCCCTTCTCGACGCATTAATTTTCTGTGGTTAACATAAAACTTTACTTTTGTGGGATTGAATGCAATTACTTCCCACATACTTCTCAAACTGAGTACATGAAATGGCCGTAAGGACCTTGTTTGCTTTCGAAGAGACACTGATCACCAGTACTCCTTCCTTTGACCAGTCGTCCTCTCTGAATCTTCAGAATGTGTTACTAACTAGTCCACAAAATGTAATTTATAGCGCACATTCGCCCTGTCATGGAGCAAGATTATAAAGCATCTAAGTTTCACATAGGAGGTGAGGAAAGATTCTACTATACGGTTAGAACATATGTAACTGTAAAGCACCTGACGATAGCAGCACGCTGCTGAAACATGTTGTGCTAAGAGATTTTAGTAAAAAATGAGTGAAGTTTTAGAAACTATTTTGTAAGTTTATAAAGTATGTGCCGTGCCAGGTGGCAGGAGTGCGAGTCAGAAATCGCGATACACATTGCATGCCGCGCGGACGATCAATACTAAGGCAGCTGAGGCTGCGCCTGCGCGTCTTTCGTCTTTCACTTCCTCTTCTGATACGCCACACGATTCATCTCTAGTGCCCGTTCAGAGACTGAAACGAAGAAGGTAAATACATTGACGTTGAGGCCAAGGAAGGTAGCAACACACCGGACAAATGTCACCGCGATAGCCATCACGCTAATACGAGGAGCGTTCAACAAGTCATTCAAGGATTTTTTTTTCTCATCCAGTTTAGGTTGAAAGAATGCGAAATTTTGTGTGGGACATCGAGTAATATTCTCGCTTCAGCCCTTATAGTTTCACAAAGTTCCGATACATGGCGGCGCTATACGTAGCATTCTAAACGTTGCCTGTAACGGAGGTGCGTTCCAAGCAGAGAGATGCCGTTGAGTTTCTTTTGGGGGAAAACCAATGCATCGCAGATATTCGTGGGCACTTGCAGAATGTCAGAGCTCGCAATGAACAAAAGCACGGTGAGTCGTTGAGTGAGGCGTCTGTCATGACTGCAAACCTTCCTCACCCACCCTAGAGCCCGGATCTCGCAGCCTCGGACTTCCATCTGTCTGCCCCAATGAAGGATGTACTCTGCGGAAAGCAATACGTGGATGATGGGGAGTTTATTGATTCAGAAAGACGTATGTGTCGGGGGAGACAATATCTAGTTAAAATACATAATACGTTATAAGGTTCGTAGTCATATACTGTAACGAAATTAGAATCTTAACTAATCTTAAAGTTAAGGAACAAGTTTTTACTTTTATTTTTAGCTGTTTATTTATTTATTGCAAACTAGACCTCCCGCTGGTTACTTTGTCCATTTCTCACTGCTTATGTGGTTAAGGAAGTTCTAATACAAATACATTGTGTAATTTTTCCCCATATCACTAATTACCTTTTTATTAGTTACCCAGCCAGCCGGTGTGGCCGTGCGGTTAAAGGCGCTTCAGTCTGGAACCGCGTGACCGCTGCGGTCGCAGGTTCGAATCCTGACTCGGGCATGGATGTGTGTGATGTCCTTAGGTTAGTTAGGCTTAATTAGTTCTAAGTTCTAGGCGACTGATGACCTCAGAAGTTAAGTCGCATAGTGCTCAGAGCCATTTGAACCATTTGAACCATTAGTTACCCTGATTGCTTTCAAAAATTACATCTCTCATTGAAAAACTACACCTCACACCGATCAGACTGACCCGTTTTTCCATTTCCTTCTGAGAGGATATTGAGACTAGACTCTATTGCCAGTGGCTGATTAGGGGAAAAGGACAGACACACAATTAAGGTACCTAAAATTTATTTTTAATGACTATAAAAATTTTTATTGTTCCTTCGGAATTCAACAACGCTTGCTGAATTTTCCATATTCCTTTTACCATATTACATTAACAATACATCTTGCTACCAGAAATTCGCCAGAATTAAATTTTAAAACTCAAGGAACTGGGCCTTCGGCTGCGAAAGTCCATATCGACCATGTTTCGCTGAATGGTTTGCACACTGATAATTGTTGGTGACCCATCATTGAAGTCTGCAACAATTTGCCAAAGGGTAGCGCTTCTGTCACGTTGAACGATTCTCTTTAGTCGTCGATGGTTCCATTCCTGCAGGATCTTTCTCCGGCTGCAGCGATGTCGGAGATTCGGTGTTTTAGAGGATTCCTGATATTCACGGTACACTCTGTAATATTTCTGGCTATTCCCAGGGCAGTGGAGATGTAAGAAGCATAGAGATGACGCAATGTGGGATGAGGTACCGGTGACAGATATCAGATTCGGTACAATTCCCGTGAGAAATACTGCCTGCATGATGCTGCTGCTCTGTGATTGGCTGCTGTGTTCGGCGGCAGGGCGCCAGAACGTTAAACTTTAGTTGCTATTATTAATGAAACCTGTCATCCAAATTACTTTATTTAAAAAAAAAAAAGATGTCTCAGCAGCCAGCTGTCAATCAGTCATTTCAAAATTATTAAAATCAAAGTATTACTAAAGCAAAAGACTGACGATATTACTGCCGATGACCTTTGGTGGCGTTCGGGTCACGCGTTACTGGATTGGCGGGCGAAGTGTCTCGGGCAGTCCGGATCTCCAGTTCTGACCGTTCCAGTAGACAGACATGTTGTCTGTTATAGCAGTATTTGTTTCATGCAATTTTGTTTACTACAGTTCCGACCGTCGCTAGGTACAGACATGTTGTCTGTAATAGTAGTATTTGATTTGTTGTTGTTGTGGTCTTCAGTCCTGAGACTGGTTTGATGCAGCTCTCCATGCTACTCTATCCTGTGCAAGCTTCTTCATCTCCCAGTACCTACTGCAACCTACATCCTTCTGAATCTGCTTAGTGTATTGATCTCTTGGTCTCCCTCTACGATTTTTACCCTCCACGCTGCCCTCCAATGCTAAACTTGTGATCCCTTGATGCCTCAAAACATGTCCTACCAACCGATCCCTTTTTCTAGTCAAGTTGTGCCACAAACTTCTCATCTCCCCAATCCTATTCAATACCTCATCATTAGTTACGTGATCTACCCACCTTATCTTCAGCATTCTTCTGTAGCACCACATTTCGAAAGCTTCTATTCTCTTCTTGTCCAAACTGGTTATCGTCCATGTTTCACTTCCATACATGGCTACACTCCATACAAATACTTTCAGAAATGACTTCCTGATTCTTAAATCTATACTCGATGTTAACAAATTTCTCTTCTTCAGAAACGATTTCCTTGCCATTGCCAGTCTACATTTTATATCCTCTCTACTTCGACCATCATCAGTTATTTTACTCCCTAAATAGCAAAACTCCTTTACTACTTTAAGTGTCTCATTTCCTAATCTAATCCCCTCAGCATCACCCGACTTAATTAGACTACATTCCATTATCCTCGCTTTGATTTTGTTGATGTTCATCTTATATCCTCCTTTCAAGACACTGTCCATTCCGTTCAACTGCTCTTCCAAGTCCTTTGCTGTCTCTGACAGAATTACAATGTCATCGGCGAACCTCAAAGTTTTTACTTCTTCTCCATGAATTTTAATACCTACTCCGAATTTTTCTTTTGTTTCCTTTACTGCTTGCTCAATATACAGATTGAATAACATCGGGGAGAGGCTACAACCCTGTCTCACTCCCTTCCGAACCGCTGCTTCCCTTTCATGCCCCTCGACCCTTATGACTGCCATCTGGTTTCTGTACAAATTGTAAATAGCCTTTCGCTCCCTGTATTTTATCGCTGCCACCTTCAGAATTTGAAAGAGAGTATTCCAGTTAACGTTGTCAAAAGCTTTCTCTAAGTCTACAAATGTTAGAAACGTAGGTTTGCCTTTTCTTAATCTTTCTTCTAAGATAAGTCGTAAGGTTAGTATTGCCTCACGTGTTCCAACATTTCTACGGAATCCAAACTGATCTTCCCCGAGGTCCGCTTCTACCAGTTTTTCCATTCGTCTGTAAAGAATTCGCGTTAGTATTTTGCAGCTGTGACTTATTAAACTGATAGTTCGGTAATTTTCACATCTGTCAACACCTGCTTTCTTTGGGATTGGAATTATTATATTCTTCTTGAAGTCTGTGGGTATTTCGCCTGTCTCATACATCTTGCTCACCAGATGGTAGAGTTTTGTCATGACTGGCTCTCCCAAGGCCATCAGTAGTTCTAATGGAATGTTGTCTACTCCAGGGGCCTTGTTTCGACTCAGGTCTTTCAGTGCTCTGTCAAACTCTTCACGCAGTATCTTATCTCCCATTTCATCTTCATCTACATCCTCTTCCATTTCCATAATACTGTCCTCAAGTACATCGCCCTTGTATAAACCCTCTATATACTCCTTCCACCTTTCTGCCTTCCCTTCTTTGTTTAGAATTGGGTTGCCATCTGAGCTCTTGATATTCATACAAGTGGTTCTCTTCTCTCCAAAGGTCTCTTTAATTTTCCTGTAGGCAGTATCTATCTTACCCCTAGTGAGACATGCCTCTACATCCTTACATTTGTCCTCTAGCCATCCCTGCTTAGCCATTTTGCACTTTCTGTCGATCTCATTTTTGAGACGTTTGTATTCCCTTTTGCCTGCTTCATTTACTGCATTTTTATATTTTCTCCTTTCATCAATTAAATTCAATATTTCTTCTGTTACCCAAGGATTTCTATTAGCCCTCGTCTTTTTACCTACTTGATCCTCTGCTGCCTTCACTACTTCATCCGTCAGAACTACCCATTCTTCTTCTACTGTATTTCTTTCCCCCATTCCTGTCAATTGTTCCCTTATGCTCTCCCTGAAACTGTCTACAACCTCTGGTTCTTTCAGTTTATCCAGGTCCCATCTCCTTATATTCCCACCTTTTTGCAGTTTCTTCAGTTTCAATCTGCAGTTCATAACCAATAGATTGTGGTCAGAGTCCACATCTGCCCCTGGAAATGTCTTACAATTTAAAACCTGGTTCCTAAATCTCTGTCTTACCATTATATAATCTATCTGATACCTATTAGAATCTCCAGGATTCTTCCAGGTATACAACCTTCTTTTATGATTCTTGAACCAAGTGTTAGCTATGATTAAGTTATGCTCTGTGCAAAATTCTACAAGGCGGCTTCCTCTTTCATTTCTTCCCCCCAATCCATATTCACCTACTATGTTTCCTTCTCTCACTTTTCCTACTGACGAATTCCAGTCACCCATGACTATTAAATTTTCGCCTCCCTTCACTACCTGAATAATTTCTTTCATCTCGTCATACATTTCATCAATTTCTTCATCATCTGCAGAGCTAGTTGGCATATAAACTTGTACTACTGTAAAAGGCGTGGGCTTTGTGTCTATCTTGGCCACAATAATGCGTTCACTATGCCGTTTGTAGTAGCTAACCCGCACTCCTACTTTTTTATTCATTATTAAACCTACTCCTGCATTACCCCTATTTGATTTTGTATTTATAACCCTGTAATCACCTGACCAAAAGTCTTGTTCCTCCTGCCACCGAACTTCACTAGCTCCCACTATATCTAACTTTAACCTATCCATTTCCCTTTTTAAATTTTCTAACCTACCTGCCCTATTAAGGGATCTGACATTCCACGCTCCGATCCGTAGAACGCCAGTTTTCTTTCTCCTGATAACGACGTACTCCTGAGTAGTCCCCGCCCGGAGATCCGAATGGGGGACTATTTTACCTCCGGAATATTTTACCCAAGAGGACGCCATCATCATTTAATCATACAGTAAAGCTGCATGTCCTCGGGAAAAATTACGGCTGTAGTTTCCCCTTGCTTTCAGCCGTTCGCAGTACCAGCACAGCAAGGCCGTTTTGGTTAATGTTACAAGGCCAGATCAGTCAATCATCCAGACTGTTGCCCCTGCAACTACTGAAAAGGCTGCTGCCCCTCTTCGGGAATCACATGTTTGTCTGGCCTCTCAACAGATACCCCTCCGTTGTGGTTGCACCTATGGTACGGCTATCTGTATCGCTGAGGCACGCAAGCCTCCCCACCAACGGCAAGGTCCATGGTTCATGGGGGAAGAGTATTTGATTTATGTAATTTTATTGTCCAGTTCTGACGGTTTCAGTAGACAGACATGTTGTCTGTGGCAGGATGTATTTCATGTAATTTTAGCCAGATATTATGACTGTGGAAATATATGTTCAATACGTTGTAAATTATATTAAGTGTAAAATGTCTGACAAAACTGAAAAAAGATATCCTCTTAGAAGTAGGGAAAGGGATCAAGTAGATATTGATGGCAATGATCCTTCAGATCAGCCACAAAACTTGAAAATAGATAACATCGTTGATGATCTAGCAGATAATTTGCAAAGTTTAGATAATGAAACTGAAAATGTTTCGGAAAATGCTGATTCTGTGTTAAATGATCGTACTGAAAATGTAGACACTGTCGCTCCTGACCAAAACGACGTATGTAGGTTTGGATGATGACGTCAGACACACTGAATCTGACGTCAACATTGCAAATGAGCCAACAGTGGAGTCACACAGATTAAGTGATGGCACTGCTTCAGCTGAAACATTGCCAACAGTAGATAATGGGGAGATAGAAATCAGCAAGGAGAAAAATACGTTATCTATGTTATTATTACTTTTAAAAGAAACTAACGAAAACATAGATAAAATAGATAACGGGCAAAATGACACTACAGAAGAGATAAAAGCCGAGTTAAGAGAAACAAAAGGTGATGTCAGGAAAGCATATGCAGTAATGACTCAAATCCATAGCAATTTTAAGGCCTTAGAACAAAAGGTATCAAAACTTGAAGCTAAAACTGAGGCTTGTTCCAGAAAAATAGATCGAGAAACAAAAGAATGGGGTAAGAAATTAGAATTATGTAAGCTTGAGATAAATCAGAAGTTTGATTGTAGAATTAAAAAGCTGAATGATGATATGGGGGCTCAGGTTTGTGTAATATCAACAATAAGTAGTAATGTTAGCCAAGTAATAAACGAGCAAAGCAAGGCTGCTAAAGAATGTAATGATAAACATGAACAGCAGTTACGTGAGTTAGAAAACATCAACAATGAGCAGCAGGTACTTAGTCGTAAGGTTTTACAAATAGGTGCTCATTGTAGAGGTACCACAGATGCGATTCAAGATAAATTGAAGGAATTTGAGCAAGCAATTAACCAATTTCCTGACAAAAGTAAGAATAGAGTGTGTGTACATGCTAGTGATGTAACAAATCCCACTATTGTTTACCATCCTTTCTCTAGTAGAGGTAACATACATCCAGCTGATTTTATTAAACAGTTCGAGGGTACACTTCCTGAAAATGTAACAGAACAACAAAAAATAAAAGCTGTGGCAAGTAGATTTCAGGGAGACGTAATATCATGGGGAACCGGGGTCAGTAACACATACAAGGAATTTGTACAAGCATTTTTAAATCAATACTGGTCTACTAGCACACAAAATAGCGTCAGGAGTCAAATTTTTGAGGGTAGGAGATTCGCTAGTAGTGGTTGTAACAGTTACAAAGAGTTTTCTCAACACTATTGGGAAAATAATCAACACTTAACTGAACCTTTAAGAGAATCATACCTCATAGAAATAATCATACTTAAATTTCCAGTTTCTGTACAAGAGAAGTTAATCAATGTAAACAAAAGCGATGTCAATAACCTACTGCACGTCCTCGAGCAGTTAGATGCGTTGTCAGGCAACAAGCAAGTGCAGGAAGGCTGGAGACGGAACAGGTGGCGTGCAGACCGCCAAAATGACCGTGAGTCAAGTTGAAGCAGAGGCACAAACAGAAGCGACGAGCGTCGGGACCGGGAGGGAAATAGGCCACCTCGTTACAGTCACAGTCCTTCAAGAAGAGGGAGAGGTGCTTATCAAATTGTCGAATTAGCATTGATCAAGGCAAGAAACAGGTCTTCTAAGATAAATTCAGAAATTAAGAAGTTTCATGAATTGTATGAAGGCCATACAATATAATTAGGATACCACACCCCAATGCTGTGGAAGTAGCTAACATAAATATGGGAGTAAGCAAAGGACTCTACAATATCGTAGACATCAAAAACTACTACGAATATTAGTAACCCTCAGGGGGTAATAGCGTTCTTTGCATTGCTAGGTAGATGACGACTACCAGGTACCCGAGTTAACTGACAGCATTACTTCATTTTCTTACACGCTGTTCGTTCTTCCTCTTCTTTCATTCTGAGTTACATTCTGTCTTCTTTACATTCCTGTCTATCCACGGCTATGACAATTTTTTACCCGATTTGTGACAACAAACATAATTAGTGATAGCATTGTAACTTAGCAGTATAAACATCTGCATTGCACGGGTGAAAAACATGAACTGATGGAAAATATGTGAACAGCGAGTTTTATAACACCAAAGTATAGCATCACAGGTACACAAGCTACAGAACACAGTATTACGTTGCCTTAAGAAACATCAGTTTAAGCTTTTAATGACATTACATCTATCACAAAGTATACAGTGGAACGATTTAATTTTGAATTTCAAGAACTAGTAAGTACTACACATCACACATTATGTTTGAAAAATTAGGAAAAAGTAGCAGATAAGTGAAATATGGGCTCTTATTACAGTCCTAAGCTAGCAGTTGTTGAAGAAGAGGACGACGCTAAACCAGGTAAGTGAACATGACGAAAGAATGAGATTTGGTGGCAGAAAATGATGTCAGAAGATTATTAGTGCAAAAGTTGTGTCACGTTTTACGGAAATAAATATATTATATTCTTAAGTATCAATTGCCAGCGACGCAATTTCCGCTGAGGCAAGAGAGTATGTACACTCCTGGAAATTGAAATAAGAACACCGTGAATTCATTGTCCCAGGAAGGGGAAACTTTATTGACACATTCCTGGGGTCAGATACATCACATGATCACACTGACAGAACCACAGGCACACAGACACAGGCAACAGAGCAGGCACAATGTCGGCACTAGTACAGTGTATATCCACCTTTCGCAGCAATGCAGGCTGCTATTCTCCCATGGAGACGATCGTAGAGATGCTGGATGTAGTCCTGTGGAACGGCTTGCCATGCCATTTCCACCTGGCGCCTCAGTTGGACCAGCGTTCGTGCTGGACGTGTAGACCGCGTGAGACGACGCTTCATCCAGTCCCAAACATGCTCAATGGGGGACAGATCCGGAGATCTTGCTAGCCAGGGTAGTTGACTTACACCTTCTAGAGCACGTTGGGTGGCACGGGATACATGCGGACGTGCATTGTCCTGTTGGAACAGCAAGTTCCCTTGCCGGTCTAGGAATGGTAGAACGATGGGTTCGATGACGGTTTGGATGTACCGTGCACTATTCAGTGTCCCCTCGACGATCACCAGTGGTGTACGGCCAGTGTAGGAGATCGCTCCCCACACCATGATGCCGGTTGTTGGCCCTGTGTGCCTCGGTCGTATGCAGTCCTGATTGTGGCGCTCACCTGCACGGCGCCAAACACGCATACGACCATCATTGGCACCAAGGCAGAAGCGACTCTCATCGCTGAAGACGACACGTCTCCATTCGTCCCTCCATTCACGCCTGTCGCGACACCACTGGAGGCGGGCTGCACGATGTTGGGGCGTGAGCGGAAGACGGCCTAACGGTGTGCGGGACCGTAGCCCAGCTTCATGGAGACGGTTGCGAATGGTCCTCGCCGATACCCCAGGAGCAACAGTGTCCCTAATTTGCTGGGAAGTGGCGGTGCGGTCCCCTACGGCACTGCGTAGGATCCTACGGTCTTGGCGTGCACCCGTGCGTTGCTGCGGTCCGGTCCCAGGTCGACGGGCACGTGCACCTTCCGCCGACCACTGGCGACAACATCGATGTACTGTGGAGACCTCACGCCCCACGTGTTGAGCAATTCGGCGGTACGTCCACCCGGCCTCCCGCATGCCCACTATACGCCCTCGCTCAAAGTCCGTCAACTGCACATACGGTTCACGTCCACGCTGTCGCGGCATGCTACCAGTGTTAAAGACTGCGATGGAGCTCCGTATGCCACGGCAAACTGGCTGACACTGACGGCGGCGGTGCACAAATGCTGCGCAGCTAGCGCCATTCGACGGCCAACACCGCGGTTCCTGGTGTGTCCGCTGTGCCGTGCGTGTGATCATTGCTTGTACAGCCCTCTCGCAGTGTCCGGAGCAAGTATGGTGGGTCTGACACACCGGTGTCAATGTGTTCTTTTTTCCATTTCCAGGAGTGTATTTATAGGCAAGGGATGGTCTTGCCAAAGAGGTTTATGTTGTGGAGAAATATTATTAGGCGACAGGTAAGTCGGCCAATTGTAAATGAAGAAGCGAGGAGATGAGAATTATTCGGCGACGTGTAAGTCTGCCCATTATTTATGAAGTATGAGGAAGTGTAGGTACAAGGCAACGTGTGAGTCGGCCCATTATTAAGGAGGTATTTATTGGCGAAGTGGTTCCGCCAACTGGTTATGAATTACGAGAGAATAGACGTATTGTTATTGACGTGAGCAAGACACAACACCAGCACTAATATCTCAAGGGACACAGACACAATGCAATTACGATTTAAAGATAAGGCCACATTATATAAGATATGGAGAATAGCTCACTCGTTTATAATAAGAAGTATTAAAACTACAATGCGAGCAATGAATAGTTCAGACAACCCCTGCACGAAGTCACCTTAATACTTACATACGACTTTTGACACAGGAATGATTACGGAAGTGTACACATATGAACACATTAATACAGTTCCACTGGTTATAGAAATAGTAACAACGTTTAAACGAGAAGAGAAAGGTATGGTAACTTTTACTGTTGAGTGACGCAACGTTTCTAACAGCCAAAAATTTTCATTAAGAGATTTATTCTGAAGTGTTCTCTCAATATCTGTGAATCGCAACTGTGTGCCTATTAATGATTAAGAAAACTTTTTACGTAATATCTAAAATGATACTGTATTGAAAAATGTAGAAATAACGTAGGAGAATGAGTTGGAGGTGCAGTCATATAAGTCTGCGTAATGAAACAGTTATACGGCGCAGAGATGTCTGTCAGAGTTAAAGCGTACGGCAACAGCTGGCGTCTGTATGAATGAGTCACAGCGCTAGTACTGGACGTCACATGTTGTGAATGGACATCGACCCATCATATGCTGAAGGCAACGCCCTAGCCATATGATAGCAGTCAATGTTTATAAACAGTGGCACTGCATTCAAACAAAAAAATGGTTCAAATGGCTCTGAGCACTATGGGACTCAACTGCTGAGGTCATTAGTCCCCTAGAACTTAGAACTAGTTAAACCTAACTAACCGAAGGACATCACAAATATCCATGCCCGAGGCAGGATTCGAACCTGCGACCGTAGCGGCCTTGAGGTTCCAGACTGCAGCGCCTTTAACCGCACGGCCACTTCGGCCGGCGCATTCTAACAGAATGATGTTTACTTTTTAGGTCTATTCATGTACATATTCATTGTATTGTGTAACCAAAAGTTTATTTCAGGGATTAGTTAAGTTTTATTAGAAATCTAATATAAGGCATTTTCTATTGTTACATGAAATGTACCTGTCCTGTATGCTGGAGTTGGAGAGCTTCTGTAAAGTTTGGAAGGTAGGAGACGAGGTACTGGCAGAAGTAAAGCTGTGAGTACCGGGCCTGAGTCGTGCCTCGGTAGCTCAGTTGGTAGAGCACTTGCCCGCGAAAGGCAAAGGTCCCGAGTTCGAGTCTCGGTCGGGCACACAGTTTTAATCTGCCAGGAAGTTGCATATCAGCGCACACTCCGCTGCAGAGTGAAAATCTCATTCTGGAAACATCCCCCAGGCTGTGGCTAAGCCATGTCTCCGCAATATCCTTTCTTTCAGGAGAGTTAGTTCTGCAAGGTTCGCAGGAGAGCTTCTGTAAGGTTTGGAAGGTAGGAGACGAGGTACTGGCAGAAGTAAAGCTGTGAGTACCGGGCCTGAGTCGTGCTTCGGTAGCTCAGTTGATCAGTCAGCTTTCGGCTGCGGTGGGGCGAGGACGTCCGCTGCGCCCCGCCGTGCGCGACGGTGAGCGCTTGCTTGTGTTTACCTTCTCGCGGCGCGAGTTGTATTTGTTCCAAGTTCAGTGCGACTATGGCACACACATGGCGCCACGATACGATCAAAATTACTTTCCAACCAATCACGCGCGTCCTCGAGCCTATGAAGTAGAACAGTTCATACGCGACGATCTACGTTTAGATCCGGCGACTGTCGTCGGAATACATTTTTCTATAACGGCGAGCGTGGTTTATGTTAAAATGACCAGTGCAGAGGTCTGCGCGACAGTGGTTTCTAAATACTCGAACTCTCTCCGATTCAAACATTCTGACGGGCATATCGGTGCAGTGACGGTGGATCATGCAGGCATGGGCCTAAGGACTGTAAGGGTTTTTGAGCTCCCCTTTGAGGTCCCAGAGGAAGTTGTCAAGGACGCCTTCCGACCATATGGCAATGTTATCAGCCACGTTGCAGAAAAATGGCAAACTTTCTCGACGTATAAGGTCTACAATGGTGTGCGCCAAATTAAACTTGAGCTCAAGAAACATGTGCCGTCCTATTTGAACATCGGTGGCTGTCGTGCAATCATCATGTACGACGGTCAACCGCGTACCTGTTCCGGATGTGGGCAGGAAGGCCATATTCGATCGAGCTGCTTACAACGTAGAATTACGCAGATACCAGTGGGAGACTCCGTTTCCCCGACGGGGACGACAATCCTGCCCCTCACCTACGCTCAGACGACGATGGGCACCATAGTTGAGGATGAAACGGGCGATCAGACACATCCATCGACGCCAGAAGTACCAAGGGAGGAAGAGGAAGGACCCTCGGTGCCAACCCATATGTCGCCCCCTCCACAGCAACAACAGCAGCAACAGTCCCACGGACTCCAGACGCAACATAACATTCAGAACGCGATGGACGTGGACGCGAACATTGTCCCGACCGCGGCTTTCCTCGCGGAAGGTGATACGACGCTGGATTGCCTCCCACATTCGGATACGGATGTCCACGTTCGAAAGCAACGTTCGCCTCGACGACGCAAGCGACTTCGGCGGATCCCTTCTGACGATTGCCTCCTACACACGGCCGGTCAAGAAGGTGACATCTCATCAGACAGCATGGATGCTACGCCTGCTGAGGATCTAAGTGGTGTAGACGGTTCACTTGCCCATACTACGAGTGCCAAGTTACTTCTTGCATCACAAACGTGGCAGGTCGCGTCGATGGATGGCGCTCCGTCTACCTCTACCAGAGACGACGTACGTGAGAGAGATTTAGGTGCCAATCAGCTACACAGCATCGTGTTGCACCCACTGTGGTCGGACGATGTTGAGGAACTTCCTGAAGAGGGCACAGGTGACAGGGGAGGGGGCGGCATTGGGGATGCCACTCATAGCGTGAAAGGCTCATAATTTGTAACGGGTTTGGTGGGTCCGGCATCTCTTGCGGTTAGCTTTGATTGCCATGGCGTCTACCCTAGGTGAAGAGGCTAGGCAGCACACCTTTCGCCTTGCCACAATCAATATCAACGCGATAAGGGCACCACACACACTAACAATGCTACAACGCATGCTTGATGCGGCGGACATCGACGTGGCCCTCTTACAGGAAGTATGTGTCGCTAGTTTCCCTGACTTCTACGGATATAACGCCCACATCTCCCACGCCTCTTCTACCGATTGTGGTGTGGCTGTTCTGCTACGGGACGGTTTGGTAGCTACGGACGTACTGTACTTACCGAGTGGAAGAGCCATGGCAGTAACTGTCAACGGTGTACGACTCATCAATGTATATGCCCCTTCAGGATCAGGGAGACGGAGAGATCGGGCCCGCTTTTTTTCGGAAGATATTACGCGTCTATTCATGGGCTGCATAGACGATATGGTGATCGGAGGAGATTTTAACTGTACATTATCTCCATCTGATCAGCAGCCACATCACGTCCCGTGTGCGGAATTGGAAATGCTAGTGCGTGACCTCCACCTGATTGACACGTGGCGCCACATCCATGGCCCAGCTCCTGGTTACACCCATTATACAAGCCATTCATCAAGTCGGTTGGACAGGATTTACGTCACAAGCACCCTTTCGACGGCGACGAGAGGAGCAGAGCTCTGGCCCACTGCATTCACCGACCACACAGCCTATATTTGTACCATTGCCCTCCAACCTGCACGTGTGTGGCGCAGTAGGCCTCCCTGGAAACTGAACGTCGCCCATCTGGACGAGCCGGCATGTAAAGGTGCTGTCGAAGAGTCGTGGAACGCGTCCTTACTGCGTCGTGGTCGTTACCGATCGACCCTCAGTTGGTGGATTGAATGTGCGAAGCCTGCTCTTAGGCGCACCTTCATGGCTTACGGCCGGGAAGCAGCGGCATGGAGGAGGAGCACGGAAAACTTTTATTACACCGTCCTACGGGAATGTCTTGCTATGGAGCCCTCACCTGACAGGCAGATCACAGTCAATTGCGCGAAAGCGCAGATCGTCTCCTTAGCACGCCATCATTTACAAGGCGCTGTTATACGGTCGCGTGCTCCAGACATGATACAATCAGAAAGGCCATCTATGCACCACGTGCTCATGGAACGCAGGAGGCGCCGTAGGGCACTGGTAACCGACATGATAACCGACGACGGTCGACACGTGGTAGAACAAGCAGATATAGCAGAAGCCTTCTATGGGCATTACGCTCAACTTTATTCAACAGTGCTCCCTGATATGGCGACGGTAGACACCGTTTCAGCACATGTCCACGGTACAGTTCCACCAGACATGGTACCGACTTTACTGGGAGAAGTGACAGAAGAGGAAGTGCTCGACGCCATTGGTAAAGGTGCTCCCCATAAATCACCAGGAATCGATGGGTTACCATTAGAGTTCTATCGAGCCTTTAAACAATTGTTGCTACCGTGTTTGATTGAAATTTGCCAGGAATTGATGTCCCCGGGTATAACATTGCCTGCACCATTCTTGGAAGGTCTGATTGTCCCCATCCATAAGCCGAAGGGACGGAATCATGTCCGCGACTATCGTCCCTTAACGTTATTGAACAGCGACTTCAAGATCTTTTCGAGGCTGCTATCAGAACGTATTCGCGGCACACTATGGCACGTCTTGTCCGACGATCAGACGTCCTTGGGGGGACCCAACAACATCAGAACAGCGTTATGTCGTTACAGAGATCTCATCTCCCTTGCACAGGTGAGACGTTTGCCGGCAGCCCTCGCGTCTATCGACTTTAGCCAGGCTTTTGACCGTGTGGGCCACACTTTCCTCACGGCCGTTCTACGGCGCATGGAATACCCCGACCCCTTTATCACAGTGTTGACACGCCTACTACATGGTGCAACTTCTCGAGTTCTCGTTAATGGAAGACTGACGGCACCCGTGCCGATCCGCCGATCAGTACGACAGGGATGTCCATTATCAACATTGTTATTTGCATTGGCCTTAGAACCTTTGTTGTGTGGTCTCCGAGACAGGCTCACTGGGATACACTTCGGCGGCTCCATTTATCGTTGCACCGCATATGCGGATGATTTGATGATCGTCATACGTGGAGCTGACGACATGGCCGCGGCTTTGGACTGGATTGCAACCTACGGTACAGCTTCTGGTAGCCAAATCAACGTTGACAAGTCCGTCGCCTTGAGCATCGGGATTGGGCTACCGCAGGAACGCATTGCCCCCTTACGCTTCAGTGGAACTGTACGCTGCTTGGGCTTAGATTTCATGAACGACATGCGACGCGCGACGACGCTCAATTATCGACGCCTTCTTAACCAAATTAGGGCCGGAATTGCAAATCAGCGCTTGCGATCCCTCAACATCGTTCAGCGGGCGTATTATGCCAATGTATACCTTGCGTCCCGCATACCGCATGTCGCCCAAACGCTACCCATTCCGAAGCCCTTGGCTCGTAGCATTATGGCAGCGCTGGGATACTTCGTCACCGCTGGTATGTTACTGAAGATCAGATACGTATCTCTTACCCTCCCCAAGGAAAAAGGTGGTCTCGGCCTAGTTAACGTCGATGATAGGGCCATTGCCCTCTATGTTAGCTCCCATTTATGTCTGCTGCGCCGTTGTCCTACGAGCCTCACGAGTCTGCTTCTGACGGCGCTACGACCTGCTTCACTAAGAGCGCCGGTGCCACTACAGGACATCCCAGCGCCCCTCTTTTACATAGGACGTTTCTATTTAGAATAAAGTTATTGCAGTGTCGCGCTCACGACACTACAAATGGCCACAACTCGACGCCTATATCATGACATGCTGCAACGCCGCCCCCTAAATGTGGTCGAACTAAAATATCATGACGTACGGTGGCGCGTGGTGTGGAAGACTGTACTCGATGCCATGCTTGATTCCGATGTTGTTTCTCAATGGTACGTAGTCGTTAATGGGAAGCTCATGACGCAAGAACGTCTCTACAATATTCACATGGCAGAATCTCCCAATTGTGTGGGTTGTAATACGGTAGATTCTGGCGAGCACCGCCTCAGCTGTGGAGAGGCGGAACCGGTTTGGCACCTAGTGCGGCAGATGCTGGCTTATCTCTTGCGAGTTAGGGCGGAGCATATATCTGCACGCACGTTATTGTTTCCGGATGAGACATTTTACCCCAAAACTCGAACCAACTCTGTCACCTGGATACGTGGACATGCAGTCCATTACCTCTGTCGTGACGGACACAAGAATTTCCTTGACTTCTGGCTCTATTTGCAAGAAAGACATCATGCTATTTCTGGGCATACCAGATATCGACAGTGCTTCGCAAACTACCTATGGAGTGCCTTTCACAGCCCGCCGTGTACCTGGAATGTTCCAGGCAGTGGCAGATGAGGTCAGAACGAACTGCAAACGAGCATATAATGAACAATCTTTATCAGTGGGCGCAGTCGCTGGAAAGCCTCACTACGACGTGGTAGCTTTCTTTTCATGTTATTTATGTTTCATATCTTCGATGGCGTCTTCATTCTGTTTTAGTTTTCCAGGTTTGATTAACTATGACTGTTCGCACATTGATATCTATATAAATAAAAAAAAAGATTAAAAAAAAGTGGGCAGGAGACCTGCGTTCGAATCCAAATAAATGCACAAGAACAAAATGAACAACAAATAATATATAATAAAGTATTATACCCTTTTCTTTCTCCTTTTATTTTATTTTTTCATACAAAGTTCAGAGGCATATTTAATTTTCGTTAGTTGGTGGAACCTGAAGTGGTGGCGAACGGCCGCCCTAGTTAGCTTTAGGATGAAAGTGGCGGTGGGACTAGCTTTGTTTTTGTTTTTAGGCTAGATAGGTTTTTGGGGGTAGTATGGGTGATAGGGGCCAACGCCTGAAGTGGAAGAGGTAATTTTCTTTCTTTATTAAAAAAAGGGGTAGCGTAAAACAAAAAAAATAAAAAAGTAAAAAAAGGCGTTGCGCTAGAAAGCGAAAGGTAAAGAGTTCAAACCTTGTGCGATGCTAAATATTTTCTTTATTAAAAAAAAAAAGGTCGCCGGATCGAATCTCGCGCCATGCAACCCTTTTTTTTTCTTTTTAGTATTTGTTTTTTGTAATTCAAATGTATATATATACATATATATATAATTCCCAGCAATCAGTTAAAAAAAAGAGAAAAAGGAAAAAAAAAGTTGGTAGAGCACTTGCCCGCGAAAGGCAAAGGTCCCGAGTTCGAGTCTCGGTCGGGCACACAGTTTTAATCTGCCAGGAAGTTTCATATCAGCGCACACTCCGCTGCAGAGTGAAAATCTCATTCTGGAGCTATAAGCTGATTTTTTCTTGTCTTTGAGATAACTATATGATTTACTTTAAAAATTCGTTTATTTCTCACGTGCTTTGTGTAATCACATGATGATATACTATTTGTAAAATGTTTACTTATTCTTCATACTATTGTGTTGGGAGCTGAAGATGTAACTTTAAGTTGACAATGTTTGTGGTGTAGCGTGTTACTGTTTTGGAATTTATGGCAGGCATCACATCATTTCCTTCTTCTCAGGTTTTGGAATTTTAATGTTGATTTTAGGGTAGATTGGTTAAAGCAAGATTCTTGTATACAGGTTGATTTTTTAAATTAGGGACAGTAGATCGCTTGGCTCTTGAGAGATTACCTATTGATTCACAGTTTTATCAACATTTGGTTCTATTTTTTCATATATATCCAAAATTGAGTGTTGTCTTCGAGAACACCACAATTTTTGGAAATCTCAGAAGGAAGGGGATGTGTAATATTTCTGGCTTATGCAGTCATCATATTAGGCTCCAGGAAGCTATTCCCACGGCAGTGGAGATGTAAGAAGCATAGAGATGACGCAATGTGGGATGAGGTACCGGTAACAGATGTTAGATTCGGTACCATTCCGGTGAGAAAGACCGCCTGCATGATGCTGCTGCTCTGTGATTCGCTGCTGTGTTCGGCAGTAGGGTGCCAGAACGTTAAACTTTAGTTGCTATTATTAATTAAACCTGTCATCCAAATTACTTCACTTTTAGATAAACATCAATCAACAGCCAGCTATTAATCAGTCATTTCAAAATTATTGAAATCAAAGTATTACTAAAACAAAAGACTGACGATACTACTGCCGTTGCACTTCGGTGGCGTTCGGTTCACGCCTTGCTGGATTGGCAGGCGAAGTGTCTCGCTCAGTCCGGCTCAGTAGTTCTGACCGCTCCAGTAGACAGACATGTTGTCTGTTATAGCAGTATTTGTTTCATACAATTTTATTTACTACAGTTCCGACCGTCGCTAGGTACAGACATGTTGTCTGTAATAGTAGTATTTGATTCATGTAATTTTATTCTCCAGTGCTGACGGTTCCAGTAGACAGACATGTTTTCTGTGGCAGGATGTATTTCATGTAATTTTAGCCAGATATAATGACTGAAAAAAGATATGTTCAATACGTTGTGATCAAGAATAGTTTCTCGTGTCTATATGAATAATAACGCGACTGGCATTCCAAATGAGTTATAGTTTATTCGTAGCAGCAGTTCCTTGCGAAGTTAATTTCAGTCACAAGAAAAAGAATCCACGCCCTGCGTGCTGTTTTCTGCGCTGGGGACATCATGATTACGAAGACAGCAGGTGAGTGAAGTGTACACGAACTTATGTATTCCACACAGTGTTTTGGATGGCGGGAGAGCCAACACCTTTTTACTAGAGGAAGCCGAAAGGCACGCGTTTTAGCTCACGCAGGCTGGCGTGAGGTCTGGAACAGGACAAGGAAATTAGAATTTAGAAAAACGGATGTAGCTGGTGGAATACTTAACTTTAATCCGTTAATGAAGAACGTCGGTCTTGACGGTACACGAGTCAATATCAATAGTAACTGGTAATGGCGCCTTGCTAGGTCGTAGCAAATGACGTAGCTGAAGGCTATGCTAAACTATCGTCTCGGCAAATGAGAGCGTATTTTGTCAGTGAACCATCGCTAGCAAAGTCGGTTGTACAACTGGGGCGAGTGCTAGGAAGGCTCTCTAGAAATGCCGTGTGGCGGCGCTCGGTCTTCAATCACTGATAGTGGCGACACGCGGGTCCGATGTATACTAACGGACCGCGTCCGATTTAAAGGCTACCACCTAGCAAGTGTGGTGTCTGGCGGTGACACCACATTCCTCCCCCGCAAATCGGCGTTCCATGTCTGAAGACAACTGGTCACGGGAAGCGATCGGCAGCGCGTGACCCAGGGAGGCGCCCGGCAGTTGCAGTGACGCGTCCACTGCGGGCGTCGCCGGCGAGAGTACAGGCGGCGGCGGCGGTGGCGGCGGCGCCATGGGGCAAAATGGAAGGCAGCGTCGGTAACACCTGGGGATGAGGCGAGCCAGTAGATGAGTCCCCAGGGCGCTGACCGGAAGGCACCGTCGCTGAAAGCAGATGGCGAGCGGCAGATCCCATGTGACGACAGAGGCGCAGCTGGTTGAGATGCCGGCGCACCGCACCAGAGGCCCCCAAAACCAGATACATAGCGCGTCCGAGGCAGCGAAGAATGCGCCCTTCGAGCCAACGCCGTGTACCGCGGTAGTGACGATAGTAGACAACGTCGCCTGGAGCAAAAGCAGGTGTCTGCCGCTGCACAGGAACCTGATGCGGCGGATGTAGCAAATACATCAAGGTTCGATGATGACGACCATGCAGCAACTCAGCCGGCGAGCGACCTTCTCGGGGCTGAGAGCGATACGAGGACAAAAAGAGCAATAACGCGTCCTCCCGAGAATGCGACTCTTTTAACTTCAACATCTGGGACTAGAAAGTCGTGACCAATCGTTCTGCGGCACCGTTTGACTATGGCGAAAACGGCGCGGACGTCAGATGTTGACTACTATTGGCCCTGCAGAATGACTGAAATTCTGCGGACATGAATTGTGGGCCATTGTAGGAAACAATGGTCTGTGGAAGACCTTCAATGCTGAAGATAGCAGATAACGCTTGGATGGTGGCAGATGAAGTCGTGGAAGACATCCGGACAACAAAAGGAAAAATACTGAATGAAACTACCACAACCAACCATCGAGCATTCCAGAATGGACCAGCAACATCGATGTGTATGCGTCGCCAAGGGGAAGTGGCTTTTGGCCATGCAAAGAATTTCCGCGGTGGTGCTGATTGTTGTTCGGCACACACCATGCAAGAAGAGCACAGATTCGTAATCGCGGCATCGATTCCCAACCAAGTACAGTGCTAACGAGCAAGTTGTTTCGTTCTCACTATACCCCAATCTCCTTGGTGGACAAGCTGTAAGACAAAGGACTGCAACGAACGTGGGACCACGACCCTGGACTGATCATTATCAGAACGCAACAGCAAAACACCACGTTGAACAAAAAGTCTCTCCTTGTGAGCATAAAATCGGCGAACCAACCGATCCCCGATCCGTGACTTTGACAAGGGCCACTGCGTAGCAACAAATCGCAGAACGGTAGCAAGGACAGGGTCGGCAGCTGTCGCAGTAGCTACACGCCGAAAATCAATCGGAAAGGATTCGACCACGTCATCGGTTGCCGAATCAATAAACATGCAGGCAAGTTTGGAGGAATCGAATGCTCTATCCTCAGCAACAGGCAAACAGGACAACGCATCGGCGTTTCCGTGCTTAGCAGTGGACCGATACAAGATATCGTAGCGGTACTGCGAGAGGAAAATAGACCAGCGAATGAATTTCTGCGCTGTATGTGGAGGTACAGGCTTGTTCGGATGAAAAAGCGATGTCAAAGGTTTGTGGTCTGTGATTATGGTAAAGTGACGACCATACAAGAAATCATGAAACTTTGTAACACCAAATACGATAGCCAATGCTTCTTTCTCGATCTGTGAATAATTTCTTTGCGCAGACGAGAGCAATTTGGACGCAAAGGCAATAGGGCGATCGTGCGATCCATGTTTTTGCGCAATCACAGCACCGATCCTGAAATCCGATCCATCCACCATCAACAAAAGGGGCTTCTGGGGATCGAATGGCGTACGGCAAGTATTGGATAGCAACGCCGATTTCAACCGGCGAAAGGCGAGTTCGCATTCCGTCGTCGAGACGAACGGAACACCTTTGCGGCGTAAGCGATGAAGCGGAGCTGAAATGGAAGAGGAATGCGGCACATAATTATGATAATAGTTGATTTTTCCCAGCACACTCTGTAGCTGCTTCAAATTCTGTGGCGAAGGCAAGTGTTGTATGGCACGGAGGTGCTCGGGACTGGGATGTATGCCTTGGGCATTGAGTACATGTCCCAGGTAGGGCAAATCACGGGCAAAAAACACACATTTGTCCTTCCGCAAGCGAAGACCATTTTGTCTCAAGACCTGAAATAATGTTCTGAGATTGGCTAAATGTTCTTCTTCCGTCTTTCCAGGGATCACAATATCGTCCAGATAGTTTGCTGCAGTAGGGACGAACGCACAAACAGTTTGTAGATATTACTGAAACAATGCAGGGGCGGATGCACACCCGAATGGTAGTCGTTTGAATCGATACAAACCAAGATGTGTGTTAACCACCAAAACGTGCTGGGAGTCTTCGTCCACCGGTATTTGCAAGTACGCATCTGCTAGGTCCAACTTCGAAAAATATGTACCCGGGCACAGTTTGTCAAAAAGATCTTCTGGGCGGGGTAAAGGAAATGTTACAATCACTAGTTGCGGATTCACTGTTGCCTTGAAGTCCACAGAAAGTCTCAATTTTGCGGAAGGTTTTGGCAATATTACTAAGGGTGATGCCCAGAGAGAAGCCTGCACACGTTCAATTACACCTTGCGATTCCAAATCGTGTAATGTTTTTGCGACCTCATCACGCAATGTGTGGGGAACATTGCACGCTCTGAAAAATTTTTGTTGCGCGTTTAATTTCAGTTCCAAATGTGCTTTATAGTTCTTAGCCCAACCAAGGCCCGGTGCAAAAATGTCTGCAAATTCTTCACATAGACGAGAAACACTGTCTGAAGGTACAGTCTGGTTCACTGATAGGACCTGATTTACTATAGACAAGTTAAACAACTGAAATAAATCGAAATCAAACAAGTTCACTGCAGAAGAAGAACAAAGGACGTAAAATGATACAAGTTTTGTTTGTCCTTTGTACGTTGCAAGAAGGCTGCACTGTCCTAATACAGGGATCTTTTGACCTGAATAGCTAGTTAGCTTAACATTTGCAGCACGCAACGGAGGTGTGCCCAGCTGTTTGTACTTGTCTTGATAAATCAGTGAAACTGCAGCTCCGGTATCGAGCTGGAATGGTATCACTTTGCCATTAATGTCCAAGTCTACAAAAAGTTTATTGTCCTGCTGACGACAAGAGCGACTGTCTCGTGCAATGTAAAATGACACTGGTACATAATCACTTGGGACTTGACGGGATTTCCGGTGATGTCGACGCACACTATTTGTGGGACGAACACAGTCACTGTTAGAGAGAGTGGCACTGAGCGGAGTGGAATGAACTACATGAATTTCCACGGGCGAAGTTTCACGAGCCTGAGTATCCTTGGTTCGAATTCGGCGTGAAGCAAAGGGCCTGGAATGGTTGTGAGTTTCTGATCTGAGCTTTTTCTGGCAAAGACTCTGAACATGTCCTTTTTTATTACAGAAAAAGCAAACAGCCTGGCGTGACGGGCAATTCTCACGCGAATGTCTAGTAGCACACCGTGGGCATGATTTTAGCACTGCATTTGCTTGCCTGCGCGGCTCACGTGGCTGAGAGCCTGGCGGCAGCGGCGCGGCCGGGCACGAGGGCTGTTTACTGCTCCATGCAGCGCGCCCGGCGGGCCGGTTAACCTGACACACGGCTGGTGAAGTTTCAAATGATTCCTGAGTAAAGTCAAGTGTGTCCTGCCGATCCAATATGTCCCTCACTTGTTGAAGGGAGGGATTGACTAGATTCAATATCTGTTCCCTTATACGGATATCAGAAACGTTCTGTGCAATTGCATCACATACCATAGTATCTTAATAAGGGATTCCACACTGACACTCAAAAGCACAATCCCTAGTAAGTCCTTGCAAGGTTGCAACCCACTCCTGATTAGTCTGACCTGCCGTACGTTTTGTACGAACGAAGGTATACCTTTTCGCAACTACATTGACTGATTCTTTGTAATATGCATCTAATGCAGACAAAATGTCGCCGTAGGACAAAGTTGCTACGTCGCGTCGGGGAAATAATTTGACTATCACACGGTACATTTGGACGCCGACCGATGATAACAAATAAGGCTGCTGCTCGTTACCTTGAATTCTGTAGGCGGCGAGATGGAATCCAAATTGGCGTGACCACCCCGTCCAGCTTTCCAGTGCAGCATCAAAAGGTCGAAAAGTTGGTGCAAAGCGTGTTGTGGCTGCGTTAGCGGTGGAGCGGCGGCTGCCGCATCGTTTTGCATTGCCCGTTGACCCTGGACGAGCTGTCCAAAGGCATCCAGTAAGGCCTGTGTCTACTGATTCTGTAGGCGATAAAATTCGGACAGTACATCTGGAGATTGTGGCGAAGCCATTACACAAGTAAATGAGGGCAATATCGATAAGAACGCGGTATTGCCTCGTCGCCGATGTTTTAGTTGGCAGGAGAGCCAACACCTTGTTACTAGAGGAGGCCGAAAGGCACGCGTTTTAGCTCACGCAGGCTGGCGTGAGGTCTGGAACAGGACAAGGAAATTAGAATTTAGAAAAACGGACGTAGCTGGTGGAATACATAACTTTAATCCGTTAATGATGAACGTCAGTCTTGACAGTACATGAGTCAATATCAATAGTAACTGGTAATGGCGCCTTGCTAGGTTGTAGCAAATGACGTAGCTGAAGGCTATGCTAAACTATCGTCTCGGCAAATGAGAGCGTATTTTGTCAGTGAACCATCGCTAGCAAAGTCGGTTGTAAAACTGGGGCGAGTGCTAGGAAGGCTCTCTAGACCTGCCGTGTGGCGGCGCTCGGTCTGCAATCACTGATAGTGGCGACACGCGGGTCCGACGTATACTAACGGACCGCGGCCGATTTAAAGGATACCACCTAGAAAGTGTGGTGTCTGGCGGTGGCACCACACACAGGGCAGTGCAAACAACTAGGCACCTCACGTGTACAGCATGCACAGTACAAATGTGCTCAGTGACATGTCATCTGCAGTAATGCAGAGGAGGTAAATAAGGATGAAAGTATTACCACTATCTCACTTTTATTCCTTTTTTCTTTGCCGTACATGATATCCCTGGTGGGAAAATCTTCGATATTTGAGTGATTTGGAGATATGAGGCTTGATTATTACCGAGGATTGTGAACTGTGAAAAATACTTGGACAAATCCATAGCACCTAAAGTGACTGTTCTGCTACTACGTGACAATAGAAATGTGTAGGAACTGTTTCAAAAGATTTTTGAACTGTGTTTGAACTGTTTTGAACTTTAGTTGAACTTCGATTTTTTATGCCACAGACAAGTTTTTTTATTCACGAGAACATAACGTCCGTGTATAGTAGATGCTGAAAGTGTTGAAGTGCAAGTGACAGAAAATCAAATATGTGTGCGCGGTCCATGGGATTACGTTTAATTTTCATCGAGATTTCCACGTGCTACGAGGCGACGCAATGCAGCGGGGGAGGCAGAGCCAGCGGCCGCAGTTCTCCGCGTCAGGTGCGAGGTTCGGCAGCCAGCAGCGGGCGAGATCAGTAGCAGCCGCTGAACAGGGTGTTCCAGCAGTACTTACAGCAATACGACACTTCAGCTTCAGCAGCCAGAGCAGAGAAGGAGCTTCTCGACGGCAGGACGCAGAATAGCATCGAAGAGTAAGTGTTTTCTGGCGCAAATAGCAAATCTCAGTAACGGACAGTAAAATAATATTGTATCTTCAAAGTATAAAATCGATCCCTTTAAACATATTTGGCTAAAATTTGTAAATTATATTAAGTGTAAAATCTCTGACAAAACTGAAAAAAGATATCCTCTTAGAAGTAGGGAAAGGGATCAAGTAGATATTGATGGCAATGATCCTTCAGATCAGCCACAAAACTTGCAAATAGACAACATTGTTGATGATCTATCAGATAATTTGCAAAGTTTAGGTAATGAAACTGAAAATGTTTCGGAAAATGCTGATTCTGTGTTAAATGATCGTACTGAAAATGTAGACACTGTCGCTCCTGACCACAACGACGTAGTAGGTTTGGATGATGACGTCAGACACACTGAATCTGACGTCAACATTGCAAATGAGCCAACAGTGGAGTCACACAGATTAAGTCATGGCACTGCTTCAGCTGAAACATTGCCAACAGTAGATAATGGGGAGATAGAAATCAGCAAGGAGCAAAATACGTTATCTATGTTATTATTACTTTTAAAAGAAACTAACGAAAACATAGATAAAATAGATAACGGGCAAAATGACACTACAGAAGAGATAAAAGCCGAGTTAAGAGAAACAAAAGGTGATGTCAGGAAAGCATATGCAGTAATGACTCAAATCCATAGCAATTTTAAGGCCTTAGAACAAAAGGTATCAAAACTTGAAGCTAAAACTGAGGCTTGTTCCAGAAAAATAGATCGAGAAACAAAAGAATGGGGTAAGAAATTAGAATTATGTAAGCTTGAGATAAATCAGAAGTTTGATTGTAGAATTAAAAAGCTGAATGATGATATGGGGGCTCAGGGTTGTGTAATATCAACAATAAGTAGTAATGTTAGCCAAGTAATAAACGAGCAAAGCAAGGCTGCTAAAGAATGTAATGATAAACATGAACAGCAGTTACGTGAGTTAGAAAACATCAACGATGAGCAGCAGGTACTTAGTAATTAAACCTGTCATCCAAATTACTTCATTTTTTAAATAAACATCTCTCAACAGCCAGCTATTAATCAGTTCTGACCGTTCCAGTAGACACACATGTTGTCTGTTATAGCAGTATTTGTTTCATACAATTTTATTTACTATAATTCCGACCGTCGCTAGGTACAGATATGTTGTCTGTAATAGTAGTATTTGATTCATGTAATTTTATTCTCCAGTTCTGACGGTTCCAGTAGACAGACATGTTGTCTGTGGCAGGATGTATTTCATGTAATTTTAGCCGGATATAATGACTGTGGAAATATATGTTCAATACGTTGAGATCAAGAATAGTTTCTCGTGTCTATATCAATAGAAACGCGAGTGGCATCCCAAATGAGTTATAGTTTATTCGTAGCAGCAGTTCCTTGCGAAGTTAATTTCAGTCTCAAGAAAAAGAATCCACGACCTGCGTGCTGTTTTCTGCACTGCGGACATCATCATCATGAAGACAGCAGGTTAGTGAAGTGTACAAGAACTTATGCGTTCCACACAGGGCAGTGGAAACAACTAGGCACCTCACGTGTACTGCATGCAGAGTACAAATGTTCTCAGTGACACATCATCTGCAGTAATGCTGAGGAGGTAAAGAAGGATGAAAGTATGAACGCTATCTTACTTTTATTCCTTTTTCCTTGTCGTAACTCGTGAAATGGTCATACGTGAAACTCCCCACTTCATCGCTACCTCGGACACGCTGTGTCCCTCGGCTCGTGCTGCGACTAAAATACCACGCTCAAACTAACTTACCTCTTGATAAACTGCCATTGTAGGAGCAGTAAGCGGTCTAACGGCGTCAGACACATTTTGTCTTATATAGGCGTATTCTGACTGTTTACATATCTCTGTATTTGAATACGCAGCCTACACCAGTTTCTTTGCGGTTTCAGTGTAATGAACTTAAGACAACAGTTTCAAATTACTCTAATTGGTCTGATTTATCTTTATTGGTGGCTGCAAACGGAACTAATGTCGGGAGCTGTTAAGGTAAGGTAGGGCGATTGAAGTACTAAGAGCAATAAGTAAAGACAGTCCAGTCAGTATGACACATCACATCTACTGTTTGCTACACAGTTACTCATTTAAGGAGAAAGAAACACAAGGTTTTAATGTTATTGAGGTTACGTTTTTAAAAACTTGCTCAGATTGGACAAATATGTCAAAAGAGATCGGTCGTCTCATTTTCGGAGGAATTATATGGGCATTTCCCTTAAGTAATTAAGGGAAATTACGGACAACCTAAAACCAGATAGATGCAAGAGGATACATTCTCCTCTTCTGACAGAATGCGATTCCTGTGTGTCAATCACTGTGCCACCTCACTCGCCAGAATGTAAAATTCAGAGTATTCAGTTAGAAGAATTGTTTGTAAATCACACATTCCCGGCAGTGATAGGAAAAAATTAAATTTTCGCTCATAACTCAGCAAGACCAAACAATGTTACAAATTGTAGATCCAGTTTCCACTCACTGCACATTCGCATCGTTTTTGAACATTCTGCATGGTATCTGTTTGTTCTATATCGTGTCTCCCTACCACTTTCGCACAACGACGCTCTGAACGTGTTTTTGAGGGAATTGACTAGTTTGAACCTGGGACCTGTTGCTGGTAAGGAGACGTCAGACCACACATGACATGTAGAGTTCAGAAGAGTTCAGTGAGACTAGCGATGATATAACCAAATACTTAATGATTTCAACGTCAGCTCCACTGCACTTCCTGTAAAAGAATCTTAATACTAACTAAATTTAGTAGAGGGGGTTCAAGGCTTTCCTATTTTTAGTTAACTGGTAAAATAACGTCGAAAAAGCAGTTAGGTTTACCATTGGAAATTTTATTCTACTCACGAAACATTGTTTATAAATTGCACTATTGAAAAGAGGAAATGTTTTAATATAGGATGGTAAAAACCACTGCGTTCAACAAAAATGTGAAGGAATATTCCCTGAATGGGTTTCCAAGTTCTACAATGGATCGAAGAATGACCTATGCCAAATCACATCTATACTCTAGGTTTAAATTAAGTTTCACAAGAGAGAAAACTGTCAATGGTCAACAGGGACCCTCAATTATCTTTAATTACTTATCTAACTTGTCGTAAATTACAGTGGCTTCTCATTAACTATATAACAGAAAAATCATCGCGTTTTAGATTTTTACTTCAAGTGGTAAATGTGAACACCATGAGCTTTAATTGACGATCGACACTAGTATTCCGCAAAAAGAGGGTGTAACACATGAGACTTCTGCAGCTCTGAGTGAAGCTTTATGCGCTGTTATGAGGCATCGCGTGCTTTCATTACCTTGTCGGTGTTCATCAGGGGGCTCACCTCGTCGTCTCGGAAGGAACTCTCTCCTAACTTCTCCTTACTACAATTTACCGAAGTTGGTTTAAAAAAACTATCTGGCTGTGTTTTCATCTGACCAATCAGGGTCTCAATGTTAACCTTAAGCTCTGCCTACAAAAATTCTGTCTATCCAATGAGAAACGTTATACTTTTCGTGGTGGCTCAATGTTTTTAAAGTTTGCAACGTAACAGAGACGCGAAAAAGTCTCACGCTAAAACTTGCAGATGGTGTGGTCCTTTAAGTGTTATCGTAAGATCTATACTGTTCTTCTGGAGGGCTCTAGATTTTAACATGGGCTGGGGGGTGGTCCTAGAGGTTAGCTGGCGACGTGGGTGTCCGTCCGTTATCGTAGGGCCTTCTAGCTTAACACGGTTCTGCTCTCGGCTTCTGTTCTCGTTTCTCCCCTCGGAACTGCGTCTGTCTCACGGTGGGAAGGTATGACATGCATTTAGGCATTCTTGTGTTAGTCTGTGGTATTACATTTGCTCACTCGTTACTCGTATTACTTTGGTTAATTTAATGTCACGATTTATTCGGAGCTATGTGACATACTACTGGATTTGCTTATCATGTCAGGGTTTTCATGGAAGGTGTTGGATTTGCCTGACACCTTACAGTTTCTATGTCGACAAACACAAGTGCGTTCTCTCTCCCTGGTCAGACTTCTTTCCATAGTGCTAGAAAAAGGCAGCGCAATGGTTAAGACACTAGACTCATATTATGGATTGGTGGGAATAGAATCTCTGTGCAGTCATCCTGCATTGTAGTTTACTTGGTTCCCCCATTGTCACTTAAGGTGTATGTTGAAATGAGTCCTTGAATAATGCTACGCCAGATTTCCTTCCCCATTCTTGTTCAAATACGCATATGCTTCATCGCTAATGATAACGCTATCAGAAAAGAGGAAAAGTTTCTTTTTTTCTGGTTTTGCAATAAGTTGCAAGAGACACTCTGAAAGAAGAAGTCAGTAACGATTTGTTTTCACTCTTGTTCTTTTCTTCTTGCTAAGTGTGTAAGTTACTATACAGAATGACACAACTCATGATGAATAAACAAAAAATGAAGTCTGAATTGTGTCCACTGTCAATGGTGGTAACTTTGGTGCATTAGATATCGTGTAAACATGAGGTTCTGATGAGATATGATGTGACGTGATGTGATGTGCTGTGACGTCGAACTTACTGACCGCGCTAATGAACTTGAAGAGCAGCTTGTGAGCCTATAGGAAGCCGGCCGACTGTTCGATACTCTTTCTCCTCCATATGATGTAACCCAAATGATTTATGGGCATACAAGGACACACAATCCCACCACCCTGCTATAAAAGTACTAGTTCCACAGGTGGCGCAGTAGCCTCTACAAATATTATTCTGGCTTGTGTGATTTAGAATTTCCTTTGTAGACCTGAATTTCGAATAGAAATAGATTCTCTACACGGACTTGTTGCGTCATCAAGAGGTGCTGGAATAATAAAACAAAGTAATGGTCTCAGCTCGTAATGATCTCAGTTTCGTCTGATATTACATGTAAACATGTTAACTGGTCTGTGGGTGTACGTGCGAAAGAGAGGGGGAGAGAGAGACAGAGAGGAAGAGGGAGAGAGAGAGATTTCTTACTTGCCGAACTTTCTTCTGTATGATATTTGGCGGATCTCTGTATAATATACATGTAATGCAAACTGTCTGACATCTCGATATTGCCTTTGGCGTGGAGCACTACGACATACATGTAATACTGGCTGAGTATCCGGCATTACCCGGGTATGTATTTATTCTAATCATCTATTATCCCATCTCCTCTATCCCCATCTCTCTGTCCACCTCCTCCACCCCCTTTCCCTGTACACTACTGTGCCTATCTCCTCCTTACTCGCTATCTCTCCTCTCCCCTACTTCTGTCAATCTGCTCCGTCCCCCTCTGTCCATCTGCTCGTTTTGCCTCTATCTCCTCCTCTACATATACATCTACATACATACTCCGTAATCCACCATACGGTGCGTGGCGGAGGGTACCTCGTACCGCAACTAGCACCTATGTCCCTGTTCCGCTCCCAAACAGAACGAGGCAAAAATGACCGCCTATATGCCTCTGTACGAGCCCTAAGCTCTCTTATCTTATCTTTGTGGTCTTTCCGCGAAATCTAAGTTGGCGGCAGTAAAATTGTACTGCAGTCAGCCTCAAATGCTGGTTCTCTAAATTTCCTCAGTAGCGATTCACGAAAAGAACGCCTCCTTTCCTTTAGAGACACCCACCCGAGTTCCTGAAGCATTTCCGTAACACTCGCGTGATGATCAAACATACCAGTAACAAATGTAGCAGCCCAGGTCTGAATTGCTTCTATGTCCTCCCTCAATCCGACCTGATAGGGATACCAAACGCTTGAGCAGTACTCAATAACAGGTCGTATTAGTGTTTTACAAGCGTCCTCCTTTACAGATGAACCAAATCTTCCTAAAATTCTACCAATGAACCGAAGACGACTGTCCGCCTCCCCCACAACTGCCATACATGCTTGTCCCACTTCATATCGCTCTGCAATGTTACGCCCAAATATTTAATCGACGTGACTGTGTCAAGCGCTACACTACTAATGGAGTATTGAAACAATACAGGATTCTTTTTCCTATTCATCTCCGTTAATTTACGCTTATCTATATTTAGAGTTAGCTGTCATTCTCTACGCCAATCACAAATCCTGTCCAAGTCATCTTGTATCCTCCTACAGTCACTCAACGACGACACCTTCCCGTACACCACAGCATCATCAGCAAACAGCCGCACAACAGCGGACCTACCACACTACCCTGGGGCACTCCAGATGATACCCTCACCTCCGATGAACACTCATAATCGAGGACAACGTACTGGATTCTATTACTTAAGAAGTCTTCGAGCCACTCACGTACTTGGGAACCAATCCCATATGCTCGTACCTTAGGAGTCTGCAGTGGGGCACCGAGTCAAACGCTTTCCGGAAGTCAAGGAATATGGCATCCATCTGATACGCTTCATCCATGGTTCGCAAGATATCATGTAAAAAAGGGCGAGTTGCGTTTCGCAGGAGCGATGCTTTCTAAAGCCGTGCTGATGCATGGACAGCAACTTCTCTGTCTCAAGGAAATTCATTATATTCGAACTGAGAATATGTTCGAGAATCCTGCAACAAACCGATGTTAAGGATATTGGTGTGTAATTTTGAGGATCCGTCCTTCTTCCCTTCTTATCTACAGGCGTCACCTGCGCTTTTACCATTCGCTCAGGACTTTACGTTGGGGAAGCGATTCGCGATAAATGCAAGCTAAGTAAGGAGCCAATGCAGTAGAGAACTCTCTGTAAAACCGAATTGGAGTCCCATCAGGACCTGACCGTCTACTCCTGCCCTTCTCTCTCTCAATGTCCTCGTCCCCCTCTCTCTGTTCCCTCCCTCATCTGCTAATCACCACTTTCTCTTTCCATCTCTTCGTCTCCCCTCTCTCTATGTGTATCACCTCCCCTTCCCTTTCTGTGACATTCTGACCCTCTTCCCTCTCTCTTTCCATTTCCTTCTCTTCCCTACCTATGACGATTTCCTCTTCCCCCTCTACCTGTTCGTCTCCTCTTCCCCCATCTCTCTGCCTGTCTCTTCGTCCTCATGCCTCTGTCCATTATCTGCACTTTCCTTTCTATGACCATCTACTCGTCTCGCCTCTTTCTGTCCTGCCCTATCTCTGCCCATTTCCTCTTCCTCTTCTATGTACCTATCTCTTGCTTCCACCTTGCCATCTCTCCATTCCTCGTCCTCTCTTCTCTCCCCACGTAATCACACTCACCACAACAGGAAGCTGGTGGGCCGGCTGCGGTGGCCAAGCGGTTCTAGGCGCTTCAGTCCGGAACCACGCGACTGCTACGGTCGCAGGTTCGAATCCTGCCTCGGGCATGGATGTGTGTGATGTCCTTAGGTTAGTTAGGTTTAAGTCCTATAGTGCTCAGAGCCATTTGAACCACTAGAATTTTTGAAGCTGGTGGTTCTAACCCCAACAGTATCTCTTTCCAGATTGCATGTAGTACATGTGGCAAATTTCTTTCAATTCGTTCCATGAGTTTAGAATCAGTTTTCTACCCATGACTTTTCCGTCATACACACATGTCAAATACAGTTCACGCATGTTTAACATATTTCATAAGTATTTGTACACGTATTTTACCTGTATGTCTAGCGAATTTTGTCCAGCAGTTTCATTTTCACGCTATCGGGGGCATAGATATTTTCTTCTTCTAGGGATGATGGGGTGGTGGGTGGCGGGGGGGGGGGGCGAAGGGAAGAGGGCATTTCTGTTCAAGTAAAAGATGTTCAATCAGATCAATATTGCAGAATTCCAGCAGCTGAATTTTCGTAAGCTATTTCAGAGTTTAGAAATGGAACACACTAATAAATAATCTGGTATTATGGTGCTAGTCAGATGTCTTAGTGCCAGGTTGACACGTGTGAACAACATCGAGGAAACATTTTTATTAATCACACAAGCACGTAAAGTCTTAACTGGCAAATCAGAATTAAGAGACGCTACTCTCCCCCACCCCAGATAGCCATTCAATACAATACATAGCTTGTATGGACCTCAAGACACGTCCACTAAAAGAAAATACAGAAGAAAAGTTCCAAGAGAACTAGATGCATATCATCTCAAATTATACAAAATTATATTTATATCTGATGAAGAACTTCAGTTTGAAATATTGAAATTTATTCCTGTAATTGAACTTAACTGTAGTAGGTACAGGCGTAATGTCTAAAGTGATATTTGAATATTTGTGCCGGAACAGTACCCGAACTCACATTTCTCGTCTTTAGCGAGCAGTCGCCTTACCGCTGAGCCAATCTGAGCGCGCTCCCCAGATCGACCTAAACTGCAATATGTGACACACCTATCTATTTCTTCTCATATAGTTTTGATTCATTTACACACCCTCACACATCTCGTGATACCCTTGTAGATTTTTAGAATCAAAAGAACGAAAAGTCATACATAACTATTGTTATTTTCGTTACAGGCCCGTCTTCGCCTTATATATAGGGTGAGTCACTAACTATTGCCACCAACAATAACTCCGAAAGTATGATAGGAGCTGAAACATTTGTGGGACAAAAGTTGCATGGGAAAACGGGGACCATAATACGACGTTAGTTTTTGTTGTTAGGTAGGGTCGCTTCAGAGATATGAAGGTCAACTTTACTTTTTTTAATGGAATGCTGTAGTTTGCTACTCATTTTCTGATAGCGGCTATCGAGACGAATCCAATGATGTGTAGCAGTAACGTCTTTGAAGGTCAACGAAGGTCACGAAGGTGGCGTGAACGTCCATTTACAGAAAGTGTTCGAAGTGATGACCATTGGTATTAATGCAGTGCTGCAATCTTCTTATCATGGATTGAGTGGTATTCCTTATCACATCGACACTTATCGAAGCATATGCTCTGACAATTCTCTCTCGTATATCGTGCAGATAGTAAATATTCGCCGAATACTGCGTATCCATCTAACGTATCATTGACATGTAAACACCATTCGACGGTTTCGCAATACAACACTAATAGTAACGGTAAGAGTAGTATACTAGAGTCAAGCGAATGTGAATGATGTATTCCTTCGAAGAACAAGTCGACATGCTTCTCATTTACGGAGAATGCCAACGAAATTCAGTGACAGCTAGAGACTTATTCACTGAAAGATATCCTCAATGTATTCACCCTACAAGTCGTGCATTTAAATATGTGTATGATAAATTGAGAACAACTGGATCTTTAACGCATCGGAAACATATCCGGCAAAGGAGGGTTACTAGCGAGGAAACGGAAATTGGTACTCTTGCCACAGTGGTTCGAGATCCTTGTGTTAGTTCGTGTCAAATCGCAAGGGAATCTAGCATGAGCCAGAGTAGAGTTGTTCGTGCTCTGCATCGCCATAAATATCATCCTTACCATATCATTCTTCACCAAGTATTAACTGGTACGGATTGCGTGCGTCGCATTGAATTCTGCCGATGGGCCCAGCTTCAGATTCAGAGGGATGACACATTTATTCATATGATTTTATTTATTGACGAGGCTACATTCACGAACCGTGGAAATGTTAATTTTCATAACATGCATTATTGGGCAATTGAAAATCCATGCCGGCCGAAGTGGCCGCGCGGTTCTGGCGCTGCAATCTGGAACCGCGAGACCGCTACGGTCGCAGGTTCGAATCCTGCCTCGGGCATGGATGTGTGTGATGTCCTTAGGTTAGTTAGGTTTAACTAGTTCTAAGTTCTAGGGGACTAATGACCTCAGCAGTTGAGTCCCATAGTGCTCAGAGCCATTTGAAAATCCATGTTGGTTGCGGTAAGTTGCTCACCAAAAACCGTGATGGTGAATGTATTGTGTGGGATCACCGAGGACAGAATTATAGGCCCCTATTTCATCGAAGGAAATTTGAATGGTAGGAAGTACACCAAATTCCTGTAAGAAACATTAGGCCTGTTATTGGAAGAAATACCTATTGGAACAAGGAATAGAAAGTGGTATCATAACAATGGGCGTCCGGCACATTTTTCGCTGATGGCTGTAAATGAGTAGCAGAGACTATTCCCAAATCGTTGGATTGGACTCGGAGGAGATGTGTGGTGGCCGGCTAGTTCTCCAGACTTGAGCCTCTGGATTTTTTCTTGTGGGGATTCGAAATGACATTGTTTATAAAGACGTTCAACTACACCTGAAGATATGCGAGAGAGAACTGTCAGAGTATGTGCTTCGGTAAGTGTCGATGTGATAAGGAATACCACTCAATCCATGATAACATTGCAGCACTGCATTGAAGCCAATGGTCATCAGTTCGAACACTTTCTGTAAATGGACGCTGACGTCACCTTTGTAACCTTCGTTGACCTTCAAAGACCATATTGCATCACATCATTGGATTCGTGTCGATAGCCGCTATCAGAAAAAAATTACCAAACTATAGCATCCTATTTAAAAAAACAAAGTTGACCTTCATGTCTCTGAAGCTACCCCACCTAGCAACAATAAACCAACGTCATTTTATGGCTCCCTTTGTCGTATGCAACTTTTCTCCTAGAAACTTTTCAGCTCCTGTCATATTTTCGGAGTTATTCTTGGTGGCAATAGTTAGTGAATCACCCTGTACATTTATATTTGATGACGAACTACAGTTCCAAATATTGAGATTTAGATCTAAAATTTAGGTTCGGTCGTAGGTGTAGATGTAATAACTAAAGTGTTTTCGGTACTACATCTACACCTATTACAGTTAAGATGAATTTCAGGAATAAATTTGAATTCCGTATTACCTGACTTTTCAAGTTTATTTGAGAATTTGACTATGAATAGTTTTTGAGCTGCGAGTCTCACAATTGCGTAGTTTTATCAAATTTCAATAACTCTGAAGCTTAAAAGACTCGGTAGCAGTTGTTTATGAAAGGTGCGATTTTGAGGTAGGTATTTACTTAACTTCCACTTTATATAACAGAAAATTGAGCCCCACGAACAATACTAGGTTTCCTGCTTTCCGATCTGAATTGTAACAGCCCACATAGTATACGCAACCCAAAGGCCGCTCGTGTGATGGTAGACAATGTTTCCTTCCTGATCACTCGACAGAGTGGCACGCACAGGACGCACCAGAGCAGTTCGGTGGGTGTTCAAAACGGGTCGATGACGTGTCGGAATTGAACGGTCACAGATAAAAGTGAATGGAGATGACAGCACTGCAGCAGAAAAATTCGGAAGCTTGTTGACGTTGACGTTAATCGGGACCGTCGCATGTTATGCGACAGTCCTGTTGTGGCTAGGAATCCCGCCTACTCGGTTCGCTAGACAAACAATCAAACAAGTTGTATTAATGAGTTTTATTACAAAGACAATTAGAGATACTTTACTTTGACAATTAACAAAAGTGCCGCAAGCAAAGAGCGACATACGAAATAATCAATCTTAGCAGTGCCTGCTGATCTCTGGCTCTGAGCACTATGGGACTTAACATCTATGGTCATCAGTCTGCTGATCTCTAACTGACAAAAGTCTTTCCTGAACTGCTGCTGTCACGTTGTCGTCCTGGAAAGGAGGTCGGTCAGCGTGCGATTGGCTGATCTCATCTCACAGCCTTCTCTGCTTTGTCGTTTCCCACTGGCTTGCCGGCGCTTGATTTTACGCCATAACAAGTTCATTTCAATTGCCTTCTCTCTCAGCACAGGACACTGGAATTGCATACAGTAGGACGACGGTTCAAACTCGTGTCTGGCCAACCAGATTTAGGTTTTCTCTAAATCGCTTAAGGCAAACGCCGAGATGGTTCCACCGAAAGGGCATGGCCGATTTCCTTCTCCGTCCTTCCCTTATCCAAGCTTGTGCTCCGTCTCTAATGACCTCACTGTTGACAGAACTTTCGACACTAATGTCCTCCTCCTCAGCATAGTTGATCAGGAAACGGGGCACTTTAAATAACATGGCACGCCTTGAATAAAGTGATAATTCAGTAGTCAGCCTGAGGACTGATGTTTCTGGATCATGTCTTAGGACTGAATATAAGAAACATCGTGCAAAATATTGATGACATCCATACCAAACGTATAATTCTACAGATGAATAACGACTTAAAATAATCGAAAGTAAAACAAAGGTAACAGCAAATAATAAACAACGACCCTCTAATGACATATCCAGTTCCTTCTTTCTCTTTGCGATTTGTCTACAACCTCCAATTGTATAATAGGTACTTAACGATGAATGGCTAATCAATTTAGTCTTCTCTGAAAGGATAAAATACAATTATCAACTTAGTTCAACTGATACAGCGGCATACATTATTTATTTTTCTAGCTTACGAATAATAATAAGTGATAATCTACTTATTGATATATGACTTAATTTGAGACAGCAAATTTCAAAACATATCTGTCCTGTTTAATTCCACAGGTATATCTTGATTCTTGCCAAACCTGTGGATGACCTCTTTGCTGTGGCTTTAGTTACAGGAAGCTATGGACGCGGTCCTCAGGTGTATGCTTACAGGTAATACAGTTTAATACAGTTATTAAACACCTCCCTGTTCAGCAGCAGCATCTCATCAAATGAACACACTGCTAGACCGTTCCAGCATAAACATTTATCTGCATGAGTCGTGAAATGCAACTCCAACCTATCCCACTGCATCACCATTGCTTGCTGAAAAATATTCATCTTCTTATGCTCCTTCATTGTCAGTGCTTTCGAAACCTCATGTAGGGAGCATGGACACAGTCCTTGGCTGCATACTTACGGATAACATAGTTATTAATTTCATCCAGCGCCATCTGGTGAGAGTATCATGAACTAGATCGTAAGGGATGTCATTACACACCAACAGCTCAACATGCACTGAATGTTTACTGGCAATTTCTGGGATGTGGAAGGATGGGGAGCGGGTGGTAGAAAGTGGGGGTGGTTGTAAGACTGTTTGGTGCGTCCTCTGGTGGCAGTATTGGCGATTAGGAAAGTCCATCTTAAAACTTCAAGGCAAACATACACAAGCATGAACAGAAAAGGGGGGGGGGCAAAGGACGGCTGGATGTTAGGAGGAATAGAGGACTGTGGAGGACAATCCACCAGCAGAATAACACTCCAAGAACACATTTCCTACCAAACTAAATAAATAAATAACTTACATCCTTCCCCTGCTGCAGCTCAGACTAAGGTTTTTCCTGCCAATTTACAAGTGGGCGGAGGGCGGTGGCTTGTGTCATAGGAGCGGAAGGAAGAGCGAAGGGAGTCAGTTAAGTGGAGGTAGCCCAATTGACCTACCTTCCACAAAAATAGTTCCCACCATTTGCGCTGGATGGACAGGTGTGTGACACCACAGGAGTGGAGGTAACACAGTGCCATTTTGAATAAATTATTTATGCCAGAAATTGCGTTGTCTCACTACTTACATCCTCTTCCAAGACAAAGAGGGCGGCTTGTCTGTGGAGCACCACAGTCAACTCTACCAGCTGCAAACATGCTACTTTCTCTCAGCGAGTGTTCAAGTCAGATGAATATGGTACATAGGGCCATATTAGTCATACGAATATGGTACGTAGGGCCGTGTTTAGGATGTGTGACACACGTGTGCAGTTATGTATTTACTATCGTCCCCACCCCTCCCCCGACCCTAAGGATCAGCATTGCTATTTATTTACAGACTATCAACAATTATGTGTAATAACTTCATTTCTAAATTACTGAAGTTTTAAGTAATATATAAAACAAAGCAGATGTACAAGTTATAAAATTAAAAATAAGGAAATAACTACTACATTCAATAGCCCATTTTACTGAAAATTACCATAGGAACATCAAACCTGGACACAACGTCTGGTAAAAATACAAAGAAAACCATTACAGATTAATACCCCATATCAAAATTATTTCACTTAATGTGAAATTTAGTCACTCCCAAATACGTGATACAATACCATTTAATTGACCTTTTCCAAAATGTAGCGAACTTAAAGAAATGACTTCCTTCTCACTTCTGTATTTGCGAATTTGTTTATCACTTTCTGAAAATCTGGACTGTCATGCCTAATTCTGTTGTTAGTATGCCAAGACTTATGATTCATTTATTTTGACTATCTGTTGTCCATGGGCAGTTCTTAGTCCGTTCTAAAACAGGAAAGGACCTTTCAGCTGAACAGTTTGTTGCTGGTGTACAGCTGTAATTCTTGAGTGCTCGGTACACATTTCGACAGACATCACCAATTTTTATTTATTTATCTTTTTGAAACCATCATTGTATGAGAAATGGAAGGAAGGACATCTTGTCACCAGCTTCCATCTTCATAGACAACTGATAGCTTTTAAAATGTATACATTCTTCACCAATTTTGTTCTCTGTGTCAGAACTATAGATGGCTCTAAGTTTCTCTGCAGCATCACAAATCTGAACAGCTTGTAATTCGTGATATTTGGAGAACTGAAAATCTTAAGTTATATTCTTTTTCGATATTTAATTCCTTCTGTAACTCATTCCGAAAAATTTGCAGAGTCTTAGAACACAACATTTTCATTCTTCTCCAGATCTCAAAACAATCTGATAGTGCTTGTTCTTCAGGGCATTTGCGTTCGCCTTGTGAGTCAGATGATTCATCCAAGAATTTCTTGCAGTTAACTTGATGTTTCCTTTCTTGATTGTCAGCAGCTGAAGGAGATGGATATGATTACGAATTCCTGATCTTAAGTTTATTTTCAGCTGAATTCTCGTGAATTGAAAAAGATTTGTAAAGCTCACTTAAAACCATTGAAAAAGAGTCATACATTTCAACAGTGTTTTCATTGCTTCATTAAACTGTTGCAGAATACAATCCCACACTGATATTATGAAAGCTACCTCAGTACTGCTACATTTTCTAAGAAGACCTACAGCTTCACGTTTACTACTATCGTTTTCTGAAATTATTCTTAATGCAGAAAACACAAATTTCCACTCTGCATTCAAACTCCTACAAGCATACTCAAGTGCACACCATCGTGTTGTCCACAATGACTTGAGTGCCATACTTGCAGAATCACAAAATGTTTCCAAGATGTTCCATCTGCCTGTAGAATCTGCAAAGTAACTGTACAAACCTTGAATTAACTCAAAAAACCGTATTGCAGCTGTGCAGCGTTGTGCAGCCGTGAGCCAACTAGATTCAGCGAGTGATCCGAACACGGAATGAGAAAAATTAAAGAGTTTCGCTCTTGAGTCTTGCTTCAAGCTTGAATATGCACCAGACATTACTGCGTTATCGTATGACTGAAAGCTAAAATTTTCAAATTTCGGTCCATGTTCTTCTCAAGAATTAAAACTGCCCCAGAAAGCTTCTCTCCAGTGTGACCTGCATTTTCTATGAAATACAGGAATCTTCCAGTTGAGAGCTGGTACTCATTTACGTATGTAATTATTATACTTGAGTAGTCTTTATGGGATATATCTGGTGTAGGACAGAAAAATATTTACAAGAAATAACTTCATTACATATTTTTTGGGTTATTGACCTCCCCATAAGTCGTATTATATCTTCATAAGTTGCTGGTGACAGTTATGAAGTAAATCCTTTTCCAGGGCTAACAAGCCTTGCTATATGGTCAGCCAAAAAGAACCATACTTCGCAATTAATTCCTGGCACATCATGAAATTTCCATTTTTCATAGAACCAAATACCTCTTTGTCTCCACGAAATGCTAAACCGTTAAGATACTAGCTTCTTAACTAAAGAAGCAACTCATTTTAGCACATTACTCCAATTCATTCTCATGCTGAATGGACAACTGTTTGTCATGTTCTATTCATCTTGTTTCCTCGGTCTTTCAATTTTATCAGGCAGTCTTTGTGGGACGTAAAATTTCCATGTTCAGCTATTCGTATTTCAGCATGGCTCCAATCACTGAAACCAGATGTTGCCAATGGCGATTCACCACCAAATAATTTACAACATGTACCGAACAACGATACTTGGCTTGGAAAATATACAGGATATTCACGGTTGATAATTTTCTCATTCATCAAAACCCTCTGAAACAATTTTTTGTTGCAGGATCGCTGAGATTCTTCGACGTTTCATTATGAGGATAAAAAAAATAAGCATTTTTGTTTTGATTAACACCATTTTAAACAAATAATCTAGCGTCTGGTCATTGTTTTCCCAGTATAAATGTGTCAATACTGAAAACCGGGAAATTCTCTGCTTTAGGTTGTGAGAATTCTTGCATTTCTTCCGGAGCTCCGAAAGTTAGAGCTTCTGCATTCTGTTTGCCCTTTAGAACTCTAATTTCGCCTACAGTTAGAGAGCTACACTCTTCATTGTCACTGTCTTGAACTGCAGCTTCACCTAAAAGTTCATAGGCACGCGGATCACTTTCACTTTTACAACTGAAATATGATTCCAGTCGCGGATTTTATGTAAATGTTTACTACCCCTCTGTCTTTTTACTTCATCTTTATTTCGATACGCAGCATCGTTTAATCTAGATCGTCTGTGCTTACCACTATCTTGAACTGAAGAAACAAATATGCGATGTAGAGTGTTAAAACTGAACATACAGTAGACTCCCGACTATCCGGTCTAATGTGGCGGAAGTTGAAGCTGGACAACAAAAAAACCGGAATGGCCGGAGTTTTATGAATTCTCTCTTTCGACTCCAGCAGTACCATTAAAAACTCCCTTTTCTTACCAAGACCCAATTTTATTATCATTTTCCGACTTCTATAATCATTACATTTTTTTCTTTCATTATCCATTTTGGGCTCTTTAACTGAAACAAAAATGAGCGCAAAAAACAACAATTTAACAACTCCCGCACTTGGGCTGCCTGATATGCAGCTGAAGAAACAAAAAACACAGGTTTATCAGGAAAGCTGCTCTCTGCGTGTGTTCATTATTGTTTGTGAGCTCTTCTAAGTTTGGTTTTTGGAGAGCGGCTCCCGAAATTTATTCAGTGTTATAATTGTGACCCCAGATGTGTTAGAAGCATAAGAGGTGAATAAAACATTTTGAAAGACCAGACAGCATTGTAGCCGGCGCCTGATTGCTAAAGCTTTGGAAAAGTACAGTATGCCCATTAAATATTATAATATTACGGAGAAGTATTATTGCGATATTAATTTAGTAGCACGGATAGTCCAAAGGGTGGATAGTCACGAGCTGGATAGTCGAGAGTCCACTGTACACCGAGCGAGGTGGAGCAGCAGTTAGCACTCTGGACTCGCATTCTGGTGGACGACGGTTCAAAACCTACGTCTGGCCATCCTGATTTAGGTTTTCCGTGATTTCCGTAAATTGATCCAGGCAAATGTCGAGATGGTTCCATTGAAAGGGCGCAGCCCAATTCGTTCTCCATCCTTCTCTAATCCATTGGACCGATGACCTCGTTGTATGGTCCCCACCTCCGAATGAACCAACTACTGTACTTTGATTATATCAAATACAACAGAAAGAACTTCACTATGACCAGTTAGTACTCGAATGAATTAGCTTAGTTTTAAGTTTAGAGGCAGGACAGTCTTGCATTGGCGCTCCGTCAAATGTGACAGCAGGGTATCATTTTGTTTTACTCACAGTACTCGCTACCTATCGTTACGCGGTCTGCAGTCAGCTGTGTGGTTCGAGTCCTGTTGTAGGCTACTTTACTTTTCGTTGTGTTTCTGTGCCTTATTATACAGTACTGTCAACCCTGGGTACGTATTATGGTGTTTTACCGTCTTCCAAACACGAATTCACTTATGCGTTTAGTGTTTTGCGCTGTTTGTACTTAAAATGGTGTAGTACATTTACATTTTCTCTCTTCCAGTACTTGTTACCAATGGAAGCCTACAACTCGACAAGTGAAATGGCGGATATGATATTCTGCTACGGTTTAGCAAATTGACTTAGCCTGAGAGCCCGTGTCCTCTACTTCTTGAACAATTGCTGTGCCCATTTATCTACAGGACGTTCAGGCCATAAGGCCACAGGATCATCATTTCAGACGGCGGTTCTGTCAGTGGCTGTTGGAGAAGTGTATAGCAGATCCACTTTTCACATTCAAGATTTTATTTACCAATGAGGCAGGTTCCCAAGGCATGATGTGAATTTTCATAGCATGTATGGGTACATGTAAATCCCAAGCAATTCAGGAAACAGGGCATCAACACCGCTCTCAATCAACGAGTGGGTACGCGTACTTGGTGATACATTAATAGGGAAATACGTCCCACCACAAAGGTTAACTTTCTCATTAATGTGTTGCCTACCTTGCTGGAGGCTGTGCCATTGCAGCAAAGCATACATATGTAGTTCATGCATGATGGCGCCCCAGCACACTTTCGTCATAGTGTGCGCGAAGATCTGACCCCAGACGTATCAGGCCTGCTGGATTGGTCGAGAAGGAGGGGGGCGTGAAGGAGGGGCGGGGGGGGGGGGGAAGAGGGGAAGCACACCTGGGCCTGCTCATTCCCAAGCCCCAACCACCTACACTTACGGTTATGAGGACACTTGCAGGATTTGGTCTACATCACGCCACTCGACCACATGCGGACAGCACACGGTCGCGTCTTCAATGTGTGCCAGTAAGTACAACACCACCCGGGTATACTTCAAAGGATACGTCATTCCTTACGTAGAAGGGCTGAGGAGTCCATTGTCATGAATGGACACCACATTGAACACCTCCTTCACACACGTGTTTATCACATAAAGTATGCATTTCTGTACCCATGTTTACTGGAATTATCTTAGGAAGTATGCATTTTCAGAGCTATTTTTATTGTAATTAGTTTTCTTACTTCGATAAGTACTTCCACCTCTAAAAGTACTCGACACTTTCTTCTAAACACCCTGTATATATGCAAGCAAAATTTAATTTTTTATGTTCCTGCCGCCATAATGGCACACTTGCCTGCAGTTAACTTTATAGAAAATCACAAGCTACTAGCTGCAGGCAACGGCGGTGTAGCGCGGGCGCCACCTGTTTGACAGGGATGATGTCATAGCAGCCTTAATGCACCCGTACGTGGGAGATGTTATACATGTGGACTAGTAGCAGTAGTAAAATACGAGTTTAATGAAAGATACAAATATTTGTCAATACTTTGCCAATAAATTATTGAATGGCTGAATTCTGATACAATGCACACAAAAAAACTGAACTAAACTCCGTCCGAACAGGCCTTGGAAGTCCCAACGGTTCCGGCCGGCCACCGTGTCATCCTCTGCCCACATGCGTCACTGCAGATATGGAGGGGCGCGTAGTCAGCATACCGCTCTCCTGGTCGTATGTCAGTTTACGAGACCAGAGCCGCTACTTCTCAATCAAGTAGCTCATCAGTTTGCCTGACAAGGGCTAAGTGCACCCCGCTTCTCAACAGCACTTGGCGGACCGAATGGCCATGCATCCAAGTGCTAGCCCAGCCTGACAGCTGTGTTACCACTGACACCAAAACTGCACTTAAATTATTTTTTTCGGTGCAAAGTTTTACCGCCCCAGTAATTTGTCGCCCTGTGCACCTGCACAGGTTCCACCTGCCTAAATATGGCACTCTCAATAACTACCTGTGAAACATCCCCTTAGAAAAATTTTTTAAATGACAGTGCTGGAAAACCTCTACGTTATTTGATTTTCAAACATCTACGCAGAACTGAACGTACTCAGACATTTCTCTCTTTACTTATTCTGATCAACACTAAACTGACACATAATATTTATAGCGCAATGCAATCTGACCTTCAACAATCCCTACAAAAGAATGGCTCTGACTAACAATAACCTATAACTTTCATGAATCACTTACCTCACAAAAATCTTCGTTACTCGAGCTACTTTAATACAGTGAGCGCCAATACTGCCAGCTAAATAAATGATTCTAACTACTGAGGGCACTAACTAGTGATAGGCATAGTTAGCAAATGAAAGATTTTGATAGAGAGCAAACAATGTATTTACCTTAATAATATTCAAAAGTCGTCATATATATATATATATATATATATATATATATATATATATATATATATATCAGTTCATGATATCCAATATTACAAATTTACTCTTTCTGATGGACACACGTCCAGATCGTCCGCTCTCAAAATTCTGCCATCTCTCTCCCCACATCCACCACTGCTGGTGGCTCACCTCCAACTGCAGAATGCTACATGCTTTTCACATCCAACTGCCCAACACTAGCATATCGAATATTCCAACAGTGCCAACCAGCCACAGAATGCACACAGCACAGCCAGTGATTTTCATACAGAGTGCTACGTGACGTTACCAACATAAAAACCTAAACAACCTACTTAGATAGCCCCCATGCTCCCCACAAAAAATTTTACAAATTCTTTTGGGCATTGGCTAATACATATTTGTTAAAAAAAATATATTAACGCTAACAAATATATCAAATGTAAACACTTATCGATACAATGTTGGTCAAAAGCTAAAATTTTCTCACAGTCCATAAAAACATTCCTGATCATTCACACAGCATTAATTGCAGTTTTTATTCCTCAAAGTCTGAGCAGTAAAAGAAGATGCACACGTAAGTAGTGGATTTACATGCAGTCTTGAAGAAGTAGTGTTATCCTTCCAACGGAAAGACTATGCTGACTCTTGACATGCAGAATGGTAATGGGCCACAACAGAGCAAACCCACAGCAGAGTCACACGAAGTTTTGAAGAATATTGGTAGGTAGGTCATCACAGAGCAGACCCACGGTAGTCCTGGTAGAGAGTATGGTATTGGTGGGCCATCAAAGGTGCAGACACATTGCAATCCTTGTAGAGAGTGCCAGCAGCCATCTGTTGCGACTTTGCAGGTGCACAATCACCATCGAAGAGTTTTGCGGGCAATATAGCAAGTCCATAAACCACCACTTGTACACTCACAAAGCTTTTGGAATTGTCCTTAGAACCAGCAATGCTGTTAACCAGTCGCTTGCTGAATAATTAACACACGTGCAAACAGTAACAGTCCCAACTTCTCACATATTGTGCATATACTATGACCAACAGAGACGTGTGCATTGAAATGAAACTTAATTTGAAGAACTGGTGTCTATACAAATATAAAATTACAACATAAAAATACAATTACAAAGGTACAAAATACATAATTAAATAACATAATAATACAGATAACGTTTGTAGTAATACAGGCTTTACAAAAGAATAGAAATAAGCATATACATCAGTGTTACAGGAATTATGACATAAGTAAATAAATTAAAAAATGAGAGTAGTTTTCAAAACACTAATTTCACACATGAGCATTGTAACAGAACAGAATTAATAATGTCTAAGCATCTTTACAAAGTAAATAATATAGTATTAGAAAAATTCTACAACATAACTCTTATCAGACAGGAAGAACAAAAATACACAAGGGTTCACAAACACATAGCAGAATAACACAAAAGGAAAGGACATCTCCCTGAGTTCATCATTATTCCCAAAAAGTCCTATCTATACCTGTTGTCCCTAAACCCTACTGTTTGGTTCATATCCTCTTTTAAAATAATTATTTATCATTGTACAACACTCATTTTGGCCCAAGTCTTTTTCATATAACTTCTCAATGCATTTCTTCCATTTCATCACAACTCATTCTCTTATAAAGCCTACCCCATCTTAGGCTAACTTAAATCTACTGAGCTCAGATATATATACTAAGGGATGAGGCAATGCAGCAGCACATAACAAACAGCAATGACAAAAAAAATGCAGATTGGCAAAGCGAGCAGCAGCATATCTAAATTAGCAAAGCAAATGCAACATTGCAACTAGTATGAGCCAACGTTCAGCAACAAGAAATATAAATCAGTAATAAAACTGGCTTAACAGAGTAATATAAAGTGAAGTTCAGTAGCACTATGCCTGGCAAACAGCAGCATCAAAAGGAGTAACTTATACCTAAATATGACAGAGCTCAAGCAAAAAAAAATAGTACACTAAAGACAACATTGGAGATAAGGGAAATGTCTATTTACATCTTCATGTCTATGTCATTAATGTGGTGCACCACAGCAACGTATTCTACAAAAGAAAATTACCAAGTACTTGAAAAGAAAATTATCTGTGCAGTTACTGTTATTAGTCCCTTCTTATTGTTCTTTCCTTTCCAAGTGCTCTTTTTCGAAGAATGTGGATCATAAAATTATTATTTAATAGATCTGTTGACAGAAAGTGTTCAAATTAGCAAATGCATTTAATTTTATTTTATAAAACCAATGCTGCAACACGGCTGGAACCCAGATATCAAATGAAATAAGTAACTATGTACATCAGGTGTGCAGATGTAAGAATATTTCCCATCAATTCATAAGCATTTTAGTAAGTAGCACAAAGTATGAGCTCCACAGTATAATCATATGTTTCCAAGTAAAAGCGTGTCATATTTGCGATGCTTCCTACAAAGGAATGTCAATAGCGAGGTTAATGGCCACTTTTTTTGTTGTGCCACTGAAAGGCTCCACTTTTCTCCAGGTGACTGTCGCATAGCTGGGCGCTTCCAGTGCATTACGTCAAGGTCACTTAGCTTTCTTACCGAAATATTTACATTAGATTCTGCTACAGTGACATCTCACATAAAAAAAATTTCACAGGTCGAAGAATTACAGTAGAAATGCGTAGAAACGAAATCTCATGAATAGCAGTGTTGTGATACATTCATGCATGGACAAACATGTCATAACTCTTAAAGTATTATTCCTGATTTCCAACATCGTTTTTCACAAACCAGAGTACCTAACTTCTACTCATCATTTATATACATATACACATGTAATCACATTCCTCATATAGCATCAGCTTATTGATTATAAACATACCTCAACAGCATAATACACATCATCATCATCATCATAATAACATCATAACACCTCAGTCAAATCTCAAAACGTCTTAGCTTTCTGCAATAATTTCAAATCCTACAAAAAATTCTCTGCTGATTTCAATAGTGTCATCTACCTGAAACATACTTTAAAAATCATGATCCCATACCAAATACACCATTCCAAGCTCTCATAGTATCACAATGGTTCCGAAAAAATATGAACAGTTCACAAAGTAAAGGCAAAATACAATTTTATAAATGTGAAGTTATCCAACTGTGTCACCGACATAGTAAAAAAAAGTTTCTCTCTCTCAGTTAAATGATCAGATAGCTGTGTAATTCTGTGTTAGAGAAATATGGTACCGATGTGTAAAGTTGTATAAGCAAATACCATATTAGCTAGGGCTCCTAGCGCTTGCCGCACACTTAGTGCACAAAGTAGGAGTGTACCCCCTGAGGATTAATGTAATTATACCCTCAGGTGTTACAGATTACAGCAATGGAATGAAATGTATCACAGAAAACCTTTGTATCTTTGTAATTCAAAAATCTTTAAAAAATAGATGTTTTAAGTAGAAAATTAATCACTCAAATACGTGTACTGTAGCGCTAAACGGTGTCTCTTGTTGTAAGATAATCTCTGTCATTACTTAAGGGTAAAAAATGTGCCATGTGTCGTAATTATCGTCGTCCGTAAGTGAGGTTCTGTAGAAGTCAATGTACTCTCCTCATAATAAACAAAAGTGAAATGCTATGCATATAGATATCGTAGTTATTACGTACATTACCGTGATCAAGAAAGTACTATATTTTAGCGTATTGTTGTGCTATGGAATAGGCTGTCTCATTGTAGCTATACCACAAAAGTTACTAAAACGTGTTTTACTTTCCAGAAGAATTCAGATAAACTGTGCTGATATGAAACAGATACAGCGCAGAAGCAATCATATAAATTGTGTCACTCATTAGTAGCGTCGTGATATAATCGTCAAATAAACTAACCACTGTGTTATCTGGTATCTCTCAGAATGTACTTTAAATCCAGATTGTATTTTCAAGTAAACCAAAATGTTGCAGTAAAATCTCATTAACAGTACCAGTACATGTCCTAAGTATGTAAGCCTTATAGCCGTTACGTAATCGTGCAACGAACAAGGAAGAATGTACACACAATAACACCGTGTCGTCTGTTCACTACAAAAATGCATTCGTAATTACTGTCTAAATAAGTTCCCTAGGTTCTTGACTGGATAGTTAACTTTAAAACATAGTTGCATGTTAACCGTTTCTATGTGTGACAAAGCGTACTAGTAACGTGAAGTGAAAGATTTTATGGCAAAGACTAAGTTAGAAAGCAGATTATCTCTCAATAAACGGTTTTACATGTGAAATGTTGTGCAATCCTTTACTTTTCCTAGTGCGCAGAGTTTCAACTTCAATGCAATTATCATGTGGTATACATCGTTAAAGAATGCTCAAATTTTTCTCAAGGTTAGTGTCTATGTTATTTTTCTCTGAGCCAGCTGGCGCACGTGGTTGCCTGCGGTGCGAGTCATTGTCTGTTACCTTTGTTGTCGCGCGTCATTACTGGGATTTGGAGGTCTAACTTCTACAAATTCACATTGTCGAGAGGGCCCTGCCCTGTTTGAAACCCGCCAGTTCTGATTAAATTCTGGTCTGTTGTTAAGATTATATCGACTGTCGTCATGTCGGTAGTTTCTGCAATTTTTTTCTTGTCGGTCACATAGTGGAGAATTTCTCCGTGAGTCGTAACTGCGTGGTGGCCCATTGCGTCTGAAGTTATTCTGTCTCCCTTAATGATAATTATGTTGTTTCCCATATTGCCTGTTTCTCTGAGTGTCTCTGCCATAGTAATTACCGCGGAGAGATGATCTTTCCCTGTAATTATTGCTACTCTGCCAATGGTTGTCATACGGGTGGTGTCTGATTTGGTCACGATTTGCGTTGTAAGGATAGCCTTGTCGCATCCAGTTATTATTTCTGTTATCGCGGAATTGCGACGGATGTGACCTGTAATTGTTGTGTTCCAGTTTTCGTGTCCAGCGATTGTCAGCGTCAATTTCCAATTCTTGTAATAGTCCCTGAAAAGCTTCGATGTAATCTTTGCAACGTCCTGCCAAATTAATATGTCGGAAATGTTCAGGCAATTTGATTAAGCAAATGCGAATAAGTTCTGAGGGGCTGTATGGGTTTGACAGATACTGATTCTTGTGCACAATGTCTTCAAAATATTTCACGAGACTGGAAAATTCAGATTGTTCGAAATGTTTCATCATTATGATGCTATGTTTTACGTGATCTTGAATAGCTTGATCCCAATATGCTGAGAGGAAGGCATGATAAAATTCTCCTTCACTGTGACAATCGTGAATGACCGATTGCATTCTTAGAGCTGGCTCATTCTCTAAGTAGCCACACATAAATTCTGACCTGTGCTCTAATGACCAGTTGGGAGGAAACATTGAGAGAATTGACGAAGCCATGCTTGTGGATGAATGTCGTTGCCAGAATTCTTAAATGATTTGAATTTACGTGTAGTAATGAACAGCTTACAGTCAAAATCATCATGTCGGCGAGTCGCATATCGGTCACTGTTACTTCGGTTCGGCGGTTCCATCTCAAATTTCGGTGCACTTTGCCAATTTCTTTCATAATTTCCGAAGTGCCCTGTGTTATTATTTTGTGGCTGTTCCGTATTTCCATGTCCCTCTTCCCTTATTGGAGCGCGAGTGTCCTTTGAAATATGTAATTCTTGTATTACCTGTGTCAACTGATCTTGTACTTCCCGGATTTCTCTTTTGTACTGTGTATTGATTTGATTTTGATTTTCTTTGAATTTTTTAATTTGTTCATACTCTTCTGTGTCAGTGAAGGCAACCGGTCTTGTGTCATTCAGGTCATCATCTACCTTTGTAGATAAGTTAGTGAACTGATCCGAAAGTTCGGCTATTTTCTCCGATAGTGAACTGATTTCCTCAGTGTGTTTTTCTGAACCAAGTTTCAGAGTGCCCATTTGTGTTGAAAGCGCATCTACCATGTCCTTTAAGTTTCTTTGAGTTTTTCAAGTTGCGTAACCGAATCGGTAGATGCAACTGAGTCAGTTTTATATTACAAGGTGTCGTGATTTTAATGAACAATAGTTTGCAGTTCTTTTATGGCTGCTTCGTGATTCTGTAATGCATATCCATGACGCGAAAAAATAGGTTAGAAATGCTCACAAATATGTGTTTTTACGTCATTACAGACTTTTTGACATTTCTATTGGATTTTAAATAACTCAGCACTGAAACATACTCGTGTTTGTGCAAGCGTGGTGTCTAAATTTTGAAGATTTTGTTCCAATGTGTCTAACTTTTGAAGGTTTTGTTCCATTGTGTCTAACTTTTGAAGCTTTACTGGCATTTGTTGCATTATTTGTAATAACAATGCACTGGTGTCTGAAACATGTTCCTCAATGCTCTTCGGCAGTGCATTTGAACCGGCAATATTCGCATTTTGAAAAGCAGAAAATGTGTCTTGATTTATTTGAGAAAACTGTGAGGACGCAAAACCTGAATTTACAGTATTTGCAAGATTGTGTCCTGTCATTTCCGATTCCTGAGGCGAGCTATTGCCGACCGATCGATCGATAATGCTTCCCTGTTCACTAATTGTTTCACTGTGTACACCATTATTTGCCGCCTGGTCCATTTCCCTATACACAGTTATCAAATTACTATGTTGAACATTAGTTACTTCATTACACGGTGGCGCTAACACACTTTCTTCGTCTTCACTGTCATTTCTCACTTTACTTTGGAGCCTAGTATTACGTTTTCACATGCGATAATTATCACAATATTTCACACGATAACACAGAAAAGCACAATTTGAAGAGTAAAATAAGAAAACACATTAACATAGCACTGATAATAATATCTAGTTAATTGCAAGCGCAGATGCGAAATACTTGATGCAAATCTACAAGCACGCCACAACTGTTTTACAGTACAACAGTGCAAAACTACAACTACAAAGAAGATTCTCTGTACAATTACGCGCAATAAACAATACCTACACTAATTACATAAACTACAAGAGAAAATCAGAAGATTCCAGTGAGGTATCCTCGGCTAAGGGACGACATATGAAACATCCCCTTAGAAAATTTTTATAAATGACAGTGTTGGAAAACCTCTACGTTATTTTATTTCAAACAGCTGGGCAGAACTGAACGTACTCAAACATTTCTCTCTTTACTTATTCTGACGAGCACTAAACCGGCAAACAATACTTTTAGCGCAACGCAATCTGACTTTCAATAATCCCTACAAAAGAATGGCCCTGACTAACAATAACGTATACCTTTCATGAATCAGTTACCTCACAAAAATCTTCGTTACTCGAACTACTTTAATACAGCGAGCGCCAATACTGCCTGCTAAATGAAAGATTCTAACTACTGAAGGCACTAACTACTGATAGGCATAGTTAGCAAATGAAAGATTTTGATAGAGAACAAACAATGTATTTACCTTAATAATATTCAAAAGTCATCATATATATATATCTCAGTTCATGATATCCAATATTACAAATTTACATTTTCTGATGGACACACGTCCAGATCGTCCGCTCTCAAAATTTTCCATCTCTCTCCCCACATCCACCACTGCTGGCGGCTCACCTCCAACTGCACAACGTTACGCGCTGTTCACATCCAACTGCCCAACAGTACAATAGTGAATATTCCAACAATGCCAACAGGCCACAGACTGCACACAGCACAGCCAGTGATTTTCATACAGAGCGCTACGTGACGTTACCAACATAAAAACCTAAACAGCCTACTTACACCAGCCATCACCTGAAGTCATACCCGAAGCTCCCGTACACCATAACGCCTTAAGTAACACAGATGTGCTTCTCCAAAACATTAGAAGAATGGTAAATCTTTCCGGTCGCCACAGAACTCGCCGATAACTGTCATACGCGATTCGTGGTTGAAGACATGCGACACCATTCATCAGTAGTCCTTGCTTCCCAGTCACGGTACCACTTCATGCGTCGTCGTTTGTGTTGAGATGTTAAAGATAGCAGGGATCCAATAGTCCAGTTGCTTTCAGTCTCCGACTAGTGATGCAGGATGACACAGAATATTGCAGAGAATCCATAACCTGATCTCGAATGGCAGAAGTGGATGCGCCGGGTCTACGACGTTCTTAATGCACAATTCGGATATTCTCCCTCGTGGCGGTCAGACTTCGTCGGCTGGAATCTTGACGACGAGGATGCTTGCCCTCACATTCCTGTGCGGTCCAACATCGGACCACTGTCGCACCCGAATGCCCCACAAATCTGGATTCTGTACTGTTCGACCAGCCAGCCAAACGGATACCCACAACGATGCTACTTTCAAATTCTGACAGCTGCTGTAACACTCTCTTACACGAATAAACGGCGTCTCCGTGTCCTTCATAGTAATATCTCAAAACATGATACAGTTCACGCTCCTTATACAGGGTGATTCACGGAGATAAGTAATTATTTTAAAACATTACTCTACAAGTAAAACTAAACAGAAAAGTTCATAAAAACATAGGTCCGCAAATGTTTAGTTACGGAATTACGGCTAATAAAAGGTTTTAACTGAATCTAATAAAACATGTCCCAGACGTGTAACTGCAGTTGTTTTCCAGAACATCCAGAGAAGCAAAGATTATTATACACTAGGTGATCAAAAATATCCGGACACCTGGGAGAATATGAATTCCAAATTCGTGGCACCCTCCATCGGTAATGCTGGAATTCAATATGGTGTTGGTCCCTCCTTAGCCGTGATGACAGCTTGCACTCTCGCAGTCATACATTACATCAGGTGCCGGAAGGTTTCTTCGGGAAGACAGCCCATTCTTCTTGAGTGCTGCACTGAGTAAAGGTACCGATGGCGGTCGGTGAGGCCTCGCACGAAGTCGGTGTTCCAAAACAGCCCAAAGGTGTTCTATAGGATTTAGGTCAGGACTCTGTGCAGGCCTGTCCATTACAGAGATGTTACCGTCGTGTAACCACTCCGCCACAGGCCGTGCATTACGAACAGGTGCTCGATCGTGTTGAAAGATGCAACTGCCATGAAGGAATTGCTCTTCAACAGTGTGAAGGAAGAAGGTGCTTAAAACATCAGTGTAAGCCTGTGCTGTGATAGTGCCACGCAAAACAGCAAGGGGTTCAAGCCTCCTCCACGAAAAACACGACCATACCGTAACACCACCGCCTCCGAATATTACTGTTGGCACTACACACGCTGGATGGTGACTTACACCGGGTATTCGTCATACCCACACACTGCCATCGGATCGCCACATTGTGTACCGTGATTCGTCACTAAACACAACATTTTTCCACCGTCACACTCCTTACACCAAGCGAGGAGTCGTTTGGCATTTACCAGCGTGATATGTGGCTTATGAGCAGCTGCTCGACCATGAAATCCATTTCTTTTTCACCTCCTGCTTAACTGTCATAGTGCTTGCAGTGGATCCTGATGCAGTTTCGAATTCCTGTGTGAATGTCTGGATAGATGTCTGCCTATTACACATTACGACACTCTTGAACTGTCGGCGGTCTCTGTCAGTCAAAAGACGAGGTCGGCCTGTACGCTTTCTGTCTGCACGTGCCCCTTCACGTTTCTACTTCACTATCACATCGGAAACAGTAGACCTACATATGTTTAGGAATATGGAAATCTTGCGTACGGACGTATGACACAAGTGACACCCAATCACCGGACCACGTTCGAAGTCCGTGATTCCGCGGAGCGTCCAGTTCTGCTCTCCCACGATGTCTAATGACTACTGAGGTCGCTGATACGGAGTACCTAGCAGCAGATGGCAGCACAATCCACCTAATATGAAAAACGTATGTTTTTAGATGTGTCCGAATACTTATGATCACGTAGTGTACGCCATGCCCTAGCGCTCTTTCCTGACGCACCTTGTAGTGGATGTGATACAGCGTTGCACACAATCGTTCCGTATTCGAATCGAGAACCTGCGGAAAGGGAAATGGCAACGGATGGCGAGCAGCGAGGTTGTACCAGGAGACTAATCCCCGCTGACAACAACCACAGCATTCAATGTTTGCTAGAGTCTTTCGCCGTTTCTCGGAGACAGGGTCGTTTCAGGAAGCAGGAAACCATGAAGGACATACCCAAAATGTTCGGACGCCAGACTTGGAGGAAAAGGTGATTAACACCAAGGAATGCGACTGCCGAGTCAGTAGCAGGCAGTTGCCCCGTCAGTACAGGATAAGCCAGACGACAGTGTGGAACATTCTCCATGACAATTGTTGCTACCTTATCGCCTACAGTGTGTGTAGGGCTTACTAGCGACAGACTTACCACATCTGAAGCAGTTTTGTCACTGGGTTCTTCGCTAGGTAACCATGATTCCGCGATTTGTGTCATCCATTCTATTCACAGAGGCCAAATTTACGCGGAGTGGTATCTTTGTCTGTCATAACAGGCATTTGTGGAATAGTATGCAGAACTGCCATGGTATGGTGACAGCGAATCATCAGCAGCCAGAGTGTGTGGACCGAGATACTTGGCGACCGTATTTTGGGACCAGTCTCCCATCCACGTCACCTAACAGGCCGGAGCCGGCCGATGTTGTCGAGCGGTTCTAGGTGCTTCAGTCCGGAACCTCGCCGCTGCTACGGTCGCAGGAATGAATCCTGCCTCGGGCATGGATGTGTGTGATGTTCTTAGGTTAGTTAGGTTTAATTAGTTCTAAGTCTAGGGGACTGATGACCTCAGATGTTAAGTGCCATAGTGCTTAGAGCCATTTGAACCATTTTGAACAGGCGCGAACTATGGGCTTTCTTGCGTGTGACTTTGCCTCCCCTGCTGGAAGAAGTACCATGGATGATTTGAAGGGTTATGTGGGTGCTACATGATGGTTCTCCAGCCCACCTCGCCGTTAACGTCCGGACGCATATTAATCTTGTCTTCCCTGGTCGATGGATCGGACGAGGGATTCCAGTTACACAGCCTGCCCGTTCAGCTGCTCTCAACCCGTGCGATTTCTGGTTATGGGGCCGTCTGAAAAGTATCGCGTTTGCAGAGACTGTTGCAGATATGGAGACACTGAAGCTGCGTATTCACGCTGCCTTTGAAACTGTTCGGATGTAGCCTGGACGATGTGAACGTGTGAGACAGAACTTGCTTCGGCGCGTACACGTATGCATTGAGGCACATGGAAACCATTTTCAGCACATGCTGAAACTGTGGCTGCATGGAAGAGCGTATATTAGACCGCAGTCTCTGTAATAATGTATGATTAAATATATTGTCTCTAGCATGGAAACCATGCATTTCTGGACGTAAGTTCACTAGACCTTTTTTGCTCCGTGTCCTCTCATGGATCAATCCCTAGAGTTAGTACACTGTGGAAAAAAACACACTGTAGAAACGTAGCACAGGGCGTCTCAGACGACAGCAGGGGGGCTGGTGCAGACCGCGCGTGGCACCATCCAGCTGAGCGGGGCTGACGTAAAGATCGTGTGAAGGTAATTGGCGAGGAAGGAGTGGTATCGCAATCGGTGCTCCATTTCATTGTTGGGCGGTTCGTAAGTACTGCCAGAGGTCAACGCGTGATTTATCGCCATCATTATGCAGGTACGTGATAGTCCATCCCTTGACCCATACAATAGCGTGAGTTTTGCTGGCGGGGAAATACGTGTCCTCAGGATGGATGAAAGCCCATGGGTCAATCGAGTTCGACGGAATGCGGAGTTGGCAGGCACCGAACTGTCGACCTAGTTTACAGACGTCATTGGCGGCAGCACAATTGAGGTGGCAATCATCATCGTCCACGAGGTGGTACCCGACAATTCGATTGCGTGAAGACATTGATTTGTGGCGCATTTTGTACATACAACATGATAACATGTTGGAGGCAAGTAAAGGCTGGTTGACATGGCGCCAAACCTTGGACCACCGCGTCGATGGATGTGTGAGTTCTACGTTGTTGAGGGATGTACAGCACAGTAGTGGAGTGTGGAAACCTTTGGTTTGATGAAGGTGCGTCTTAACTAAGTGACTGAAGACAGGGATGAAATGAGAAATATGTGCCATATGGGGCGTGATGTGTCCTGCTGATACCGGTGGTGATATGGTTGTGGGCATAAGGATGTCCACTAAGCTGCACGTAAGGGAGGCGCCCCGGCACAAACCTTGTGCATGATGGTCATGTACATAGACGCCTCTCGGAGTGGCACTTTGGGAAGACCGAGGCTCCCAGCTCTCATGGGGGAGGGTGAGCGCCTCGTAACGAACCTTAAAGAGGGTACCGGGTGTAAGAAAGTAGCCGAACGCGACCTGGATGCTGCGTCCAATATCTGATGGCAGTGGGATGTGGACCATCTTCGACGCCATATGTTGATTGAGGTATTCCATACTTTATAATGAATTGGGTCGGCGGAGGACACTTTGTCGCACTGCCATGCAGATAAATTAAAAACTACGCTGAAAATTAGTGGCAACGGAGCGGCACACGGTGGGGATGAAAATAATACCAAAGTATCGTAGGTTCTGCACGCACTGGAGCGGTGCTAAGTCGTCGTGTGAGAGGCCGCGTTCAATGGACATCGCCGAGGCTTTAGCGACATGCCTGGCACTGCTTGCTGCTGCTACGTACACTACTATCAAATCGGCTACTATTTGTGTTTTGATCGGCGAGCGGACTAAGAGGAGAAGCACGTCCTCATAGGCAGGACAGCAAAAATTCTGCTATCGCAACGTGAGACCAGATAGGTACTTCAGCTAAGGAGATGGGTAATCGCTCTATTCCCGCTGAGAGAGTACTTGCGCTCGGTATTCTGCATTATTTTCCCATCCTTATAGCACATGCCGATCAAATAAGGTCTTCTGTAACAGTTTAAATTTCGTGTAGATTTTTGACCTGTTACAAGTTTGTAGCACACATCTGATTCTCTCAGTAAATGCTCTGGTCTCTTCAGCATGAGCAACTCTTACACTCCTCGAATCTACACGGAACCTCACTCACCCCTCAAATAGTAAGAGAGAGTTGCTGGGAATAGTGAGTGGATGTCATAGGGACATACAACAATCAATACTTCCAGTATGGCTGATACGTAGCACTTCACCTGGCCTCGGCCGGAGGGTTGAGCGTGGGTGGAGCACCTGGCTGTTTCCATGGTTACGGCCGGCGCGGACAGCTATTGAGCGAGCGGCAGCGCCGGCGGGGGGAAATGCTGTCTTTCATATAATGAGTAACTTAACCGTTTACGAACTGCGCTGGCTTGCAACGTGGATGTCCTAGTCTGGAGTCCCTACCTGAACTAAGTTTGTGTTTTAAAATTCACTTTACTGAGTGAATAATTCAGACTGACAGAAAGCATTCACGGAAATGGTTGCAGATATATTTCAGTAACGAATATAAGATTATGCAAGTACATAATCAGGATTATAAGGCAGTGAATAAATTTATGATGAGTGTATCAATAGATGTACTGTCCGCATGGCCGAATGGCCGAAAAGCGAGAACTCAGTAAAAAAAAATTAATTTTAGAAGAGACTACGTGCACACGAGAAAGATAAGCCAAGGGCGTCTGACTCGTTATTGTAATTTTCTGAACAGACAACATACAGGTACATAATTACTTGCTGGTGCTGAAATTTATATTTCGAAGTATGTCAATTTGGAAAAATTTCAGTTCACTGTGCGAGATCTTTCAGATTAAAATTATGTTCGCCTTCTTCCTCTTGTTTGTTCTGTGAAGTAATCCATGCAAAATGAGCTGTAAAATTGCAAAATTTATCGTTTTCAATCATAAGGTAACGTACTACTCACCAGAGATACAGCGTGTTGTGTTTTGTTGACTTTTAGCAGCAACGCTAGTACAGTATAAAGAAAAATAACGTCTTTCCTTACAAATATATACCTCTCTTCTTGAAGAAATGCAAACAGGAAACGTTTCACACAATAAATTCTTGTTTTAAGTAAAAAAGTATTTCTGTCATCACTCTGCCTCTTAAAAAATGCAAACAGCATACACTTCATGTAATGAATATTCACTATTAGAGTAAAATAAATTGTTTGTTCCTCATGGGACTCACTGCTGAATACAGCGATAATGAGAACATTTTCATAAATTACAAATCGCAGATAATGTTACATACCGAATATAAGACACAATTATTGTTGTTCATAGACGTTCACATGCTGTTAGCTAAATTTATATTCCACGGCTGTGTGAAACATGATCCGTTAACAATTTTCCTAGTTCTCACTAAAAGCAAGACTGAGTTTAGGCTGCAGAACATGCAGATATTTATTCACATAATTGATTACAGTTGATAAGGTGTAAGATGAACTTCGAAACAAACAAACAGGATGCAAAAATAATAACTTCTAAATTCACAAACCCTCTGAGCTATTACTTTTATAGAAGAAGCAGAGAACTTAGGGTCATGCGTTATAATTGGCCTTGGAATAAGAGAGAAACATAGAAAAGACATGGTGACAAGGGTCAGTATGACAGAAGAATTCAACAGCCTACGCAATTTGAAAATTAAATGGACAGCACTTGAGCAGTACATCAAGCAGAAGAAAGGGAAGCTGGAACCAAAACCTCTCAAAAATTACGTGTCAAATCAGTCTCGTTGTCTTCTTCGTCAAAGGAGTGATAAACTGATTCCAATTTATTAAACTAATCAGAATACTAGAAGAAGATGCACGACTCTTTCATCAAAATACCCATTGCTATTCGATATTGTACCACGAAAGTGGAAGAAAGAATTATTCCCATGTGTGTAGTCGGTGCATGAGCGATGGGACACAGCCTCTCCGAGGCAGCGATGATGTACACCGTGAATATCAGGAATCCCGTGAAACATCGAATTTCCGACATCGCTGCGGCCGGAAAAAGATCTTGCATGAATGGGATCAACGGCGAATGACGAGAATCGTTCAACATGAGAGAAGCGCAACACTTACACAAACTGCTGCCGATTTCAATGCTGGACCATCAACAAGGGTCAGCGTGCGAACCATTCAACGAAACATCATCGATATGGGCTTTCGTGTACTCTTAATGGCTGCACGACACAAAGCTTTACGCCTCGCCTGGTCCTGTCGACTGGAAACATGTTGCTTGGTCGGACGAGTCTCGTTTCAAATTGTATCGAACGGATGGACGTGTACGGGTAAGGACATAGCTTCACGAATCCATGGACCCTGCATATCAGCAGGGGACTGTTCAGGCTGGTGGAGACTGTAATGGTGTGGGGCGTTTGCAGTTGGTGTGCTATGGGACCCCTGATAAGTCTATATACGACTCTGACACGTGACACGTACGTAAGCATCCTGTCTGATCACCCGAATCCATTCATGTCCATTGTGTATTCCGACGGACTTGGGCGATTCCAACAGGACAATGCGGCACCCCACAAGTCCAGATTGCTACATAGTGGCTTCAGGAACACTCTTCTGAGTTTAAACACTTCCGCTGGCCACCAAACACCCCAGACATGAACATGATTGAGCATATCTGGGATGCCTTGCAACGTGCTGTTCGGAAGAATCTTCACCCCCTCGTACTATAACTGATTTATTGACAGTCCTAAAGAGAAACAGGTTAAATGTGCACGTGAAAAAACAGAGTAATGTGAGGTGCCTGTTGGTTTGAAAGAGGTACGAGCGGAATTTATTGCATATCAGAAAACATTTCTTCAGGAAATATTGTACAGTTGCAAAGAAGATAAAGTAAGAGTCTGATGGTTTTTTCAAATTTAACATACGATGTACGATATTTAAATAAATATTGTGCACATATAATCTAAAACTGTGCTTGTGTTTAATTTCATATCATTCTCATTATGCTCAAAGTATTACACTTATTAATATAATTACTTTCAATGCTGCGCCTGTAATCATGTTGCAGTAGAAAGTTGTGTGAGACATTAACTCATGAGTCGTAATCAAGCTGAATGATGTTACATTCCATGGGCATATATTTGGCTTGTCAGTACCTCACATAGTCCGTATCGTGGCAGGGTGGGTGAAATATCTTCTTCACAAGGTCTTTGTTGATGGTAACTGGTCCTGTGAAGACGCAAAAGAAAACCAGAAGAAGAAGAATGGAATACTCCTTCCTGACAATATACGAGTAATTATTGTACGCCCATCCAATTCTGGAAAGACTAATGTTCTCATGACGCTGCTAGCACGCATAGATGGAGTCCGATTTGAGCATGTTTGTGTATTTTCGAAGACACCGTTTCAGCTCAATAATGGGCTATTACAGGTGATACTGTGTAGTGTAAAATACGTGACCCACCTGAGAAAGTAAAGCCAAATGCTGCGTTCATATTTAACGATATTGCTGTGGAAACCAGGACCAAATTCGAAAATATTTATGTTTTGGTCGTCATGTGGGTGCTGATGTATTTTATCTAAGCAAAGCATATTCCATAATCCCAAAGCTGTTAGTTAGGGATAATGGAAACCTCGTTATAGCCTTCAAACAAGACAATGTGAAATTAAAATAGATTTACGGAGCGCATGTAGGAACTGACATGTCATCAAATGATTCTGTAAAGATATGTGCCGATTGCTGGAATCATTCACAGTATGGGTTTCTCGTCTTCGATAAAACAAGAAAACTGAATGATGATAGGTATAGGCGAATCTACCAAGAGTTTCTGTATATATAGACTGGTAAGAGAGGTGAATGCAGCAGTATACGCTCACCATGGACAAATTCGTGCTCGTATCTGGCTTTCAACCTGAGAGAACGAGTGTGCATAGACATATCCTTCGCTTGTACATGGATGCAAAAATTGAGACAATCGTGCATAAAATTGGAGGTGTGCGCAGCGAGCTACAGGCATATTACAAGACTCTTCTGAGAATCATCAACGCGTTAAATGAGTTAGTTAATGAAATCGGTAGGAAAGTAACCGATTTAACTCAAAAGGTTGAGGTTATTGCGGGCAAAATACACTCCTGGAAATTGAAATAAGAACACCGTGAATTCATTGTCCCAGGAAGGGGAAACTTTATTGACACATTCCTGGGGTCAGATACATCACTTGATCACACTGACAGAACCACAGGCACATAGACACAGGCAACAGAGCATGCACAATGTCGGCACTAGTACAGTGTATATCCACCTTTCGCAGCAATGCAGGCTGCTATTCTCCCATGGAGACGATCGTAGAGATTCTGGATGTAGTCCTGTGGAACGGCTTGCCATGCCATTTCCACCTGGCGCCTCAGTTGGACCAGCGTTCGTGCTGGACGTGCAGACCGCGTGAGACGACGCTTCATCCAGTCCCAAACATGCTCAATGGGGGACAGATCCGGAGATCTTGCTGGCCAGGGTAGCTGACTTACACCTTCTAGAGCACGTTGTGTGGCACGGGATACATGCGGACGTGCACTGTCCTGTTGGAACAGCAAGTTCCCTTGCCGGTCTAGGAATGGTAGAACGATAGGTTCGATGACGGTTTGGATGTACCGTGCACTATTCAGTGTCCCCTCGACGATCACCAGTGGTGTACGGCCAGTGTAGGAGATCGCTCCCCACACCATGATGCCGGGTGTTGGCCCTGTGTGCCTCGGTCGTATGCAGTCCTGATTGTGGCGCTCACCTGCACGGCGCCAAACACGCATACGACCATCATTGGCACCAAGGCAGAAGCGACTCTCATCGCTGAAGACGACACGTCTCCATTCGTCCCTCCATTCACGCCTGTCGCGACACCACTGGAGGCGGGCTGCACGATATTGGGGCGTGAGCGGAAGACGGCCTAACGGTGTGCGGGACCGTATCCCAGCTTCATGGAGACGGTTGCGAATGGTCCTCGCCGATACCCCAGGAGCAACAGTGTCCCTAATTTGCTGGGAAGTGGCGGTGCGGTCTCCTACGGCACTGCGTAGGATCCTACGGTCTTGGCGTGCATCCGTGCGTCGCTGCGGTCCGGTCCCAGGTCGACGGGCACGTGCACCTTCCGCCGACCACTGGCGACAACATCGATGTACTGTGGAGACCTCACGCCCCACGTGTTGAGCAATTCGGCGGTACGTCCACCCGGCCTCCCGCATGCCCACTATACGCCCTCGCTCAAAGTCCGTCAACTGCACATACGGTTCACGTCCACGCTGTCGCGGCATGCTACCAGTGTTAAAGACTGCGATGGAGCTCCGTATGCCACGGCAAACTGGCTGACACTGACGGCGGCGGTGTACAAATGCTGCGCAGCTAGCGCCATTCGACGGCCAACACCGCGGTTCCTGGTGTGTCCGCTGTGCCGTGCGTGTGATCATTGCTTGTACAGCCCTCTCGCAGTGTCCGGAGCAAGTATGGTGGGTCTGACACACCGGTGTCAATGTGTTCTTTTTTCCATTTCCAGGAGTGTAGATGTAGAAGCCCTTGTTATTGAGAAGGGAGAGCAGGCACATTATAAAAGGAAGAAGAGCGGACATATAAAGCCTCACACTGCAGAGAAGTCTGATTAGTATACACCGAGATATCAACAAAGCAGGAAGTAATTCAGGCTAGGAATGCTGTTAGAGAGACATTACGGTTGCTACGGTTAGGGCATATGGATCGACCGGGAACACTAAGAGCGACCTTTAAGCTAGTTACTGAATCTCTCAGGTAACTCTCAGCAAAAACAAAACCACACGATAACAATCGTGTTGCCATCCGTCATGCCCCAAGCCTAATAGATAGAACATTCGGCGTCAACAGGGGAAGACCGTACATGCTGGATATGCTGTCTATAAATGTAACTGATGACACAATACAGATTGGTGATACGCAGTTCGAGAGAACACCAGGCTTACTGACTCATACTTTCCTAATAATGGTATCGACATTGAGCATAAAGCAGTAAAAATCGAATCCTGTAGTACATATATTTTGATGTCCCCAACATGTCGTGGGCCTTTTATAAATAAAATGTTTTGAATTTAAAATCTTAAAATTTCTTACAGCTTTTAAAAAACTAAAAAAGTTTAAACGATTTTCATAATCGAGAATCATTCTAGCAAAGGCGCGAAGGAAGAGGAGGTAAGGGGGACAGAGCGAATGAACCGGGCTATTCATTTAAGAAATCAAAGCTAGCCAAAATGGCTATATGCCTTAACTTTCTTAACGCACGGTTGATCTCCAGTTGTTCGAAGATATTAAGAACTTTCCCTTTGCGCTCCGTATGGAAAATTGTAAAACCACATCTAATACCAAAAACTGAGTAACATGTTCCGGATAAACGTGAACTCAAGTCAGAACTGGAATCCGAACCAGAAATACGTTTCTTAAATCTAACTTCCTAGGATCTTCCAGTTTGACCCATATATTTCGACTAACAATCACTGTTGGTGTTGTGAACACCTGACGACTCGTGAAGCTCGCGTTTTGTCCTCGATCTGTGTTTAAACTTCAGTCCATAATTCCTTGGAATGAAATATGCTGGGTCAGTACCTTTTGTAGCCAACTGTACACCCATTCTGTTTGAAACCATTCCATAGCACAGAATACTAGGATAAGAAAAAATCCAAGGGACATTCTCCTCCACGGGGAGTATTGCAGATGAAACATTCTGTTGATCCTGAGCCGGAGCAGTTCTACGGCTCTTTCCCTTTTCCTGTTTTAAAAGGCTCTTGTTAATACTTGTGGCAAAATCAGCGTGGTACACATTAGAATCTGCTACGAACTGGATGGCCCGATATTAGCATTCATAAGCTACTTTATGTAATGGGGCGTTACGTAATCCATGAAGCACTGACCGGAAACCTGCCTTTTTATACTCCAGAGGGTAGGAGGAAAAGCTGTGAATAGCCAGATCCGTGGTTGCTGTTTTCTTATAAATATCGTTTCTCAAAACGATTCCCTGACATAGTGACTGACATGTCCAAAAAAGTTAACTTTCCATTTGTGGACAGTACGTTAGGGAATTATTTAGAGAATGACATTTATAGCAACCAGTAACAACTAATTTGATTCTTCACAGCTCTTCCTATCACCCTCTAGAGTACAAAAAGGCAACTTTCCGGTCAATGCTCTTTATAGATTACGTAACGCCTCATTACGTAAACTAGCATATGAAAGCGAATATAGGGCCATCCAGTTCATAAAATGGTTCAAATGGCTCTGAGCACTATGCGACTTAACTTCTGAGGTCATCAGTCGCCTAGAACTTAGAACTAATTAAACCTAACTAACCTAAGGACATCACACACATCCATGCCCGAGGCAGGATTCGAACCTGCAACCGTAGTGGTCGCTCGGTTCCAGACTGTAGCGCCCAGAACCGCGCGGCCACTCCGGCCGGCTCCAGTTCATAGCACGTTCTAATGGATACCACGTACATTTTGTCCCGATATTGACAAGAGCCTTATAAAAAAGAAAAAAAACGAAAGAGCCGTAGGACTGCTACGGCCCAGAATCAACAGGATATTTCATCTTCAATACTTCCCGTGGAGGAGAATGGCCCTAGAGTCTTTCCTTATCATAGTATTCAGTGCTATGGTATGGTTTCAAATAGAGTGGGTATACAGTTGACTACAAAAGCTATTGTCCCCGCACATTTCATTCCTAGGAATAATACGCTGACGCCTAAACACAGAGAAAGGAAGAAACATGAACCCCAGAAGTCGTCAGGTGTTTACAACATCACAACTGATGATTTTCAGACGAAATATATGGGCCAAACTGGAAGGTCGTTGGAAGTTTCTGGTTCGGATTCCGGTTCTGCCTTGCGTTCACATTTATCCGCAACGTGTCACTCAGCTTCTGGTATTACATGTGGTTTTACAATCTTGCATACGGGACGCAAGGGTAACGTTGTTAATATCTTCGACCAGTAGGAGATATACCGTGCATTAAGATAATCTACAAACCAACCACTTAATTTTCAAACTGAATTAATGCATAATGCCATTTTAGCTAGCTTTGGTTACTTCAATGAATAGTGTGGTTCATTTGCGCTGCCCTCTTACCTCCTCTTCCTTGGTGACTTTGCTAGAATGGTTCTCGATTATGAAACTTTTTAAAAATCGTTTAAATATTTTTTAGTTTTTAAAAATTGTAAGAAATTTTAAGATTTTAAATTCGAAATATGATGTTTGTAAATGACCCACAACAGGTTCTAGGCTTTTATCCCTATGTCTATGAGTTTTTGATATGTTTATTTTTGTACGCCCGATTCGTATCTGTTTCCTTAAAGTTCATGGGATGATATTTACGCTTCTGCGCATGCGTGGCGTCTCTCGGGGCTATGTTTTCATATCCTGCTAGTTCATGTATGGCAGCCGTTCCGGCGCGGCTTCTGCTGATGTATCGTTTACTCTATACTTTGTCTTTGCCCCTCCTCCATCTTCTTTTCGGTGCTTTTTATAACGTACTCTCTCGTCCCATTTGTTAATAGGTTCGACTTTCACACCGAATTTTTAATCCATGACTATTGGTTTATGTGCAACTTCCCGAATTTTAAAGAAAGGGTTGGCGTCGGTCTGTGAAATAGGCTTGACGACCATAAGTCTTGCGGATACACTTTATCACCGTGATATGGTCTTTACGTAACACTGCCCACAGTCTCTTTCTTGTTTTTTACTCAGATTTGCTCCTAATGGTGTAATTTAAAATAAGAAACCGGCCGTGGCTTTAATAAAGGATTTAGAATAGCTGCGGCGGCTTTTATTCAATACGCTTTTGTTTTTCATTATCTGAACGGCTTATCGCCACGTTTTACTCGCGTGCAAGCCTGCACTAACGATAAATGCGGTCTGCAAAGACTTCCTAACATTTAAATTTCTTGTTAGTGTAAGCAACTTCACAGTACACTTCAGAGTGGTTTGCTTAATATGGATGTAGAGGGAATGCGATGTTCTATCTTACGTTTCAAGGGCTGGCTGGACAGTCCTGGCGATATGTGCTGTCATATGTCCTCCGATTTGACTACGTCATGCGCGACGGTGTCAGCGTTGCCAGGTTGTAACCAGTTTCTGGTTTCCGCATCGCTGGGCGCCGCCTGGCGGGGTAACGCGTTGCTATCCGCTCACATTGGCCGGGTGCGACACTGCGTACAGGGAAGCATCAGGTGCGCACGCCTTGTGGACGCGTATATCTGACCATCCGGACAGCTGCCTACCTGCCCGTTCCTCGTAGGGGAGGGTCGCGGAATCTGATCCTGCTCCGTCTCACGGAGCCCACGCATCGCCAGCCGGCTTTGTTCCGCCGCGACATCATCTTCATCGCAGCCTGAAGATGAAGGCTGTGAGTGTTGAACCGTTATTGCTCTAGGCCACCGCAGGACTGCTGAGCCGGAAAACGGAATAAGAAGATCCGAGAATATCTATATTAAATTTAGCTTTATTTGCAGCTTAACAGTGTCGTGAGATGTTGCCTGGCTACTCCACTTTCATTGAAGCAGCATTTGCCAAACAATATCTATATCTACATACTTTCTCCGCAAGCCACTGTACCGTAAACATGGCGGAAGGTACCTTTTACTACTGTTATTGCTACTCCTGTGCCACTCGCAAATAGAGAGAGAGGAAAAGGTTACTGTCTATACACCTCTGTACAAGCCCTAATTTCTTTTATATTGTCTTCGTGGTCCTTACGGGAAATATACGCTGGCGGCAGTAGAATTGTACTGTAGTGAGCCACAAATGCCGCATCTCCAAATTTTCTCAATAGTGTTTAGTGAAAAGAATGTCGTCTTCCATCCAGGGATACCCATTTGAGGCAACGAAACATCTCCGCAATGGTCGCGTGTCCATCGAACCAACCGGTAACAAATCTACAACACGCCACTGAACTGTTTCGAGGTCTTCCTTTAATCCGACGTGGCGGGAATCCCAAACATTCTCTCAGTAATCCGAAGACGACCATTCGCTCTCCCAACTACCGACCTTTAGATTTGCAACCTTGCGCCTGTATGTTTAATCGATGTTACTGTGTCAAGCAGAAAGTCACTAGTACTGTATTTGATAATTAGAGCATTGTTTTCCCACATCCTCCACAACAACTTCCAGTTCTCTATATTCAGAGCACACACCAAATAGATGTTGTGTCTAAGTCATTATGTATCCCTCTGTACTTTCCGGTACAGGTATACGACAGAATCATCAGCAAACAGTCGCAGACTGCTGCCCACCGTATCCGTCAGGTCGTTTATGTATAAAGCTGAGTTTCGTAAGATCTATGCTTTGTAAACCGTTCCTGAATTGAGGACTGAAGCTTTTGTCTCAAGAAACTTTATTATGTTTGAACTTAGAACATGCCTAATAATTCTGTAGTGGACAGATGTTCGGGATATTGGTATGTAATTTTGCTGGTCCGTTCGTTTACCTTTCTTATATACGATAGTCACCTGTGGTCTTTTTCCGTCGCTTGGAGCTTCGCGCTGGATTTGAGATTGGCGATAAATGCAAAAGTACTTTATATAAATCGGAATTGGGAATCCATTCGAACTTGGCGACTTTCCTGTTTTCAATTGTATCAGTTGCTTCTCAACACCAGGGATTATTTCTGTATCTTGTGCGACGGTTAAACGATGGTATGAATGTACGACCCTCCTTCGTGAATGATGTTTTAACCGTGATATTTAAAACTTCAGCTTTCTTTTCTCTGTCTTCTATCACCACACCATTTTGTTTAGACAAGTGGCTGCATAGAATCCTTCCACAAACATAATAATTTAACTTCGGACAGAATTTTCTCGGATTCTCGCCAAGATCATTTGTTAAGGTATGACGGGGCACGTTGTATGCTTCATGCAAGTCTTTTTATACATGCCAGATTTTCTATTAACTGTTGCCTGTTGCCACTTGTTTGTTGTTTTTTGACCGAGAATGTAACAATTTCTGCTTTCTCAGCATTTTCCTGATTTTGTTATTAAATCAGAGCGGGTAATTTCCGCCTCGGCACATATGTCTCCAGAGCACGATTTACAGTCTGGTTAAATCAGGCCACAATTCCTCTACGTCCGTCGTATCGGAACTAAATGATGTCCATTCACTGCTTAGTAGGATGCTAATAACTGCTAATCTGCTCTTTCTAGCGTAAACTCTCTCCCAGTATTCTTGATAGATCTGTTAACTTTGGAAATCGTCGTTATGATGTCATGACCACTGATACCTGTCTCTCTACTGACACTATCGATAAGGTCCGACTTCTTTGCACCTAGAAGGTACAGAATATTTCCATTGGGTGTGGGTTGTCGAACTAGCTGCTGAAGACAATTTTCGGAAAATGTGCTCAGAACTAAACTTTCTATCCATACCACCTGCAATGAATCTACAGAGGTCTCAGGCTATATTCTGTAAGTTAAAGTCGCATTTCCGCGCTGTTGAGTGCAGACTTCCTTTGAATGATTCTACTAGTGTTAACGGTGGAATCGTGTGGCCGGTAAAAACATACGATGATTATCTTGAGTTCACCTGTGCCGGTTACACACATCCACATGAATTTCGCAGTTAGACCTCTATAGGCACAATACTTTAGTCCGCTGCCGTTAACTGTCCTAACCAGTCTTTTCGATATACGTTCCATGTCTCGCCAAATATTACACTGCTTTCTATTTTGGGTTTCATCCAGCTTCCGTTTCCGAGTGTAGTATGAACGCAACAACTTTCCTGTAGAGCGTTAAATTCAGGTACTTTGTTACAAATACTCCGGTAAAACCTACCGTTAAAACTTTGATAGTCAAAGTGTCAGTATTTTCTACGCCGTCTGATATAGCCCCACGCGGTCGGCGAACGAGCATTCATCAGAAGACCTCAAACTATCGCATAGCCTTTTTCCTTAAAGAAAAAAAGAAATGTACGCTCCGCACGAACTCTGCTATCCTAGCCGACTAGCTGCTTGCTGTACATAGTGCAGTGCAACACTGACTCGTCATGGCAAGTCCTACAACTCTCCACCCCATAACGCAAGTCCAAAAATCTTCAGCCAAGATTTTCACAGAATCGACAGACGCTCTGGTTCAGACGCTCCACTCGGCTCCATAGCAAAGGACCCGATCAGTTCTAGGTAAATTATGAATGTTTGAACCCCGTGATCGAGACCAGCAGTCTTCATCACTTCCGCCAGCATCACGTATGAACGGGAGATGCCCTCAGAACCCATGCAACAGGCATCACTGATGTCGACATGAGCCTCAGCTTAAAGATGACTGCACCCTGTACCCTCGATATTTAGTTTTTACTATTGATTTGTTGACTTGTTTAATTGTAGTGTGGCACTATGCTATTTCTGTTATTAGTTTACTATTTCTGTGACATGGGGGAAAATGTTTAGAATATAGGTAGAGACACGAAATGGTTATGACTAGCAGGTGTGATAGTAGATGGAGCAACACAGGTGTTACTAGTTGCCAGAGTGGCTACTATTTCTAACGTTATTTAATTAATGATTAAAATATACGTTACTCACTTTAAACACTGATCCACGAGTAAGATTTTTGTATATAATTTTAAGCAGTTTGTATAAATTGTCGGAAGTACAATGAATTGAAATGAAGTTATGAAAACGAAGCCACTGCCACCTACCGGACAGAGGCCGTAAATTCAGAGCAACAGTGCCTTGACTTAGCAGAAAGCGTGGCCAGGTTTGCATCCGGTGTTAAGGTTCTGCCTGTTCCCGCCTCCATCGTAACGCTGCGAGAGTTTCCTTGTTCGCCCCCAGATCTGCGTGAGTAGTCGTTGTCCGCGTCACATCGTGTTTGTTATTCCATTTTGACGCGGCGTTGTCTTGGATCATGTTGTAGTCCATGGCTCCCAGGAACGTTCCACGCACAGGTACCGGCAGTTTTAGTTCTGACAAGTCCACGCATCATGTGCCTCCCAGTTTGTTAGAAATTCATCATTGGCTTGCAGATACGGTCAAGGTCACTTCAGACCAGGTTCCCACGTCTTACTTAGATTCTGAATCGTATGAGTTTTTAGTCAAGATTCTAGGCCCGCTTCAGATTAACATGCTCGTTTTGCAGCACGGACAAGTCCCTTTCATTCATCTCGATGGCTCTAATAGTTTGGTTATTCTGGCGAACGCGGATGTAGAATACACGAATGACTGACGACAGTTTCCTCAAGACCGTTCTGCTTCCGTTTGGGGATATACGGAATATATGGAGCGAACGCTGGTCCGCTCAACATCGTTTGCAGTTTTATAGCGGAGTTCGATCCGTGGACATGGGTGTCAAACTGAATATTTACTCTCATTTGCGGGTACATATAATTTACACATGACAAGAAGATATTTGTCTTATATGTAAGGAGAGTGGATACTTCCGTACGAATGGCTCGCGTCGTGTCACGGTCTTAAAATCCAATTACGAACAATGAAAAAAGCTAACTTTAACGGACCTGGATTTCCAAGTGACATCCATTGTGCCTAACAGAGTTTCTGAGGGGCAAAGCGAGTCATTTGGTGATGGTCCTAGCGCATCGCGTAGGCACTTTGCCGCTGTAGCTTTCGCGCCGCCGCCACATCCACTTAAAAACAAGCGTAGACGGACGCAAGATGGTGAGGAGTCAGATGATTCCTCTTCCCTGCTCCGCTCTACTGAAAAGACTCCAGTGAGGAAGCCTCTCATCTCCCTGAGTTTAGGCCGGATGATAACATGTCGGTTATTGTTCAAGATTCGAAAGCGTCACGCAATCTCTCCGACCTGACTCCTGAGGCCGGCCGTAGTGGCCGAGCGCTTCTAGGCGCTACTGTCTAGGAGTCGCAAAATGATCGAACTGTGATAGAATCGCCGAGAATGTTACGCTACACGAAAAACAAAAAATACGTAATCTATCCATACGCTTAAAGTAGTTGTGCATTGTGTGTTACCAACTCGTCGGATGAAACTGTTGTAAGAAGTAATATATAATCAGAGGTACAGCAGCAAGGCCTATTTCATCATTCCTTTGGACAGCTAGAAATCAGCTTTCCCTGTATTCTCGCCATTAACATATGATTCATTAATAAATTTCATCATTCTATATCGGTTGTAGCGAGCATTAGCATAGGAGAGGGGGCATATAGATATAAATTAGATATGCGTTATAATTCGATAGGATACCTCCATCTTGCTTGTCAAATTGCTGGCTGGAGAAAGAATTAGATGATTCAGGTATAGAGTCAAATTTTAAGTTAATACTTAAGCTCGATGTTATCAATTTCGAAGTTCTTCAGAGGCATTTGAGTCTTAGCCCACCCAAAAATTAGAAGAAACCGTACAATTAGAGTTAAAATATAACAATTCTTTGAAAAAAGTGAGTTTGTTTTCTATGTTACTACACTTTTGTTCGATCCATCCGTGAGTTGAGAACTCCCTGCGTTACGCAAACTGTTCAGTTATAAAGTTCACTGGAGCTTCCTAGAAATACCCTCTTGTTTCTACGCCGCAGCCGGCGGCACGGAAAACAGTCACGCGCGCTGTTCAGCCTTGGTTTAAATAGTATCATTCATGAGAGCAGGGTATTAACTATTTATATCATGGCTTGTGCAGAGGAACACTTGTGCATTCACTGAATTAGCGGACGAAACGATTTTCAAGCTGGACGCACGGAACAAAGTGCGCATATAAAGATAGGCGCTTCATACCACACTTAAGACATTAAAATAATTGATAGGGAACAAATCAGAAAATTTATGTTGTCTTGCTACGACAAGTATTGTAAGTAGTCTGTTTAGGTTTTTATATTGGTAACGCCACGTAGCTCTCTGTATGAAAATCCCTGGGTGTGCTGTGTGCAGTCGGTGGCTAGTTTGCATTGTTGTCTGCCATTGTAGTGTTGGGCTGTTCGCTGTTAACAGCGCGTAGCGTTGCGCAGTTGGAGGTGAGCCGCCAGCAGTGGTGGATGTGGGGAAGTGAGATGGTGGATTTTTGAGAGCGGATGCTCTGGACGTGTGTCCATCAGAAACAGTACATTTGTAAGAATGGATGTCATGAACTGCTTTATGTATTATGATTTTTGAACACTATTAAGGTAAATAAATTGTTTGTTCTCTATCAAAATCTTTCATTTGCTAGCTATGCCTATCAGTAGTTAGTGCCTTCTGTAGTTTGAATCTTTTATTTAGCTGGCAGTAGTGGCGCTCGCCGTATTCTTCAAATTGTGCTTTTCTGTGTTGTCGTGTGAAATATTGAGACAACAATGGCGTGTGAAAAACCTAATACTCGGCTCCAAGGTAAACTGAGAAATGACAGTGAAGACGAAAGCAGTGTGTTAGCGCCACTGTGTAATGAATTAACTAATGTTCAAACTAGTAATTTGGTAATTGTGCATAGGGAAATGGCGCGGGCTGCAAATAATGGTTTACACAGTGAAACAATTAGTGAACAGGGAAACATTATCGATCGATCGGTCGGCAACAGTTCGCCTCAGGAAATCGAAATGACAGGACACAATCTTGCAAATACTGTAGATTCAGGTTTTGTGTCTTCGCCGTTTTCTCAAATAAGTAAAGACACATTATCTGCTCGTCAAAATGTGAATGTTGCCGGTGCAAATGCACTGCCGAAAAGCATAGAGGAACAGATTCCAGGCACTAATACATTATTATTGCAATTAATGCAACAAATGACACAAAATCCGAGACAAACACGGCAACAGTTAGACACAATGGAACAAAATCTTCACACCATGCTTGAACAGACACGTGAAGATTTAACTACTGAGTCACGTAAAATCGAAGCGAAATGTCAAAAAGTCGGTAATGACGTAAAAACACAAATTTGTGAGCATTTCCAACCGATTTTTTCGCGGCATGAAAATACATTACAGAATCACGAAGCAGCCATAAAAGAACTGCAAACTATTATTCATGAAAATCATGACACCTTGCAAGCTAAAATTGACTCAGTTGCATCTACCGATTCGGTTACGCAACTTGCAAAAACTCAGGAAAACTTAAAGGACACAGTAGATACGATTTCAACACAAATGGACACTCTGAAACTTGGTTCAGAAAAACACACTGAGGAAATCAGTTCACTATCGGAGAAAGTAGCCGAACTTTCGGATCAGTTTACTAACTTATCTGCAAAGGTAGATGATAATCTGAGTGACACAAGACCTGTAGCCTTCACTGACACAGAAGAGTATGAACAAATTAAAAATTCAAACAAAATCAGAATCAAATTAATACGCAACACAAAAGGGAAATCCGGGAAGTACAAGATCAGTTGGCACAAGTATTACAAGAATTACATATTTCAGAGGACACTCACGCTCCAATACGGGAAGAGGGACATAGAAATACGGAACAGTCGCAAAATAATAACACAGCGCATTTCGGAAATTATGAAAGAAATTGGCAAGGTGCACCGAATTTTGAAATGGAGCCGCCGAAACGACGTAACAATGACCGACATGCGACTGGCCGACACGATGATTTTGACTATAAGCTGTTCATTACTACACGTAAATTCAAAACATCTAAGAATTCTGGCAACGACATTCATCCACAAGCGTGGCTTCATCAATTCTCTCATAGTTTTCGTCCCAACTGGTCATTAGAGCACAGATTAGAATTTATGTGTGGCTATTTAGAGAATGAACCAGCTGTAAGAATGCGATAGGCCATTCACGATTGCCACAGTGAAGGAGAATTTTATCATTCCTTCCTCTCAGCATATTGGTCTCGAGCTACACAGGACCGAGTAAAACATAGCATCATAATGAAAACATGCTGCAAAGAATCAGTACCTGTCAAACCCATACAGCCCTTAGAACTCATCCGCATTTGCTTAATCAAATTGCCTGAACATTTACGACACATTATTTTGGCAGGACGTAGCAAAGACGACATTGAAGCTTTTCAGGGACTGTTACAAGAATTGGAAATTGACACTGACAATCGCGGAACTCGAAAACAGGAGCACAACAACTACAGGTCACATCTGTCACAATTCCGCGATGACAGAAATAATAAATGGACACGACAAGGCTATTCTTACAACGTAAATCGTGGCCAAAACAGACACCACCCGTATGACAACCGTTGGCAGAGTAATAATAATTACAGGGAAAGATCACCTCTCCGCGGTAGTGACTATCACAGAGACAGAGAAACAGACAATATGGGAACCAAAATAATTATTATCAAGGGAGACAGAATAACTTCTGACGCAACGGTCCAGCGCGCAGTTACGATTCAACGAGAAATTCTCCACCACGTGACCGACTAGAAAAAAACCATGGAATCTACCGACATGACGACAGACGATATGATCGTAATGACAGACCTTAATTGAATCAGAACTGGCGGGATTCAAACAGGGAAGGGCCCTCTCAACAAGGTGAATTTGTAGAAGTTAGGTCTCCAAATCCCAATAACGACGCGAGCCAACAAAGAGACAATAGGCAATGACTCATACCGCTGGCAACCACAAAACGTACTTATGAAACTGACGACGCAGCTGCCGTAGCTAGTAATTACGTAAAAATGGAAGACATTAGGGACATCTTACTCCAGGAACACGACGTAAAACGTAACAACATTGCATATCCTGTGATTCACGTTACAGTAAATGACGTAAAATTTACGGCAGTACTTGACTCTGGCAGTCCCATTTCAGTAATCAGTGAAACAGCCTTTAGCAAATGCTACAAATCGAACGATTGCCCCACACTTCCGTTACGTAAGATTAAATTACAAGGTGCAATCGTTGGAAAAAGTTTAGATGTACGCCAACAAACCAACTTAGAATTCTTTTGTCAAAGCCACAGCTTCTCTATGAACTTTCTTATTGTTCCATTATTGTCGACGGAAATTATATTCGGAGTAGACTTTTTTAATGAATACAAAGCAATCGTAAACTTTCACGATGCTGAAATAAGTTTAGAGAAGGAAGGTAAGTCAATAGCTTTGAAATTTGAAGATTGGCTCTCAAACCATGACGACGAAATTAATCGGCTTTACCTTCTGTTAGACAACAGTTCGGAATTTTCTACGGAACTAGACACTAACAATCACTCTGCAAGTACTGACGGGGAGGATATCGACGACATATTTTAAACTAATGAGTTAATTCAGAATAAAATCGAAACAATTGAAAATTGTAATGACACTGATAGGCAGGACCTTTTTGAGATTTTACAAGCACATTACACAGTTTTTACTCACAAAACAGGAACAATTAATGGATTTGAATACCAATTTCGTGTTCGTCAGCATACAAAATTTTGTGTTAGACCATACATAATTCCAGCACATTATAGGGACTGTGTTAGAGCAGAAATACAATCTATGCTTGACGATGGCATTATTGAGCCTGCAGTAAGCACATACAACAATCCATTACATGTTGTTCAGAAGAAAAATGGATCGATCAGACTTGTCTTAGATTCGAGACAAATCAATACTATCATTATTCCTGAAACAGACATGCTGCAAACGATGGAAGAACTTCTTCAAAATTTTAATGGTGTAAAAGTGTTGTCTTCTGTGGATCTCAGATCTAGCTTTTATCATATCGAACTTCATCCAGAATGTAGAAAATACACAGCTTTTCTTTGTTTCGCCGTTTGTTATCAATTTCGAAAACTTCCTTTTGGTTTGAACATTTCTTCGGCAGCGTTAATTCGCGGATTAAATTCCATATTATCTGATTTCTTAAAACGTCACATTACGTTATATGTGGATGATATTATAATATCAGAAGCCTCATGGGAACAACATAATCGCATCCTCAACAGTTTGTTACGTATTTTTGCAGAATCTGGAATTACAGTTAACTTGGAAAAGTCTGAATTCGGTAGGTCAAAGGTGAAGTTTTTGGGACATATTATTTCTTCTGAAGGCATTCAGCCGGATCCTGAAAAGTTAGAAGCAATTAGAGCCATTCCAGTTCCATCCACAAAAAACAAGTCCGCAGTTTTCAAATGGTTCAAATGGCTCTGAGCACTATGCGACTTAACTTCTGAGGTCATCAGTCGCCTAGAACTTAGAACTAATTAAACCTAACTAACCTAAGGACATCACACACATCCATGCCCGAGCCAGGATTCGAACCTGCGACCGTAGCGGTCGCTCGGTTCCAGACTGTAGCGCCTAGAACCGCATGGCCACTCCGCCCGGCACCGCAGTTTTCTAGATCTCGTAAATTTTTACTGTCGTTTTCTGAATACGCAAATTCTAGTTACACCAAAAATTTATTCTCTCACTGCAAAAAATACTATTTGGACCTGGGACGAACAAGCAGAGTTGGAATTCAATTCTTTGAAAGAATCGCTACTTAACGCGCCAATACTAGCTCATCCAGATCTGTCACAAGATTTCTGCCTTAGCACGGATTCTTCTGAAGTCGGTCTTGGTGCCCATTTATTTCAAGAAGGCATAGAAAATGACACTACTGTTCAGAAAACCATTGCTTTTGCTAGCCGAGTGGTAAAAAAATCTGAAAAAAATTATTCCGTTACTGAATTAGAAGCTTTAGCTATCGTTTGGGCATTTAACAAATTCCGTTTCTTTCTTTCTGGCAAGAACGTAAAAGTATACAGTGATCATCATGCATTACAATTTCTTATGTCTTCAAAATTAAATCATGACAGGTTAAAACGTTGGGCATTGTTTCTGCAAGAATTCCACTTCACAATAGTCTACATTCCCGACAAGGAGAACAATGTTGCGGACGCACTGTCACGCGCACCGGCTGGGCTTGAGAAAAGTAACACAGAAGGCAACCCCGAGAAAAATTTCAGTATTCTTTACATTCAGAAAGTCGCCTTTGAAAACTTCATTACCACATCTTTAAAGGACATTGCTCATGAACAAGATAAAGATCCGATTTGGAAAGATGTCAAAAGTAAATGGCATGAAAAGACGCACACTCAGATTCGGCATTATTATCTGGTTAGAAACAACATACTCTTCAAACGCTGCACTGTTGATGACAAGCTATGGGTACTTTGCATTCCAGACGATTTTGTTAATAAGCTCATTTGGTACATTCATTTCAGCTACGCACATTTTGGTCCACGAAAATGTTATGTTCTTCGAACGACTTGTTATTTTAACAATATGGAAAAGACAATTCGACGAGTCTTGTCTATTTGTAAACTTTTTCAAAAGGCAAAACCATCTACCATCTACTATCTCACATCGTGCTCCGTTGTTCCCAATCATTCCCTCTAAATTAAAAGAATTTGCTGCTGTTGATCTCTTGGGACCCCTTGTCAGAACATCGAATGGATTTTCGTACGTTCTAGTCGCTGTTGAACTTACTTCAAAATTTTTTCTTTCACTCCGTTACGTAAAGCCACTGGACGGTCGGTATCCAACGCCTTTGTTAAAAATTTCTTACGTGCAGTTGGACACCTTAATAAAGTCATTTCAGATAACGGACCGCAATTCAGACCTGCTGTTTGGTCACGCATGCTTCGTAACCATAAAATCAAACCTGTTTTTATTTCATTGTACTCACCACATTGTAACCCATCTGAACGGATTATGAAAGAAATCAATAAGGTTTGCAGACTTTGTCACAGAAAGCATCAGCATTGGGACAGATATTTACACTTATTTCAAAGCGTGCTGAATGAAGTGCCTCATGACTCCAGTGCTTTACCACCTATTCTTGTACTGAAGAATGAAGAACCACCGAACGGAATCAGAGAGCTTGTACCTTTTCGGAATACAAGTAAACTTCGACACAAAGACATAATTGCTTTGGCTATTAAAAACATAAATACTGCAGCAGACAAAAGGAGAAAACTACACAGTAAAGCAAATGCAAAGAAATTATATATTGGCCAGAAAGTTCTCATTAACGCTCATTAATTGTCACATAAGAAGTAACACTTGAGTCACAAATTCTTTCTGATTAACAATGGACCTTACAGAATCCGACGTATACCACATGATAATTGCGTTGAAGTTGAAACTCTGCGTACTAGGAAGAGTAAAGGATTGCACCACATTTCACATGTAAAACCGTTTGAGAGATAATCTGTTCTTTTAACTTTGTCTTTGCCATACAACTTATCACTTTATAACACTGCAACAGCATTTACGTAGCCTATGTAATCAAATACCAAATTTGGTTTATTACGTATTATGCTCCAACAGAGCAAACTAGTCCTGTCACGGAAAAGACACGTATCACACTTCCGTCTGCTACTGCTATACCATAACCGTATAGTTGGAGGCAGGTTGTGAAATAAAATTATCTTACTAAACCAATTATGGTATAGCGCAACAGAACAGTGTTACCCTCTGAGAGGTATTTTGCTAGGTTGACCGTGTTGTACATAATGAAGATGGCTTATCGGAAATGAAAGTCAGAATTACGTAAATATTCGGACAGTAACAAACAATATTTTTGCCTAGCTATACTGTTTAAGGAAAACGGTCGACAGCCTAATTAGGCAAGAGAAAGATTAACGTTCTCGTTTAAGAAAGTAGGTATGAGTAACTTTAACGGACAAACACCACCTATACTTGGCCACACGCGAGTGCAATGAACTGACACATACATATGTTTACGGTAAGATTGAAGCTAGCAGCTAGAGCAGCACATAATATTTGCAAAAATATAACAGATACCGATACACTCTATTACTTTCAGGACTTGTTCAAACTGAATGGTCTTTATAACATTACTATTAATATTCACTGCAGAATCATAAATTGGACATAGGTTAAGTCTCTCTGAGTTACATACTTTAATATTTGAAATGGAATTTAATTGGAGTCCTCTGGCAGGTTGCTTCTCACTATCTTTTGAATAGAGAAATTATGGTTTTCATAAATAGTGGGTTTCCCATTACTTGTTCTCTAGCATTAGCATAATTTTCCACTTTTACTACAGCGAAACACAATGTTGACAAAATTGCAAGAAACTGACTCACCTTTTAGAATTTACTACAGACAGCAATGTGATCATTTACTAAGCAAAACTTTATAAGCCTCAGTCTTAAGAACTTTTAATTTTGAAGTTGGCAACAGCACTTTAAAAAGCAGTTTTAATAGGAACATTATTTTCAGCAAACAACATTTACTTTAACTCACTCTCTTGCCACATCAACTTTAATTTTCTTTTTACTATGTTGAAGAGGCATTAATTAGCAAAATACTGGGCTTTAATGTTCTTTCGGTAAGGACACTCGGTAATCACTTTAGTTCAGACGGAGGTGTTAGGTACATGAATTCGATTATAAGTTACCTTATATTTGAGCACACTAACACATCCAATAAGCTGATCCTTCACTGTACATTATTATAGTATTCCGTTACAGTGACTGCGCAATGTGGTGGCAACTGCATGTTGGTAGGTGGATTTGCAGGCAGAATTGCTGGACTCTGTCCGTTCTTGGTGGCGATGATGGATACCAATCCCAGAATCGTTCCAGCTATTTACCCATCCATCCGAGGCACTGGACAGTGGCAGAAAAAGCCTCTCTTGGAACCAGCACAATATATAACTTTTACATGGCAGTGCACAGTTTGGTAGCTCGTCCCCGACTGACTCTTGTTCCACCTTTTCTACCTAGGCCAACCACAATTTGCGCGCGCTACATAGTTCCGTTCCCGAGGGGAACCACATTACCTTTTACATACAGAATAACTAAGAACCCTAAGTGAGGGTCAGCAATTTACATAACAGGAAACAAACATTTTAAATAAAACAGAAAATTTGCAAATACTGACATTTCTACAAAAAATTATTCACACAGAAATTACAATTATATACAGTAAGTTTTGTTCCCTCCAAATGGGACAAAGAATTTAAATGACACACTACTTTGCATAGAAACAAACCATGACATCAAAGTTTGTACAAAGAAAGGAGTATACAATTTTGTTATCTATTCAATCAAACACATTTACAGAAGCTTAACGATGTAATATTAAATGAAACAAAACCAAAATAAATCCGTACAGCATTAGAGTTATGGTGTTACAACTTCACGTTACTAGTATGCTTTGTCAGAATTAGGAACTGTTAACATGCAACAATGTTTGAAGTTAAACATCCAGTCAAGATCCAAGAGAACTTATTTAAACAGAAATTACGAATGCATTGTTATAGTGAACAGACGACACAGTGTTATTGTGTGTGTACATTCTTGCTTGTTAGTTGCACTATTACGTAACGACCATAAGGCCCACATACTTAGAACATGTACCGCTACTGCTAATGAGATTTTTGTTGTGGATTGGCAGGAGACAACCCACGGGGTTTGGACGAAGCCGAAAGGCACGCATTTAAGCTCACGCAGGCTGGCGTGAGGTCTGGAACAGGACAAGGTATTTAGACTTTAGAAAAAAGGTGGTACTTGGTGGAATACTTAACTTTAATCCATTAATGTTGAACGTAGCTCTTGTCTGTACATTCTTTACAATATCAATAGCAACTGATAATGGCGCCTTGCTAGGTCGTAGCAAATGACGTAGCTGAAGGCTATGCTAACTATCGTCTCGGCAAATGAGAGCGTAATTTGTCAGTGAATCATCGCTAGCAAAGTCGGCTGTACAACTGGGGCGAGTGCTAGGAAGTCTCTCTAGACCTGCTGTGTGGCGGCGCTCGGTCTGCAATCACTGATAGTGGCGACACGCGGGTCCGACGTATACTAACGGACCGCGGCCGATTTAAAGGCTACCACCTAGCAAGTGTGGTGTCTGGCGGTGACACCACAATTTTAATGCAACATTTTGGTTCACTTGAAAATAAATTTTGGATTTAAAGTACTTTCTGAGATACATCAGATGACACAGTGGTTAGTTTATGTGACAGCTACACGATTATATCACGACGCTACTAATGAGTGACAATTTACATTGTTGCTTTTGCGGTGTACCTGTTTTATATCTGCACAGTTTTTCTGTATTATTCTGGAAAGTAAAACATGTTTTAGTAGTAACTTTTGTGGTATAGCTACAATGAGACAGCCTTTTCTGTAGCACAACAATACGTTACAGCACAGTACTTACTTCATCACGGCAATAAGCGTAACAACTGCTGGTTGTAAGGACAATTCCAAAAACTTTGTGCGTGCGCAAGTGGTGGTTTATGAACTTGCTATTTTCTCTGCAAGACTCTTCGATGGTGATTGTGCACCTGCACAGTAGCAATAGATGGCTGCTGGCCGTCTCTACAAGAACTATAGTGGGTCTGCATCTTTGATGGCCCACCAATATCATTATCTCTACAAGGACTGCAGTAGGTCTGCCGCTCTGGTGGCCCACCAATACCATAATCTCCACTAGGACTACAGTGGGTCTGCTCTGTGATGACCTACCTACCATTATTCTTCAACTTCGACTGACTCTGCTGTGGGTTTGCTCTGTTGTGGCCTATTACCTCTCTGCATGTCAAGAGTCAGCACTGTCTTTCCGTTGGAAGGACAACACTACTTCTTCAAGACTGCATGGAAAAGCACTACTTCCGTGTGCATTCTCTTTTACTGCTCAGACTTTGAGAAAAAAAAAGCACGGCAATTTTACTGTAATGAATGATCAGGACTGTCTTTATGGACTGTGAGAAAATTTTAGATTCTCACCAACTTTGTATCAATAAGTGTGTGCATTTGATATCTTTGCTATTGTAATTATGAAAAACTTTATCAAATCATTATTGGCCACTGCCCAAAACAATTTGTAAAATTTTTTGTGGGGAGCATGGGGGCTATGCAAGTAGGCTGTTTAGGTTTTTATATTGGTCACGCCACCTAGCACTCTGTATGAAAATCCCTGTGTGTGCTGTGTGCAGTCGGTGGCTAGTTTGCATTGTTGTCTGCCATTGTAGTGTTGGGCTGTTCGCTGTTAACAGCGCGTAGCGTTGCGCAGTTGGAGGTGAGCCGCCAGCAGTGGTGGATGTGGGGAAGTGAGATGGTGGATTTTTGAGAGCGGATGCTCTGGACGTGTGTCCATCAGAAACAGTACATTTGTAAGAAAGGATGTAATGAACTGCTTTATGTATTATGATTTTTGAACACTATTAAGGTAAATAAATTGTTTGTTCTCTATCAAAATCTTTCATTTGCTAGCTATGCCTATCAGTAGTTAGTGCCTTCTGTAGTTTGAATCTTTTATTTAGCTGGCAGTAGTGGCGCTCGCCGTATTGCAGTAGTTCGAGTAACGAAGGTTTTTGTGAGGTAAGTGGTTTGTGAAAGGTATAGGTTAATGTTAGTCAGGGCCATTCTTTTGTAGGGATTATTAAAAGTCAGACTGCGTTGCGCTAAAAATATTGTGTGTCAGTTTAAGCACAGTCATTGTTTAAATTTTTCTAAGGGGACGTTTCAGTATCCTTGGCTTACATGTTGCTCTGTAACAAATAAATTGTATTGTTACGTATGTAATTTGTTTGGTGGATCTGGGATTGAAAAAGAATTGACTTCAGCTTCCTTCGGAGCATGTGTAACAACAAAGTTTCACAGAAAAGCCGACAAGCACAAGATTTCAAGAAGGCACCTTCAGAATGAAGAGTGTTTTCAGTTTTCGGGTCATGAACGAACTGAATATTCAGTTTCTAAGGGCCCAGATTCTAGCCGTAAAACATACTGTGGCTATGTACGAAAATATTTCGTAATCGAGAGACTTACTAGTGATGGTTCTTTCTTGGGGAAGCAAGAGATTGCGTTCAGAGGACACTTTGAAGTTGTAAGTTCCGACAACGAAGGCAATAGCAATGTCTTGAGTAACTCGAGCTTTCAGCTATGTAGGCACAGGTTACAGGTATTCGGGATCACCTGAACAACACTACTGGGTTCAAGGGAACATCACAGTTCGAAACGGATTAATTCAATCGGTTACCAGTGTCATTAATGATAGCATTAAAGAAGAGTTACGATCATCTGAGTTTGTTGCAGTGCAAGGAGATGAAAAGTTTTATGTTTCTTGTGAGTCACAAATGAGTATTATTCTCAGATTTTGTATGCAAGACGGTCCCATAGGAAGATTTATTGATTTTTAGACTGTTTCTAAAACAAAACTCGTCAGCATTTATCAGAAATTGTACTCAATGCACTTGGTGTCTGGCGAGTTGCTGACGAAATAGTGAGTCATGTGTGTGATGGAGCCTCAGTAATGGCCAGTAAACGTGGTGTCAAAAATTTTGTTAAACATTAATGCCCGCGAACTTTATTTTGCACTTTTGTGTTCACAAACTTAATTTAATACTGTTATATTTTTCAGAAATATCAAAGCAGTTAAATTTATCATTTAGTCTCGTAGCATGCCATTCAATTTAGCAAGACCTCAGAGAAAACACAGCTCTTCGAAAATAAAGGATTTAGATTGCCTCAAACATGTACTACACGCTGGAATTTCTTTTCACGAGCTGTTCCGAGAATAAAATAACGGAAAAAATCGCAACACCAAAAATAATTAATGTAGAGCAATGAAACTTCGAGAATAAATTTTTCTAGATAACATATTTAACGTGTGTGTAGTAATTTCGGAATTTTAAGTGAATTTTGTGACGAGAAAGTACATAAATTCCTCGTGGTGTATTGAGCAGGTCGGTGGCTGAAAACTGTGACTGCATTTGGTACCGACAGACTTAATATTTGGCGAGCATTATCGATCTGAAACAATCAGTATTTTTGTAGCTATTACGTTTTCGGGAAATGCAACACCATAAACTTGCTAACGTGAGTGAAAGGGATTGTGAGTGACTGTGTTAATACTAGCACGGGCTTGGCAGTGATACCTGTTCACCTAAGTTTCAGAATAAATTAATTGAGGACAAAATTTCCAACCTTTCATTTCGTATCTCTCCCGAAACGTAGATTAGTGACTTTGATTGCAGCCTGGTTATCGTCGAAGAACAGTAGGTTTCACTCGGCTTTCCTACTGATGATCTGCTGAGACAATGTTCACAGGCAGGTGCAGGTCCGTCGTAAAGGGACGGAAAGAACTGCGCCGCCGCAGCATTCTTGACTAACATCAACTCACTACGTCCAGTGTCATAGGTAAATAACGCTCACGGCCGTTACAGCGTGTAATTAAAGCAAACCCAATTTTCATCCTCATAGTGGCTGTACTAGCGACATTCCTATGCGACTGGGGCAAATTTAAATAACCATCTTTCAAATTTAGAACACGCCTAGCAACTTTCATTTATGTCGCTCAACTCGTTCTTGGTGTTGCATCTTTTTTCCCATCAGTGTATTTGTTGCAAATAGTCAGTAGCTAAGTAGAAATAAATTAAAATTACATCAATGATGAGAAAGTTTTTGACGCATCTCCATTTTTATGACGTCATATCTCCTGAACTGTGTGTTCTGCAATGATACGTGTTTGCATGTACATTCAGTGATGTATGTGTATACTGTGTGCGAAATGTCATGCAAACAGAGTTGGTAGTAAATAAGATATAAATTAAAATATCATTCCTGTTGCGGCAGTTTTACTGTATGAACAGTGAAAATGATGTAAACGATAAACTTATTTCCTTTCATCGTCTAGTGGGAGCTGTCAGCGAGAAAAAGTCTCGCAAATGTTTGAAATTATGTGTAAAGTTGGCTGTAAGTCACTAAGTGCTCTAATTCTCACATGCTGGACGAATCTAGTCAGGCTCTTTGCGTGTCATGAGCAACGTTTCTTTTCCACCCCCACTCTCACTTCTTTGAGGGGCAGGTGGCCCTCATTCCCTCAGTGATTCTATCCAGACAGTAAAAGATGTGTGTATCAGGTTTGGTTGAAATCTATGCAGTGGTTAGGAGATGCGGAATATACATACATACAAAACATACATACACTTCTATAAAATGTAAGGATTTGCATCGTTTAATGTCAAATGAAAGAGGTCCTCCAGTCAGTTTTTCTGATCTTCATGAAGTTTCCTTTGTTCGCTCTTACATCAATTTGGAATTGATAGGGCATAAATTTATTTTCATGCTTGTTATGATTTCTGAATGGCGCCATATTAAAATTAAAAAAAATAAACTGAAGAGTTTCTTTCTTGGTTACATAAAAACGCAAAAAAAGCCCAAAGACGATAGAAGAAGGTCCAGGAATATCGCCAGATATCGGGTTAAAAATAAAATTAAAACTGAAACTGGAACGTAAAATGATACGATTTAGAAAATGGTCTACTATGAGTTCATATAAAATGTGAATAATATATCTTATTATTGAGGAACTGGCTAAGTTTCAGCTTGTTATCATTATATGAAAAAGCAGCACAATATTTTCTTGTTTGCTCTTTTCTTGTCCTCTATTTTTGAAAAGTTTGCTTCATTGTTTTAAAGTGGGAAGAGAACGTGACAGAAAGCTGCATTCGCCAGAAGAAATGTTTATTAACACTATTTCCAGTTTTAGGTAGTTACTGAAAGCAATACTGACAGTTCTGTGGTTTACGTCCAGAGGGATGCGAAGCGTTAATTGTATGCCACACCTTAAAGTATACAGTTTCTTCCAATGAACAGTCGTGAAACAACTTCATAAACTGAGTATAACTATAGCAGCCAAAGCTTTTACTTCTAGGCACATGTCCAACGAACCAGAAGTGAAGCTATACTCTGACACTGTAAGCAAGACAACGTTGGTCGTTGCCGCGAGTGAAAGATTCACAATGACAGAAGTGCAACTCAGTCTGTAAACAAGAAGGAACTCTGCATGCATCCACCAACTCTGTCTTCCCAATTGCGCTTTCGAATTACGGCCCAGGCTGACTGGGTATTACTATTCTGCCGTTGCTTTTGCATTTAGGAGTGTAAATACGTACATGGATATCCCATATCTAGATGTGCGAATGTCAATCGTTATTTTGTTGTTCAAATATTATTAAAAATAGTGAAGTGCAGATTGTTTTCCTCTGCGTTCTAGCTCTCATTTCAGAAACAAATACGCCACATTAACTAAACACATGTTTCTGTGAACTGTCGTTTCATTCACAGACGATCATGCGGACAGCATACTGTTTAGAATAACAAAATGAGTATTGCTCTAAAATGAAGCATAAATAAAATTATTCTAGTAACACCTTATAAAAATAGAACTTTAACAAAGCCAACTGGATTCCGAAGGAGGCACTTCCTGTTACATTAGTAACTTGCTCTAGGACGTGATGCTGACAGCGCAGCTGTGACTTTCCGAATGTACAGCTTTCAAATATTCGCGCGCACCTGTATTTGCTAATATTCACCTCTCTGCAGCCGTACGGGAGACACGGCTTTGCGTATGCGTGATGTAAGGGTGCAGTCGTACAGGAGACACGGCTTTCCGCATTTGCGACGTGAGGGTGCTCTCTAGTCTTGTGAAGTAACTACCCTTCGCGCCGCTGACCGGCGCCACCCGTACATCCGTGGCAGCAAGTCGCATAAATTTTACTTACTTAGAACATGCAAACTCGAGCCGAATGTTAAACGTAAAATATCACATACAGACATAATGCTAGTTCTGGTTGCAATTGCGGAAACATAGAACGTGGCACAAGAATAGGAAAAACATCTTTACTCGTGTGATTCACCAAATTCTGCATCTACACTCCTGGAAATTGAAATAGGAACACCGTGAATTCATTGTCCCAGGAAGGAGAAACTTTATTGACACATTCCTGGGGTCAGATACATCACATGATCACACTGACAGAACCACAGGCACATAGACACAGGCAACAGAGCATGCACAATGTCGGCACTAGTACAGTGTATATCCACCTTTCGCAGCAATGCAGGCTGCTATTCTCCCATGGAGACGATCGTACAGATGCTGGATGTAGTCCTGTGGAACGGCTTGCCATGCCATTTCCACCTGGCGCCTCTGTTGGACCAGCGTTCGTGCTGGACGTGCAGACCGCGTGAGACGACGCTTCATCCAGTCCCAAACATGCTCAATGGGTGACAGATCCGGAGATCTTGCTGGCCAGGGTAGTTAACTTACACCTTCTAGAACACGTTGGGTGGCACGGGATACATGCGGACGTGCATTGTCCTGTTGGAACAGCAAGTTCCCTTGCCGGTCTAGGAATGGTAGAACGATGGGTTCGATGACGGTTTGGATGTACCGTGCACTATTCAGTGTCCCCTCGACGATCACCAGTGGTGTACGGCCAGTGTAGGAGATCGCTCCCCACACCATGATGCCGGGTGTTGGCCCTGTGTGCCTCGGTCGTATGCAGTCCTGATTGTGGCGCTCACCTGCACGGCGCCAAACACGCATACGACCATCATTGGCACCAAGGCAGAAGCGACTCTCATCGCTGAAGACGACACGTCTCCATTCGTCCCTCCATTCACGCCTGTCGCGACACCACTGGAGGCGGGCTGCACGATATTGGGGCGTGAGCGGAAGACGGCCTAACGGTGTGCGGGACCGTATCCCAGCTTCATGGAGACGGTTGCGAATGGTCCTCGCCGATACCCCAGGAGCAACAGTGTCCCTAATTTGCTGGGAAGTGGCGGTGCGGTCCCCTACGGCACTGCGTAGGATCCTACGGTCTTGGCGTGCATCCGTGCGTCGCTGCGGTCCGGTCCCAGGTCGACGGGCACGTGCACCTTCCGCCGACCACTGGCGACAACATCGATGTACTGTGGAGACCTCACGCCCCACGTGTTGAGCAATTCGGCGGTACGTCCACCCGGCCTCCCGCATGCCCACTATACGCCCTCGCTCAAAGTCCGTCAACTGCACATACGGTTCACGTCCACGCTGTCGCGGCATGCTACCAGTGTTAAAGACTGCGATGGAGCTCCGTATGCCACGGCAAACTGGCTGACACTGACGGCGGCGGTGCACAAATGCTGCGCAGCTAGCGCCATTCGACGGCCAACACCGCGGTTCCTGGTGTGTCCGCTGTGCCGTGCGTGTGATCATTGCTTGTACAGCCCTCTCGCAGAGTCCGGAGCAAGTATGGTGGGTCTGACACACCGGTGTCAATGTGTTCTTATTTCCATTTCCAGGAGTGTATATAGAGTTGCCTTAGCCGAACTACCGACGATCATCTAGAGGGTTGGATCCCCTCCTTCGAAAGCGTCAGATTGCAAAGCCTCGGCTACTCTCAGGGTGGAAACTCCGTCTTCGAAGATTGTGTTTGCTCGTCTGCCCGCCGTTTGCTGCTGTCGCTGTTCGTTCGTCTGTCCTCCTGCCTGCTCGCTGTCCATCGCCGTCGTCGTAACCGCTGCCGCCGCCGCTGCTGCCTGCTGTTCGTCCGTCGGTTCGATGCCGCCTGGTGCAAGTCCGTCTGTCCGTCGCCGTTCGTCTGCAACGAGTACTCCGACCTCCACTGTCATCTACACCTCCCCCTCCCCCTCTCCCACAGTCACTTCCTGGAATGCCGCCCCTGGCCTCCCTCCTTACACCTCCCCTTCCCTTCCCACACATACCGATCCCCCTATCTCCTCCCCTTCTGTATACCCACACCTCTGCACCCTTCCTCCAGCCTCCACACCCTCAACAGCTCCCACTACTACCCCCGCCGTCACGTACATCTCTGTTGCCGCCTCTGCTGCCACCCCTCCGGTGGTCGGCTTCCCCTCTCTCACCCACCCCGTCGCTTCGTCATCTGCATCTCCCGCACGCATCACGTCGCGCGGAGCCACCATCGCCACCACTGAACCAGCTGCTTCTCCCGGCGCCTTCACTACGCCACTGGGATCTACCACCCGCCACCTCCCTCTCCTCCCCGTCCCTCCCCCTCCTGCCAGCCTCCAGTCTCCAAAAAAACCCAAAAGCGCGTCATTACCGACTCTGCTCCCGCCACTTCCCACAAAAAGTCAACACCACCTCCCCCTCCCCCTGCCGTCACCATGGACACCACCCCTCCTCCTGCCACCCATACCTCGGCCCCCACCCTCCACACCTTTGTCCTGTCAACTCCCGATCCTAAGTTCCTCAATGCTCGTACCCTCACCATGGAGATACAAAAGTACTTACCTGGTGCTCCCATCTCCCAACTCATGCCCCGCATGGACTCAGTCCTTATCAAGTCCCCATCCCCATCCTTTCACTCAGACCTCCTGCGAAAACTCCCACGAGTTATGTTTGGCCGGCACGCCTCTCTGACACCCTTCCTTTCCGCTTCCACTCCTCGTCAGCCTCAGCCTCCCTGTCGCCCCCCCCCCCCTTCCACCTACACCGCTGTGATCACAGAGGATGAAGTGTTGGTGGAACTGAACTCCCACCCGGACTTGGAAATCCGCTCTGCCCGCCGTACCCACAATGCCTCTGGTCCCACCTACCTCATGCGGGTATTCTCTGAGTCCGCCCCATCCATTGACCATCTCCTCACCCTGGGAGCCCTGATATACCACCGTCGCCACCCTGTTGAATCCTCCAAATCCCCTCCCCAATCCTACTGTTGCCAGCGGTGCCTGATGTACAATGACCACCTGACTCCCAACTGCAATAACCCCCCACCTGTCCCCATTCCAAGGCCTCCCACTTTCTTAAGAACTGCCCAACCTCGCTGCTTCTCCTTCCTGTAATACTTGCAATGGCCCCCATCCCACCTACTCCCACAAGTGTAAAGCTAAACCCCCCCAGCCACCCCTGAGCTTACAATCCCAGTTCATCCCGTCGATCCCCCTGTCCATCCCAACAATTCCCTCCGTCCACCCCCCACGGCCGAACACATCATCCAGTTCCATACCGTTGTACTCCAAAACATTCATCCTTTTCAGTGCCCCACACCTTCCAACAAATCTCCCTTGCTGCTCGCTCTGTTTTTCACCTGAACACCTTCGCCACTTACTCCCACAACCAAGCCCTCTTCACCTTCACCTGCCTCGACACCCTAGTTTAAGTATCTTCCCCTCCCTCTCTTCCCCCCCTTCTTCCCGCCATGGTGCAGCATGAGTATCGCATCCTCTTCCAGAACATTCGCTCCTTCCACTCCTACAAATACCTCCTCATGCACACGCTCTCCCACCACCAGGTCAACACCTTCCTCTTGAACGAAACCTTTCTACAGCCCCACCATTCTGTCTGCACCTCTCCCTATATGCTCCACCGCACTGACGCTCCTGGTCCTCGTGACCAGGGTGGAGTCGCGATTAGCCACCTTAAGCATATCCCCGTCTGGCCACAACCTCTCCTCAATGACCCCACTGAGCACCTTATCCTTAGCGTCTTCATCCCCTCCCTCACCATTACCTGCGCTACCATCTATGTCCGCTCGACTGCTCCTTTTCCTTATGACTTCATCTCACAAATTGACCACACCTTCTCCACCTATGTGATTGCTGCCGACCTTAACATCAATAGCCACACTCCTGCTGTCCTTCGGCGGTGGCATCAGCTCCTCTCCATAATCCAAGGTGACCTTGTTCCCCTTCCCCAGCACACCCGACGCGAAAGTGACACCACCCCCGAAGTTGTCATTGTCTCTGCCCATCTCCTTGAGCGTATCGCTGTCGCCGTCCTTTACCCCACAGGTAGCGATCACCTCTCTGTCCTTCTCCCCATAACGTCTGCTCACCGCCCCCCTCCAGCTCCGCACCCAGCACCCCCTCCCAAGGTCGTCCATGACTATCGCTGTGCCAACTGGGATGCCTACCGGGACTCCATCTCCAGCCAGGTCGAAAGCCACCCTCTTGCCTATCACCATCCTGACATCATCCACGCCTCGTCCTTTCTTCAGAAGGTAATTACTGACGCCGTGGAGGCCCATGTTCCTACTAAAACCATCCACCCACACCGTCCCACACTCCCTCCGCGGGCTGTCCTCCTCCTCCGTGAATCCCGGCCCCTCTATCGCTCCTTCCTGCGCACTCGTGACAGGGATACACTCCAACGCCACCGGCAAATACAGTGACACGTACGGAACCTTATTACATACTGGCGCCAGACCTGCACACCACTCAACGCCACCCACCCTATCAACTCCTCCAAGTACTGGTCCACCTTCCATCGTCTTACTGTTTCCCTTTGCGCTCCCCACTACCCCCTTCTCCATAACGATCGACTCCTTCCTGACAACCTTAGTAAGGCCAACCTCTTCGCTTCCCACCTTTCCGAGGTCTGCTCCATCCCCGATGATCCCCACTTTCATTATTCTCTTTTGCCCACCGTCATGGAACGTGCTGATACCTCGGTCGCTCCACTTGCTCCTAGTCTCCAGTACTTGGGGCAGTTGCCCCCCTCTGACGTAAACACTCCCATCACAGCACAAGACATTAAACTTATCCTCCAGTCCAAATGCAACACGGCCCCTGGTCACGACTGTGTCACCTACCGTCACCTTCGAGAAAGCCCCTATTCCTTCCTGACTGTCCTCGCCCATCTCTATAATGTCATCCTCTCTACTGGCTTCTACCCTGACCTGTGGAAGACCTCCCGCGCCCTCTTATTCCTCAAACCCAACAAACCCCCTTCTGCCGCCTCTTCCTATCGTCCCATCTGCCTCACCTCCGTCTTCAGTAAGGTCTTTGAATCCATCCTCTCCCACCGTATCCATCAGCACCTTACTCAACACCACCTTCTCCCCCTTACCCAGTGTGGCTTCCGACCCTCCTCATCTGCTGATGACCAACTCCTCTACGTTGTTCATCTTTTGTCCCTCCAGCTCAACTCCCGTCGCTCCGCCATTTTTGTTTCCCTTGACCTCCAAAATGCCTATGACCTTGTATGGCATCCCAGTCTCCTCTTTAAACTCCAAACCTATGCGCTGCCTATCAAGTTTGTTCGTCTGGTCGCTTCCTTCCTCTCGCACCGTCCTTCCTATGTCACCCACCACAACACCAACTCCCGTGTCTTTTATCCCCAGGGTTCTGTCCTCTCCCCTCTCCTTTATCTCTTGTATACAGCTGATATGCCCAAGCCACCCCCCACCAGTCCACCTTCTCCAGTACACTGATAACACCGCCTTCCTGGCTGTCTATCCTACCCTTCAACGGTCTCAACGTACCCTCCAAACCCACCTTAACCAGTTCAGCACTTGTTGTAACCAGTGGTTCCTCCGTCTCAACCCCTCCAAAACCCAGGCAATCATCATAGGCCGCACCACTCGCTCCTTTCGCCTCCATGATTTCTACCTCACCCTTTATGGTCGTCCTATCCAGCTCACCGCCACCCTGAAATACCTTGGCCTCACCATCGACCGACACCTCACCTGGACCCCTCATCTCCAGACCGTCCAGCAGAAAGCCCATTCCCGCCCATGCCTTCTGAAACTCCTGTCTGGCCGGACATGGGGATTGCATCCTTCTACCATCCTTCACACCTACAAATCCCTCATCTGTCCTATCCTCTGTTATGCCAGCGTTGCCTGGATCTCCGCCCCCACCCGCATTTACAAGGCCCTCCAAATCCTTGAACGCCATGCGCTCCACCTTGCCTTCCGTATCCGCCTTCCTTCCCCCACACGGCTCCTGTATGAACTGATCCGCTTCCCCCACCTCCTCCTGTTCCTCCAACATCTCCGCATCCTTTACATTGTCCGCAGGCTTGATCCCCCCCACACTCTGGTTTCCTCCTTCCTCTCCACCCCCTGCCCGTTGCCGCGCCTCTATCGCTGTATCCCTCCCTCTCTCCACCACCACAACCTCCATCTCGTTCATCAGGGCAATTTCCAACGCCTCCCCCTCCCGGATGACGAACTTCGCCGTGACATCTACCCTTCCTTCCAACTATAACCTGGCCTTGTTCCCACCCCCCCTCCTCAGGGCCCCCTTTTTCCTTTTCCCTCCTCCTCCCAGAGCGGATTTGCCTCCATCCCCCCCCCCTCCCCTAACACTCTGCACCCCATACTTGCTTCTTTCCTTCCCACATCCCTCCCTACCTGGCCCTCTTCAGCGCGCCCTCCGCTCATCTCCCCCATCTCTTCCCCTCCCTCCCTTCTTCAGGTCTCCCTCATCTCCTAGCGCCTGGCAGATCCTCTGTATTGATCATCATCAGTGTGCCGCATCAGTGTTGTGTTTAGCGCTGTTTCTCCTGTGCGTCCAGAGGTGTGATTTTAATTGTGTTCGCCGTCAGTGTTACGTTATGTGCTATGCCATCCGTCGATACCTTTATGCTCCAGTCATACTGTGCCTTGTGTTCTTTTAATCGCCGCAGTGTGTGGCTTTTTGTGTGTGCTACTTTTAAACAGTTTTTTATCTCCTTTTTACAGTCACCCCGTTTTTTTTGTCTATTGCCTTCCATGATGTTACCCCTTTTTTATATCTATGTTCACCATATTCTCTCCTTTGCAATTTTTAAATGTTTTCTATTGTTTGTTCTATGTCTTTCGTCTGAAGAGCAGCGCATATGCTGCTGCCAGCCCACCCCGATGGGGAATTGAAATACAATAAAGAAGAAAAAAAAAAAGACCTACCGACGGCGGTGAATAGGCGATTATCATCTGCATCTTGCGATTGATGTCTGCTTCTAATTTTTGGAAGGCTGTATAGCTTCATTATGTAATTAACGTGGCTCTGGATACGAATAGTGTACTGATAATTGTCTGCAGATATGCGTCGAGGATGGTGGGGGTCAGACTACCACAGTAACTTTTGATGTAAATAAGTTGTTCTTTGTTATTTGGGCAGCGTGGTCTCAAGCGCTTTGTCAGGATTCGCGAGGCTCGCCCCGTCGGAGTTTCGAGTCCTGCCTCGAGCGTGGGTGTGTGTGTTGTCCTTAGCATAAGATAGTTTTAGTTAGATTAAGTAGTGTGTAAGCCTAGGGACCGATGACCCCAGCAGTTTGGTCCGATAGTATCTTACCACAAATTTCCAAATTTTTCTGTTTGGCTATTTGGGCAACGAGATAACTGATGGCTAAAGTAGAGAGGATATAACATACAGACGGCTCTTCCGAAGAAGAGACATTTGTTGCTGCCCCTTCTCTCTCTCTCTCTCTCTCTCTCTCTCTCTCTCTCTCTCTCTCTCTCTCTGATACTACTTCCTCTTGTCCGTCTTTATGTGCAGGCCAACGTCAGGAACCTCTTGATTCATTTTTATCTGTTTTTGACTAATGGATACACTGATTCACGAGAAAGGGTACTGTATACAATTTACAAATATTTCATATGAATTGTCCGAATTATGATTAACTAAAGTTTAATTATGAAAACGACACCACTGCCTCCTACCGAACAACTGCCATAATTCGAGAGAGGAGCAGTCACTTGAGACAGCAGAAAGAGTGACACAATTTGTATCTGGCGTGATCTAACGGTATAGCGTTTGGCTTTGAACTATCGAATCCCGGATGAGCCAATTTTTTCCACTGTGCCTGGAATCCTTACATTCATCTCTCAATCACGAGGAGATTCGCCAGAAACGAAACTTGATTCGGATCGTGCGTTACGCTGTAGCTCCCCGTTTTCCGGTTGAATAACTAGTTAAGGACTTGCATGTCGCCTGATACCCAATTTATTGCAATCGTTTCGGAACAACTGAATAGCAAAAATAACATGTGAAACAAAATGCTTCGATTTTAAATATTTTATGCATATAGTAAAATGCAACACGGGATGCACCTTTGCTTCGTTTATATAAACAAAGCTTTACATCAGCGCAACTTACGGTTCAATATTTTCATAAGTCAAATATAATTGCGAACACAATTCTCTGCGTCCTGGGGGAAAAAGGTATTATTTGTTTTGACACTTCCAAATTGTACAGAAGACTGGTAAAAGAATCTTCTTTGACGACGCACTTCGAAATACGACAATTTCAGACTGCCGATTTCTGCTTCCCTCACATTATCAGTTGCAACGTGCGCTCTTATTTAAGCACAAATCTTTCGATTAACGGACAGTGAGTTACTCAGCTTACAAGTATTCTAATAAACACGACCAATAACGAAAAGACAACCGCCCCCATACATGACGTCAGAGCTATAGTCTGTAGTAATAAAATATTTTTAACAGATATCGTCCCTGAAATCGTTTGAGAATAACTGCATAGCGGTAAAACATGCGAATACCAAATATATGATGTTTTTTTTTGTGTTTCAAGTAAATTTAATTTCCGAAAAACTACTTCAGCTGCTTCACTTCGTTTACATGCAATACGTCCTTTCAGCAGTGTTGGAGATGATTCAACTTTCAGCTTTCTGCTTTCCTTGAATCTAACCTGTATGTGGACATGGTTCTTTATGTGGCACAGTGAAGTCTTCCATAAGAGTCCACGGAAAAGAATTGCGGCAATGAGTCTCAACAATGCATCACGGTACGTACTAAAGCTTCACACGGCCTGAAAATGTACATCATGCGTGTTCTCTGTTCTACCACAGACAGCCTCGCCGCGCGGGATTACCCGAGCGGTCTCAGGCGCTGCAGTCATGGACTGTGTGGGTGGTCCCGCCGGAGGTTCGAGTCCTCCCTCGGGCATGGGTGTGTGTGTGTGTTTGTCCTTAGGATAATTTAGGTTAAGTAGTGTGTAAGCTTAGGGACTGTTGACCTTAGCACTTAAGTCCCATAAGATTTCACACACAATTTTTTCAGACAGCCTCCGATACATACTGAAACACTCACGCGCATGTAACTCATGATTCGCATACAATGTTTAGATATATTGGAAACATAACTTACGTCACGATGTGCTCCCATCATTGCGATGAGATGTCACTCCAAACGCCATTTTTACAGGGAAGACACAACATTCACGCCTCCAGACAATTTCCCTGCCTTGCCCTGCTTTCACCCCATAGGTTTTATGAATGTGATGATATTTACTTACTTAAAGATGTTCTGTGAATAATTTTATTCGTAGCCTGCAAACAAAATACGGTGCGACAGTCGTCTAGTCGTTTATACTTAACGCTACCCATGCGAAGCCAGGCCGGGTTACTTGTGAAATATAAATTTAAATATTGGGAAGCCTTTGATGGAGTTTAGACGTTCATGGAAGTGAAACAAAGGCGATAAGCAGTTCTGACAAGAAAATAAGTTTTTCAAATGTGGTGTTACAGAAGAATGCTGAAAATCAGACCAGTAGATCGCGTGCCGGATGAGGAGGTACTGAGTAGAATTGGGAAGAAAAAGGAATTGTGGTACAACTTGACGAAATGAAGGGATCAGTTGCTAAGACATTCAGAGACTTATGGGGAACATCAGTTTAGTTTAGAGGCAAGTGTGGGAGGTAAAAATCGTAGACAGAGAGCAGGATATGAATACAGTAAGCAGGTCCCAGGGGATCTAGGTTGCAGTAGCTATTCGGAAATGGAGAGGCTCGCACAAGAGCCAGTAGCGTGGAAAACTGCTTCAAACCAGTATTCAGGCGGAAGACCACAACCACAACCATAACAACAGCAACAGCAACACCACCACCTACTGCTGCTACTACTACTACTACTACAAAAACGGACGTTTCAGTTTACAGACGTGTCAAGTCACAAGAACAAAATTTTATAGGTGACACAAAAAGCTATTGTATCTGATAGAACAGATGGTTATCCACTCACTTCTAGAAGTGCATGAGACTTCTGTAAACAATATAAACATTGTACTCCAGATTCAGGGGGTAGATGCAAGGGACCTATCTGACCCCATTCCGGATACCTATGGTGAGGCATGAAGCGTCTTGACATTACACAGTTGGCTGCGAATAACCACAGAAGACACTACAGAACACCAAAATAAGCAAATACGAGCTAAATGTGGAAAACGAAATGAGAACATAAACAATAAGACCAGAAAGTAGCAACAGCTATGAGTGGAACCGGTAGCAGACAACGACCATATACCAACATACAAGTGAATGAGACTGTAAATAACGAATCGTGTGGTATACAGCACCATAATATGTAAAACAGAGCTTCGAGGAGAAGAAAATGAATGCTAGATACGTATCAATCAACGTTATCACTGTTACCAGTACACTATAATGTTCGTCCGGAGGCTTGTAAGGAGTTAGGAAACAATATGCTAGTTAATCACACTCTTCTTTGTAGTATAGATCGTGTGAGGTACTACTCGCGCAGTTCAATCTTAGAATAGGCGCTGTGGCTGATGGAGGCTACCGTTTGTTTCCTTTATCGTTATGTCACCCGCTTCGCCCCATATGAGAGGGGGCGGGGGGAGGGAGGGAGAGAGGGGACTATCGCGGGTACAAAATTACGCTCCTGAGACAGGAGTATTAAAAAATACAACGAAGATGAAAACATATTATTAAGGGGTAATAACTTTACGTACGGTTATAAAAATGTAAAGGATGAATTCGTCGGCGTTTCCATAAAAAAAAAAATATTTTCCTTTTTAAATTAAAATCAAAGGACTAAAAGACGAAAAACAAAAATATGTACATCTAAAAACAAATGTAAGAAAAGGTGAGATCCTTTTAAGGAGCAGTAGTGCACTTTAACTTAAAAGCTGAAGGCCCTACACGGGGCCGGCTGGAGTGGCCAAGTTGTTCTAGGCGCTACAGTCTGGAACCGAGCGACCACTACAGTCGCAAGTTCGAATCATGCCTCGGGCATGTATGTGTGTGATATCCTTAGGTTAGTTAGGTTTAATTAGTTCCAAGTTCTAGGGGACTGATGACCTCAGAAGTTAAGTCCCATGGTGCTGAGAGCCATTTGAGCCATTTGAACCCTACATGGGGAGAAAAGGATTTGAGCAGAAGAGAATGTGTTCTATACGGTTGAGGGGTGCACGGAGGAATATATAGTGGCCCGTTAGCAGGAAACTATGGGGATGAAGGTAGGTGTTGATGTGGATAGTGGGAAGACAAAGGGTGGCAAGGGATTTGGTACTTTGGTAGGGTAATGGTATCAGGAGTAAGGGGATGGGGAGACATGGAGAGGGAAAATGAGAGGGAATACCTGATTTGGAGTTTGTTAGATGAGGAAGAGTAGTAATAGGTAGGACAGTCGAAGCTGATCTCATAGTCTGGGAGGTAGTCGGTTGAAATTGCATTGGGATAGTACATGGAGTGTGTAGATGTATGGACACTGGGAAGTGTTTTTAAAGATATGGCAGCACCCTGGATTGCTAATCAGAGGGCTAACGATAGGGTTATTCGAATCTAGTTTGCTGATTGTGTAGCATTAGCGAAGGTGTTTGATGTGATTGACGAAGAGTTGGAATTTGATGAGATGGTTGAGGATCCACATCATGGTAGGTAAAAAGGATCCGCAAAGCAAGGTGAAGTGCATGATGTTCAAGGATTTGAAGGGACTTACCGAAATTCGAAATTTGGTGGGGCAAAGATCTATGCAACATTTTTATAGGAGAGGATGAGTTGGAACAAGGTTTTGTAAATGTGAAGACTAGCGGAGGGGTTCTATCTCAAAGTTCGGCCAACTAGTAGTTTTAGGCTATTGTGGGCTTTCTGTTGGATGGTCAGTTGGTGAGGTTTCCATTTTAGTTACCACACGAGAGTTAGTCCAAGGTGTTTTAGTATGTTAGTTAAATGGATGGTGATGGGAAGTGCGTGTAGTTCATCCTATAATTGTTGCCTGGGTTATGGAGGGAATGCTCTTGAGGAGCCATTGTTTCCATTGATTGAGGTAGATTTTGACAGATCGTTAGGATTTCTAGAATTTAGGGTACAGAGTGGGGAAAGTGGTGTCATCAGCATACTGAAGGTGAACTGGCGGAGGTGGTTTGGGCATATTGACAGTGTAGAGAGATAAACGAGAGGAGAGAGGATAATGTCTTGAGGCATGCCTACAGTGGGATAGAAGCTATAGGAATAGGTATTATTAATAGTGACAAAGGATGAGCGATTAGATAGGAAAAATGCAAAGTGGCAGAATAGTTAATTGAAAGTGTGTAAGTCTGGAGTTTTATGAGGAGACTGGATTGCTAAAGCCGTCATAGAATTACTCTAGGTCGAGGGGCCAAAAATAGCGATTTATGTTCGTTCAGCTGGTGGGATAGGAGATGAGCAACGGACAGGATCTGGTCATCAGAGAAGTTAGGACAGAAGCCACACTAGGTGACAGGAAGGAAGTGGTGTTGGTCCAGGTATTGATGGATGCTTCAGGGAATGATAGATTCGAAAACTTTGCAAAACACTGAGGTGAGGTTGATGAGGCAGTGTGAGGATGTTAGTGTGGATTGAAGAATACTAGGATTTTGGAAGATTACATTGTTCAGGGTAATAATCAGCAGAGAAGAGAGTGTTGTTGTTATGGGTTTCGATGTTGACTAAAAAAGGAGAGGTTACCCTCTTTGAGGTGTTGGTAGGTAATGCACTCGTGACCAGGGGAAGTTCAAATGGTTCAAATGGCTCTGAGCACTATGGGACTTAACATCTATGGTCATCAGTCCCCTAGAACTTAGAACTACTTAAACCTAACTAACCTAAGGACAGCACACAACACCCAGTCATCACGAGGCAGAGAAAATCCCTGACCCCGCCGGGAATCGAACCCGGGAACCCGAGCGTGGGAAGCGAGAACGCTACCGCACGACCACGAGCTGCGGACGACCAGGGAAGTCTTTTGTTTTATGTGAATTTATCGTTTGCTATGATTGGTGTGTTTAATTCTGGCTGTGATCTCAGAGCGAACCTCGGTTATTGTGGCAGTGAGGGTACGGTGATGGTGAGAAGTTTTAGGTTGTTTGACCTGGGGGGTGGTGTTGAAGTGAGAGAGGTATAAGGGCGAAATGTGATGCATGGGATTTTGCGCAGAAGATCATATGGAAGTTGGGGTTCATGGATTTAATAACTGAAGTTTTGTGGGGTATGAATTGGGCATTATGGGAAGGTGTGGGCCATACTTCTTGATGTCAAGAGTGAGCGATTTGTCATTAAGGAATCTGGGATCAGGATAGGATAGGATGAATGTCTGAACAGTCAGGGAAGGAGGTGCAGGAGGGTGGGGAGGTGGTGTTCATGTGTCCAATGGGATCGTGATTGGTATGGGCTTTTTGGGAACAGTGCTAATAGTGGAGGTTTGGGTGGTTCTGTGGTTTCTTCGAGATAGTGGGATAAAGCAGAATTTGGGGAACTGGAGATGGTGTCACAGCTTGTTGACTGAGTGAGAGATATTGCAGCTTGTGGCGTTGCACAGTAGCACGGCGAGATATTATCTGTGCTGGTAACGGAGCATGGTAAGTGGTCGGCGTGGGATAAATTGGAAGTGGGGATAAGCAAAGTAAATGGTAGAAGACACGAAAGGTACGGTAGGCGAAACAAGTGATTGCAGATGGGGACGAGACTGTAGGAGGGGGATGGTGGACGTAAGGTGGTGGACTTGAGGAAGTGTTCCACATAGTGACAGTAGGAGGAGGGATCTGGGTGGTATAGATGAGTGAAGTAGTAGGAGTGTCCGCACTGGGATAGGGAGACAGGGCACAGGGCGTAGATGATTATTGCCGGCGACTAATTGTCGCCGAGGTGATGGGGATAGAGACGGCGACAGTAACGGTAGGGGAGGAGACAACTGCGAAGACAATGACGACGATTCGCAGGGGAGGGCTGGGGGGTAAGGATGATGATGCACACGCACACACACACACACACACACACACACACACACACACACGCGCGTTAAGGTAGAATCTAAGTAGCCTCGCATAACAGGTACTGTTTGCGAAGCACAGGAGAGTTCTCCTACCAGTCTGTGCAGGACGGGAGTTGGGCAAATGGACAACTATCTATCTAGAACCAGGGACTGCCCCGGCCAGTCTAGTCAGTAGACGCTTTGAGCAAGGGAATCCAACTTTGGGATGATGGAAGCGACCATAAATGCATTTTCCATTTATGGTTGCTTCGATCAGCCACCGCGCCAAGTGTCAGCTTGGATTGTGCAAATAGTAAAGCGGAATTTATTGTATTAGCATGCAAAAATAGATCTCACAGAATCAATATTTTATTGCCAAAATGAAATGCGGCAGGTATGTAAATAGTTTTCAGTTTTTGAAAATCGAAGGAATGGTTTGTACAGTCATTATTCTACCAAATTTTCCAGCAAGCAAAAGAAAGAAGACATTTGACTTAAAGCTGAGCTGGCACAGCTAGGGTCGTTCTGATCGATATTTCTGTTTCAATACCTGTTGTCTCTGTCCCGATATCATGTTTTCGTTAATTTCATAATATCACAAAATGTATCGCCATTGAAAGCAATAAAAGATATACAGAAAAAATATTTATCATTGAAATACTTACTAATAGTCAAATAAATTACATTTGAAAATACAGCGATACTTCTCTTTAAGCCTTTCCATGCAAGTTTTATGAGAAGTGAATTTACGTAGTATCTATGTAGTATACAGCAGAGTCACGTGCTGTAGGAAAACCTGCACTCCATGCAGACAATCAGATCCGAAGAATATACTGCAGTAGTATTAAGCATGTAGTTGTAAAAGTGGTTCTACTAATCAAATGTTTGTGAATTAAATGTACCTGATGGAATGTATTAGTACTTGTATTTTTCAAGTCACTTTTCTTGCTGTTTTGAGTTACTGACGCACTGAGAATCTGGCAAACATACATATATGTTCATACTCGACAAACCACAGTGAGGTGCATGCGAAAAGTTAATTAGCATTGTACGGAGAGGCAGTTTACCCATACAGCACATGCAGCACAAGCACATGCACATGCTGTTAGGAGCCTCGCAGTAACACAACGCAATTTTCGGGGAAAAATACAATTGAAATTATACTGTCAACGATTATATTGGCATTACAGTGCTGTATTTTATAACACGAGAAATATAGATGATTGACATAACGGTGTATGTACTTTCGACAGGAGCAGATTCAGGGAGGGCCGGGCCGGGCCGGGCCGGGCCGGGCCGGGGCGGGCCAGGCCGGGGAGGGGGGGGGGGCGTAATTCCCCCTCCCTCTCATTAACAACAGGTTAATCAAAGCATTTAAATCTTTACGTACATCAGTTTCCAAATTTCCCAGTTAACTTTCAGACAATGTCGTCAAAGCGTTGACCCTTCATGTGAATCCCTGTACTTTGTCGTTTTGCGGCAGGTTCGTATTGACAACTCAGTCTCGTAACACATGATGATTTTTTCCAAAAAAGACTTCTCAGAGATTTGTACTTCAATCAAATCGCGGCAGACGTCCATACATAGTTACTTTTCTTTGAGAGTCAGGATATGCGGGACAAACTTTGCACACACTTTTCTATTCTCAAAAACGTTCTGAAGAATGTCTTGAATACTTGATTTAGAGATGTTGCACCACTGCGTCAACACATTACGGCAACAATCCCTCTAGTTAACACCGTTTGCTCACAACTGACTTGTTGAATGCACATCTGTTGCTCACAGTTGTTAGTTCAAGCTGCACCATAATTACTGCGTTGACATCGCTTATGTGTCAGGAATAAAGTTAGTCCCGGAACATTTTGGACGGATGTTTACAAGTAGGACACTGAGTGACATGAGACAGAAATTGAAAGTCTCTCCACGAAGAGAAAATAGCAAAGTCTGACTTTCCCGAATACAGGTGGAAAGACTGAAAGGAGAAGCATTCCCCATCGTTTACACCATCGTACGGCCTTAGTTTGCATGTCTGTTTTGACAGTCGTAGTGCTAAATGAAATACTGATAGTACTGAGCCCACGATTCACTCTTACGGCACGTAGATTATGACATTGTCAGATTTGGTTGCTGTTATATATCACGTAACAAAATCTGTGACCAAATTTCAGAAAACATTCCTCACACATTGAGGAAGGAAATAAGTTACATGGACATGGATCCAGAAACGCTTTATTTCCATGTTAGAGCTTGTTTTTTATTTTTCTCTTGAAAATTTCATTAATCATGAGAAACACACAGGACAAGAACGTATCAGCACGATATGAAAGAATTTCCTAAACGGATTATTCAAAATGCCCTCTGTTAGCAAGAATAAATGCATCAACCCATCGTCACATTGAATCCCATGCTCCTTATGACGATGATCAATTGCTTTAAATATTGTCCTGTCGGGCATTGCCGTTCTGGAAATCTCTCCTGACACAAACGTCGAGGGCCACAGCCATTACCATCTGCTAATCCATACAACAAATGGCGACTGATGACGTTAGCAGTTAAGTCCCCATAAGATTTCACACACACACAACAAATGGCCATCTGCCAGCTTCACATGTGTGTTCATTTCCACTGCACCGTATATGAAACCAAATCCGTAATGGACACTAAACAGTTGATACTACGAGCTTGATGCTGGTAGAGCAATGTCAACACAAGCATGAAGTGAGTCACCTGAAGGAATTTTGCGAGGTCACCCAGACGAACCATCGTCCCCCTCGCCCTTTGACAAATAAGATTCAAGTTCCCCATCCCCCTTCTCATCCTTTGGTAGTAGAGTAACTGAGTGGGCAACGTCAGTATTTTTCTGTGCGCTGTAGGCAGAGGATCAGGTTTGTTTGACCTCAGGGTGTGGGTATTTGTTGTAAACAATAACAATAAATTAAACGTACAATTATTGTAATTATGCAAGTTCTCATTTTAGTTCTGGGCTCCATTCTGAGAGGACCACAGTATGTGTAATCATTATAAATAGTAAATTAATTATATTATTATTCGAATAACTCAAATTTCGTCATTTGAGGCATGTATGCTGTAGTGATAGGATTAGATTGTGGGTATTTGTTATGAATAGTACATTAAATTTATTATTATTTCAATTACGTAACTTCGTGAGTAATATTTTTGCAATTTTAGCAATTTTTGAAATACTTCTAGCTATTAAGATGCAAGTAAATATAAGATGCGATCATAGTTTCCCTACGAAAGCCACACTAACCCCTTGCAAAATGTGGGTGCTTACATATCCGCATCGGAGTCGTGCTGTTTTGCATATATGCTGCAGCGTTGCTCTCAAATGGAAACTTCTTGATCGCCCTTTATACGATGTTAAACAATTTCCACAATGCATTGTTCACACCATCGCAGACCCTTAAATTTTTAAATACTACACCATGATATTTAAATATATAAACTCTTGCTACATACCACATCTACTTCATACCTACGTTACCAGTGTATGTGCTGACATAATTTCTGCAGTGTGTAATTAATAACAGCTACGCTATTGCTCAGACTTAAAATGTTAAAGAAATGCCACAAGAGGACATTTAAACAAATGACTATCGCTAAGTCATCCCTACATTACTAGTGTGTGTGTGTGTGTGTGTGTGTTCGTCAGGATAGAAGTCAGGAGCGGAGGGCGTTGTAAAAAGACAATTAATTGAGTGGAATGGACCCAGTTTATTCTTGTAATGATGGTACAGTGGTGCCTACGTAGGGCTGAGCAGCCCCAAGAGGGGTTGCCGTCTGCTCATCAGAGAGGCAGAGACTAGAGGAGCGACTACTCGGGGCCGGGGTCAGAAGCTAAGAGAGCGCGGAGCTGTTTCCAAGCCGCCCTCGCCGCTCCCGGCCGCGTCCCCACGTGATCACACGATTAGTCTCTGATTGGAGGATTGATTCCGCCAACGCGCCTTGCTAATAGCGTGCCCCCGTCAGCGCAACCAACCCGTGGGACTTGAGTCTGACCGAGGAGCACGTGGCAGGAATGTGCCGACCATGGTCTTCCGGCCAGCACCTTCCACCACAGTATGCCCAAGCCAGCTACGGCCGAACATTATGCATTGAAAATTTATTTAAATAAAATTTTGTCGGCAATGATCCCTCTTGGGGGGTCTCCTCCCTGCACATCCTTTCCCCTTCCGAAGAAGGCTGTCTGGATGAAAATGAATGAGCTTATTCTAATTGATTATTCCATTTAAAAAATATATGATCATTATGAAGGGTCCCATAACATAGTGAGATCAATATGTGCAAAAGTTACAAAGTGGCCTGAAGGGCCTGAAGGAAGGCTCTTGAATAACAAACTTGTGAAGTTGGTGCGACGACAGTGGAGCGGCACCATGCTGTGAGTGTGTGTCGGCGGTATCAGTGGTGGTGGGTACCCAGGCGATGATGAGGGGCACCGGAGCACAGCACACTGAAACACTCCACCCTCGTGGGGGTGAGAGAATGCTCCCAGGCCTAACAGTCACAAGGGGGTTTTTCCCCGTAATATTACTTTGAATTCTTAAATCTAGGATTACAATGGTAATTGCCCAAGTGGGTGAATGAGAACATTACAAAATGACAAAAATTTAAAGAGAAAACAAAATGACTTACATGAGGGTTAAAACTCGACAGTTAAATTGTGATTCCATAGACTTTACATAGAAATACAAATCCATTACAAAATTAGTTCATTGACCTGACACCTAGGCTACAACTTAATTCTAAGGGGGGGTCATGCCTGATCGCATGCACCAAGGTTGGCAGGTAGTTTCAGGTGTGATATTCACCTTCAGGTTGTGGGGGTGGTACTATTTCTCGGAAGGAAGTGAAACATTTGCAAAACCCTCTTTTACAGAGTATCCAGGATACTATAATCAGAATCATTACAATGATTATTACCGAACCAGCGCTGGGTAATACAACGGTGGTTAATCGCTTGGTTTGGTGCCAATCAGCAATATGTGAGGCCACTCGGTCAAGAGCAACTTGGTTGTGTTCCTGGGTAAGGAGATGATTGATCGATTGGAGTAGATCTGAATCATTGGTATCCGGTAAATTCTTTAGCTTCTCATGGTGATGGAGTTTAAAAGAGAGTTCAGGAAGGTATAAGGTAAATGTGGGAATGGTGACATGAAAGGTAGAGTGCAATTGAGCTGATATCCTCATAGAAGCAGCGTATACGTCACATCTTGAACTATTATACACTAGGCCACTAGACGCTGAACGCGGAGGCAGTACTACGCAGCGCAGGCTAAGCGTAACTCGCTGGAAGAATTTTTCAACCTGCTATGGGACGAAGACCAAGTGTCGTTAATAAATTTGAGATTTTGTACGAAGAAAGTTTTTTTTTTAATGAATAAAATGAGAAGGAATCCTGTGATCGCGGTGTAAACCTGCACAGCCTAGGCACCTCCCACGCATTGGCCACTACGCAGGGGCACCCACCCCGCTAAGGCTCGACACGGCGAGACAGGTGAAATACTTCATAAAATTCAGAAATAATATTGAGTGGTTTTTCAGCTGTAGAAAACCCGAATGAAGGTAGGACAACTCAAGTTAACCCAATAATCATAGGATCTTTACTTACAGAAGTGGTCAATAGAGAGATTAACTGTACTGAAGTCGGAAATGAATGTTAGCGAGAGCGAGTCTGTTGCTCGTGAATACAGAGGCTGGGCGTGAAGCAGTGGAGGCGGCGCAGCGCAGCTTTATCAGCGCTGAGCCGGCAGAGTGCTGAGCTCAGATAACAGCGTCGGAGAGCGCTAGTGGCTCTGCGTCCGAGACTAAGACATTGTAAGTGCAACTAAAAAGTAACAGTTTATTGCAAAGCAATAATAAACGAATAGCTGATGTCACAAAGACGTTTGATTCCATTTTAACAACTTAAGTGTTCAACAGGTTGTTGATTAAAAGAACTGCTACTGAACATAACGTACATACGTACGTACTTCCCTTTCCCCTTCCGAAGAGCGGAGGGCATAAACCAAAAAAGCCTTGTTCATGTACTTAGTATATGACAATAGAGGTCTGGTAACATCAACAAGTTACACCAAGGAAGTGTGGATATGAACAGTGTGAGTGTGTTGTAAGTTGTTACTGGGCGTATGAAGTGTTGTGTAAATGTGTGACTAATGGTAGCTGATGGCGGATACGAACTGAAGGCCAATAGGTGCTATCAGAGATACTTCCAGTCCAGAAACAATGAAAACTAAAAGGGAATACCGAATATGGCACAAAAATAACGTATAACCATAAGGTGTACTAACATTAATCATAACTATAAATTGATAACAATAAAACATGACATTGAAGTAATAATAATTGACAAGAAATAAAATAAAGGGAATATTTCCCGAACATAAACTTCCGAATCGGATACGAAATCCGTCAGGGGATGTTGTTTTTTAGTCGGTTGACGAAGTGCATAAGGGACTACGTCAGTAGAATCCGACAGTGTGTGTATATAACAACATTGTTCTTAAAAGTGCAGTTTGCACTGTCAGATGGTGAAAAGCAACTAATCCGTTCAGCAACGGAAAAGGCTGCCATCTGGGGAACGGTATCTGAATCTTTGGCAGAATCCGATGATTTTGCAATGGAATTGCCATGTAGAAGAAAATAGCAATGTATAAAATGTAATAAAAGAGCGTCTGGGGCTCAGTTCATTTGTGGTTGAGTGCCAAAGGCGTAGTGTGAGCGCAAATTGTCTCACGGTGATTGATGTATGAATTGTTTTGTGGTCAACCGAGGAGCCTAGGATTCGGTGACGTGTAAGTACAAGTTCGCGGTGCGTATGAGCTACCTGCGAGTGACTCGACTAATAAGTTCAGCAGTGCATTAGCGCAATCTGCAGACTTGGATTGATGATTATATAATTTGCAGGGCAATGGGGCAACCTGCGGACAGTGCTAAGGCAACCTGTCTAATAATTGAGGGGTAGGCAGTGCATTGGAGCTATCTGCGATACCGTGGTTCAGCGGGCCTAAGGGCGTCCGTCTGACTTGATAAGAATTAGTGTAGGCACATGGGTCTCCTGCGATACATGTAATAAAAGTATCAGCGGCGTTATTAGCGACCTGCTGTACTAGGAAAATGTCGACTGTTCAAGCAATAAAAATAGCTCTGAAGCTAGAATAGCATATATGCATAAATAGCGTCACTTTTTGTGCGCGCAGTACATAACACTACATAAAATGAAAATCATGAACTATAAATCACTAGCGCTAGCATAATGACATAATTAAACACAATGACATACATTGACAGGAAAATAAAAACACAATGATGTATAATAATAACGCTGTAAGTAGTCGGAACGCTCAACGTTAACATGTAACACTGGCCACCTGGGGCTGGCTACTAGGCTGCGTATGTGTTATATTTAAAATTGACGATAACAAATTGAACTGAAAGGACAACTAGGCACAGTTCCCGTAGCGCTTACATCACCGGCTAATTAGAGGCAAAGTACGTATCTCAAAATGGATCATCGGCCGATATTTTGGGGCAAGGCTGCAACAAGGGAGAGCAATATCTCGGTGTAAATGGGTGGTAAGATTAAAAGACCGGTACTGTCGGAAGAGGGTACCTAACATGTTGTAGGGGCCTCCTCATCGACAGAAGAAGGAAAACAGGATAGAACAATGACCACGGCGGTAGAGTAAAATAAATGGGGAGGGCAAAAATAACTGCGTAGCAACCAAGGAACAATCGCCCACCGATATACGGCAGCCCGGACGATTGGTCGTTTGTGCCTCGTCAGTAGCGTGAAAAACCCGTGGCATTGCATTGGTTTGCCCATATCTGGCCTTGTCCAAGGAAGATAACGTTAAATGTCCTCATAGTTCGATGTGTAAGAGGGTTAGGGCTTTAGTTTGTAGCTTATACAATGAATCAAAGCAGTAGTGAAATTTCACTTATAGCATTGGCAGACTAAGGTAAGCAGAATAATGTAAATCGTTAAGAACTTCGTGTGATTTATCCAGCTAATGTGAAACAAAACAAGGAATATAATTTAAACAATGAATCACATCTACTTAATATTTATGTTAAGATTTATTGGGATGTTTGAATGAATTTTGTTTGCCGTGTCTTCCGGCTGCATGAAAGAAACCAGCTTGGAGCTGTTAGCGAGCGCGAAGCGCACGCGTAGGTGCGGAGTAGGCACCGGCACGTCAGCGGTTATGTGAGACGGCGTGTAGCCGCGAGAGACCGGCCGCTACTGCAGCGACAAATATCACGCGCTTAGCGTGTACCAGGAATAATGATGAATTATAAATTGCTAATTATCTAGAATAAGAGTTTTTTAAAAAGGCTGTTAGTTATATAAAATGATGATAAATACATTGTAGTCTGTCATACATGGAGGATAGGGCAGTAATTTGCGGTTTGTTTTTGTAACTACTAGGACGCGCGGCGTGTTGAGACGCTGGAGGCGGCAGTGCACGTGGTGATAAGATACGTCATCGCGCGGAGCGCTGTTACTGGCTGAGAAAAAATGATGGCCGCTGGCCAGTTCTTGGCGAGGAGAAGTGACAGCGCTGAAGAGAGGAGGGGAGGCGACAGCTGATGTGTTGCCCCTCCAACAACTGGTCCTGTAAACAAAGCGTACGAGGCGTATGCATTTCAAGCCCTGGCTTTTTCTGTTCCGATTACTTACGATTAGCTGCAGCAATTACAGAACTACGACATATAGTACAATACACTAGACGTCAACGTAACAAGTATTAAGAAAAGCTCGGAGTAAAAATACTCCACATGTACTGGTTTGCCAAATAGATGGCAATAGAGGACATTGAAGAATATTATTCGGAGTTAGCAGCCGCGGTTCTGCCAACACAAAGTGTAATGGTTGCATTTGAGGCAAGTCAGTTGCGTGACGTCTAATGCATGGCATTGCTTGCAAAACATAAAACATAATCATACATATGAAAATGAGCAAAAATACATGACAGGACTGGAAATTGACGTTTGAGAATGGCTGGGAACTCCGTCTTGCTTCCAAGTCCCTGGAGAAAATGACTTAAACTAAGCTGCAATAGAACATAACATAAAACTCTAATTAGGCGTGATTAATCATGCGACCTCAACCCATAAGGGTGTCGATTCCGCAAAGGGTATCTACAACCCTGTGGAGGTAATCTCCTCCGTTTTTTCTTTCGTCTTTGTTCCACTTGAGGTGGAGGTGACACAGGCGGATCGGGGGCTGCGACCTGTTGTGGTGACACAGCCCTACCGTGGTAAGGTTGCAGGCGGTCAAAGTGCACTATCACCGTACGATCGGTTAATTGCAGTTCTGCATTGACAGGTGAGGTCAACCGTACAATCCGATACGGGCCTTCAAAGCGGGGAGAGAACTTTTTAGTTCGTCCCTTTTTGATTGCCGGGTTTCGTAGTAACACTAAATCACCTGTTTGATAAGTCGGTAAAACAGCATTTTTGTTCTGCCTGTGCAACTGTTTATTAGTAGCTTTGATATTATTCCTCTTTACCTTATACCAGATCGGTTTTAGCCGGCGGGCTAAACCTTTTACTTCCTTTATTTCTACACCTTGAGGTAGTTTGTCTATTTCGAACGGCGAATTCATCGGCCGTCCAAACACAGCTTCGTAAGGGGTATACCCCGTGGATTCATGTATTCGGGTGTTGTATGCAGAAGAAATATACGGTACATATCTGTCCCAATCAGCGTGCGTTTTTGCAACATAATAGGATAACATTTTACAAATTGTACGGTGTACGCGTTCAACGCGACCGTTGGCCTTAGGATGGAAGGGAGTTGTACGCCATTTTTTGATTCTTAACAATTTACAAACTTGTACAAATAAAGCAGACATGAAATTGGTTCCTTGATCCGTTAAAATGGCATCAGGACTTCCAAAAGGTAGTATCACACGATTTACAAACTCTCTCGCCACAGTTTCAGCTGTCATGTCGGGGAGGGGAACCAAAATTAGATAACGTGAAAAGTGATCAATAACAGACAAAATGTATTTGTTACCTTGTTGCGACTGTGGAAAAGGACCTTGGAAATCTAAAGCAAGAATTTCGAAGGGTGAAGATGCCTGAGGAAGTGTTTGCAACGGCACTCGCGGATGCCTATTTTGTGCTCTTTGTGCACACGGCAGGCAAGATCTTACATACCTGTCCACGTCACGTTGTCGGTATTGCCACCAATAACGTGTCGCAATTCGAGCGTTCGTAGCGCGTTTTCCGCTGTGACATGCTTGGATGGTATCATGGCATTGCCGTATTATACGTTGCTGCAAGCATTCCGGTATTACCAAACGATTTCCATGAGGAGTTCTTCGATACAAAAGGTCGTCTATTATTTCAAATTCTGGCAAGGTGGTGTATCTTTGACATTGAACGTCCACCTGCTGTGCTTCTTTTAACTCTTCAATTGATACCTCATCTGATTGAATGACACGCACTTTTCTACTTAATGCATCAGCATTTTGATGCAACCGACCAGGCTTGTGCCGAACTTCAAAATCATATTCTGACAGTTTCATGGCCCAGCGCATAAGTTTGCTACTAGGGTCTTTAAGATTCAATAACCACTGCAGAGCAGAGTGATCGGTAAGAACTGTAAACTTGCGACCATAAAGGTAACATCTAAAATAATTAATTCCAAAAAGAAGGGCAAGCAATTCCTTTTCTGTAGTACTGTAATTAGTTTCTGCTTTATTCAGTTGACGAGAGGCATACCCAACGGGTTTTTCCTCACCATCTTGCACTTGGCTTAGGACACATCCTACAGCAAAATCAGATGCGTCACAAGATAAAATAAAAGGTTCAGCAAAGTCTGGGTAAACAAGTAGAGGTGATCTAGTTAAAATAGTTTTCACTGTTTGAAAGGCGGTCGAACATTCATCCGTCCAATCAAAAGGAGTATCCTTTTTCAACAATTTAGTAAGTGATTTGGTAATAGTAGCATAATCTTTAACAAAGCGGCGGTAATAATTTGCAAGGCCAAGGAAGGATAGTAATTCCTTTAAATTTGTTGGAATAGGAAAAGTTTCTACTGCTTCAGTTAATCGTGGATCTGGCTTGACTCCGCTGGAACTGATGACATGACCTAAATACTGCACTTGTGATTGAGCAAAAGAACATTTTTCTAATTTTAAGCTTAAATTAGCATTTTGCAAGCGCAACAGCACACTGCGTAGATGTTCAGCATGTTCAGCAATGGATTTTGAAAATATAATTATATCATCAAGATACACAAGGCACATAGTAGGTTTCAACCCACGTAATAGCAGATCTGCAAATCGCTGAAAGGTTGCTGGCGCGTTGCGAAGCCCGAAAGGCATCCTTAAGAATTCATATAAGCCACCAGGAACTACAAAAGCTGTCTTATGTCGATCTTGAGGAGCAATTGGAATTTGATGATACCCACTGCGCATGTCTAATGTTGTGAAGTACCGGCAATTTCCCAGACGATCGAATGTTTCATCGATCCGGGGTAATGGATAATGATCTGGAGTAGTAACTTTGTTTACTGCTCGCATGTCTACACAGAGGGGATAGGATTTTTCTCCGTCTATAGATTTCTTTGGAACGACTACAATTGGGCTAGACCACGCACTAGAAGAGGGTTTTATTATTCCTGCTTCTAGTTGCTGTTGTATAGTTTCCTCTACCACTGACTGAAGATGATAGGGAATTCGGTACCCTTTTTGAGCTATTGGCCTAGCATTTCCGGTTGGAATCTCATGTTGGATTAGATCTGTTGCTGGTAAATATTTCCTGTCCTCAAACAACCATGAATACTCATTCAATACTTCATTTATTAGCTTTTGTTCATGCAATGGGAGGTGACTAAGCTTAGCTTTAAACTTATCTGTCAGATGTGACGTGATTGTCAAAAGGTGTTGAGAGGCGGCAGCAGTCTTTTTCTTTTTCAGAGAAGGGGTTCTCTTTGTGCAACTCATCTTCTGAGACAACCTGTAAGCTGGCTAATACTGTACCACGCGGTATTAAAGCTTGCTTGTGACTAAAATTGTCTAAACACACGGGTACGCAATTTTCTTTCTGAACTTGCTGTGTTTTGCACAGGCTACGTTTTACGTGGACCTGCATCTGGTCAAGAGTTTCATTCTGGCAGAGTGGATCTACCAAGAAATGAACCTCTTCGGATTCACGTATCCCGACAGGCACCCAAAGGATCTTTCCTGTGCCTTCTGGTATCTCCACGGGATTATCGGCTTTTAGCATCGTTACGGGAGACTCCGAAACTTGGGAAACGGATCCTTTTTTCCCAGCTCCGCTCGCCCGCAACGTGCAGTCACGTCCAAAACGGTGCACGTTGTCGCCGAATTGGACGGTATTTAACCTATAGTCAATAACCCCCTGGAAATGACGCAGAAAGTCACTTCCCAGGATGATGTCGTAATCCGTGCGCCTGTTCCGTACAACCTCCATCGTAAAAGCATATTCTGTGGAGTCCAACATGAATTCAACGCAACAGCTGCCATCAGGTTTCACTAAGCCGGGACCAATACCACTGATATGGTACCGCGGCGGTTGCAATGTTCTTTTATCTCTCTTCGATAAAAATGCCAAGCTGATCTGTGCGCCTGTGTCAATTAGCACGCGTATTGGTTTGCGGCCTCTAACACCATCGACAACCACGCTTGCCACCTGTGTGATTCCCTTATCAACTAGGGGGGTCACTATTTTTAACGGGGGCCGGGAGGGGTGGCACTTCCTGCCCCGCGGCCGTTTCCCGAATTCTGTGGTTGGTTTGCATTTCGCCTGGAATTTGCAGGCGGTTGTGGCCTACTATTTGGACAATGCACGCTTTGGTGACCCATGTTCCTGCACTGATGACAATATGGCACGCGACATTGCTCTGCCACATGTCCTGGTCTATTACAGCGCCCACACTTAGTATCGTTCGAAAAGACACGTCGGGGCTCGCTTTGCCGCGCGGAGACGGCCACAAATCGGTTCGCCTCCTCTCTTAAAAGTGCTAATCGCACGACTTCGTGTAAGGTGCGGGGGGAAGCTACCTTGATTTCGCCCCCTATTTGAGGGTTTATGCCACGAATAAACACGTCTATCGCACGACATTCTGATTCTTCCAACAGAACTTCGTTACGAGCAGAATTGGCACTTAGTGCGTACGTGTGGCATGCGACGCTTCGAATCCTGTCCGCGAATGCTTCTAAATCTTCACCCGTTTTTTGCTTAAGGGTGGAAAGCAAGTCGCGATAGTAACTAGTACCACGTTTGTCTGTATACCTTTCAATCAACCCTGTTGCAAGGGACTGGAAGGTAGGGGCATTTTTCAAGCTCTCGACCGACTGCACGTAGTTCCGCGCTTCGCCGGTGAGTTTCATTTTCATCACGCTCAAGAGAAATTCATCTGGCCAACCGCAAAGCTTTCCGATGTCCTCGATATTCTGCACAAGCGTTTGAATATCCTCGTGTGGCTTTCCAGCGAACGCCGGAATAAACGCTACTGCTGGGAAGCTCTGCACCAAAGTAGAGGTGGCTACTGCCTCAGGTGATTTTGCACTAGTGAGTGGTGGAGTCACCTGCTTCGGCTGTTCTTCCACTAGCACTGGCTTAGCAACATTAGATTGCGGAGAAGCCATTTTAAGATCGTCTATCTGTTGCTTAAGCTCCGCGTTAGTTAGAATTAATTGATTTAACTGGGACTGCAGCGCCAAGAGGGGATCTTCATCCGCTCCGGCTGCTCCTGCCTCCGATTGCTGCCTGGTGATCGGCATGTTACAATAATATGGGCATCTACACCACCGTAGCGTCGCGAGCGACTTACATTATTTGGTGGTGTGCAGACGACGGACGGCGGCGGTGTCGACGAGCGGCGGCAGGCGCGTTGATCACGCGTGGGCGCAGCAGGCGGCGGGCGACAGCACGGACAGCTGCGACGGCGGGGCGGCGCGAGGGCCGCACCCCGGACCCTGGCGCAGGCGGTGACTCGTGGCAGCTACGGACAGCGGCGGCGGCGGCGGCGGCGGCGGCGAGCGTGACTGCATAGCGGACCCTCCTCGGCTGGCGTCCGGTGGCGAACTGCGTCACGCTTGTGGCGCGCTAGTGCGCGGCCACGCACATTCTGCAACGCAGGCGACCGGCTGGCACGCGCATGGCGCGCTGCAGCCTCGCCACGTTCGGACTAGTTTCCATTACTTACTCATCCTCGGCCCCTTCGTAGTACTCAAACTCAACTGATGCGTTGATTTTACAACCGTAAGGTGGGTCGCATCCCACTTCTGACACCATTTGTTCGTCAGGATAGAAGTCAGGAGCGGAGGGCGTTGTAAAATGAAAATTAATTGAGTGGAATGGACCCAGTTTATTCTTGTAATGATGGTACAGTGGTGCCTACGTAGGGCTGAGCAGCCCCAAGAGGGGTTGCCGTCTGCTCATCAGAGAGGCAGAGACTAGAGGAGCGACTACTCGGGGCCGGGGTCAGAAGCTAAGAGAGCGCGGAGCTGTTTCCAAGCCGCCCTCGCCGCTCCCGGCCGCGTCCCCACGTGATCACACGATTAGTCTCTGATTGGAGGATTGATTCCGCCAACGCGCCTTGCTAATAGCGTGCCCCCGTCAGCGCAACCAACCCGTGGGACTTGAGTCTGACCGAGGAGCACGTGGCAGGAATGTGCCGACCATGGTCTTCCGGCCAGCACCTTCCACCACAGTATGCCAAAGCCAGCTACGGCCGAACATTATGCATTGAAAATTTATTTAAATAAAATTTTGTCGGCAATGATCCCTCTTGGGGGGTCTCCTCCCTGCACATGTGTGTGTGTGTGTGTGTGTGTGTGTGTGTGTGTGGTGTAATAGTGTACCCGTTAAAACGAGTGCATTCTCCTATTGGTAGAAATGATGTCACGATATATTCTACAAAATCTTGGCAAATGTTAACAAGATGTGTGATGCAAGACAATGCTGTGTGACGTCATAGCAAAATTCTGTAAGCAGTGCAGTAATACAACTTGACAGAAAGGCACTGCTACTAAATCTAGCTCTCAGGGAGAGGCATCCAGCCCAAGTTAATAACAGCAGTTCTATCGTATCCCGTAGCGAAGCTCTTCGGCCGCTTTTGAGGCTTAGACTACCGAAAAATTTAAGAAAACGTGCAGTTAGTCAGAATATAACAATGCGTAGAAAACAGTGTAAGTTTGTTTTGTATGATGCTATAGTTTCATTTGACCCATCCGTGAGTTGAGAGTTCACTGCGTTATGCATACTATCCAGTTAAACAATTCACTGGAGGCGTTTAGAATGACAAGTAACAGTATCCATTCATTCTGCCTCCGTCTGCTAACTTGTCGTTGCTACAGCACACTTGCTGCACTGCTGTGTACATGTGGAAAATCGCTTATTCCAGCAAGAGACCCAGGATCCGTACGAGTGTTCCAACCCCGTACAAACCTTCCAACTGCTTTTTATGCAGTGAGGCGGGGGGCGACTCCCCAGCTCTTCGGTTGTCCATTCTGAAGTGGTGCCACTCGAGCACACCGAGAAAAGAGGTCCCAGCGTGGTCACGAAGCCAATGTGAAGTGAAAAGCTTATTTTCCTGCAATGGTCCACGCCATCTTGGGACTTTATCTCTCATAATACGTTTAACGGGTGACAAAATTATTGTCGCCTTAGCATTTGACGATCTTATGGTTCAACAACACATCGGCAGGTCCGGAATCCCTTGCAAAATTTATGTTCTAGAAGAAATTTCCTTGTCAAGTTTTTCAACTCATTTATTATACACGCTATCGATTCGTGTTCGTAGTCAGTGGTTACAGAATATCAACTTTGGATTTTGTGTCAGCTCAATAATTCGACACTCTTCCTTTGTAAGGGCTGAACGAAATGGTCGCTAAGGTTTCTCCATGAGTTTATGAAACGTTTAAGAAAATTCTCGGATTTATGGTTCTACTACTCTGTTAAAGAGCTCTTTTATCTATTTATTTATATTTTATTTATTTAGCCTGACCAGATTAGGACCTTACGGCCTTTTCTTACATCTGACCAGGTACAACACAAACCAAAAATATTAAGAAATCACAGGTAATAATAATAATAATTGACACTAACAATGATAATGCTAATAATAATTGACACTAATATTAATAACGATCATAATAATAACTGACACTAACAATAATAATAATGATAAAAATCCTGACGGTCATTAAAAATTATATAGATTATTTTATCACATTTGAATCCATGTTTAGTGTTATAGAAACACATTTGAAAAAGAAAGAGGAGAAGATGGAAATGGCAGTGACAGTGGCTGTTAGGAAGAACAGAATTCAAATAAAGAATTCTGCTAACTTTGGGAAGGGAAAAGGGTTGACGAGAGTGAGCTGTAGGCTAGTATATGGGAGAGATGTCTATTGTGACAGAAGGAGGGGCCAACAACTGTATTTTGAAGTTTGGAAGAAATCTAATTTCTTGACATTTTGATGAAGATTTTCCGGAGAAAGTTTCCTAATACAAAAAATGACTTAGAGGACATGGGAGAGTTACATGATGGTACAGAGATTATTTTAATTCGTTGAGAACGAATATTTCTGCTGTGCTTTTTAGGTAGCAGTTTAAGATTTGGAGTTATATAAGGGGGAGTGCAGTGATTGAGAAGATGATAGAGCTAACATACAATATAACTATTGTGTCCAGACTAAGCGCCTACGCCTCCCGCTTCCCGCGAAGCAGACCAGTACAGCGGGCCCTGGACCGAGTAGGGGTCTGCCTGGCCGGTCATCCCGGAAACACAGACGCTTCCCAGAGACCACCAGGAGGCGTCCACGGCGCCGCAAGAGGTCGCTACAGCCGCGGACCTCTTTCCTTCCGCTCGACACATGACTGCAAATAGAGCCAGCTATATCCATGCGCCAAGCAGTATTTAGACTGGCGCAGGAGCCTGGAGAGGTTCTTCCCCCTCCTCCAGCCCCCCCCCCCCCATCTGCCTTTGGCTCGGGAGTGTCATCTTTGTGCCGCCCTTTTCGTACAGTGTTTTACAGTGAGTGTTTTACAGTGAGTGTTCCGTGTTGTTTTTTGTGAAGTGTTGCGAACGGCCATCATACTGTCGCTGGGTGTGCTTTTTATCTCTTGCGAACAGAAACCAGACTGTCGCCGTGTTTTTTAATTGTGTGTGTACTATGTTACTCGTCTGATTCCTGTGTCTTTTATTAACATTGCCAACCCCTTTTGCTTTCTGGTTTAACTTTCCGCATTTTTCCGCCAATTTACACTTTACGTCACCGTTTTATCGCCTGTTTTTCTTGTTTCTTTTCTTCTTCCGTTTTTAAAATAAAAGTCTGTAGGCTGTAGAGCAGCGTACTAAGCTGCTGCCATCCCGCCCCCTTCGGGGGGAATTGAAAATCAATAAAGGAAACAAAAAAACCTGAAGAGGCAGTTCACGCCGAGCGCGCCCACTGGTGTCATCGTAGCCGCCGTGTCATCGTCCACCGCCGCCAGCGTACCGGAGCCATCCTCGTACGGCCTCTATTCGTCCTCGGACTCCGGTGACGGTAACGTGGACTCCGCGCCGCTCTTCATGAGACGCCTGGGGCTTGGTTTGGTGAAGTTGTATGGTTACTACTGACAGTATTGTTTGGAAGAATCTCTGATTTAGTTAGTGGTAGGCTTGGAGGATCAGTCCTACCTCACAAATATTGTTTTGTAAATTTTGAAGAAAGTCTTTAGTTTAAATAAAAACGCTATAACTCACACTGAGATTTTCCTACCCGCAAACGGCGGATATAATAACTGTCTACACTTATCGGCACGCAGCCATGATAATTGTTCATAGACGTGAGCGGGATGATAGAAATGGCGTACGTCACAAATGTATCTCACACAAGCATTCATCGCCAGTTCTAGCCTGCTTGCGGTTTCGTACGTACGTTCTTCGAGAATAGCAACACCATAGTTAAGTATGGGGAGTATAGCTCGCCCGGCTAGCAGCGCGGTCCAACGCGCTGCTTCCCGTGCCGGAAGGCGTACCGGTCCCCGGCACGAGTCCACCTGGCGGATTAGTGTCGAGGTCCGTTGTGCCGGCCAGCCTGTGGATGGTTTTTAAGACGGTTTTTCGTGTGTCTCGGCGAATGCGGGCTGGTTCTCCTTATTCTGCCTCACTTACACTATGTCGGCGATTGCTGCGCAAACACTGTCCCCACGTACGCGTACACCATAATTGCTCTACCACGAAAACATTGTAGTTACACGCGTCTGGAATAACCCTGGGTTCGGTGTGGGGGCGGCGGTGAGGTGGGTGGCCTGTTTTGGGGTTGTGAACCTCTCAGGGCTACGGCGGGACGAAGCCTCTCCGTCGTTTCTAGGTCCCAGGTTCAATACACAATACACACAATGGGGAGTATTAGTGACTTTAAGACCTTGTTTTTAAGGTTATTGAAAATCTTTTATCTTCTGCAATTCTGGAGAGAATCATGTTGGTACTTACTAATATCATTCTGGTAAGAACTTCCACCTCATTTACAGATTACTTAACACTATCATGGTCAACATTTGATAAACTTAAATTATATTGCTTGGTAGAGGTAACTTTTACTCACGACAGGATCAGGATTAGAAGTGTTTGTTTCCATTGTGACAAAAGTAGTGTTGTAGAGCTGGGTTACTACAAGTTCTAGTTGCTTGGTGTCAGTTTAGATATTCTGGGATCGGAATGCTACTCCTGTGTACTCCTGTGGAGTATGAGTTCTGTTAGTTAAGCGCTGCGGCACCTCTGTTGGTTCTGGTCTCTGTTTATCTTTATACTATAGAGGGTCACAATATTAGATTTTGGGCATCTCACAGAGGATATGTTGTAGTATTACGGGGCTGGAAAGAAAGACACACATCAGGATGTTGATTTTCATTCTTGCTGCCAGCTACAATGCCACTGCTAAACAAAAATGACGACTCTGTTGCCGGATTTTTCCATTCATCGAGCTGCCCGATTCACCCCGAGAGAGCGATAAACCCCACCTGGCTGATGTAGGTCAGTGCAGCGTCGGGAAATCGATTCACACAAGGGTGTGAGCGACCCCACCACCTCCATCTCTGACTAACCTGTTGCGTACAGCAACAGATCTGAGGCAACCAGTGACGAGGACACCTTGCTGTGGCTAATGTCTCCTGCCTTGCGTGACCCCGCTGTTGTTTCAGAGCTGAAGAGATCCTTGTTCGTATAATGTGCCTAGCAGAGAAGCATGTGCTGTCCTGGTCAGACTATGCCACGTATTTCATGTAGAGAGCTATAAAAATATCTTAATGGTCACAGAGGAAGAGAACATGAAGCTTGGTAACGACTACCAGCACTACATCACTATACACGGTGAGTCACAAACTATTGCCACCTAGAATAACTCCGAAAGTATGATAGTAGCTGAAAAGTTTGTGGGACGAATGTTGCATGGGACAATGGGTGCCACAATATGACGTTGGTGTTTTGTTGCTAGGTGGGGTCGCGTCAGACATATGAAGGTCCACTTTGTTTTTTGAATGGGATGCTATAGTTTGGTAGTTTTTTTCTGACAGCGGCTATCGAGAAGAATCCAATGATGTGTAACAGTAACGTCTTGGAAGGGCAACTAAGGTCAAAAAAGTGGAATGAACGTCCATTTACAGAAGGTGCCAGAAGTGATAACCATTGGTATCAAAGCAGTGCTGCAATCTTCTTATCATGGATTGAGTGGTATTCCTAATCACTTTGGCACTTATCAGAGTACATGCTCTGAGAATTATCTGTCGTATATCGTGCATATTGTAAATCTTCGCCGAGTACGGCGTATCAATGTAACTTTCCACTGACATGTAAACATCATTGGACGGTTTCCCAATAGAACACTAATAGGAACGGTAAGACTGGTATCGTCGGATCAAGCGACTGTGAATTATGTATTCCTTCGAAGAACAAGTCGATATGCTTCTAATTTACGGAGAGTACCAACGAAATTCAGTGAGAGCTAGAGACTTATACGCTGAAACATATCCTCAACGTACTCACGCTACACGTCGTAAATTTAAATATGTGTACGATAAATTGAGAACAACTGGATCTTTAACGCATCGGAAATATATCGGGCAAAGGAAATTTACTAACGAGGAAACAGAAATTGGTACTCTTGCCGCTGTGGTTCGAGGTCCTTGTGTTAGTTCGCGTCAAATCTCAAGGAGATCTGGCATGAGCCAGAGTATTGTTGTTCGTGTTCTGCATTGCCATAAATATCATCCTTACCATATCAGTCTCCACCAAGAATTAAATGGTACGGATTGTATGCGTCGCACTGAATTCTGCCGATGGGCTTAACGTTAGATTCAGAGGGATGACAAATTTATTAATTTGATTTTATTTACTGACGAGGCTACATCGATGAACCACAGAAATGTTAATTTGCATGACACGCATTATTGGGCAACTGAAAATACGTGTTAGCTGCGGAAAGTTGCACGCCAAAGACCATGATCGGTGAATGTATGGTGTGGGATTGCGGACGACAGATTTATAGGCCCCCATATCATCGAAGGAATTCTTAATGGTAGGAAGTGCACCACATTTCTGCAAGAAACATTAGGTCTGTTACTGGAAGAAATATCTTTAGGACCAAGGAAGAGAATGTGGTATCAACACGATGGGTGTCCGGCACATTTTTCGATGATGGCTAGAAATGAGTTGCAGAGACAGTTCCCAAATCGTTGGATTGGACGCGGAGGAGATGAATCGTGGCCGGCTCGCTCGCCAGACTTGACGCCTCTGGATTTTTTCTTGTGGGGATTCGTAAAAAACTTTGTTTATAAAGACGTTCCAACGACACCTGAAGATATGCGAGAGAGAACTGTCAGAGCATGAGCTTTGATAAGTGCCGATGTGATAAGGAATACCACTCAATCCATGATAAGAAGATTGCAGCACTGCACTGATACCAATGGTATTCACTTCGAACACCATCTTGAGGCGTAGCGCCTTCGCATCGCTCCTGTCACTTGTTAGGACGATATCGTTATAGGCATGAGTCATCGACAGATGTCACCAGCTGACATGGACCTGAGTTTCAGAGCTGCACGTAGTTGTACCAGTAGGCGGCAGAGGTCAGCAGTTGACGGACAGTGCTAGCAGTCGTAGTCAAAACAATGTTGTAAAGTTATGCTTGATTAATATTTAATGTATTTGCATAAATATAATTGTTTTATATGTATTGTAATTAGCAGTGTGAGTGTTGTATGAGTGAAGAATAACAGAAGTAAATGAAAATTGTTTTGTTTTTTCACGAAGTACCAGTTAAACTATACAGGGGATTTACTATAATTAAATGTGCAGTCAGTTTATGGTACTAATAAATTGTGAGTAGAACACAAATTAATCGGTAATTTCAGAAGCAGTAGTTTTATATTTAATATTTTTCTAAATTTATTTATTTAGCAATTGCCATAGATTGGTTGAAATGGCTCTGAGCACTAAGGGAGTCAACGGCTGTGGTCATCAGTCCCCTAGAACTTAGAATTACTTAAACCTAACTAACCTAAGACCATCACACAACACCCACTCATCACGAGGCAGAGAAAATCCTTGACCCCGCCCGGAATGGACCCCGGGAACCCGGGCGCGGGAAGCGAGAACGCTACCGCACGACCACGAGGTGCGCTCTGTTGCTATAGAATGAAATGTTTTACTATAATTGGTCATTGAAGTAAAGCGCGGGTTAGTGCGGGATAATACTGCAACCTTATTTGCTGTTTGTGATATTAGCCAATCAGAAAAATGCAGACTCGCGCCAATCTATGCTGGGAACAAAGCGTTTGGTGTGATCTAAGTCAGTCGGAGCTGAGGGTTCGAACTAGTAACATCTCATTGAAAGCAGCTCCGACGAAAGTACTGTAAAATCGCGGAAAAATGCTAATTACGAGTTCGTGAAGTAGTACAAAGTGTATTTAAGTGGACGGTAGAGTGGAAGTCATGTGGAATTTCAGACGGAATATCATAATTGTTGCTTTTGATTGTTAGTTAAAACCGCATGGCGTGTTGTGCGATCTAAGACTGGAACAGGTATTACGTGTAGAGCAGAGTGCACAACATTTGAGAGGGCATTTTCATAACTAAACGATCCAGTGAACTCTATTAACTTCGGTAACGGGTGTAAATACCATAAACTGGCTACGTGTGTGATTGTGGTGTGCGTGGGAACTTTACATTGTGTAGCCACTTAGTACGGACTTGGCAGTATTAACTGTGGTCTTTATCGTAAAAATACACCCGAAAATTTACATGGCCAAGTTAAAACTTTTATTTCAGTAGCTAGCCACATCCCGTTTACCGGAAAATTCTATGTATGATGCTACCTGCAGTGGACAGTAGTGGTCTAGTATTTTCTACTACAGCTTTTAGCTAGACAAATGAACATTGCTGGACACTGGCAGGGCGGTAAAAGGAAAAGTGCCGCGCCGCATTCTGTAAATGGGCTTTCATGCCACCTTTTTGATCTTCGTTGACCTACTGTTACACATCATTGGATTCGTCTCGATAGCCGCTATCAGAAAATAAGTACCAAACTATAGCATCCCATTTCAAAAACAAAGTTGACCTTCATACCTCTGAAGCGACACCAACCAGCAACAAAAAACCAACGTCATATTATGGCCCCCATTGTCCCATGCAACATTTGTCCCACAAACTTTTCAGCATCATCATTCTAGGTGGCAATAGTTAGTGACTCACCCTGTAGACTCAGCATTAGAGGAAACAATGCACAGAGTAATATCGACTCACGTCAACGCTTGATGTGGGGCGTATGATGTTCGCAGGATGTACCAGGAACCTGGACAACAGAGTTCGAGACGACTACCAGTGTTCATGGCTTGGTGCGCGCTCTAGGGTTATTGTGCAGTTCGGCCCCCCAACGTTCTCGAGACAAGCACTGTCTGCAGCAGTCGCCACAGTGCTCCGCGGTAGAAAATCACTTTAAGGCTGCTATCTAATGCAAAAATAGCATAAAAAATTAATATTTAACATAGTGTAGATTTATGTAGTTTATCCCTATGCCCGTCTTTCGAATACCTTCATCGCACACTGCAGGGCACGCAAAACTGAACGTTACACGAATCTCCTGCCGCAATGACTGAGAACTCGATGGTTTGCTCTGCGGCAGCACGGTGGTAGACGGCAGTGCCAGACCCCCATTCGTGTACTCGTGGTGGGAAGCCACCAAACGCCAATTAGTTTAAATCGGACTATAGCGGCAGCCATCAGCAGCGCTTCACCCTGTAGGAGACGGTAGTGCCAGATAGGTATTGACAAGCCAATGGGCAGTGGTAAGGCGTCTATAAACTGGGAAGTAACTTCTGAAGGTATTTGCCGAGGTGTTTCCACTGGAGTAGCGATGTGAAATAGACTAGTGATACAACATATAATCAAAAGTATCCGGACACCCCAAAAATCATACGTTTTTCACATCAGGTATATTGTGCTGCCAACTACAGCCAGGTACTCCATATCGGCGACCTGAGTAGTCATTAGACATCGTGAGAGAGCAGAATGGGGCGCACCGCGCAACTCAAGAACTTCGAGCGTGGTCATGTGATTAGATGTCACTTGGATCAAAACTCTGTACGCGAGATTTCCACACTCCTAAACATCCCTAGGTCCACTGTTTCGGATGTGATAGTGACGTGGAAACGTGAAGGGACACGTACAGCACAAAACCGTACCGGCCGACCTCGTGTGTTGACTGATAGAGATCGCCGACAGTTGGAGAGGGTCGTAATGTGTTATAGGCAGACATCTTTCCAGACCATCACACAGGAATTCCAAACTGCATCTGGATTCACTGCAAGTACTATGACAATTGGGCGGGAAGTGAGAAAACTTGGATTTCATGGACTAGCCGCTTCTCATAAGCCACACATCAGGCCCGTAAATGCCGAACGTAATCTTTGGACGACTGAACAGTGAAAAAATTTTGTATTTAGTGACGAATCACGGTACATAATGTGGCGATCTGATGACAGGTTGTGTGTATGGCGAATGCCCGGTGAACGTCATCTGCCAGCGTGTGTAGTGCCAACACTGAAATTTGGAGGCGGTGGCGTTATGGTGTGGTCGTATATTTCACGGAGGGGCTTGCACTTCTTGTTGTTTTGCGAGGCACTATAACAGCACAGGCCTACAATGATGTTTCAAGCACCTTCTTGCTTCCCACTGTTGAAGAGCAATTCGGGGATAGCGATTGAATCTTTCAACATGATTGAGCACCTGTTAGTAACGCACGGCCTGTGGCGAAGTGGTTACACGACAATAACATGCCTGTAATGGACTGCCCTGCACAGACCCCTGACCTGAATCCAATAGAACACCTTTGGGATGTTTTGGAACGCCGACTTCGTGCCAGGCCTCACCGACCGATATCAGTACCTCTCCACAGTACAGCACTAGGTGAAGAATGGGCTGCCATTCCCCAAGATACCTTCCAGTACCTGACTGAACGTGTGTCTGCGGGAGTGGAAGCTGTCATCAAGTCTAAGAGTGGGCCAACGTCATATTGAATTCCAGCATTACCGATGGAGGGCGCCACGAACTTTCATTTTCTACTACTGAGGTCGCTGATATGGAGTACCTGGCAGCAGGTGGCAGCGCACTACACCTAATATGAAAAACGTATTATTTGGGGATGTCCAGACACTTTTGAAATGGTTCAAATGGCTCTGAGGACTACTGGACTTAACATCTTAGGTCATCAGTCCCCTAGAACTACTTAAACCTAACTAACCTAAGGACATCACACACATCCATGCCCGAGGCAGGATTCGAACCTGTGGCCGTAGCAGTCGCGCGGTTCCGGACTGAAGCGCCTAGAACCGCACAGCCACCGCGGCCGGCGACACTTTTGATCACATAGTGTAGTAAGAGCAGAATTGGTCTACGAGTTCGAATGTGAACTAGTCATTGCATGTCAGTTGCGTAAGAAATCTATTGGGGAGATTTCAACCTTTTTAGAGCTGCCCAAGTCAATTGTTGCTGATATTATGATGAAGGGGAGACGCAAAGGAACAGCCACAGCTAAACTAAGACCAGCCTGACCATATGTGCTGACGGATAGAGTCCGTGGAGCATTGGGGTGGGTGGTCGTAAAAATTCGCACGAAATCCACAGAATGAATCACCCCTGACTGTCAAAGTTCTACCAGCAGTCCTGCTAGCATAATGACTGTGCGTAGGGAATTAAAATGGTATGGGCACAATGTTCTAGCAGCTCCTCATTAGCCAAACGTTTGTGCAGTCAGTGCCTTGCATACGTTGAGGTAGAGTAAAGAGTTACGCTACTGGTCGGTGGTTGACTGGAAGTGAGTAAATGGGGGTGCTGAATCACGCTATACCCTGTGGCAATCAGATGGAAGAATTTGGGTTTGGCGAATGCCTGGAGAACTTTAGCCCACCAAGTTAGCCGATGGCACTAACGCGCAGCTTCCTGGACTCTGATACGTGCGCCGACCCCGGATCGAATCCGCCCGGCGGGCTAACTACGAAGGCCAGTGTGCCGGCCAGCCTGGATGTGGTTTTTAGGCGGTCTTCCACATCCAACTAGGCGAATACTGGGCTGGTCCTCATGTTCTGCCTCAGTTACACAACTCGCAGACATTTGGAAACGTTCGCACTCTTTCACGGCTTCCACTAGACACAGACAGCTGGGGTACACTAATTCCGTCCCAAGGGGTTTGCAGTGGCGACAGGAAGGGCATCTGGCCACCTCTTAAATTTAACCACGCCAAACCCGACCATAAGCATGCCGACCTTTCGAGAACTGCTGCACAAAGGAAAAGAAGAAGAGAATGTCTGGAGAACTTTGCCTACCATCATGTGTAGCGCTAACAGTGAAGTACAGAGGGGGTGGTTTTTTTTCAGTATGGGGATGTTTTTCATGATTTGAGAGTGGGCTTCTTACTGTGCTTAAGAAGACGCTAAATGCGAAAGGATTCGAACACATTTTACAGTACTTTGTACTGTGTGCAGTAGAGGAACAATTCGGAGACACTGATTGTTTGAATCAGCATGAAAATGAACCCTTTCGTACGGCAGCATCTGTGAGGCAATGGTTTTTGGACAATAAAATTCCTGACATGGACTTGTCTGCTCAGAGTCCAGACCTGACCTGAACCCAGTGGAACACCTTTCGGATGAGACAGAACGTTGACTTTGCTCCATACCCTCAGCGTTCCCAACAGAGTTCAAGCCGTCATAAAGAAGAATGTATTATATTGAAGCTAGGACAACTCAGCTCCAAGTTCATTTGGTGTTTTAAAACATGTACTAACCGTCGCCAGCCTATCCAGGTAATGAAACAGTGAAGTATTGGAAAAGCAGAAGTATGAATTTTGCCTATTTTCTTGCTATTGTTTAAATTGCTTCTTCAAATAAATATTACTCCACTTAAACAATGTTTGACTACACCCTTATACATTACGTTTTTAAAGGAGAAAAAGCCCAGTAGGTAACTTCCAGGAAGATAAAAAAAATTTGGCCAGTGGGGACCTTTAGAAAAGCACTTTAGCCGGCCGCGGTGGTCTAGCGGTTCTAGGCGCTCAGTCAGGAACCGCGCGACTGCTACGGTCGCAGGTTCGAATCCTGCCTCGGGCATGGATGTGTGTGATGTCCTTAGGTTAGTTAGGTTTAAGTAGTTCTAAGTTCTAGGGGACTTATGACCACAGATGTCGAGTCCCATAGTGCTCAGAGCCATTTGACCCAAAAGCACTTTCCATAATCAACAAACTCAAATACTAAAATTCTTAGATACTAAGCACAAACGTTTTATACAGAACATTTCACTTCACGAAGACCTCTTGCTTACTGGAACTTACTTTCAAAACCTATTATTCTTTGAACTAACTCTATATAGTCATTTAACAGATTCTACTAACTTGGTTTCACTCTCATTGAATTGTACGTAAGCAAACTTTTATTATAACACTTTGCAATGGTTAAGAAAACTTTGTTATTATCAACACAAAAACAAGTTAAATGGTGCCTCTTGATATTAACTTGGAAATTCATAAGTCTGTAAAAAAAAAAAAAAAGGTTACTCGGATTAATCAAACACCAGGAAGGGACTCTATATAGGTGTATGATTAGGATAAAATAACGGGGTGAACCAGTTTCTTTAAAGTTGAAACACAGTTTAAATTATTGGTCCACGCTGTACAAATGTAAAATTTGAAGAAAAAATCTTATCTGTTGGCTACAGGCTTGGGTGTGGCGGACAATTATGACGGCTACACTACCCACAGTACGGCCTGCAAGTATCTTCCTGTATGGGCTCAGTTTCTCTTCTTGGCGTCGTTCAATTTTACGTACAATAGCCCAACAACTCGCAGCTATGACGTAAGCCTTTTTCAGTCTTCATCCGAAGCATTTTTGTGCAAATTTGCAGGCAAAGCTTCTCCTGCTCCAAAAGGGTGTTGCCTCAATCGCTGCTGCCAGAGACTGTATTACTTACTTCGTGCGCTTGCTCTAGGCACCGCGCCAATCCGTCCTTACCACCTTTTCCACTCCTCAGAGTCATTTTCGTTTCAAACAAAAGCACACTGGCCTTTACATAACACCTATCTCTTACATTGTCCTTAGCGTGACCATTTCATACAATTGTCAAATTTACATCAACATGACTAGTTTATACACACAAATATTTTTAAATGCAAATGTTATCAGAAAATTATTTAAGGTAAAAAACAATTTAAATAGTATTTTACATACATTAGTCACATACAACGCAAAGAACTTCAATCTCCAGTATAAGACACTTAACTTTACAAATACATAAAATATAGTACCAGTATGCTAAAATTTGAACCATAAACAGATACTGTTACAAGTCCCCAACGAAACTGCAGCCGTCAGCAACCAAGTGTCCCGCAGCTCCTAAATGCGGATACAGTACGTTAATATTTTGTATTCTATATTAAAGTCTCGCAATTTGTTATTCTGCCAATACATGTCTGTTACTTTCCAAACCACATGTAAGCTTTTCTGCATTCCTTGTCCCTTCAGCACCCTACCATAAAGCTCCATATCTGCAAACACTCTACTCTAAAATAAATGATTCATTTTAATAGCAATCTTCCCCATCACTGAGAATGGTACTGGCAGTATTAGACCGTTCGGCAATAGGCGTGACCGTATTATATGACATGAAGATACACTATACTGCCCATTAGTTCCTTTAACAACTGGAAATCGAAGAAAGAGATTCCGTCTCATGGTGTCTGGAAATGTCAGTTTGTACAATGATTAATCAAGGCTAACCATGGGAATGTACATGAACAGGAAAGGTCGATCATGCTGTAGTCGTAACCCTGACAAGAGCTGACATTTCACACGATGACTGAAATACAGTGCGCGCCAGATTTACATATCATCAGGTTTCTCTGGATAACAAAAATATATATTTTAAATGCAAGCTTACAAGTTTATATCTTCTGATATTTTCAGTGGCACGAGAAACCCGGAGCGATAGTGGAACTTAGCTAGCCTGTAGGTAGCAGTTGACTCCGGGTTGCCGATTCGTCTCCCGATTAAATCACGAAGTCGTTTTGTTCCATGATCAACATGAGATGCTCTTACTAATTCTCTGATTGCATACGATCTCACCACGAGACTTTGCCAACAAGGTACATTGCGGTGGATACCTACTCTACGACCTGAACTTTAAATTCATCTCCCTTAAAAAGCCAATAAGAGCGTTCCTGACGGGTTCTGTTTAATAACTCGCTTCCAGAAGTAAATGATACTGTAGTTATTGGTATTAATTTCATTTACAACCCTAACTGGACGTTACTACAAGAAACCGTTCACTTTTACAGGTGAGTTCTCATGGAACTCTGCACATCTGTTAGATTTCCATTGCCTGGGTGGCCCTAATCGTCTACCTATCTTTACGTTCGTGGTTTTGTAATTCACAGTAAGAGACTGCTTAACGATTACCATATTCTTAGCGAAAGTTAATAATTGCGAATTAGAGGAGTTACATGGTACTAAGACACCCTAAAATGCTTTCATACTGCGCGGTTATAATTAAAGTTAAACTTTCAAACCGCTGTAGAAGTAACACCACTGGTCACAATGACATAAAATTGCAACGGAACATTATGGGAGAGGGAGAAAAGGTATGAAAACTAAAACTAAACTCCTTCCACACAGGCCAAGAAGGCCCAAAGGTACCGACTGGCCGCCGTTTCATCTTCAGCCCACAGGCATCACTGGATGTGGACATGGAGGGGCATGTGGTCAGCACACCGCTCTCCCGGCCATATGTCAGTTTCCGAGTCCGGAGCCGCTACTTCTCAATCAAGTAGCTCCTCTGTTTGCCTCACAAGGGCTGAGTGCAGCCCGTGTGTCAACAGCGCTCGGCAGACCGGATGGTCACCCATCCAAGTGCTAGCCCAGACCGACAGCGCTTAACTTCGGTGATCTGATTGGAACCGGTATTACCACTGCGGCAAGGCGCGGAAAATGTATAACAGAAGAAAAATAAATAGTGACAAAATGAAGCAATAGATGGCGCTGAAAGCATCATAATTTTATAGTGATCGACTACAAATGACAAATGAATCATACAGCAATGCCCAAGGTGTAGGTTTGGCGTTAAACAAATCAGTGTGCATGGGTGTACGGGTGTGATACTGCTAGTTACGTAAGCCCATCCACCACGGCAAGGCCATATCACATCGGATGGGAAAAATAAGTTTTTAACTGTCCTGAAGCCAAAAACCGCATAAAAATCATCAATGAAAATGAAATCGGATTATTAATTTCCGTGTGACTGGTGCAAAACATGTTCAGTTATTAATTTTCATGTGACTGGTGGAAAACAAGTTCAGTATACTGTCCACAGTTTTCTGCAACAATCTGAAATCGACAAACAGCATGTTCCACAAATCATCGAAGTGTTTCCGGGGTCACGTTCAGAATGCGCTGCGCAATGCGTGCTTTCAATGCAGCTAATTTTTCAGACAGCCCCACAGACAGAAGTCACACGGATTAAGATCAGATGATCGGGACGCCCAGGCTGTAGGGAAATGGCGGCTGATAATTCTAGCATCTGCGAAATCGCGCTTCAGCAGCTGATTAACTGAATTTGCAATGTGCAGAGGTGCTCCATCTTGTACAAACATGATCCCATCCGCACATCCACGCTGTTCGAGAGGTGGGATGACGTGGTTGGGCAAAAGACATTCATAGCGCTTACCAGTGACGGTTATAGGTAACAGGATCGGAAGCACCTGTCTCTTCGAAAAAATGTGGCCCTATGATAAATGATGCCGTAAACCCGCACCACACAGTGACCTTTTCAGGATGGAGTGGTACCGGTTGATTTGCGTGTGATTTTTCCGTTGCCCATATTCGACAATTCAGCGTATTGACGTATCGTGTCAGATGGAAGTGGGCTTCGTCTGTCCACAAAATCTCCCACGGCCAATCATTGTCCACTTCCATGGGAGCAAGAAATTCTAAAGCCAAGGTCTCTCCTGCAGGTTGGTCAACAGGGAGCAACTCGTGCACATGGGTAATTTTGAATGGATAGCAAAAAAGAATGTTCATAGGATTTTACGCACCGTGCTCACGGGTATGTCCAATTTTCGGGCAGTTCTCCGTGCACTACACGTTTGTACACCACCACTCGTCTCCTCCTACATTGCTGTCACCACTGCTTCCACTGACGTCGAATAAATTCATTTCCTCCCTCTACCAGGCTGCACACCAAAAGAACCCGTCTTTTCGAATTTACGAATCAGTTTCTCCAGACCCACGGCCGTCATAGGACCAACGCCCTTTTCAAACTCTTTAGCGTCCGAAACTTCTGCAGAGCGACGTATGCACAGTCATCATTCTTGTAATACAACTTTACAAGCAGAGCGCAACCCTGCATTGAAACTGTCACGGCGAACGTCCCAGAAGCGAAAGGAGGAAAAACCGTGTGCAATGGGTCGTGCGCATGACAGATGTATTCATCTGCATAGTCTGACACGTACAGCGCCATCGATTGATCAATTTTCACACTATTTTTTCTTCTGGCGTACGTTTCCTCCATTCTCCGAAAATACTCCGTTGCAATTTGACGTCATTCAGACCAGTGGTTTTATTTCTACAGCGTTTTGAAAGTTTAGCTTTAATTATAATCATCCTGTACACCCCAAGAGAAAGAAAATGTGCACCTCGAAGGAGTTATCCGAATGGGCCGGAAATCGCTAGATGAGTTTTACATATACACAAAAACAAATAATTACAGTTTCAGAAAAATTTGGTGATTTATACATGAGAATGATCTCTACAAGTTGATGAAGTCAATAATGTGTTGGTCCAGCTCTGATCCTTATGCTGTTAGTTATTCTACTTGGCACTGACTGATGAAATTGTTGGATACCCTACTGAGGGATATCGAGCCAAATTCTATCCAACTGGCGCGTTAGATCGCTAAATTTCCGAGCTGGTTGGAGGGCTCTAGGGGGGTTGCCTGTAATGTTCCAAACTTTATAATCTTGGGAGAGATCCAGCAAACTTTCTGGTGAAGGTACGGTCCAGAAACACGAAGACAAGCAGTAGAAACTCTCGCCTTATGCGGATGGTCATTACGAAACTGAAATGTAAGCCCAGGATAGTTTGCCATAAAGGGCAACATAATTGAACATGGAATATTGCCGACGTACCGCTATACAGTGAGAATGCAGCGGATAAAAGCCAAAGGGGTCCTGCTGCGAAAACAAATGGCCACGGGGTGGGCGGCAAACAGATTGGTATCCCACCGCTATCCAGGGCATCTCCAGACACATATTCGGCCTGTAATCTCTTTGACTGGAGTATAAATGTCTTCACTGTGAATCCCGCTTCGAACTGACTAGTGAAGACGTGTCTGCAGTCAGGATTGATGGTCTGGGGTACGATTCCTTTCCGTAGCAGGATCCTTTTGGTTGTCATCCGCGTCCTTACAGCACAGCGGTACGTCGACGACATTCTACGCCCCGTTTCGTTGTCATTCATGGCAAGCAATCCTTGGCTTTCATTTCAGCAAGATAAGGTCCACCCGCACACGGCGAGAGTTTCTACCTATTGTCTTCGTGCTTACCAAAGCCTACCTCGGCCATCAAGATCCCAGGATCGCTCCTTAACTGACAACGCTTGGAACATTATGGGCAGGGCCCTCCGTACAGCTTGGGATTTTGACGATCTAACGTGCCAGTTGGACAGAATTTGGAACGATGTCCTGCAGGTCATCCAACAACTTTACCAATCAATGCCAAGCGGAATAACTGTTTGCAGAAGGGCTATAGGTGGGCTAACGTGTTGCTGACTTGCTCGGTTTGTGAAGCTCTTTCTCCTCAATAAAGCATCCATTTTTTCTGAAGTGGTAATCAGTGGTTTGTCTGTACATGTCCATCACATCTAGCGATTTCCGTCCCATTCGGATAATTCTTTCGTGGTGCGTCGCTTTTTTTGTCTTATAGTGTGTTACCTGATTTCTGTTCGTTTTCCTTTCGGGAACATTTTGATAAGGTTTATTAAAATTTTAGCACTAATTAATTAATAGCTTACTCTTTGAACAAAATATCACACTTCTATTCAACTCCGTGTACCTGTACCTTGGCAGCACAATAGCAGTAAAATACAGGGGACAGGTAAAATAATGTTAACACCTGTACTTACTTGGGAATGGTTTATTAATAAGGGGTTGGACCTCCATTTTCCTGTAATACAGCTGCGATTCTTCTTGCTCTACTGGCATATAATGATTGTATAGTCTCTAGTGGAATGTAATGCCACTCTTCAATCAGAACCTCTTCCAACTCCCGTAGTGACGAGGGAGGCGGATATGCTCCGGAGTCTGCGCTCCGATATCGTCCACAAGGGTTCGATGATGTTCAAGTCCGGGGACTGTACTGGCCAGGAAAGAAGCTGCAGTTCAGTTACATGCTCCTCATACCACGACTGTACTGTCTTGGCTGCATGAAAGGGTGCGGGACAACATTTGAATCATGAGGTGCACCTGATCACCTAAGATGTTCATATAATCGTTGGGTGTAACACTGCCTTTGAGAGTAATGATGGGACCAGCAGAATACCATGATGTGGCTGCCCACACCACCACACTTCCACCTCGATGCTTAACCGCCGGACTCATGCGATCACGGTCGTAGCGCTTCTTTTGGCGTTCTCCAGACGTAAACCCGGCCCGGTGTTGGACAAAACGAAAACGTTGACTCGTCGGAGTATATGACGTGTTTCCATTGATCAGCCGTCCAGAATTTATACTAGTGACACTATGTTTTACGCTTCTTTGCGTTGGTTGTCGTCACTAATGGGTTCGATGTAGCAGCCCGTCCGTGAATGTTCGCTTTATGGAGTTTTCGGCGGACAGTGTTGATAAATACGGGGTCTGACAAATGGCTATTGAGCTCTGAAGTCATTTTAGCCGCCGTAGTTTTGTGCTGTTTTTACACAATTCGTGTTAGTGTACGACAATCTCTATCATTTAGTTTTGGATTGAGCCCACTATTACGTTTACACGGTAATGTCTTTAAGTGTTTTATTTAGGCTGTCATGACTGTTGACGCAGTTTCTCTTAAAACATTCAATAAGTTGGCTGTCTTTGTTACTGATGCTTCAGCTAATCGAGCCCCGACAGCCAACCCTCTACGGAGCTCTGTTAGGTCTTTCATTGCACGTCGTCCTTGGCCTCTGAATGCAAATACGAAGTATGCACTGTTCGTCAACAACCTGCACTGATCCCTAGTCCGTACTGAACACTCAAAGCCCGGCGCGACACGTGCCTTACCTGCGTTGTTGGCCGTCAAACACAACTATCCCATTACAACCACTGTTCACATTAATTTGCTTATCCCCTGTACGCACGTCTGTTGGTGTCACACTACAGACTGCTATATCAGCGAATGCCAGCAGCATTTGCGGCATGGAATAGTATATTGTTTCATTATGCTATTTTCATCAGTATAATAGGTACACAGGGTGGTCCACTGATAGTGACCGGGCCAAATATATCACGAAATAAGCGTCAAACGAAAAAACTACAAAGAACGAAACTTGCCTAGCTTGAAGGGGCTAACCAGATGGCGCTATGGTTGGCCCGCTAGATGGCGCTGCCATAGGCTAAACGGATATCAACTGAGTTTTCTTAAATAGGAACCCCCATTTTTTATTACATATTCGTGTAGTACGTACAGAAATATGAATGTTTTAGTTGGACCACTTTTTTCGCTTTGTGATAGATGTCGCTGTAGTAGTCACAAACGTATAAGTACGTGGTATCACGTAACATTGGGCCAGTGCGGACGGTATTTGCTTCGTGATACATTACCCGTGTTAAAATGGAGCGTTTATCAATTGCGGAAAAGGTCGAAATCGGTTTGATGTATGGCTATTGTGATCAAAATGCCCAACGGGGGTGTGCCATATATGCTGCTCGGTATCTAGGACGACATCATCCAAGTGTCCGGGCCGTTCGCCGGATAGTTAAGTTATTTAAGGAAACAGGAAATGTTCAGCCACATGTGAAACGTAAACCACGACCTACAACAAATGATGATGCCCAAGTAGGTGTTTTAGCTGCTGTCGCGGCTAATCCGCACATCAGTAGCAGACTAATTGTGCGAGAATCGGGAATCTCAAAAACCTCGGTGTTGAGAATGCTACATCAACATCGATTGCACCCGTACTATATTTCTATGCACCAGGAATTGCATGGCGATGACTTTGAACATCGTGTACAGTTCTGCCACTGGGCACAAGAGAAATTACGGGACGATGATAGATTTTTTGCACGCGTTCTATTTAGTGACGAAGCGTTATTCACCAACAGCGGTAACGTAAACGGGCATAATATGCACATTTGGGCAATGGAAAATCCACGATGGCTCCGACAAGTGGAACATCAGCGACCTTGGCGGATTAATGTATGGTGCGGCATTATGGGAGGAAGGATAACTGGCCCCCATTTTATCGATGGCAATCTAAATGGTGCAATGTATACTGATTTGCTACGTAATGTTCTACCGATGTTACTACAAGATGTTTCACTGCATGACAGACTGGCGATGTACTTCCAACATGATGGATGTCCGCCACATAGCTCACGTGCGATTGACTCGGTACTGAATAGCACATTTCATGACAGGTGGATTGGTCGTCGAAGCACCATACCATGGCCCGCACGTTCACCGGATCTGACGTCCCCGGAATTCTTTCTGTGGGGAAATTTGGAAGATATCTTGCTATCGTGATCGACCGACAACGCCTGACAACATTCGTCAGCGCATTTTCAATGCATGTGCGAACATTACGGAAGGCGAACTACTCGCTGTTGAGAGGAATGTCGTTACACGTACAGCCAAATGCATTGAGGTTGACGGGCATCATTTTGAGAATTTATTGCATTAATGTGGTATTTACAGGTAATCACGCTCTAAGACCATGCGTTCTCAGAAATGATAAGTTGACAAAAGTACATGTACCACATTGGAACAACCGAAATAAAATGTTCTAACGTACCTACGTTCTGTATTTCAATTTAAAAAACCTACCTGTTACCAACTGTTCGTCTAAAATTGTGAGCCATATGCTTGTGACTATTACAGCGCCATCTGTCACAAAGCGAAAAAAGTGGTCCAACTAAAACATTCATATTTCTTTACGTACTACACGAATATGTAATAAAAAATGCGGGTTCCTATTTAAAAAAACTAAGTTGATATCCGTTTGACCTATGGCAGCGCCATCTAGCGGGCCAACCGTAGCGCCATCTGGTTTCCCCCTTCAAGCCAGACAAGTTTCGTTATGTGTAGTTTTTTCGTTTGACGCTTATTTCGTGAGATATTTGGGTCGGTCACGATCAATGGACCACCCTGTATATGTTCATTTGACTACGACGAAGCAATGTTCATGAGAGTTTTTGTTTCAGCTCTGTATTTCCTGTTATATATATTTAAGTATGATGGACAGTGTGACGTAATGCAGGGTTGGCATAAGATGTGGAAAAAATGAAAGTGTACGTTATTTTGTGACGTTACGAATCACACCACCATACATACTGCGCTTCATTTATCTGCTTTCAGCAAGCAATTACAGTTCTGGACATTGCAGTCCTAACACCATGAAGGCGGCACGCAGTGAACTTCAAACTGGTGTGGATTATGTGAGATCCTGCCCACTCATCTCTTATGCGGTGCCTAAAGGATGCTGCTTTCTCGTATAGCTATACAACAATTCAAGAAAATCACATTAATAGTTTTTATTACCGTAAAGTAGATTGACAATACTTAACTTTGATTTACAAGAACGCGTCGCAAGCAGTTGGCGACCTGCAAACAATCAGTGTCCTTTGCTATATACAATGTCCGTGCAAGTAATGGATATGGATCACAAGTGACATCTCTACTAGTGTCCGTCATCTACTGTCCGACCGAGCCTGGCAGGAGCGGCGCATATATTCTCTTCGGCTAGAGGCCGCTCCTGTCGCCGTGCGGTCCTAGTAAGCGAGTTACTGGCCAACGTCGTCACACAACCTTATCTGCTCTTGCCTTCTTAATCTTCGTGCCGGCATCTTTCGTTACGCCGGAACAGATTATACCACATGCTCGGATATGCAAATGTTAAGCATTTCAGAGACACCCCACAAATTATATTGGTGTAACACCATGTACAATCCCTGTAATAGGAAAGACTACGCAGCGGCATTCTCATTGATGTACAGCATTTGAATACTGATGGCTTGTAAGAAGATCGCGTTATCCTTCATGTGTTAACGAGAAACGTCTAACAGATTGAGTTGAAATTCTACAGCACGAGGATCGTGGCCCATCAACACTGTAGTTTGCTACTCATGTTGATCAGTATTCAGTGACCGTATGAAACGTCCCCTTTGGAAAATTAATGAATTACTGTGCTGGTAACCCTCTTACGTTTTTTGATTTTCAACATCTGAGCAAAACTGAACGTTCTCAGACATTTCTCTCTTTACTTCTTCTGATCATCACTAAACTGACACACAATATTTTTGGCGCAACGCAATCTGACTTTCAATAATCCCTACAAAAGAATGGCCGTGACTAACAATAACCCATATCTTTCATAAATGAATTACCTCACAAAAACCGAGCGAGGTGGCGCAGTGGTTAGCACAATGGACTCGCATTCGGGAGGACGACGGTTCAATCCCGTCTCCGGCCATCCTGATTTAGGTTTTCCATGATTTCCCTAAATCGTTTCAGGCAAATGCCGGGATGGTTCCTTTGAAAGGGCACGGCCGATTTCCTTCCCAATCCTTCCCTAACCCGAGCTTGCACTCCGTCTCTAATGACCTCCTTGTGAAAGATTTTGATAGAGAACAAATAATGTTTTTACCTTAATAGTGTTCAAAAGTCATTATATATATATATATATATATATATATATATATATATATATATATATATATATATATATATATCAGTTCATGACATCCAGTCTCACAAATTTACTCTTTCTGATAGACACACGTCCAGATCATCCGCTCTCAAAACTCCGCCATCTCTCTTCCCACATCCACCACTGCTGGCGGCTCACCTCCAACTGCGCAACGCTACGCGCTGTTCACATCCAACTGCCCAACACAACAATACCAAATATTCCAACAATGTAAACCAGCCACAGACTGCACACAGCACAGCCAGTGATTTTGATACAGAGTAGAGATAGGTCGAACTCGTTCATTCCAGTGAACTACTTCATTCATTTCACTCTTTGCCGTGAAGCGTTCAAATTAAGTAGTTCATTCGTGAAGTACGGAAGCCTGTCGAAGTTGCCCAGTTCGCCGCTCAGCCGCAGCTACGCTCGCTTCGCCTCGCTCGTACAATGAAGCTTCGTAATATTTCATAATTTTACCAACAGATGGCCGAACTATGCAGTAACGTGCACGCAACGTTTTACGCTCTTACAGCGTCTGAGTTAACTTAAATAGAGCATGGTCGAAGGGGACAAAGGAAAGATAAAGAGAGAAGCCTGTCACATATAAGGAAGGTATTACATTTAATCTTGCTCGAAATTTTCTCATGAATCGTCCAAAAAAGTCTTTATATGCCAAATGAAATATTATTTGTTGTATTCATGAACTGAAAAATAGGGCTACCAATGAAATGCAGTCCAATTTTATGTTCCTAGTAAAATTTAATCCAAAACAGAATGAGTATGTTTACCACTGTCACAGTCTATATACCTACGTTAAGTAATTATTCAGAAGTTTTCCTGTAGATTTTATTTTTGTTGAGAATAATAACCCTCCAGATTTAAAACATAAACTGTCACCTGTAGTCATTGTTACGATTTCAGGTAAAATCCCCCTTTCAGTGTTATTAATGAACCTTTTATTTTCATGTTGGCTGTGCGTGCTCACACAGCCAGCCCCTTCGTTTATATCTTTAATATTCATTTGTCTGCAAGCGCTGCCAACGGTAGGCTACCCGTAGACGCGAAGTATAGCTGCACAAATAGTCACGAGTAGTGCCAGCACTGCACGTAGCAGCTGACGCTGCCTTCCCCTCGCCCCTCACCGCCCCAACCCCTCGTAAACCTATCGTTCCCCACAAACTCCGCGCGATTCGTCGACAGGCAACAGAGGGAGGACTGAAGTGAGTGACGTAGCGCCGATGTAGTGGGAGAGGGGAAGAGAGTGAGTTAACTAGAAAAAAGTGTGGAGTGTGCTATCTGTGAAGAGATTGAAGTACCAGTTCATTCAAATTGAGTGGTTAGTTCACACTTCACTGAAGTGAAGCGTTCATTTGAACGACTCATTCACGAGCTCCCCATCACTAATACAGAGCGCTACGTGGCGTTACTAACATAAAAACCTAAACAGCCTACTTACATGTCTTGCGAATAAGGATTCGATAGTTTGAGAAGGGCCAAGCAGTACTTTCTATGTACGCCTGCATGACTACTCTCAATTAATACCCAAGTGCCTGACTTTTTAATTTAAGTAGTTCGCAATTATGGTCCCTAGGTATTCAGTTGAACTGAGAGGCCTTACATTAGAGTAATTCACCGTGTCACCGAAATTTAACGAATTACTTTCAGCACTCATGTGGGTGACTCACACTTTTCGTCAGCTGTCACTTTTCTCTCCATACGGGTATCTTCTCTAAATCATATTTCAATTGATTTTGATCTTCTGATGACTTTACTACACGGCCGGCCGGAGTGGCCGAGCGGTTCTAGGCGCTACAGTCTGGAGCTGCGCCACCTCTACGGTCGCAGGTTCGAATCGTGCCTCGGAGATGGATGTGTGTGATGTCCTTAGGTTAGTTAGGTTTAAGTAGTTCTAAGTTCTAGGGGACTGATGACCTCAGTAGTTAAGTCCCATAGTGCTGAGAGCCATGAAACCATTTTACTACACGGTAAACAACTGCGTCATCAGCAACAATATAAGTATGGTGTTCAAATCGTCTTCTAAATCGTTTGCATAGATTAGCAAGGGAAGAGGGCCTATAAGATTGCCTCGGGGAACGCCAGATATCATTTCCATTTTACTAGACGACTTTCCGTCAATTTTTGAATACGATGACCTTTCTGGCGGAAATCACGAAATCACTCGCAAAACGGAGGTGATGCTCTACGTGCAAGTGGTTTAATTGATGGATGGTGCCAAAAGCCTTCTGGAAATCTAGTAATATGTAATGTATTTGAGAGCCCATGTCAACAGCACTCATTCATTGCTTCGTGTGAATAAAGCGTCAGTTGTGATTCACAAGAATGGTATTTTCTGAATCTGTGATGTGTTTCGATAGATTTCTTCGAGGTAATTCATAATATTCGAACGCAATACATGTTCCAAAATCCTACTGCAAATTGACGTCAGTGATACGAGTCTGTAATTCAGCTGATTAAACATATTTTCCTTTTATGAGTATTGGCTTGACCGGAGTAAGTTTCCACTCTTTAGATACGAACCTATCGTCAAGTAAGCAGTTATATATGACTGCTATGTATGTAATATCAGTATACTCTGAAAGGAACATAACTGGTATACAGACTTGGCCGGCAGACATGCCTTCATTATGTGATTTCAGGTACTTTGCTACATCGAGGATATCGACTTCTAATTTTTGCAACTGCACTTCGCTAGAATGCCGGAATATTTATTTCTCCTTCTTTGGTGAGGGAATTTCAGAAAACCGTTCCCAGTAACTCCTCCTTAGTTGCAGTCACCGGTCCCAATACCATTGTTAATGCGCAGTAATGGTAATGATCTTGCCTTGGCGCTGGTACACTTTACATTAAAATCTCTTTCGATTTTCTGCCAGATCTCGAGACAGATTCGTGGTGGAAACTATTAAAAGCATCATACATTGAGGTAAGCACTAGAGTTCGAGGTTCTGTAAAAAATCACCATTCTTGTAGATTTTGCCTCCTTTTAAATCTTCCTACCTGTTTTCGTTGCTTCTGCAGGAGTCTTCTGTCCAGTTTTGTGTACCATGCGGGATCAGTCCGTCGTTTATAAAATTATTTTATAGAAATCTCTCAGTTGCTGTCAATACTACTTCTTTGAATACAAGACACGTCTAGTTTACATATACTTAACTGGTTTTAAAGAGTGAAGACTGTCCCTTACGAGGGCGTCAAACGAATTTTTATCTACTTTTTTAGAAATAGATATTGAGAGCCATTCAGGATGCCAACGGCCCCAAATAACTAGTGCCCGAGAGGACAACTATTTTTCTATCGCCCGTGCAGGATCGTACTGCCTTGTGACATGCTTTGAGTCAGGCAGTGGGCAAGAACACAAGTATCAGCACCGACAACTCCACGATATCTGGAGCAGCACGGACTGTCAGCATTGTTGCAGCTTCCCTTGATGCTGTTGAAGAGAGAGGCACGTTGACATGGTGTGGCCAGAGGCAAAACTGGACGCAGGCGAGGCACAATGTCATCATTCTAGATGAGTCTCGGTTCTGTGTATATCACGTAAGACGTGTGCTTGTGGAAACCTCCGATTAGAACGAACGATGCCATTTTGCATTCGTTATCGTCATATGCGCCTAATACCTAGCGTGGTGGTATGGAGTAACACTGGATACACTACATGATTTACTGTGGTTTGCATTGTTTGTAATGTGGTTCAGTGGGCGCTATATTTGTGATATTTTGACGCCAGTGGCTTTGCCTTAATGTTGCCCATGATTTACTGACCTACTTATATCGCTCCTGTCTAGGGCCTGTGTATCGTAAGAATGATTCATGTGTGCACAATGACAAATGGTCTGAAGCGGATTCTGTCGAGTACTTAGTTCTTATTTTCATCCACCACAGTACAGTAGCGGACAGAGACATTCAAGAAATAGGTCAGGATAATGTTTTTGCGAGTTGTTCTGTTTATTTCTTGAAGGTTTTTTTTGTTTATTTATGTTTGTACAGTTTTGTATATGCTTTTTGTAGTATGAATGATGCGTGAATGTGGTCTAAAGGCCGGCCGGAGTGGCCGAGCGGTTCTAGGCGCTACAGTCTGAAACCGCGCAACCGCTACGGTCGCAAGTTCGAATCCTGCCTCGGGCATGGATGTGTGTGATGTCCTTAGTTTAGGTAGGTTTAAGTAGTTCTGAGTTCTAGGGGACTGATGACCTCAGAAGTTAAGTCCAATAGTGCTCAGAGCCATTTGAACCATTTTTGTGGTGTAAAGTAAATATGTAGAGCATTGTTCTACTAATGAACGCTGTAGTGTGAGAAACTTTTAAGGCAGTGTGAATGCAGACGTCAGTGAATATTCTATCATAACATGTTAAGTAAGTTTATCGTAAAAGGAAAGCTATTTCGAGTGCAAATGAAAATAGTTGATAACGTAAAGTATAAACAAAATATCAGAAATTTAATATTTATTTCGGGAAAAAGTATAGTTCGAAAGTGTTTTATTTGTTGATTGGTTAGTCACGAAAAGCGCGGACTAACGCGGGACTATAATGTTTTTCTATTGGTCTTAAGGAAAACTGACCAATCAGAATGGAGTATTCTTCACCCGTCTGTTCTCTTCGAGATATAGAACGATTATAGCAGTCTAAAGTAGTCGTATCCCTGCCTTTGAATGGTACGGTCGTGTGAAGTATGAACTCCGAAGGAAGTTACAGTTTGCCGGTTTTAGTTGTACTACATGCCTCAAAAGTGCTTTAAAGTGCAGGCATATTTATTGCAGTGTGTTTTTTATAAAGTACTGATTTTTAAAGTAATTTTGGGTATGAGAAAAGACAGTAATTCCGCGTGGCTTATTGAGCAGTTTGGTGACTAAAACCTTCAGTGCATTAGACACCGATAAACGAGCATTTTCATTTAACAACAATCCGTGCTTAGTAGCTGTTCAGGTTTCGGGAAATACGTTACTATAAACTTAATAACGTGAATGAAAGGGTTTCTGGATGACTGTGTTAGGATTATCACGGGCTTGGCAGTGAACTTTTTATTCTCGACTTCAGAATATACCGAAGTTTTGCCACTATTTCCAAAAATGGTTCAAATGGCTCTGAGCACTATGGGACTTAACACCTGAGGTCATCAGTCCCCTAGAACTTAGAACTACTTAAACCTAACTAACAAAAGGATATCACATACATCCATGCCCGAGGCAGGATTCGAACCTGCGACCGTGGCGGTTGCGCGGTTCCAGACTGAAGCGCCTAGAACAGCTAGGCCACAACGCCAGTATTTCCATCTTTCATTCAAAATTAAGATTTTTTCCCGATTTATTGAACAGTTACGTTGTATGCAACCTGGTGCGAGTTGCAGTTCGATAGGTTTCCGCTCGACATTCCTACTGGCGATTTGCTGCAACGAGGTGCAGGTAAATGGATGAAAGGTACCGCCCATCGCACTACTTAGATACAGATGGTGTAAAACTTTTGGACTGGCTAGCACGTTCTCCACAGCTGTGACCCACTGAAGGTATCTGGTCATGGGTTTCTCAAAGACTGGCACACCATCACCCACCAGCCACTACGATTGATGAACCGTTGCACAGAGTCGAACTGACATGGATTGATGTACCTGTATCTGTCATAGTTCAGTTACAGTTGAAGCTATTGTTACCGTGAGAGGTGTCTGCTCTGAACTACATTTCGCAACGTGTGTGGCACCAAATCATCACCAATTTTGAATCATTTATTCTTCCTACAGTACTGTACACGCAGAATGAATAACATTTCGTTATTTGGTTTCATTTCTGGTGTTGTGATGTTGATGGTCAGCAATATACCATTTCAATATAATCTAGCTGTATAACATTCAAGCCGGCCGCGGTGGCCGTGCGGTTCTGGCGCTGCAGTCCGGAACCGCGGGGCTGCTACGGTCGCAGGTTCGAATCCTGCCTCGGGCATGGGTGTGTGTGATGTCCTTAGGTTAGTTAGGTTTAAGTAGTTCTAAGTTCTAGGGGACTTATGACCTAAGATGTTGAGTCCCATAGTGCTCAGAGCCATTTGAACCATCTTTATAACATTCAAACTTACACGCATTCCGAAAAGAAAAAAGGGTTTATGAAAAGAATGTAACTGAGAACGAATGCATAGGACGGGGACAGCAGAGGCAGGAAAGCGAGAGGAAGGAGACAGTCGAAGATGTACAGATGCTCGGCGGCTGCTGCGCAGTTTCTGGGTTTGTTGATAATCTGGGACGTTCCATAGCAAGGGGAGGACGGCAGCCACAGGTGGCCAGCCCAGCTGGTGTAGGCGTTGCGTTAAGTCTGCAGCTTGCAATACTATTCGCCCGACTGTCAGATTTCCGTCTTGTGCTGATCTTTAACATTGCTGGTCCTCTCCTCTTCCTAATCTTCCTCTGCAGGCTAATCGCGGACCACCTTTACAAAGCTTATTCAGTGATATACTTCCACCAATACTCCTTTAACTGCTATTTTTTTCTGTCTACTACTCTACCTGTAATTACATATTTATCAGCGCCCCTCTCTACGATAACATAAAAAAGGTGAGTCGCTCGACCTTCTACCGCAGCTTGTCCCCTTGTGGTATGAGATCACTTCTACTGATGATCACTTACTTTATCTTGTGTTTGACGGTTAGTTAGTTACATGTTTCACGGAACGTTTGCACAGCTCGAAAATGTAGCTGGAATCGGGTTACAAGCTACAGAAGCACTTCACTTTTAGATGTCCGAGTAAATGCTGGTTTGTTACAGATTACTATGTAAATCTGCGAAAAATACGAGGGCGTGTTGAAAAATATATCACTGAATTTTATTATTCTGTTCTCAATATCGGTATACGTATTAGGTATCATGTGTATTACTCCAACTCTTCCGCTCGTTAACGCAAGTTGTAACCTGCCGCTAGACGACTCCGAATTGTAGCGTGTAACATGACGGTAGTAACGTACCTACAGGTGACTAAAGTAATGGGATATTGATATGCAGATATACAGATGGCGATAGAATCACGCACCGGTACACAAGGTATAAAAGGGCAGTGCACTGGCTGAGCTGTCATTTGTTCTCAGGTGACTGATGTGAAAAGGTTTGCGACGAACTTATTAGTTAGGACAAGGCGGCGAAATCTGGCGTTAATGGACTGCGGCAGCAGACAACTGACACGAGTGCTTTTAATAACAGCAGCGTCTCTCCTGGGTTCTTGACCATATCGGTTGGACCATAGACTGGACAACCGTGGCCTAGTCAGATTGTAACTCCCCCCCCCCCCCAACAGAAAAAAATATAATGTATATTGCATTCACAATTAGTGTACAAGATAAGTCCCAATTTCAGTTGGTATGAGCTGATGATAGAGCCCAAGTGTGGCACAGACGCCACGAAGCCATGAACCCAATTTGTGAACAAGGCACTGTAAGAGCTGGTGGTGGTCCCATAATCTACATTTACATCTACATCCATACTCCGCAAGCCACCTGAGGGTGTGTGGCGGAGTGTACCTTGAGTACTTCTATCGGTTCTCCCTTCTATTCCTGTCTCGTATTGTTCGTGGAAAGAAGGATTGTCGGTATGCTTCTGTGTGGGCTCTAATCTCTCTGATTTTATCCTCATGGTCTCTTCGCGAGATATACGTAGGAGGGAGCAATATACTGCTTGACTCTTCGGTGAAGGTATGTTCTCGAAACTTCAACAAAAGCCCGTACCGAGCTACTGAGCGTCTCTCCTACAGAGTCTTCCACTGGAGTGTACCATCTCCGTAACGCTTTCGCGATTACTAAATGATCCTGTAACGAAGCGCGCTGCTCTCCGTTGGATCTTCTCTATCTCTTCTATCAACCCTATCTGGTACGGATCCCACACTGCTGAGCAGTATTCAAGCAGTGGGCGAACAAGCGTACTGTAACCTACTTCCTTTGTTTTCGGATTGCATTTCCTTAGGATTCTTCCAATGAATCTGTCTGGCATCTGCTTTACCGAAAATCAACTTTATATGATCATTCCATTTTAAATCACTCCTAATGCCTACTCCCAGATAATTTATGGAATTAACTGCTTCCAGTTGCTGACCTGCTATTTTGTAGCTAAATGATAAGGGATCTATCTTTCTGTGTATTCGCAGCACATTACACTTGTCTACATTGAGATTGAATTGCTATTCCCTGCACCATGCGTCAATTCGCTGCAGATCCTCCTGCATTTCAGTACAATTTTCCATTGTTACAACCTCTAGATACACCACAGTATTATCTGCAAAAAGCGTCAGTGAACTTCCGATGTCATCCACAAGGTCATTCATGTATATTGTGAATAGCAACGGTCCTACGACACTCCCCTGCGGCACACCTGAAATCACTCTTACTTCGGAAGACTTCTCTCCATTCAGAATGACATGTTGCGTTCTGTTATCTAGGAACTCTTGAATCCAATCACACAGTTGGTCTGATAGTCCATATGCTCTTACTTTGCTCATTAAACGACTGTGGGGAACTGCATCGAACGCCTTGCGGAAGTCAAGAAACACGGCATCTACCTGTGAACCCGTGTCAATGGCCCTCTGAGTCTCTTGAACGAATAGCGCGAGCTAGGTTTCACACGACCGTCTTTTTCGAAACCCATGCTGATTCCTACAGAGTAGATTTCTAGTCTCCAGAAAAGTCATTATACTCGAACATAATACGTGTTCCAAAATTCTACAACTGATCGACGTTAGGGATATAGGTCTATAGTTCTACACATCTGTTCGACGTCCGTTCTAGAAAACGGGGATGACCTGTGCCCTTTTCCAATCCTTTGGAACGCTACGCTCTTCTAGAGACCTACGGTACACCGCTGCAAGTAGGGGGGGCAAGTTCCTTCGCGTACTCTATGTAAAATCGAACTGGTACCCCATCAGGTCCAGCGGCCTTTCCTCCTTTGAGCGATTTTAATTGTTCCTCTATCCCTGTGTGGTCTATTTCGATATCTACCATTTTGTCATCTGTGCGACAATCTAGAGAATTAACTACAGTGCAGTCTTCCTCTGTGAAACAGCTTTGGAAAAAGACATTTAGTATTTCGGCCTTTAGTCTGTCATCCTCTGTTTCAGTACCATTTTGGTCAGAGAGTGTCTGGACATTATGTTTTGATCCACCTACCGCTTTGACATAAGACCAAAATTTCTTAGGATTTTCTGCAAAGTCAGTACATAGAACTTTACTTTCGAATTCATTGAACGCCTCTCGCATAGCCCTCCTCACACTACATTTCGCTTCGCGTAATTTTTGTTTGTCTGCAAGGCTTTGGCTATGGTTATGTTTGCTGTGAAGTTCCCTTTGCTTCCGCAGCAGTTTTGTAACTCGGTTGGTGTACCACGGTGGCTCTTTTCCATCTCTTACGATCTTGCTTGGCACATACTCATCTAACGCATATTGTACGATGGTTTTGAACTTTGTCCACTGATCCTCAACGCTATCTGTACTTAAGACAAAACTTTTGTGTCGAGCCGTTAGGTACTCTGTAATTTGCTTTTTGTCACTTTTGCTAAACAGGAAAATCTTCCTACCTTTTTTAATATTTCTATTTACGGCTGAAATCATCGATGCAGTAACCGCTTATGATGGCTGATTCCCTGTTCTGCGTTAACTGTTACAAATAGTTCGGGTCTGTTTGTCACCAAAAGGTCTAATATGTTATCGCCACGAGTCCGTTCTCTGTTTAACTGCTCAAGGTAGTTTTCAGATAAAGCACTTAAAAAAATTTCACTCGATTCTTTGTCCCTGCCACCCGTTATGAACGTTTGAGTCTCCCAGTCTATATCCGGCAAATTAAAATCTCCACCCAGAACTATAACATGGTAGGGGAAATCTACTAGAAATATTTTCCCAATTATCCTTCAGGTGCTCAGCCACAACAGCTGCTGAGCCAGGGGGCCTATAGAGACATCCGATTACCATGTCTGAGCCTGCTTTAACCGTGACCTTCACCCAAATTATTTCACATTTCGGATCTCCGTCAATTTCCTTCGATACTATTGCACTTCTTATCGCTATAAACACGCCTCCCCCTTCACTGTCCAGCCTGTCTCTGCGGTATACATTCCAATGTGAGTTTAGGATTTCATTACTGTTTACGTCTGGTTTCAGCCAACTTTCTGTCCCTAGTACTATATGGTCGTTGTGACCTTTTATTAATGAGAGCAGTTCTGCGACCTTTCTGTAGACGCTCCTGCAGTTTACTATTAGTACATTAATATTGTTATTCCCTGTTGCATTTTGCCTACTCCTACCTTGCCGCGTCTCAGGAGGCGTTTTGTCGGGCCTAGGGAGGGACTTCTCTAACCTAAAAAACCCCCATGTGCACTCCACACGTACTCCGCTACCCTTGTAGCCGCTTCCGGCGTGTAGTGCACGCCTGACCTATTCAGGGGGACCCTACATTTCTCCACCCGTTAGCGGAGGTCGAGAAATTTGTTCCCCAGGTCTCCGCAGAATCGTCTGAGCCTCTGGTTTAAGCCTTCCACTCGGCTCCAAACCAGAGGACCGCGATCGGTTCTGGGAACGATACTACAAATAGTTAGCTCTGATTCCACCCCGCGAGCGAGGCTTTCCGCCTTCACCAATTCCGCCAACCGCCTGTACGAACTGAGGATGACCTCTGAACCCAGACGGCAGGATTCATTGGTGCCGACATGAGCAACAATTGGCAGTCGGGTGCACCCAGTGCTCTCTATCGCCACCGGCAGGGCCTCCTCCACATCTCGGATGAGACCCCCCGGCAAGCAGACAGAGTGAACACTTTCCTTCTTCCCCGACATTTCCGCTATATCCTTAAGAGGCTCCATCAGCCACCTAACGTTGGAGCTCCCAATAACTAATAAACCCCTCCCCCCATGTGCGTGCTCGGACCTTGCTGAAGGAGTGGCCACATGTCCACTCACAGGCAGAGCGGGCGATGCCACACGGCCAGCCTCCACATTTACCCTCCGCCTCGTGCGCCGCGAACGCCGCTGAACCCGCCACTCCCCTTGGGGAGAGGGTGGCCCAACCGCGCCCGGTACCCGCGGAGATGTCTCGACAGAAGGGACAGTGGGTGAAGCATGTAACACCTGGGGTGAACCATGCGACGCACCAGACTCCCCACTGCCGCTACACTCCGAGGCAGAAGCCTGAAGACGGCTGACCGCGGTCATCAGCACGTTCAGCTGTTTGCGAACAGTGGCCATCTCCTCCTGTGTCTGTACACAGCAGTCACACATCCTATCCATCCTAAGAAATCAACAATTTAGTGTAGAAAGTTAATCAACTTTTAACTAGACTGCTAATTCACTAAAGGCGGCTGATTGTTGACTAAACTATGGTTGCTAGCCACATCTTGAAGAAAACAGTGAAAATAGCACTACCTGTCTCTGGACTGTATTGAAAACAAACACTAGCACTACTGGCACTATGACTGACTAAAGGGACTCTCTCTGACTGTATTCAAAACAAACACGAAATCTATGAAACACTATTACTAGCACTCGACAATTGAAGCTTCCTAAAAGCAAAAACACACGGAAGAAGAAGTGACAAGTAAGAAATATACAGTAAATACTTAAATTAAGGTAGCTCGCTGCACAGCAGACGTGAAGCAGACGGCAGTTACGACGACACTGACGCTACTGGCAATGGTGTGAGCTGTGTTTTTCTGGAATGGACTGGGTCCTCTGGATGTTCAACTACTTGGAGACAACTTACAGCCATTCACGGACGTCATATTCCCAAACAAAGATCGAATTTTTTTGGTTGACAGTGTGCCATGTCACCGGGACACAATTGTTCACGATTTATTTGAGAACGTTCTTGACAATTCGAGTGAATAGTTTGGCCTCCCTGATCACCCGACATGTATCCTATCTAACATTTATGGGACATAATTGAGAGATCAGTTGGTGCACATAATCCTGAATGGGCAAAACTTTCGCAGTCATAGGCGGCTATAGAGGCAGCTTCCCTCAATATTTCTGCAGGGGACTTCCAACGTCTTCTTCAGTGGATGCCACGTCGATTTCTTTGCCGGCAATAAGCATGTCCGACACGATATTAGGAGGTACTCCATGACTTTTGTCACCTCTGTGCATGTGGGTGCGTGAGAAACAGCGAGCTGTAATCGAAAGTACGAATTCGAAGAGTTTGTCCACACACGGAGCGCCCTCTCTCTCAAGGATGATAATACCAGACCACGTACGAGCGCTGCGACATCTGCAATACCGACGCTTTGGGTTGAGTGTCACCGATCATCCACCACACAGTAACGATATGGCCCCATCCGATTTTCATCTGTTTCCGAAACTTAAAAAACACCTTCGAGGCCTTTAATTTGACAGTGATGAATTGGTGCAAGCAGAGGTGACATTGTGGCCCTGTTAACAGTCAAACCTTTTTTTACTGACGGTATTAACAAACTGGTCTCACGTTGGGAAAAATGCGTTCGCCGCCAGGGTGACTATGTTGAGAAACAAATATGTAGACGTGAAGAATAAAAATGCAGAATGTTAACAACGTTTGTTTTATTAAAAAAGCATTAAGATTTTTCACATGAAATATTCGTATGCATAACTTCTCAGCACGCCGTCGTAATTAACGTTAGCAACGCCAAATATATGCTCTTTATTTTACATTAAGTAATACCGCAGCTATTTCGCATCAAAGGCACACGATCTAATAGTTTTGCCGCAACTTAATTCAGTCATATTTTAGTAAATGGTAACTTCAGAGGAAAGTGATGAAAGTAATTTTTTCGACTACCGTCGTCATGATGGTAAAGAGTACGTTAGCCAAACAGTCTTGTGAGTTCCACATGTAACAGCATTTTCTGCTCTAAATGGGAGGTACGTTAGTAGGATAGCATGCCCGGTGCAAGCCGAGATAACGATCTTACCACATTCAGTTTCACATACCACATCCGGTGGCAGGTCACACACTTGGGCTCCTTGATGCCCCCACTCCTTCTCCCCTGGGGAACCACTAGGAATTGATCAAGGTCACCCTGGGGAATCACCCAGGCCGTTGTGCAACTGTATTCAAGGTCATGACGTAATTATATAATAGTCACGTGTTATAAAAACGATGGAACACCCATTCTCTCCCCTCTCCTCACCTGTCAACCCATCCCCTACCCTGATCTTTCCTTCCCTTCCCTTCCCTTCCCTTCCCTTCCCTTCCCTTCCCTCTGGACCAATGATAACTGGGACACTTGAGTGAGACGAGCTATTCTGTAGCTGGACAACATAGGAAGAGCATGTGTTTATTTGTTAATAACAATATTACGTGACACCGGCAGAGACCACATCCAAGAAGATCTGTAAGCACCTTGTTACGTGATTTCCAATATTTTCGTCAATTTTATTATTTTTACCGGTTTTTCCTATTTTGCAACTGGGGAGGGCACTCTGAAGCTGGGGTGCATAAGGAGAGGTCGAGTCTATAATTTAACAACAAATTACATCACTCTAGGTCCATTTGTTAGTAACAATTTAGTAGTATGTAGCACCAGCAGAGACCACACCTAGGTAGATATGTGAGTACTCTCGTAATTCCATATTTTAGCGCATTTTACACATTTTGCCCCTTTTAGTATTTTGTCCAATGAGGCAAGATGCACCGTCTGTTCCTGACCTCATGATGCTCCCAGACAATCTCAACGCTGTAAGAGCCTGAATTAGATGCTAGCGATATTGAGACACACGTTCCCCACCTTCATCTTTTATTACTGGGGCACCTGAGTGCGTACCACAGGTTGTAGGTTGTGTGTTTTGTTAATCACAAATTAGGACACTACAGGTCTATTTGTTAATAACAAATTAATATTTTGAGACACCAACAGACAGCACACCCAGGCAGATATGTAATTATTCTCATATTTCCACAATTTTACCATATTACCAGAGTTGTGTGTGTCAACATTGTGTCACGACGTCCCATCACCACGTAGCACATTGATGTCCATCGTGTCGTGTACATGTGACGATGCTCTCAGCATTGTCCACATTTATGTTCATTGCTAAGCCACCACTCCATTACTAGTGTGTGACGTCATGGTGTTCTAAACGAACACACTGGCAGAAATAGACGTCATGTCAATGACGTCATAGAGAGTTCTATAAGTACTACCGATTTCTTACCAAAGACATTGTATAAGAGATACCACACTACATAACAGCTTTGTGTGACGTCATAGAAAAATTCTGATGGCGCCAACCAAAGAATGGCCTGCTGTATTTGTAGCACAGCACTGAAAAATACGTAACAACCCCAGCGAAAATCACGTCGTCTGCAGAGTAGCCCGTCCCCTCAGACTGCGACGTGTGGCTGTGTAGTCGCAAACGTTGAATCTTATGGAGACAGTGTCAAGCAATGGTCCATAAATTTGCAGTATAATGCACACCTGTTTGGTGCCTAACACTGCTACTATATCAGTTGTGGATTATGGATCTCCCGCCCTCGTTCATAATGGCAAACACATCTCAAGACGTCGGTGAAAATATCAGTCTGGTGCCAATACACTTCGCTGTCCCAAAAATGGTTCAAATGGCTCTAAGCACTATGGGACTTAACATCTAAAGTCATCAGCCCCCTAGACTTACAAGTACTTAAACCTAACTAACCTAAGGACATCACACACATCCATGCCCGAGGCAGGATTCGAACATGCTACAGTAGCAGCAGCGCGGTTCCGGACTGAAGCGGCTAGAACCGCTCGGCCACAGCGGCCGGCTACCGCTCCCCCCCCCCCCCCCCCATATTCGCTGGATAATGCCAGTACGGTATGCAACTCATCGTACGTTCGTGATCACCAGATCACCTATTAAGCAGGTGAATTTTCCATAAATCCAGTAACTTAATGCCGGACTTGTTACTGATACTGCCAATCAACATACTCGAAAACACAACTGAAAACCGACATTCAGAATCAACGTAAGATAAGAGAAAATTGAGCGATCCTCTCTGTAGCACCGTTTTTTTGTGAGAGGCTCCTATACTGTGTGTGTGTGTGTGTGTGTGTGTGTGTGTGTGCGTGTGTGAGAGAGAGAGACAGAGAGAGAGAGAGAGAGAGAGAGAGAGAGATTTTGTTCGGAATCATACATATGTAAGCAGTGGACAGTCAGTAAAATAGGCTTCTCTGGAACTTATCTTGCTGTACGTATAGCCCACATCCGTTAAACCAACATGGCAAGGGTCTTAGACTATCTATAAAATCTCGTAGTTTGTCGTAACACAACATGGCAAGCCTAAACATGTCACGCATGTGATAAATAACTATCGAATTGAAGACTGATCGTAGGTAACAGCATACTGACTAGCACTGTGTAGTGGGACCATGACACCTGAAAAGACGACGCTTCTGCGAGTTACTGCTGCGAGAGCATGTAAAGCTAGTTTGGAGTCTTGGTTCTAGAGGAGAAGACTGTGTCATGTGGAAATTCAACCATTCCAAAATAGATGCAAGTATAACTGTTTTGTGTAATCGAATTCCATGTTAAAACTATAGGCATACAGCACCTAGCTATTTTTAAGTATAGTCTCGAGATATGGTATTGGATCCTGCACTGGATTGCCCGTTCGCCCAACTTAAATCCCATCGAGCAAGTGTGATATGCGCTAGGGAAATGTACTCGTTCTACAGCACGTCCACATGTACCAACAACCATCCATCAGTTGTACCGCACTGGTGGAGGAATGGAATCCTTTACCACAAAAATATCACAAACTTATGGATGAGTATGGAAACATGTTGCTGAGTATGCATTGCTCTGGCAGTCAGCGTTAGTATCATAAAAGTGGTACAGAAATACTGAATTACGTCATAGCATGACAATATGACCACCAACAGCAAATGCCTTTTACTAACGATGATTATTCACTGTAGTAGCAAAAAACCATCGGGTATAGGTCATCATGGCGAGACTTCCCGTCACATGATCTTCTACATGAGATTGAATTCACACTATATAGCGTGTGCCATGACGTGGACACCCAAGAGTCGTGGGATAGGGGCGTGGAGCCCAGCAACGACGAGGAACATGCATAATGCTCCTCGGCACACCAAAAATGGATACTCATCGGTCTGTATTTAATAAAGAACCAGCCCACATGTCTATACAAATGTGACATACAGCCTGACAACCGTACAGAACAACCTGATAACGCTGTCCTAGGATCGTCGTAGTATATGGATGACTTTCATACAGTTGTAAGTGGAACTAAGACGTGTTTTTTGATGAAATACTACGTATAATCTAGACTTAATCCTATCAGTATCAAGATGTTTAGATAACGCGCATTACCAAGTAGGATAGGAGGTACTTTATGCTCACCTGAATAAAATTAAAACAAAAACAAAATTCGTTAACTGTTTACTTGTATTGGCAACATGTTATTTTAAAGAGTTACTTATCTGAATGTAGCGTCGAGCACCTGAGAACACCTTTCAGAATACTCTTAGCAATATCAGTGCACGTTGAATAATGAGCACTTCCAACATCGTGATCACGACAAGAAGAATTAAGAAATTCAGATTTAGTTCATTCTTGTTTACTTTTTACTCTAAACATACTTTTTAAAGAGAAATTGATGTGCAAGTAACGGCATGAACCAGGAAATATTCAATACAACATTCGTTGGTGAAAGTGAGATCTGCTATTGAGAATTAAATTTTTGTATTAACTTCAACGGGAAAATATAAAATATGTATGGAATATGGTAGCAGAATCCTTAAAAAATATTTTTTTCAAACTTCAGAATGTAAAATAACTGATTAGATTACAATATTTTCAAGAGATAAGCAAAAAGTACCATCCCCACCCACTGGTATTGCGAGGGTTAACTCCTTAGTTCAACATTTACGCAACCACTGTAGTAGTCTTAAATGGCTCGGAATACATTTTTATACGAGCAAATTAAAATTGTAGACAGATAGATGATATCTTGTACAAGTCAAACCCCGTTAGTTGATTATCCATATTTATAACAAAAACATGTTAGTAGAGAATCCAGATGACAGCACTTTTACGAGAATACAACACGGCTAAGGGTAGAGTGGATGCGAGTTTATTTTCAGTGTGCATAGCGGCATACTAGAGAAGGAAATTCACTTTAGAGACACCTTACCCACTTTATAAAAAATGGTTCTAATGGCTCTGAGCACTATGGGACTTAACATCTATGGTCATCAGTCCCCTAGAACTTAGAACTACTTAAACCTAAGGACAGCACAACACCCAGTCATCACGAGGCAGAGAAAATCCCTGACCCCGCCGGGAATCGAACCCGGGAACCCGGGCTCGGGAAGCGAGAACGCTACCGCACGACCACGAGCTGCTGACCCACTTTATAGCAAGAGAGTAATTTTTTATTTTAATTATAATAACTCATGACGGTAAAATGTGAGACAGAATGGATACGGGAGGTCACAAGCAGACAGATATAAAAATCGAGATGACCCGAACGATTAATTTCAGACTATCCAGTCACATAGCGTTAAAGCAATGAGACACGAAGGAGAATCGACGCCGACGGCGCCTTAAACTATCCTTCGCCGACACACTTTCGCTCTCCACCAAGACACTTCATTGTATATGTCTCGGAATCAGTAAATTTGACAGAGTTGATACAGCCGGAGAGAACACTGTATGAAAAGGCTTAAGTACGATAAATGGGTTTAAAAATAGACAAACGCCAAGCAGTAATATTAGGAGTTAAGTCATGTATTATATATCAAACTAATGCTATACATGTTGCCCACAGAGTCCCTTTGTTTCGTCGTTTGTCAGCAAACTTCTCATGATTCGCTTGTAGTAACGTCAACACGCAATCAGTGTGTTTCGATTCTGAAATGATACCAGTTTATACTGTATCCAACTATTTTTTCGATTAAAAATGCATATAACGTGCAACTAGTATGTATTGGCTTGCAGAATGCCACAGCGTTCAGAATAAAGTAACACTACCGTTCCCTCACACACGCGTAGAACTTTGGTAGTATGACAATTTCGTCTTACCTCTCTAAATGCCTTCGTCGTCGGTCGAGGGAAGGAATGGTGATACCTGCTGGAAACCAATACGCAAACTGGCATAATTGTGTGTATACAGCAGAATAACGTCAACATACTACCTGCAAAAGCAATCCATTAACGTGTGTGTGTGTGTGTGTGTGTGTGTGTGTGTGTGCGTGTGTGTGTGTTTCTACCATTGGTAATGGCACTTACAGTAGACATTTGGAGGACTTTGGAAGACTAAGTATATACCCTGGCTGGGTTGGGGCTCTGTATCGAAGTTGAATAGCACAAAAAAAAGAAAAACAACCTCTGTCTGGTCTTGGTTGGTTGATTTGGGAGGGGGGACCATATCTGCTCATGAAAGCATTAAGAGCATATTAATGTTTTTAGACGTACACATGGAAAAAAGTTGATAAACGTCAAAAATATAGAAAGGGTCAAAAATTCGGTAAATAATCTGGATATTAAATGTTCGTTCAGGAGATACCTGCATTTACGCGTCAGTGAAACAGCAGAACGATTCACACTAAGCCATCGGGCCACATCAGTTTGCGACTGTCCTGCTTCCGTTCTTTTGAAAGTCGCGAGTTCTATATGTTCTTATCTCGTGTTTTCTACTGAAAATCTCGTGCTTGTACTCTTGTTAACTTTACTATTACAGAGATCGCTAAAACTTTATTTATTTCTTTAATTATTGGTCCTGTGCGCAAAAAATAACTTACTTGCTCTTTCTGCTGCCACTGTTTGATCTGCTGCATTCCATTATTTAACAAAAACATAAAAATACCTATTATTCATGCTGAGTGCAATGCATGTTCTGTATGTGCGGCTCCTGCTGTTGCTGCTGCTGCTTACTACAACTACATATAATTCAAGAGAAAGGGTTTGGTCAAATCTAAACTCGATAAATGATAACCCAAACAAAAAACTACATTCTGAAAGCGATTCTTTCTCATTCAATTAACACAACGCTAGAAGCTCTTTGAACAATCGCCTCGTTTGTAAATCTGCCTCCAGTGGCATTAAAGCAATATTACAAATTAATCAAACTCTTGAGACAGACTGAAATACTTCTTAATTGAATACATAGTGAAACAATTCCCTGACAATTACAAAAGAAATCAATGACAAAAATCAATACTTAACCCAACAATGGTTTCCCTTAAGAATTCAACTCCTATCACACAAACCCTTTTCTTTAAATTAATAAGCGTGCTGCAAATTATAAAAAATATTAACTAAATACCAAATCCTGTGTCACTGCTGGCGGACACGGCAGTACGGCAGCTCGGCGACGACCCCTCGCCAACACACGTGCGTACCAGAGCAGGCGGGCTCCTGCACTGGCTTCAAAACTGCCACTAGTTAATCCGCACGCTGCGAAGCGCGACAACAATATCTCAGATTCCAGAGCTTGTGTATGTGCACTGTAGCCAACCTTTATATTCTAAGAGAGTATTGCCAAATCTCATAACCCCCAACCTCATTTTTGAAAATTTTGCGGGGTGATTCTTGCGTAACATATTGGCAAGGAACAAACAGTAAAATTTTTTTACAAAACGACGAAAAATTAGGCAAAGAGAAAAAATGTTACAATTTATATCCAGTGACTAAAAGTATTTCTTGCTTAGCATCTAAGTACATTTTTTTATATGAAAATGTTGCTAGCCTAGTATGTATGTAATAAGAAAACATCAAACGAAATATAACAAGTTTCTTACATAAGTAGATAAAAAAGATCATATAAGTTTTAACATATGTGTAACAGTAACTACTTAAGCATGGAATAGTCTCCAATAAGCTAATATAACCTAATAACCAGTAAAAAATATTTTATTTTGTGCATTTGGGCACTTACTTTTCCATGACATTAATCAGTAGTGGCCTGACTACATGATATTTTATGTTTTTATGCTCGCAGTTCCCTCTGGTCAAAAGAAACCAGGTCTACATGTTTTAAGTGCAGCAGACTCAGGGACTTCATATCCACTGACAACCACACTAATATTCCCACATCCGTTAATTTATGGCGTAAGCAGACTCAGGGACTTCATATCCATGGACAAATACACCTGAAGTCAAATTTTCCTCTGGTGAGACAGTTTGACAACGTAGGCAGACTCAAGGACTTTGTGTCCACTGACAACTATACGTAACGTTCATTCTCCCAGGATGACACAGTTTGACAGTGTTGGCAGACTCAGGGACCTCATGTCCACTGACAACCACACGTCACTGCGTTATTGTGTAAGTACCTCCTGAAACTTATATAGTACAAGTCTGGGTCGAGTATTTCTCTATACTCAAAACGTCATATTTTATAGAAAATTGATTCTCCCTTTAAAATACGATATCTCTAATTACATAAATGAAGCAAGGAATAATATTATGTCATATAAACAGGCATGTGAGCTCTGAGCTCATTTAAATGTTTTCTTTAACTCTATTGCCGCAGCAATTACAGATTTGTGGCATATATCTCAAGTCATGAATAACGTGAGGCTCACCACACGATAGAAAATTCAATTTTCTTTAAATTTCTCGCCACAGCAATCACCGATTTGTGGCTTGTATTTTCCATTTCAGTCATAATATGCGGCTCACCACACGGTGTCAAGTTAAATTTCTTACGATTAGTTTGGCCAATAACAGTGGCAAAGTTTTGAGTGTGACCACGAATCATTACAAATATGGCACCACACAAAAAAATATCATTTTAATTTCAAGGCATAAATCCTGTGCCATAGAACTCTAATTACCAAAATTTTTACATTACTAGTGATGCTGAAGAAGAATCTTACAACATATGTTGCAATAATTGTTATGTACATTTTGGTTATAAAATATTTAAATAATCCTACAAATGGAAAAGTAATTCCATATTGATGCTATTATATATAATAAAAGTTACAGAATCATTTAGAAAAAGTCTAGCCAATGGCTTGCCAAATCAATTCATATATATGTACAAAATTTAGTGAATGATTACGTGACTTTGCGTCAGAATTTTTTACACTCTAATTACTAAGTTATACCAAATTTATAATTATCGGTCTGTAATGACTGTCAATTTTTCTGATGTCGAACGTAAATGTGTGTGGCATAGCGTCTAAATCGTTTTTATATGGAGTCCTCATTGTCTGTTTGGAGGTCTCCCTAGTCTTTGTATGAATCTGTGTGGCCATACCTTGGACAGTCACAAACAACAAGAATAAGAATCATCCTACAAAGAACATAATAAAAAAATAGATTTACAAAATACAACACACAAAACTCCTCCATCTGTCCAGTACAAACTGAAAGAAATGGCTTATTCATCAAGGTGACAAGAAATAAATTTATGACATGACAAGAGAAAAATCATCACCTTACAATTAACCTCGTGCTGGAATCGGCACTGCATCACTAAATTACAATCATGAAATAGAAAACACAAGATAAATATTAAATTGACTTATGTTACACTACTATTTACACATTCATAAAATATGGCAGATACTCTCGCCTCTTGGCGTAAGAGTCATTTCGCTCTGGAAAGAGAAAAGAAATAATTTAATGCAGAACATAATTATCTAGGTCATAGCTCGGTGTTTTTGTCACGGCCGACTGTTTCTGGAACGTCTTTTTTCTCGCGACCCTTAACGGTAAGCTTGCTACGCTCCGATCTGAAAAAATCGTCTACTGCACAAAATTACGTCACGTTAAGTGCTTTCGTTTCTGCAATGGAGAAAACTTCCGTTGCGATCATGTTTCCTGTAAGAAATGCAATAAATTCAACCTTAACAACAATAAGAAGAGAAACAACACCATCATTCTTACCATTCCACAATTTCACAGAGAAAAAAAATATATTCTTGACACTCATTCATCACATAATTCAACACTTCGCTGTGTATTTGTATCAGAACACCTTTTATGACTCATAGCCATGTCTTAACTTTGCTGTGACTTAGATATTAAGTAAGTGTGCACTCTACCTTAACATTACTGTCACTTAAATTTCACGCAAATGTGTATAAGCTATATCTTCCTTCATAGAATACCATTATGGGTTTCTTCGTTTAGAAGTGTATCTTTCTTACCTTCTCTTGTTCTATAAATGTCTGCAAAGTGCTCCCTCATTGTGTCACACTAATCATGAGTGGTCCATAGATCCTAATACGCCTTACCTGGCAAACTAATAAACACGAAAAAACCACATGAATCATCACTCTTCAAACTATTTCATAAATCAGAAGTAGTGTCATTTCGAAGGTTTCCTAATTATACTACACTCCTGGAAATGGAAGAAAGAACACATTGACACCGGTGTGTCAGACCCACCATACTTGCTCCGGACACTGCGGGAGGGCTGTACAAGCAATGATCACACGCACGGCACAGCGGACACACCAGGAACCGCGGTGTTGGCCGTCTAATGGCGCTAGCTGCGCAGCATTTGTGCACCGCCGCCGTCGGTGTCAGCCAGTTTGCCGTGGCATACGGAGCTCCATCGCAGTCTTTCACACTGGTAGCATGCCGCGACAGCGTGGACGTGAACCGTATGTGCAGTTGACAGACTTTGAGCGAGGGCGTATAGTGGGCATGCGGGAGGCCGGGTGGACGTACCGCCGAATTGCTCAACACGTGGGGCGTGAGGTCTCCACAGTACATCGATGTTGTCGCCAGTGGTCGGCGGAAGGTGCACGTGCCCGTCGACCTGGGACCGGACCGCAACTACGCACGGATGCACGCCAAGACCGTAGGATCCTACACAGTGCCGTAGGGGACCGCACCGCCACTTCCCAGCAAATTAGGGACACTGTTGCTCCTGGGGTATCGGCGAGGACCATTCGCAACCGTCTCCATGAAGCTGGGCTACGGTCCCGCACACCGTTAGGCCGTCTTCCGCTCACGTCCCAACATCGTGCTGCCCGCCTCCAGTGTTGTCGCGACAGGCGTGAATGGAGGGACGAATGGAGACGTGTCGTCTTCAGCGATGAGAGTCGCTTCTGCCTTGGTGCCAATGATGGTCGTATGCGTGTTTGGCGCTGTGCAGGTGAGCGCCACAATCAGGACTGCATACGACCGAGGCACACAGGGCCAACACCCGGCATCATGGTGTGGGGAGCGATCTCCTACACTGGCCGTACACCACTGGTGATCGTCGAGGGGACACTGAATAGTGCCCGGTACATCCAAACCGTCATCGAACCCATCGTTCTACCATTCCTAGACCGGCAAGGGAACTTGCTGTTCCAACAGGACAATGCACGTCCGCATGTATGCCGTGCCACCCAACGTGCTCTAGAAGGTGTAAGTCAACTACCCTGGCCAGCAAGATCTCCGGATCTGTCCCCCATTGAGCATGTTTGGGACTGGATGAAGCGTCGTCTCACGCGGTCTGCACGTCCAGCACGAACGCTGGTCCAACTGAGGCGCCAGGTGGAAATGGCATGGCAAGCCGTTCCACAGGACTACATCCAGAATCTCTACGATCGTCTCCATGGGAGAATAGCAGCCTGCATTGCTGCGAAAGGTGGATATACACTGTACTAGTGCCGACATTGTGCATGCTCTGTTGCCTGTGTCTATGTGCCTGTGGTTCTGTCAGTGTGATCATGTGATGTATCTGACCCCAGGAATGTGTCAATAAAGTTTCCCCTTCCTGGGACAATGAATTCACGGTGTTCTTATTTCAATTTCTAGGAGTGTATTACCCAGCAATTATATCTTCTCAATCCAGAGCCACTTTTACACTATATTTTACCGGAAGATAGTCAACACTTTCTGTTATTTCATGTTATTTCTCCCTAAAAACGTACATAGTTATTTCTTGCACTTTCCTTCAAATAAGTCACGAAAATTTCATTCTTTCAGTGAACAATCGCAAGATGTCAACAGCTGGTATAATCCTCTCGTCAGAAATGTCCTTTGCAAAGTTCTCATTCTCTCAAACAATACAAATAGTTCATAATCATTCATTCTTGGTCTTTCATACAGTATAGATTGACAATAAAGGATTAATAGATAAACAGGTGAGTCAAAGATTATGAAACACTACTGAAAACTAAAATCGGAAGAATATACTGTAACGGCTGGGGCCCCTATGCTTGCCAAACATGTATTTACTAAAGATCAGTAAACCCCCTAGGGCCTTATTCCTTGAAAATTTTAATGTGTGATAAGTGGTGAAGACCTCGCGATTTATGTGTTCGTATTGTCTCAACTTCCACAGCGTTTGTGTGTGCAATGCGTCGTATACGGAAGGGTCCTTCATACACCATGAAAAGCTTCCTACTCAAATATTTTACCTTATGAGATAGTCGATGTGATCTAAGCAATACCGTTTGACCTACCAGTAAATTCTTGATGTTGACTCGTGGATTATGCAGTTTCTTCCTTCTGTCTGCAGCTTTCTTGATGTTCTGTAATGCTATACTTACCACTCCATGGTGGTTGTTTATTTTTCAACACAAGCAGTGGGGGCAGGTTAGTGGAATTATTAGGTAGTTCATTAATAATGTTTTGGAAACCAGATAAATGTACGTCCCAGTTTCTATGTTGGCGATGGCAGTACAATCTGCAAAGTTTAGCTAACTCCTTCACGATATGTTCTGATGGGTTACATGATGGCATAAAACGTGATATAAATACTGGTTTAAATTTCCTGCATCGCAAGGTTTTCAGCCAACTGTTGGAACGGAATTGTGGGCCATTGTCACAAATCACCTTGTCAATGTGCCCTACTTCCTTCAAGAAATTCTTGACAAATGCTGTGGAAACTGATTTTGCTGTAGCTTTTCGTAAAGGAGTGAATGAGACAAATTTCGAAGTAAGCTCAACAGCTACGAAAACATATGAATGGCCTTGTCTAGATCTTATTACTGGTCCGAAGATGTCCACGGCAGCCATCTCTTTTAATTTGACTGGGATGATTGGAAATAGTGGTGTTCTGTGTGTCACTGTTGGTGGTTTTCCTTTCTACCATAACTTGCATATTGCCAGGACTTTACGGATTCTCTTTTCCATATTGTAAAAATAGCATGTGTCTCGTAATTTTTGAAAACATTTCTTCGCACCAAAGTGGGCATAACTGAGATGTGTGTGCAAATGAGTTTATTTACAAGTTCGTCTGGTATGCATAAAACCCAAGAAGGACTGTCAGGACGTCTGCGTCTGAATAAGATGTTATCACGTATGATATAAAACTATCTTATAGCAGGATGTGACTTACTCTCCCACTTCCTTTTTATATCCTTCCAAACCGAATCCTTTTCTTGTTCACGAGCAATGTCACTTAATGAGGATGAAATGAAATTTTCAAAAGCAACCTTCTGCATGTAGAGTAAGCTGTAATTATTTTCTAGGCAATCTTCCTCGTTACTTTCAGCTAAACCAAGAGTTGCTCGTGAAAGCGCTTCAGCAATGATGTTTTGTGAACCTGGAATATATATATTACAGTGAAGTTAAATTCCTGAAGAAACAAAGCCCAACGTTTTAAACGGTCGTGATTTAATTTGGCTGACATGAGAAATTGTAACGCCCGATGGTCGGTGTATACTTTTGTGTGCTTGTCTTGCAGATAGTAACGAAATTTATCAAACGCCCATACTAAGGATAATGCTTCCAGCTCCGTGACTGAATAGTTGCGCTCTGATTTTGTTAATACTCGACTGGCAAAAGCTATACTTTTGTAAGTAAGAATTCCATTTTCAACAGCTTCTTGGAACAAATGGACACCAAGCCCAGATCTTGAACTACCTGTCGAAAGGCAAAAATCAAGGGATAAATCAGGATGTGACAATATAGGTGCATTCAGTAGTGCAGTTTTCAAATCGTGGTAGTCTGTTTGAGCAACATGATCTCAGTCCCAAACTGTGTTCTTACCTGTTAGTTGAGATAATCTAGGTGTTGACAAGCTTTGTAGGCTAATAAAACGACGATAAAAATTTATTAGTCCCAAAAATCCTCTTAATTGTCGCTTGTTTGTTGGTAGGGGCATTTCTTTGATTGCATTTAATTTTCCTGGATCAGGAAGAATGCCTTTTGTTGTAACAATGTGGCCAAGAAATTTGATTTGTGTTCTACCGAAGTCCGATTTTTCTAAATTGACTGTAATGCCATGTTCCCGAAATGTTCGTAATAATTCACTTAATACTTGGTTGTGTTTTGATCATGAATTTTCTGCGATCAAAATGTCGTCAACATAAGTGGTGATCCTGTCTTTTAAGTGTGTCGGTAATATTGTATACAAACCACGGATAAATGCAGCTGACGAAACGTTGAGACCAAATGGCAATTTTCGAAATTGGTAACAGTTTTCAAAACATAGGAAAGCTGTGTATTTCCTACACCTCGGATTTAGTTCTATTTGCCAAAAACTACTTCGTAAATCCAAAGATGACATCACCTTCACTCCATGGAATTTTTGCAATAGTTCATCTAGTGTCTGTGGTCTATCGGTTTCAGGTTGGATTACTGTGTTAATTTGTCTGGAATCAAGAACCAGTCTAATGGAATTATCCCTTTTCTTAACCACGTGTAATGGGCTATTATATGAACTCACAGCAGGTTCGATGATTCCCTGCTCTAACATGGATTGTATTTCCTGTTTCACTTTGTCTCTGTATGTCAATGGGATGACGTATGGTGGTACAAAAAATTTATTATGTTCCTTGACCCTGAATTCATAAAGAAAGTTACGTATTGTTCCTGTCTTGTGAGAAAAAACTTCACAATTTGTTTGTAATATTTCAAATAACTCATCATTTCCTACATTAGGATCCACTTCGTCTCGGTAAATATTCCTTTTCATTAATTGATCTGTACTAATGGGTTGTTCTGTTTCACAGTAAAACGTAGTGATGTTATCTGTGCAACTATTAGACAAATTCAGTGAATGTTGTGTCTCAAGCGGAAAGAGGAAACGCAGATAATTCACTTCCTCATCCTCCTTTGTTAGCCATCCTTGAAATTTAGGCGTGACTAACATTTGATTTACTCGTAACATGACTTCTGCATTACTAAAGTTTAACATTGCTTTATATTCACGTAGGAATTCCACACCCTAAATCATTTCTGTTGATAAAAGAGGGACTACTAAGAAATTTGCAGAAGACTCGTGTCCTTGACACCTGAAAACTAAAGAAGTCTGATTGCGTACGTCTACACTCCTTCCTTGAATGACTGCCTTTAATTTGGTCTTTAATAATGGCAAGGTTGGACAAACAGATGCCTGTTCACACTTCTTAAACATTGTCTCGCTAACTACATTCACAGGGCTGCCAGAATCAAGTACAACTGAAAGTAGAGTATTTCCAACCGAGATTTTTATAATTGGATGAGCATACATAATTTCGTTGTTATCATTTTCTTGTGATAATGTGTCTCTAATGTCCTCCAATCCAACAAAGTTAACATAATTTGTGTATCGGCTTTCCGCCGCTACAAATTGTTCGTTTGTAGTCCTTGTTGCTAGTCATTGTTGTGCCTGCTGGTATTGCCGCGAATTAATGCTTGGATTGGGTGGTCTGATTTCTACATTGTCGCCACGCTCTAAATTGGAATTTCTGCGATCCTGCCAATTTTGATTTGTCCCCTCATCATAACTGTTTTGGTTCCCATAATTGTTATGACTATAATTATCACGTGGGCTCGATGCTCCGTATTCTGCATGAGCACCGCGTTCCGAATTGTAATTTGCGTGTCCACGCCAATTTCGGTTGGCCATACCGCGACCATTCCTTCTAAAATAATTTTCATTTCCATAACGCCTTTGCTCTCATGGTCCGCGATCTCTATTACTGTACTGAAAGTTCCTATGATCATAAAAATCATTTCTCTGGCGTCTATGATCTGCGTTATACGGTTGATGCCGCATATCACGTGTATCTTCTTCCGCCCTGTACGCGTGAGGTTCGTCCGAGTTCCATACGCGTTTACGGTCACCCCGCGGATTATTATTTTCCCAATACTGATTACTATAATCTCTTAGTGTGTTTTCATAGTTGTCAAATTCTAATTCTTGCAAAAGAGCTTGGAATGCCTCCAAGTCATCTTTGGACCTACCTGCCAAAATTATGTGGCGCAATCTGATCGGCAGTTTTGTCAAACAGATACGAATTAATTCCGACTGACTGTACGGATTCGTTAAATATCTGTTCATGCGCATCATGTTTTCAAAATATTGCACTGGAGTTGAAAATTTCGACTGCTCATAACTTTGCATCATAATGATGTAATGTGTTATACGATCTTGTGTAGTCTCTGACCAGTAAGCAGATAAGAATGCGTGATAAAAATCACCATATGTGTGACATTCACGTACTATTGAGCGCATTCTTGTTGCAGGCCCTCCTTCAAGATAACTGCAAATGAACTCCAGTTTGTGGCCAATTGGCCGTGTTGGTGGTAAAGAATAGTCAAATTGTTGTAACCACTCTCGAGGGTGGATATCGTGACTAGCATTCCGAAAAATTTTAAATTTCCTAACTGTGAGAAAATGCTTATAGTCAAACTCGTCATTTTTCTTAGCGGATGAGTTTTCTTTTACATGATGACTCACGTTTCCTTCATTACGTCCCGCAAACGTGTCATATTCACGAGAAAAGTGGTCGGTATTTCCATAATTAACGCGCTCATTGTCGTTACCAATTTGGTAATTATTGGATCTACCAGTGTCATTGCTGCGATCGATCTTTTCTTCGATGCTGGCAAGCTGTTCCTGTATATTTTTTACGTCACGTTTGTTTTGCTGATTAATTGTCATCTGCCCTTGTTTAAAACGTTGCAGAGACTGAAATTCTTCGGTATCCGCGATCGGTACCGGCTGAGTGTCATCTGACCTCGTATCTAACCAGCTACTCAGTTCCGTCACTTTCATGGATAATTCATCTACCTGTTTAGCTACTGTCGTTAATTGAGTTTCTATCTTTGAAACTTCATTGGTGGTCTGTAACTGCAATGACTCAACATTTTTCGCTAATTCCTCTACTTGCAGTTCTTGTTGTGACGTCTGTCGTTTCACTTCAACATTATCAACATTTTGTACGTGATCAAGTCGGGATACAAGATTGTTAATATCTGATTTGAATTCTTCACGTAGCTGACTTTTCAACTGACTGGTCGTTTCTTCAAATTTACTATTTAAATGGTCATTCACCTCACCCTGAAACAACGTGAGATTCTCATTAATTTCGTCCTGAAGTGATTTGAAATTCTTTGCATTATTGTTGTTAAATTCAGTGACTTTACTCTCCTGTCTGTCATTAAATTCGGTGAGTTTACTCTCCTGTCTGTTATTAAATTCAGTGAGTTTACTCAGTAATAATTGTAAAACATCATTACTGGGGGCAGGGAGTACAACGTTACTCTTCTCTGTTAAAGCAGAAGCAGTACCCGCATTTCCACTAACAGAAGGAAAGGCAAAATTACTCCGCTCCATCGGAGTGGCAACCACACCTGAATTTCCACCGAAAATGGGGAAAACAAAATTACTCTGCACTTTAGAGGCGGAAGCAACGCTGGAATTTCTCATAACGAGTTCGGTTTGCGTCACTGTATTCTCACGTCCTAAGTTGCGTGTAGCACACAGTTGTTCATCATGCATTGTTGGCAAATGATCGCCTACATTCCGATTCTCCGTTGTATTGTTCGAAAATTCCCGGATCTCAATATTCTCAAAAGAATTTTCTACTCCCTGTTCCGAATTTTCGGAAACTGCGTTTGAAACCGCTCCTACATTCATGTTCGCCACCGTATCTACGTTCGTGTTTGCAGTAGCATCTGCATTATTTTCCATTTTCTTTTGTGCTCTCGTCCTCATTGTCGCAATACGAACGAAAACATGTCACTAAAATACACCGCTATCCTAAAAATTCCACTGTTCAATCAACTATTACACAATGCACCAACAAATTCAAAGACAAAACTGCTGTTAATACAAAGCAGTGCGCAAGAGATCAAAATGCTGTGCCTCCACTAATAATTACTGTTGCGTAAGCTTGCAGTTGGCAGTAGAAAGACGAAGCATATCTAACTACGATTCATCCAAAAAAAAAAAAAAAAACGTATCCTGGTTGGCATGTCGCCAGGTCAAAGTCGCGAGCTCTAAATGTTCTTATCTCGTGTTTTCTACTGAAAATCTCGTGCTTGTACTCTTGTTAACTTTACTATTACAGAGATCGCCTAAACTTTAATTTTTTTATTATTGGTCCTGTGCGCAACAAATAACTTACTTGGTCTTTCTGCTGCCACTGTTTGATCTGCTGCATTCCATTATATAACAAAAACACAAAAAAACCTATTATTCACGCTGAGTGCAATGCATGTTCTGTATGGCGGCTCCTGGTGTTGCTGCGGCTGCTGCTACTTACTACAGCTACATATAATTCAAGAGAAAGGGTTTGGTCAAATCTAAACTCGATAAATGATAACCTAAGCAAAAAACTATATTCTGAAAGCGATTCTTTCTCATTCAATTAACAAAACGCTAGAAGCTCTTTGAACAATCGTTTCGTTTGTAAATCTGCTTCCAGTGGCATTAAAGCAATATTACAAATTAATCAAACTCTTGAGACAGACTGAAATACTTCTTAATTGAATACATAGTGAAACAATTCCCTGACAATTACAAAAGAAATCAATGACAAAATGTAACAATCGTTTCCCTTAAGAATTCGTCTCCTATCATTATCTGTCCGCAGCTCGTGGTTCCCAGGTTCGATTCCCGGCGGGGTCAGGGATTTTCTCTGCCTCGTGATGACTGGTTGTTTTGTGATGTCCTTAGGCTAGTTAGGTTTTAGTAGTTCTAAGTTCTAGGGGACTGATGACCATAGCTGTTAAGTCCCATAGTGCTCAGAGCCATTTTTTTTTGAACATTATCAAAATTACCGTCTGCTGCTACGCATATACACAAACCCTTTTCTTTAAATTAATAAGCGCGCTGCAAATTATAAAAAATATCAACTAAATACCAAATACTGTGTCACTGCTGGCGGACACGGCAGTACGGCAGCTCGGCGACGACCCCTCGCCCAACACACGTGCGCATCAGAGCAGGCGGGCTCCTGCGCTGGCTTCAAAACTGCCACTAGTTAATCCGTGCGCTGCGAAGCGCGACAACAATATCTTAGATTCCAGAGCTTGTGTATGCTCGCTGTAGCCAACCTTTACATCCTAAGAGAGTATTGCCAACTCTCACTTTCTATTGCCATCCACCGTAGAGAGTCTGGTAGGCAGTTTCTCTGTGCCATACTACACCGTCTGTGACTGCGTACTGACGTACGCAGCAGATCAGAGTGTCTGGAGGTATGTCTTGGATGTTTAGCTAGAAAGCTCTGTATGAGTGGTCTATTACAACCACTACACAATCTGTCTCCAAATTGGCCGAGATCTGTGCTCAAGATTGAGAGAAAGTGAACTCGTTATAGATCAGTTGGAATAAATTAAAGCAACATACCGTTATTTTACCGTCCTGTGTCTTATTCACGATATAAACGTACAAAATGTCATCCATACGTCCGTACAATCCCGTTCTCCACGGAAGATGGCATCCTGGACAACGGAAAATCGTGCCAAAGATGACGTAACGCCATCTAGCAAACGAGTTGATGTTTACCGGGTAGTCCCACATCCACAATCGCTGTGAACACAGTCACAGACGGTGCACTATGGCACAGAGAAGATGCTTACCAGACTGTCTGCGGTGGACGGCCATAGAAAGAACGGAAGCAGGACAGTCGCAAACTGATGTGTGAATCGTTCTGTTGTTTCTCGGACGTGCCGACAATTTATAGAGACCAAAACTGTATCCCGAAGACCAGGGCAGGACTGACCGCATGTGACTTCAGACGAGAGGACCGTCATTTGGCTTTAAGGGCACGACAGTAACGCCTTAATACTGCACAGTAACTGGCATGTGAGCTCGCAGCATCCGCTGAAGGTACTGTATGGAGTCAAACGGTGTGCAGAAGGCTTCGGCAGAGTGGCCTTTATAGTGGGAGATCTGCTGTATGTCTACCTCTGACGCGTCTTCACAGAAGAGAACGTCTAGGGTGGAGTAATGAACACGCCAAATGGGCGGTCGAAGAATGGGCCAATGTTGTTCTCACAGATATATCTCAATTTAGCCTGGGGAGTGGTTCTCGATGGCTTTGCACCTGGAGGGAACGCGAAACACAGTTTCGGGGCCCAAACAATGTGGAAAGAGACCGATATCGAAGAGCATCCCTAATGGCGTTGGCAGGGATTATGTTTACCACTCGAACCCCTATTCATGAAATTGTACAGGTGAATCGGCAGGGTTTAACTGCTGTCAGGTATCGTGACGTGATCTTGGGACCTCATTTGCTGTTGATGCGAGGTACTGTTGGCCCAGACTCTGTACTGATACACGATAATACTCGACCTTACAGAGGACGGGTGGTTGATGTTTTCTTGGGAACGGAAGATATTGCACGCATGGCTCGGCCTGCTCGCTCTCCCGATTTGAATCCCACAGAGCATATCTGGGATGTAGTGGGGAGCCGGCTTGTATCACGCCAGCGTCCACCGACCACTCACCAAGACTGTGAGCAGCTCTGCAGGAAGAATGGTCGTTATTGCCTCAACATGAGTCTGATGGCAGCATCCACAGCATGCCCTTTCGTTGACAGGCTCACGTTAACTAGTTGTCTCAATGTGTGTCCAAATCCGTTAAGTTGGAAAACACGAGAACATTTTTGTCTACCGTTATACATGTTGTAGTTGTTTACGTACTGAATTATTTGCGTTGTTTTTCTTACTTTACCGTCATCTGTTTATACTGTAATGTGGCGAAATAAAAGCAAGCTTGCAAAATTTCCATTTGTTGCTTTAATTTTGGACACCAGTGTATATATACAGAGGGAGGGAGAGACATGGCGTTACAGATAAATGTAGGAAACAAAAATCGTTATGTAGATGATGTAACAGATCGAGGGGAGTAGTGACGAGTAAATATAAGAGTGGCAGTGACAGCACCTTTGCATTACTAGTGGAACGATGGTGCATTCTGAAGAGACAGGATGAAATTACCATACTCCCATTAGTTCTATGTGAGTGTGTGTGAGAGAACGGTATTATTATTTTATTCTGAATGCTCTGGCATTTTGCAACCCAAATACATTTTAGTTGCAAGCCATATATCTTGGAATAGTAAAAAACAGTTAGATGCAGTTTAAAGTTGTATCATTTTAGAATCGAGACACATTGATTGCATATCGGTATTGCTATAGGCGAATCATGAGAAGTTTGCTGATAAAGTATAAAAAAGGACTCTATATGCAACGTGGGTAACACAAGTTTTAGCTACAGGTCTCAGATTAGCTCCTAATACAACTGCTTGATGTTTGCTAATTTTTAACCCCACTTATCGTACATTTACTCTTTTTGTCGAAAGTTCTCTCCGGCTGTTTCAGTTGTGCTTTCGAAACATATATAATGGCGTGTTTTCGTGGTGAGTGAAGCGTGTTTGGTAAGGATGGTTTAAGGCGCCGTCGGCGTGGATATTGCTTTGTATCCCAGCGCTACAGCGCTGTGGAGAGAGAGTGTAAACTTAATCATCAGGGTCGTCACGATAGCTACATCTGTCTGCTTGTGAGCTCCAGCGTTATTATAATTTAAATAAACAACTACTTCCTTGCTGTAAAGTGGGCAGGGTGTCTTTAAAATGAAGTACCTCCATTAATATGCCGTCATGTATATAGAGAATGAAGCCGCATCCACCCTACCATTGGCCTTGGAGTATTCACATAAATGAGTGTAATTACAACCACACTTACAGGTTATCACCGAAAGCACCGTCATCTGGACTCTTTACTCATATGTTTTCGATATCAATATGGATAATCGTCTAACTGTGTTTGACGTGTGCAAAATATAACTATCTGTCTACAATAGTAATTAGGGACTGTGTTACGCAAATTCGTGCCGTTGATGCGATCTCGTATATAAAAAAAAATGTTTGAGTCGTTTACTAGTTAGCACACTGGACTCGCGTCGGGAAGTTGACAGTTCAAACCTGCGTCCGGCCATCCTGATTTAAGTTTTCCGTGGTTTCCCAAAATCGCTTAAGGCAAATGCCGGGATAGTTCCTTCGAAAGGGCAGAGTCGCTTGCCTTTTCCATCCTTACCCAATCCTAGCTTGTGCTCCGTCTCTAATCACCTCGTTATCGACGGGACGTTAAACACTAATTCCCTCCTCCTGAGTCGTTTACTACTACTACATAGATCGCATAAGCGTTGTATTACAGACTTAAGTCTAGAGTATGGGTATTATTTTGTCAAAATACGAACGAAACAATACGTTGGTGTGCTACCTGGCTGGAAAAGGAGTACCCACGTTAGTTTTAAAAGCAGAACTGTTGGGGGTATTAGGGGTATTATAGTTCTGATTGGCCCAGGAAGAAAAGTTGGTGGTGAGGGATATGCTTGGCGCTTTAACTGTTAGCAGCGATTATCCACAAACACGTCGGTGAGTTACGATAGGTTTTGCTGTGGTGGGATAGCTTCTTCCTAGAATGACTGAGTGTCATTTGTGCCAGCTACCATATAAGAGGTGATTACAGATACTTTGTGCAAATTTCTCTACGACTCCTGGGGAGTTGTGGGACACTCCAGTTCGCGATCTGGTGATCACGATCGTACGACCAGTTGCATATCGGACCCGCATTATCCATCGAATACCGGGGGGAGAACGGTGTGTGTTGCACCAGTCTATGTAATTTCCACCTACAGCTTGGGATCTGTTCGCCGATATTAACGAAGCTGGGGGATCCCTCATTCGGAACTGCAGCAATGTCAGGCGCTAGACCAGCGGGCTTACATCGCAACATTGCCGGACTCTGTGTGACAGCAAGCATCGGCGTTCGTGTCTACACACACAGCTATCCTGCAGACGACAAGATTTTCGTTGGAGTTGTTACAGATACTGAACAGCTCTCTAGAGGTGCATTTCGCAGCACAGCGCTGAAAATTCAGTACCTTTGACTGGAGGTATCAGAATTTTACTATGACGTCAGATAATCTAGTAATGTAGTCTGGCATCTCATATACGATATCGCTGGTTAGAATCGGTAGTGCTTATAGAATTCTCTGTGATGTCATCGACACTACGTACTATTTCTGTCAGTGTGTTCGTTTCGGATAGTACGACGTCACACACTATTAATAGTGTGGTGGCTTAGCAATGGTACATAAATGTGGATTTCTCGATTTGCTGTAGGATTTTGGAACGTATACTGTGTTCGAACACCATGAAGTACGTCGAAGAAAACGATTTATTGACACATAGTCAACACGGGTTCAGAAAATATAGTTCTTGTGAAACACAACTAGCTCTTTATACTCATGAAGTAATGAGTGATATCGACAGGGGATGTCAAATTGACTCCATATTTTCAGATTTCCAGAAGGCTTTCGATACCGTTCCTCACAAGCGTCTTCAAGCCAAATTGCGTGCCTACGGAGTATTGCCTCAGTTGTGCGACTGGATTCGTGATTTGCTCTCAGAAAGGTCACAGTTCGTAGTAATAGACGGAGAGTCATCGAGTAAAACAGAAGTAATATCCGGCGTTCCTCAAGGAAGTGTTATAGGCCCTCTAATGTTCTGATCTATATTAACGACATAGGAGACAATCTGACTAGACGTCGTAGATTGTTTGCTGATGATGCTGTCGTTTACCGTCTTGTAAAATTATCAGATGACCAAAACAAATTGCAAAATGATTTAAATACGATATCTGTATGTTGAGAAAAGTGGAAATTGATCCTGAATAAAGAAAAATGTGAAGTTATTCACATGAGTACTAAAAGAAATCCGCTAAATTTCGATTACGCGATAAGTCACACAAACCTGTAGGCTGTAAAGTCAACTAAATACTTAGGGACAGCAATTAAATATAACTTAAATTGGAATTATCACATAGATAATGATGTGGGTAGAGCAAACCAAAGACTGCGATTAACTGGCAGAGCACTTAAAAGGTGCAACAAGTCTACTAAAGAGACTGCTTACACCACGCTTCTTCGCCATATTCTGGCGTACTGTTGTGCGGTGTGGGGTCCGCATCAGGTGGGACTGACGGATGACGTTGAAAAAGTTCAAAGAAGGGCAGCTCGTTTTCTATTATCACGAAATAGGGGAGATAGTGCCACAGACATGATACTTGAATTGGAGTGGCGACGCGCTCTTCTAATGAAATTTCAATTACTGGTTTTCTCCTCCAATTGCGAAAACATTCTCCAACACAGGGAGAAATGATCATCACGATAAAATAAGAGAAATAAGGGTTCGTACAGAAAAATTTAAGTGCTTGTTCTTCCCGCCCGCCGTTCGCGAGTGGAACGGTAGAGAGACAGCTTGAAGGTGGTTCATTGAACCCTCTTCCAGGCACTTTATTTGAATAGCAGAGTGATTACGTAGATGTAGATGCAGATGTAAATGTAGATGTAGACGAAAACGAGAGCATCATCACATCGACGTGACGCGATGGAGCTCATGATGCGACGTGGTGACGGTACGTCGTGGCGCGATGTTGAGACACATAATTCTGGTAATAGGGTAAAATTGTGGAAAAATGAGAAAATTACGTATCTGTCTGGGTGTGCCGTCTGCTGGTGTCTTCAAATATTAATTTGTTATTAGCAAATAGACCTCTAGTGACGTGATTTGTTACTAACAAACTGACACAGCCTACAACCTATGGTGCCCACCCAGCTGTCCCCAGTTGTAAAAGATGGAGCTGGGAACGTGTTTCTGGGAGCATCATGACGTAAGGAACAGAGGGGTGAATCTTGTGTGATGGAAAACAAAATAAAATTGGTAAACCAGATGAAAACAAAGAATTCCGAGCGCTCTTACATTTCTGACTAGGTGTGGTCTCTGGTGGTGCTACGTACTACAAAACTGTTATTAACTGAAACGTAAAGTGACGTGATTTGTTGTTAACATACTGACTCAACCTTCCCCCTTTGCTACCCAGCTCTAGAATGTTTACCTCAGTTATAAAATAGAAAAACCCATTACAAATACTAAAACTGAGGAAGACATTGAAAAATACGTAGAATGGAATGCACTTACATGTCGAGCTGGGTGTGGTCTGTGCCGGTGTTACTTAATATTGTTATTGACAAATAGACACACTTCGCCGGCCAGTGTGGCCAAGCGGTTCTAGGCGCTTCAGTGTGGAACCGTGCAACCGCTATGGTCGCAGGTTCGAATCCTGTCTCGGGCATGGATGTGTGTGATGTCCTTAGGTTAGTTAGCTTTAAGTAGTTCTAAGTTCTAGGGGACTGATGACCACAGATGTTAAGTCCCTTAGTGCTCAGAGCCATTTGAACCATTTTTAGACACATCCGCTCCCTATGCTGTTCAACTCCATAGTAACGCCTGCCACAAAAGTGTACTAGTTATAAAAGATGAAGGTGTAGAGGGGTTGCATGATTCTCATTGGCCCAGAGGGGCGGTAGGTGAGGGTAGGAGGACAGGGGGTTGCCGCCACTTTTGTGACATCTGACGACTATACGTTTACGTCCTTACCTTGAATATAAATAGTACAATTGCCTGGATGAGTTCCCTGTGTGACCGCGATCAATTCCAGGTGATTTTCCGGGGGATATGGAATAGGGGAAGCGAGGAGACCAAGTGGATAACCTGACACCGGATGTGTAACATGACACTGGACGTGATAATATCGTTATCTTGGCCTGAGCGCTCGCTGGTATGCTACTTACGTTTTGCGAGTTATCTTTCTGTATACATCCAGTATTTATGTACAGAATATTGCACAACTCCTATTGCAGGCTTCTAGGTATTGTAGAGGTACTTAGTACATAAAAATTTGATAAGGAACCCATATATGTTTGAAGATAGGATCACTTTTACTGAACGCACCCAGAGGAGGAGTGAGCTCGGATTTGTGTCCCCTACAGGAGTCCATGATATGGGGAATTTTTTGAGCACCAGCCGTCTGGTTCTCTTCTACGTAACGAAGTACTTCCTCTTCCAAGTCAAGACTGCGACGCTTCTGTGGAGCACCACGGTGAACCCTACCAGCTTCGAAAGTGCTAATTTCTCGCGGCCGTTGTTATAGACGGAGGAAAACAATATGTGTTGTCATAATTGTGATACAAACTGACGACGATTGGTTGATTTGGGAGAGGGGAAACAACCGCGAGGTCGTCGGTCCCAACGGATTAGGGAAGGATAGCGAAGTGAGTCGGGCCTGCCGTGTCAAACAAACCATTCCGGTATTTCCCTGAAGCGATTTAGGGAAATCACGGAAAATCTAAATCAGGATGGCCAGACGCGGGTTTGAACCGTCTTCCTCCCAAATGCGTGTCCAGTGTGGTTGCTACAGTGCTACTTCGCTCTGAGATTGACGACGGCGCCCTTTTCTGAGTTTATGTGGTAATGCAAACTGGGAGATGTGAAACCGATCCGATCTTCAAAGTTACTTGACACCGCTTGACAAAAAAAGTAAAGCACCCAGAAGGAGAGGAGGAAACGAAATGAAACTTCACTGGCTGAGAAAGTACGTGATGATGTTCCAGTGATTACGAAGTCGTGACAAATTTAGAAATAACTCTGCAGGATGAGCCCATCCATCAGTATGACGTTGCACCCTTCTCTGGCTAGGATGAATTCACTGATTAGTTTGCGAAGGTGGTCATAAAGCCTTTGTTTCCTCCTTGAGGCAAACTGTCCCACATCTGTTATAACTAGTCTTTGATATCCTCGATATTGAAACTGAGACGAAGTAGATGTCCGAGCGGGTTCCACGCATGCTCTGTCCGGGACAAATCTGGGAGTGTTGTTGTCCAGAGGGGTACCTCAACGCAACTCAGGCAATTAATACAGACACGAACCGTGTGTGGACGAGAATCGTCCAATTTAAAAAGGCTCTCACGATACTGTCGCATGAGAGGTAATAAATTTGGACGCAGGATGTGTGGGATGTACCGTTATGCCGCCATAGATCCCTCAGTAACTACTAGCTATGTCTTGAATTCATACCTGATGAGCCCCAAAACCATAACGCCAAGAATGACACCGCCGTTCCTCTCCAAGGGATTGGACGAATGTGACCTCTTTGCAGGTGCCACTGTACTCGACAATGCTGGTCGTCCGGTGTAGTGCAGAACCGCGATTCTTGGCTGGACACAGTGCGACGCCAGTCATCCGTAATCCATGCTTCTTGGTCGCGGTGACACAGTAGATCGAGAGATTGTAATAATGAAAATTGTACTGAAATGCCGGAGGATCTGCAACGAATTGACGCATGGTGCAGGGAATGGCAATTCAATCTCAATGTAGGCAAGTGTAATGTGCTGCGAATACATAGAAAGAAAGATGCTTTATCATTTAGCTACAGTATAGCAGGTCAGCAACTGGAAGCATTTAATTCCATAAATTATCTGGGAGTAGGCATTAGGAGTGATTTAAAATGGATTGATTATATAAAATTAATCGTCGGTAAAGCAGATACCAGACTGAGATTCATTAGAAGAAACCTAAGGAAATGCAGTCCGAAAACAAAGGAAGTAGTTTACAGTTCACTTGTTCGCCCACTGCTTGAATACTGCTCACCAGTGTGGGATCCGTACCAGATAGGGCTGATAGAAGAGATAGAGAAGATCCAACGGAGAGCAGCGCGCTTCGTTACAGGATCATTTAGTAATGGTGAAAGCGTTACGGAGATGATAGATAAACTCCAGTGGCAGACTCTGCAGGAGAGACGCTCAGTAGCTCGGTACGGGCTTTTGTTGAAGTTTCGAGAACATATCTTGACCGAGGAGTCAAGCAGTATATTGCTCCCACCTACGTATATTTCGCGATGAAACCATGAGGAAAAAATCAGAGAGATCAGAGCCCACACAGAGGCATACCGACAATCTTTCTTTCCACGAACAATACGAGACTGGAATAGAAGGGAGAACCGGTGGAGGTACCGAAGGTACCCTCCGCCACACTCTGTCAGGTGGCTTGCGGAGTATGGATGTAGATGAAGATGTAGATTTGTAAAAATGAAATTCTAACAAAATTTCAATTTGGTTTTCAGAAAAGCTTTTCAAATGAAAATACTATATATGCTTTCATTGATCAAACATTATATGAATTGACTAAACGAACACCACTTATTGGGATATTTTGTGATCTCTCAAAGGCCTTTGATTGTGTGAATCATGCAATTCGTCTAGATAAGCTTAAGTATTGAGGTATTAGTGGGACAGTACACAAATGGTTTAATCCATACTTAACTGGAAGCATGCAAAAGGTTGAAATGAACAGTACAGATAGTCTGCAAAAACCACCGGATTCGTGTAGCTGGGGAGGTATCAGTAATGTTGTTCCACAGGATTCAGTCTTGGGTCCATTATTGTTCTTAATATACAGTGTATTAACAACTCGCCACTCTATATTCATGAGGATGCAAAGCTAGTTCTTTTTGCTGATGATACAAGTATAGTAACCACACCCAACCAGGAAAAATCAGCTGAGGAAATTGCCAATAATGTCTTACAGAAAATTATTACGTGGTTCTCTGCAAATGGACTCTCACTAAATTTTGAGAAAACACAGTTTATACACTATTGTACAGTAAATGGCATATATATATATATATATATATATATATATATATATATATATATATATATATTGGCCACGACATCTTGGTAGATGATTGTTGCAGTGTCTGTGTGTTTATGGGTTGCATTTTTTCATATGACTTGTCAAGCCAATGGCAGCACGGCATAACACCATTGATAAGTATAGACTATGAACAGAAGTCTGTTGCTAAGGGCCGGCCGAAGTGGCCGTGCGGTTAAAGGCGCTGCAGCCTGGAACCGCAAGACCGCTACGGTCGCAGGTTCGAATCCTGCCTCGGGCATGGATGTTTGTGATGTCCTTAGGTTAGTTCGGTTTAACTAGTTCTAAGTTCTAGGGGACTAATGACCCCAGCAGTTGAGTCCCATAGTGCTCAGAGCCATTTGAACCATTTGTTGCTAAGGCAGAATACTCAAAATTTCTGGATTTGTGCACTGACGAGAAAGTGAATTGGAAGAAACATATCGATGATCTGCTGAAACGGTTAGGTTCAGCTACTTATGATATTGGGGTTATTGCAAATTTTGATGATAAACATATCAGTAAATTAGCCTACTATGCCTATTTTCACTCACTGCTTTCATATGGCATCATATTTTGAGGCAACTCGTCATTAAGGGAGAAATTATTCTTTGCACAAAAGCGTTGAAAGATTGTAACTCTAATTTGCTTTGCTGAATAGCGTAAGATTGTGACTTGAATTTGGTATGCTGAAATCGGGTGCTAATTAGACCATGAAAGCGGGCTACAAGCTGTTGAGCTGTCTGGGGAGTAGTTAACCGTGCGTTTACTGGGCCACTGTTTCACGACTGGGTAACTAGTCTAGGTTTACCACATTACCAATCAGACTATCATTGATTATAATCTTTTTACAGTCATACAACAACCGGTAATATATCTATATAAAAGGAGAATTTAAATAAAAAGAAAGAAATCAGTTTATATTTGCAAATTTATTTTAAAGATTGTTCATTGAAATTTCAGCATATTATACGTGAGTTATAACTGAGCTGGTGCCTTATTTACGATTGTGAGACTGTGAGATTGGAATATTACGGGACACATAAAATATGGAGCCAAGATTGGGAGACTGGATATAACACTGCATTCATAAAACAACACACAAAGAACATTGAAACACATGCAACAGAAAGTTAACCACTACAAACAGATTCAAATTTTTAGTTAAGGAATTTACTTTCGTAGCACAATCCTGTCCGTCTTGTAATTACCCTTCACGTGGTCAACTTGGTTTACAGAAAGCGTATAACTCCGCAATAATTTAGATAATAAAAATAAATTAGATCAAAAAGCAAATCACAAAACAAAAACCTCGAACTGGTTACTAACGTCTTACTATTAACCTGATGGGTCAAACAGTTATATAAGCACGTGGTACTGGTCTCACAAAGTACACGCCACGTGGGTTGAACATAAAGAAAAGTTGGTATATTCAAAATCTTTTCAAGACGATACGTTATAATCACACAAGCATTTGCATTTAAGATTGATCTTACTTAGAGTTACTGACCAACACGTGGTTCGACTTTACTCACAAAGTAGTAACAAAGCAACTACCGCCAAATAATCTGAACTGGACACGAGAATCACACTCCGCTGCAATTAAAGATAACCTTAGCTATTTTAAAGCTAACCCGAAATAAAATGATTAAACTCTCAGTTAAGCTGAACTTAACAAATCCATTGTCCTATGGACTTAACAGACACGCGCTTAGCCGGAGATCTTACCACTTCAGACGCTCGCTACCGCCAGACTGCTACTGCTGGACTCCAACTGCCGACTACTTACTCTCCAGCTGCCAGACTCCCCCTGAACTACCCAGCGTGCTCCTGAGAGTCGCTCACAAAGACAAACGGAAGGCGCCAGAGGGGCAGCTTCCTATACCAACATGACAGGGGACGGACCGGACCATACTAAGAATGGAAACCTCTCTGCTTTTAGGAACCGTAGCTACCTGTTTCAACGTTGGTCCTACTGTTCTCTAGCAGACAGCCTTGTCTGCTACCCTCAAGCATGCAGCTACAAACACATTTGATCATTCATCCTCTCACACAGAAGGGAAGGGGGATGACAGTATCTTATCATATACAGTATATAACAGAAAGCGGATGTAGGTTCCGTATGAGACTGTGTGACATGAATTACATATAAGAATTACATATAAACTGTGCTTTAAAGTGTAGTAGTGTGAGAGATCGTTCTTGTTTACGTGTAAAAGTAACACGTTCCACTACTCAGTCTCCTCCCAGATAGTCAGAAACGCCACAGTAAATTTAGAAGAGGAATTTATTCCTTAAAAGACAACAAATTTGAGAAATTAAACATGAAAGGAATCCAACAGAGACCTTTCATAACCCCAACGCTCCGGGAAAAGACTGTGCAGGGAATTTTCTGGCCATGCTAGGACATTCCCAAGCAGGCTTCTCACACCCTACTTAAACCAAAAGTGTAAAGAAAAAGGCAAAAGGTCACCAGCTACTTGCTAAAACACAATAATATCAAACATCTTTACAATCTACCAATTTCAAAGAGAGAAAAATAAAAACACACAATCTGTGACACCTATTTAAAAGATCATGTAGACCTAAATCGGTCAGCAAGTAAAAACAATGGTTCCTGTGTCATTAATATGAAAACAATTTCTGGTTGTTACCCTTATGGAGTTCACCAGTATTTGCTCATTGCAAGAGCCAACTGATCACAGGCAAATTTATGACTGTTTATTAACAAGCAAAATTTATGAAAATAGCAAAGGTGCCACAGCAATTAAAAAAGACCATCAGTATCATAAAGCAGAACATTAGAATGCACAATCCGCAAAAGCAAAAAAATATAAGAGAAAAAACATGTTTTACAAAGCGGTTATCGCAAAAAAATTTCTATACCTTATAAAACTAATAATCTGTAGGATTAACCTAACTATGTGGCACTAATTTAATCACTCTACAATATTTCAGTTAGTTAGCAAACAATGAGCACTGTGTCATTATACTGAAAGTACAATAATTGTGTGATTGTTACCCTTAAGGGGTTCCTCACAATAAATATGCCCCATGCAAAGGCTAATCGATCACAGCCCAATGAGAATGAATAGCAATCTGACTGATAAAGGAAGCAGTGCCACAGTAATGAATTTATGAAACAAAATATCACAAGAACAAACATTGATCAATAAAACAGTACAATAGTCAACATCTAAAACAAAACACCAATAAATAAAACACCTGCAAAATACAATAGTCAAAGTTTAAAAAAATATAGAACACCTGCAAAATACAAGAGTCAGAGTTTAATAAACACCAATAAATCGAGTCCCTGCAAAACACACGAGTCAAAGTTTCTGTGACAGAAACACACGTATATGCATTGAACTAAGAACCGTATAATCACTGTTCACTTATACACTCACTAGTTCCACTGTTCCGTGGCACAATATAAGGGGAGGGGGAGGGGGTTCGTCGCCGCAGCTGTCAGTAGGGATTTTTGTCCATCTGTTGCGTGCGATCCCGCCGTCTCTGCCCTCTCATGAAGTTTCTCTTGTGTCACGTACATCTCGATTTTGTTCCATGTTTGTATTGTCAAATTCGTGCGGTATCCTCGATTGACACGCCAGGTTGATATTCCTGGGCAAGGATGACACTTCAGTGGCTCTTCTTTTGTGCCACCCTTAGCGACCAGAGAACATCGAACCATGATTTACTGTCGCTTGACAGTAGGCATCCATCAGGAAATGTCGATAGGCGTCGTTGACGTCTGCAAGTTTCTTTGGACTGTACCTGTCAAAAGGCTCCACGCCCCTTGTTTTGTTTCACCGCGGCCGTCTCGTCACGGTCGCGTGCGTGTGGTGCGTTGCCAGGAGATGGATTTCCGCGCGGTGGACTGCTCGCCCATCTCAGGTCATTCCCTTCAGCTAGGGTCGCGCGGGGCGGCCGCCCATTAGCTACAGGTGCAAGGGAAAGTGTTTCCCGCGTCCTTTTGTTGTCGGCCGCGCTCCCGAAGTGGCCTGGCTGACAGCGTGTCCCGCTGGGAAACCCGCCAGTTTACAACTACCTGGCTGCTCCCGCTGTCTCTTAAGAGTTTTGCCGGTTCGCTTTCACGTTCTCATCTGCATTCACAGAAATTTTTCATCATCCTTATGTGATTACACAATGTCATACATAATATCACTTAGTATTGTCTTTCACAATTTTTAAGAACAAAGTTAGATGAATCGACAATATAAAATTAAAAGTTAAATGACTTGACAATATAAAAAATAAAAGTGAAATGACTTTACAATGTAAAAATAAAAATTAAATGAACTGACAATACAATATTTAAATCCACATCACTAATGTGGTTCACTTGTGTTTTAATAAATCAAATGCCACTTATTAATTCACTAAAATGAATAGGGTTATGCCTTGCGCAAGTATAGGTTAGGAGAGCATGGGGTTCACATGTTATTTACACACACACATGCACACCTGTTGTCTATTCTACAAACTAACTACCCATAAACATGCATTACTCAAAATTCTACTTCTATCCACTACTAATTAATCCCACAAGCCACTTCAATGCTACTTCAACAAAGTGTTTACACCACTACAGCAATGTTCTAATTCCCCCTCTTCTTGACGCTCGCGGCATACGTCTTGTCACATGATAAATGGAGAACTTTCCTTAAACATACACAGTAAAAAGAACAATGGTTATTTACACGCAAAAACATTTATACCAGTTCGCACACCTGAAAAGAGACTCGCAATTATACATTTATCATACTTATATCTTCACACATAACACAGTAAGAAAATTTCATCTAAAATTACGTTATTACAAGAATTAATCACACAGATGGCTCTGAGAAGGTTAAATTATTTGCATTATACAGGTTATATTACATTTTCTTACCCATTTTGCTTCGATTTCGTTCCTTCTTTACGTTACCTTTCGCTTTCAAATCAGTTATTTCGCCTGTGGTGGTTATTCTGGATTCATTTCCCATGAATGGCAAAATTGTGGTCACCTCTATTCTGTAAAAACAGTTTCATCTTTACATATTTGAACTTACAACAGACACAAAAGATCCGAATCCTCCTGTGGTTTAAATGACAAATGTTTTGCTTCATCCTTATTACCTTAAACCAAGCTTTCCTTCGTTCCCATAATCAAAATTATTTAATCATCCTCTACCTTCAAGAGAGAAATTTCCTCAGTACAAATCCTATAGGCTGCAGTGCATCCCGCACCAGCGAAAACAGTAGGCTGTAATGCTCACAGCATCAGCAAAACACATAAACGTCGCTTTTCTAGGACAAGTATTAACGCAGAATAATTTTTCAGGCTTTGGCTCAACATCAATCAAGACTACAAAAAGGATCCATATTTCCGTTCCATTCTCCATTTGCTGAAAAACTGCTCGTATTTGACTACCACAATAATATTTCAGAGCCACGTAAATTACACAAACCACAATTCTTCTTTCACCTTGAAGGGAATCAATATACTTACGAAATCCACAGACAGCACTTTACGTACTCATCTATAAAGAACAAAAAAAAGACATATATCATCAATATTAACATATCATCGCATAATGGGAAGCCAATGGTTAAACAATCGTATTATCGCATCCTGTTTTCAAGATTCCAAACTTACTCATTCCTTTCTCAGAGTTCTCGTAACTTAAAATTTTCATACAGCACGCATACTATAGTAAGAGATCCTCATTTATACAGACAGATATAGAATAGTAATAGATAGATAGTAGCACTGAAAGCAGAAAATCGGAAACAAGGCTACTAACAGCTGGGGACCTGGGTTTGCCAGACCCATAATATCCACAGATCGGATATTCCCCTGAGTTCTTGCAATTTCAGCAACGATCTTGCTTCTCTCAGGAGCGACTCTTTTCAATTGACACAAAAAAAAGCATTTCACTTGTTCACAAGGAAACCTTTTATCTTTACGTTTGAATCAAACTAAATCCTAATTGCACAAGGAAAGAAAACAAATTAACAACATCACTTCAATCACTCACATAAAAATATCTTTATCACTATTTTTACCATCATATTATTCAAAATGCCTACGCCATAAATTTAAACTAATCAATTCATTCTCCTCTCTATAAACCCTATGTACTCATTTGCCATGTCGCTCATTTGTTCCGATTTGGCGCCTTCTGGGCTGATCATTTGTCATTGCCGGTTTCGTTCATTCCCATTTGTTGGATTATGTCTGGGGTTGGCCGGCCGAATTTCGACATCATGTGGGGCTCCGCCTACAATTCTACTCCCACCGTGTTCATCGTAGTAACGATGCTGGTTGCCGTACCTGTTGCGTTCACGATCTTGTCCCCATCCTCTATCATTTCTGTTGCTCCATCTGTGTTCGCGACTGTTACCCCAGTTTCTATACGGCCTGTCTCGATTATTGTTTCGTTCGCGTCGCGACGACCAGTCACGCCGTTGATTAGTAATACGGCCACGACTGCGATCGCGCTGCTGAGCCCCGTAATAACTTTGTGCCTGATTAGGCGGGCATTCTGGTGTATTGTATTCCAACTCTTGGAGAAGCGTTTTAAACGTTTCCACGTCCTCTTTGCATCGTCCCGCAAGAATGACGTGCCGCAAGTGCATCGGCAATTTGGTGATGCATATCCTAATTAGTTCCGCAGGTCCGTATGGGTCGTATAAAAATTGATTTGCCTGCAGCATGTGGTCGAATAGGCGTGCAGGGCTGCCGAAACCAGACTGGTTCAAATTTGGCAGCATAATTATGCCATGTTTGACCCTATCTTGTGCCGCTTCCGACCAATAGGCGGAGAGAAAGGCTTGTCGAAACTCCCGAGTGGAGTTGCAGAGACGCGCTGCCGACCTCATACGACTCGCCGGTTCGCCTTCCAAATAGCCACACATATACTCTATTTTATGTGAACTTGCCCAGTCGGGAGGAAGACAGAACTCAAATTGCTCGAGCCATGCTCGTGGATGTATGCCTTTTTGAGAATTTCGGAATATCTCAAATTTTCTTACCGTAAGGAAATGTTTGAAATCAAATCCCCGCATTTCCTCCTGGCGAGGCCCTTGAATGTTTCTATTTGTCTCATGTCTGCCCCTTAAATTACATTCTTCCCTGTCGTCAAAATCTCCCTCGTGGCCGGAGTCCTTCTCTGCACTGTTCGTACGGCTATTTTTATTGCTATTGGCGAGTTCGGAATCACACGCCATGCGGTTTTCCAGATGCGCCACGCGTTCTTGTAAATCACCTGTTACAGCTTTGTGCTGTCTGTTCACTTCAAACTGTCCCTTCTGGAATTTAAGAAGCGAACGCACTTCTTCGGTCTCTGCGGCCGCTACCTGTGTGATATTGTTCTCGCTTTCCGTCAGCTTCATCATGCCTACAATGTCCGCTAATGCCGCGATCTTCTCATCTATTTGTCTCTTGTCCTCCGCCCCAGTCTGCTTCAATTGTTCGACCTCCTGTTCCAACGCGTGGATCGCTAAACTGTTGTCCGCTATTGTGTTGCTAACGGCCGTGGGACAATGCGTTTCAGCCTCTTGGACCCTCGAGAGTACCTGCTGGCGATCTCTTTGGCATTGTTCTCTCAGCTCTTGGAAATTCCTAAGTAGCCGTTCTTCGCTTTCTTTAGATTCGGCCTCGCCACACCGCTTGCTCTGTTCTAGGGCTTGCAGACGGTCGTCGATTTGTTCAAATGTACGGCCTAATTCTTTCATAATGTCACTTTTTATTTCACTTGCCAGATTGTTTATTCTTTGTGAGATATCATCAGACACTCTCTGCATCGACTTGTCGACTTTATTTGTCTGCTGGATTAGTTTTTCGTCTATTTGTTCGCCTAGCTCGCGGATCGATTTTTCGGATGATTCTCTATTTTGTTGTAATAAGGCTTTCATGAGTTCTGCCAAATCAATTTGGTTAGTTGGAGGCAAATTAATTTGTGGCTCTGATGTGAGGCCGTTTGTGCTGTTTTGCATTTCGTCTGAAGTATTTCCCATTGCATTTCCGGAACCGCCCGACGCGTTGATATTGGAAATCAAATTATCCCCTTGGTCCATGTTGCTTAAGTTGTCGGACCCCTTACTTTTAGCTTGGTTACGTGTCAGCATTAGTGCAGTTTACACCCAGTACGCAACACACTAATCACAATAAATGTGTCCCCCAAAAATTACGACAGTCACACGAAAGATACTCAACCTAGTACGCACTTTTTTTTTTTACACACAAAACAAATTTTTATCTTAGATCCAAACAGTGGAATTTACAAGCGAGAGAAAAAAAACACACACACATATAAAACACACAAATATAGAAAACAAAACAAGACAAACAACGCAACGCCGATCAACAACGCCGTTAATCTTTTGAACGTCTGCTCGGAAACAACGCAAAAGTTGTTTGAGCGCTGTAGGGAAAAAAATTAAGATTATTCAACGCTTGCAATCTAACGTCTCAGAGATTCCAGAGTCTAGCGGAATCACAGAACAGGGTCGCCATGTGAAAGATTGTAACTCTAATTTGCTTTGCTGAATAGCGTAAGATTGTGACTTGAATTTGGTATGCTGAAATCGGGTGCTAATTAGACCATGAAAGCGGGCTACAAGCCGTTGAGCTGTCTGGGGAGTAGTTAACCGTGCGTTTACTGGGCCACTGTTTCACGACTGGGTAACTAGTCTAGGTTTACCACATTACCAATCAGACTATCATTGATTATAATCTTTTTACAGTCATACAACAACCGGTAATATATCTATATAAAAGGAGAATTTAAATAAAAAGAAAGAAATCAGTTTATATTTGCAAATTTATTTTAAAGATTGTTCATTGAAATTTCAGCATATTATACGTGAGTTATAACTGAGCTGGTGCCTTATTTACGATTGTGAGACTGTGAGATTGGAATATTACGGGACACATAAAATATGGAGCCAAGATTGGGAGACTGGATATAACACTGCATTCATAAAACAACACACAAAGAACATTGAAACACATGCAACAGAAAGTTAACCACTACAAACAGATTCAAATTTTTAGTTAAGGAATTTACTTTCGTAGCACAATCCTGTCCGTCTTGTAATTACCCTTCACGTGGTCAACTTGGTTTACAGAAAGCGTATAACTCCGCAATAATTTAGATAATAAAAATAAATTAGATCAAAAAGCAAATCACAAAACAAAAACCTCGAACTGGTTACTAACGTCTTACTATTAACCTGATGGGTCAAACAGTTATATAAGCACGTGGTACTGGTCTCACAAAGTACACGCCACGTGGGTTGAACATAAAGAAAAGTTGGTATATTCAAAATCTTTTCAAGACGATACGTTATAATCACACAAGCATTTGCATTTAAGATTGATCTTACTTAGAGTTACTGACCAACACGTGGTTCGACTTTACTCACAAAGTAGTAACAAAGCAACTACCGCCAAATAATCTGAACTGGACACGAGAATCACACTCCGCTGCAATTAAAGATAACCTTAGCTATTTTAAAGCTAACCCGAAATAAAATGATTAAACTCTCAGTTAAGCTGAACTTAACAAATCCATTGTCCTATGGACTTAACAGACACGCGCTTAGCCGGAGATCTTACCACTTCAGACGCTCGCTACCGCCAGACTGCTACTGCTGGACTCCAACTGCCGACTACTTACTCTCCAGCTGCCAGACTCCCCCTGAACTACCCAGCGTGCTCCTGAGAGTCGCTCACAAAGACAAACGGAAGGCGCCAGAGGGGCAGCTTCCTATACCAACATGACAGGGGACGGACCGGACCATACTAAGAATGGAAACCTCTCTGCTTTTAGGAACCGTAGCTACCTGTTTCAACGTTGGTCCTACTGTTCTCTAGCAGACAGCCTTGTCTGCTACCCTCAAGCATGCAGCTACAAACACATTTGATCATTCATCCTCTCACACAGAAGGGAAGGGGGATGACAGTATCTTATCATATACAGTATATAACAGAAAGCGGATGTAGGTTCCGTATGAGACTGTGTGACATGAATTACATATAAGAATTACATATAAACTGTGCTTTAAAGTGTAGTAGTGTGAGAGATCGTTCTTGTTTACGTGTAAAAGTAACACGTTCCACTACTCAGTCTCCTCCCAGATAGTCAGAAACGCCACAGTAAATTTAGAAGAGGAATTTATTCCCTAAAAGACAACAAATTTGAGAAATTAAACATGAAAGGAATCCAACAGAGACTTTTCAGCGTGTAATCAGAATAAAACCTGGAGCCCATCCAAGATCACCTTGCAGGCATTTATTTAAGCAACTCGGGATATTTACAGTACCTTCGCATTACATATATTCACTTATGAAATTTGTCATTAATAACCCATCCGAATTCAAAAATAAGAGCGAAGTGCATAGCTACAACACTAGAAGAAAGGATGATCTTCACTATTCTGGATTAAATCTCACTTTGGCACAAAAAGTGGTTAATTATGCTGCCACAAAAATCTTTGGTCATTTGTCAAATAGTATTAAAAGTCTGACAGATAGCCAACGAACATTTACGAAATGTCGTATTCGTGATCTATGGAACAAGGATTAATGTATGTATGCACGTATTCTCGCTACCGGGTTTCGCGCTGGCGCACTGGCCGATTTGGCGGCTAAGAGCTAGACGCTAACGGTGAACATGCCAGAAGCTACCGTCGCACGTCCGTACACTCGCTTTCTTAATGTTGATTTCACACTAAGTACCAGAGTTTCACCTGAGTGTCACATATAGAAGAACTGCTGTGGCGGTTGTCTTCATTCAGGGTGCATCGGGTGTGTGCTTACTGTTCAAAATCAGACGCTGTGGCAGAAGATCTCCATTTTTACGACTCGGGCACCATTACTACCCGTCGCACATGCATTTTCAGCGGAGAGAAACCCTGACCAACAGCATCCGTCGATGAGGTAAGTACCAGCTCGAACAACTATAGTTCACTTGTCAGTGTGTCAAGCGTTGTGAGCCACGATACTCAGAAGTTATTTCGTTGCACACGTATGTTCATGTCACCACGCTTGACCGTCCACTTCTTGAAGGGCACATATAGCCGTCAAAAACATTATATAAATTGCTGGTCTTTGAAGATCATTTCTTCATATGGCGTTTGGTTTCCAATGAAAGTTCATACAAGTATTGAGTTACAACAATATACATAACATTATAGCTTATACTTATGGCTGACATTCCATCCATCGCTTATATTACGAACACAAATTTCTTAATTTTTTAAACGTCATGAAATTTTCATTAACTGGCTTCTGTTACTACAGTTTGATTGTTAGCTTCAACTTCTCTTCGTTCAAATCACATTTACAAATTAATTACATATCACATTATTATGACAGAATACAAGCATATGACACATTTATCTTTCATTTTATATATAGACTTTTATCACTTATGGGAGCTCATTCCTTCCAAAGGTAGACGAAGGAGAAAAAATTGGAAATAGAACTGAAACGTTGCACACTACTGGCCTAACTACACTTGGCGCCGTCTCCTTTGTCTGGGACGGAAGAAGGGAAATACTCATCTACTGGTTCAAAAATTTATGAGGAGATGTTACTCGTACAATGATGGACTAGTTGCCAAGGAACTTTTGCTTCATTGAAATAATGTGAACTGACTAATCACCCAAGTAGTATCATATTATTTCTGCATGTGTTAGCGCTGTTTACTTCAATTCACGTGTAGCTTAGGGTGAAACATGACGTTTTTACGATCGTAGACTTGTCTTTCTCAAATACCTTGAAACGCCAGTATTCAAGCTTTCAAGTGACACGATAAAAATTAACTGGTTTTTGTAAAATCCCATCTTTAAATGTTTATGTGTACTCTACAGCGAATAGGAACTGGTAAGTGCCACGGAGACACACTGCGACGATGCATATTTCATTTTTATTTGCCTTATGACCTTCGTATAAATATCCTTATAACTAAATTGTTTACTCGACGTGCGGCGCATTTCTTCATTTGGTACCTGCTACTCTTGACGTAATTCTCTTCTTCTGCTATGTGACGATACACTGGTAGCTGAAAGAAAAAACTTGAAACTAACTTAAAACTAATTGCATTACGTAGCTCGATGGCCACTGATACATTGGGTCATTGCATGCGTCCGCAGATACTTCCATATTTTGTTTAAATTCATAGACATTTGTTTATTGTGTTACCCATTATCATCAATTACTCTGCAAAGAAAATTATTTGTCATCTCTCACGGTATTTTGTCGTTAGCCTTTAGCTTACACGTCTCGTGTAGTTTTTCATAATACATACTTTTAGTTGTAAATATGTTGTATAGAACTTAGTATTTAACTAAGTCTCTGTGTACAATATATATACGAGGGGCGTTCAGAAAGTAAGCTCCGATCGGTCGCGAAATGGAAACGACTATGAAAATCCGATAAAGCTTTGCACAGATGTGTTGGGTAATGTCTCTAGTATAACCCCAGTTAGCATCACGCCGCTCTTCTCATTTCTGAGCTCGCAGTGAGTGCGTAAAGATGTCTAGAAAATAGTGTCTGCCGCCAAGTACGAGGGCCTGGTGAGAAATTTCGCCTGAAGCTATGCAGCTAACATTACATAACTGTCGTGCTGTTTCTTCTTCAAGACAATTCTCAGCCGCATTCTGCAGGGGCAATGAAGATGCTCCTGCATCGTTTTCAAATGGAAATGTTAGATTACCCACAATACAGTCCGCAATTGTCTCCCCCTGAGTTTCATCTCTGGTCACATGAACCGCTGTCTTTGAAGACAACATTTTGACACAGACAACGAGGTGTAGGCCAGCGTGTAGAATTGGCGGAAAGCACTGGCGGCTGCCTTCTATGATGAGGCTATTGAAAAGTTGGTACAACGCTATGACAAAAGTCTAAGTCAGAACGGCGACTACGTAGAGAAGTAGCTCAAAGGTGTAGCTAATTGTTACAAGTAAAACATTTCTGATGTTCACTGTGGTTTCAATTTGGCAATCAATCGGAGCTTACTTTCTGAACAGGCCTCGTATATATTCCTATTTTGGTTGCGCCTTCTGACAGTCTGTCGCACATGCGCACAGGTCAGTGTCTCCTCTCCTGCTGCTGACGTCAGCGCGTATTGTTGAGCGCGCGACCGCTCAGCCATAAGCTAATATCGTTTATACTTTCGCTTCGCATAAAGTGATGTGTCACTTCTCATTGCTGTTAATTTTTGTGCCTACGTGTACAAATCAAAGGGCAACGGCCTTGCCACAGTGGATACACCAGTTCCCATGAGATCACCGAAGTTAAGCACTGTTGGGCGTGGTCGGCAATTGGATGGGTGACCATCCAGGCCACTATGCGCTGTTGCCACTTCTCGGGGTGCACTCAGCCTCGTGATGCCAGTTGAGGAGCTACTCGACTGAATAGTAGCGGCTTCGGTCAGGAATACCATCATAACGACCGGGAGTGCTGTGTGCTGACCCAACACCCCTCCTATCCGCATCCTCCACCGAGGATGACACGGCGGTCGGATGGTCCGAGTAGGCCGCTCGTGGCCTGACGACGGAATGTGTGTGTGTACAAATCAAAAGAATTACTTATGCCTATACACATTACTTTATCTTACAAAATTTCACTTAGAATTATGTACACTATGTTCAATTATCTTGCGATAAAAAAAAATCGTTGCCACGCTTCGTCATTTTGTAAAGGCTTTTATATCTTTGTGAGGGTGGAGACCCTTGTCTGTTCCTGTTTTCTCATAAACTAACCAGTACGCTCCAGGATATGGTATTTTAGAAATTACATATGGGCCTCAATAGAAAAATTGCCACTTCTTATTCAGTTTGCCAGATTTTGTCGATTTAGGGTGCGTACGTAAAAGGACTCGTTGCCCTTCAAAATTTGTGTTTCAGTTTCTTGTTATAAATTTTCCTTTTATACTCGGCCCTGTAACTATGGCTCGTTTGATTTTGTCTTGTAGTGTCATTTCTGTAGTGGGTACCTTTGGTATAGGCGACTCCCACTCATTCGTATGTTTTGACTGAAACGTCAATTCATTCGTTGTTAAACCTGTTGAAGAATGCGGAAGGTTATTGACCACTTACATGAAAGGAGTTACGCATTCTACCCATCAGGTGTGTTTGCAAAACGTATGGTAATCAGACTGTTGTGCTGTACCTTGGATCAATAACGTTCTGATACCCGCAGCCTGCTCTGTTAATTTACCAAATTCCTCTAAACCTTGTGGTAACCTGGACAAGGCATTCGCGATAACATTCTGACTTCCTTTAATATAAATGATCTCAAAACTGAATTCTTGTAAATATGGACACCACCTAGCTAATCGACGGTGTAATAGTTTAAATGTTAAAAGAAATGACAGTGATTGATGGTCACAATGAACTTAGGTATTCTTGCCCCGCAAAAAATATTCAAACTTTTTAAATGCTCATATAACAGGAAAGCTTTCCAATTCTGACACAGAGTAAGATCTTTCTACTTCCGATAACGCGTTACTAGCAAAACTGATGACCTTGGGTACTTCCTTACCTTCTTCCTCTCGCATCTGGAAGAAGCATGCCCACCGCCCTTGAGATGAGGCATCTGTGCATAGAGAAAAATCCTTGGACATGTGACGATAGCTAAGAATGTTTGCATTGAGTAATGCCTGCTTAATGTTATTAAAATCCTCGTGACACTTGTCATCCCATAACCAAATCCTATTCTTTCGTAACAAGTTGAGCAATGCATCACTGTTCATCAGTTGTTGTGGTACGAATTTACGAAAAAACAAAACTAGTCCTAAAAAGGCCTTTAGTTGCTTTTTATTCCTTGAAGCTGGAGAATTGCGTATGGCATCAAGTTTCATCGGATCAGGTAATATAACTTGTTCTGACACAACATTTCCGAGAAATTTGACTTGCTCCTTACCAAACCTAGTCTTTTTTAAATTGGCTGTTACTCTGTAATCTGCAAATCCTTGAAGCACCTGTTCAATGAGTCTGATATGTTCTAGCCACGTGGGTGTGGCTATTAGCATGTCGTCTACATAAACAGTGACTTTGCTAAGCAATTATGTCCCTAAAACCTAGTCCAATGCAAGTATAAACACTTCTGCGCTAATATTCAGTCCAAAAGGTAGAACACGGAATTCGTAACTTCTGCCACCACAAGCAAATGCTGTATATTTTCGACTTTCTTCGTGGAGCTTTATTTACCAGTAGGACATATTGAGATCGAGTATACTAAAATATTTTGTATTGTCAAACTTCAGAAGCTATTCGTCCAAGTTGTCTGGTCTTATGTGTACTGGCACTATAATCTTGTTGATACCTCTGGCATCGTGACTAATCTTACAGAACCATCTGTTTTGCTTACTGGTAATGTTGGACTACAATAGGGTGAAAATGGAGGTTGTATAATTCCCCATTTACTTATACGATTGCTCTCTTACCTTACTGCCTCTCGTTTTGCCCATGGAATAGGATATAACGTTACACAAAATGTTTCATGCGGGTCGACTTCAAATTTATATTCGTAATCTTTGATTACTCCTGGCTTCTTACTGAAAACATTGGCATACTTAAATAGCAAGTTAGAAAGGTCTTGTCGTTGCATCAAATTTAGTACCTGTGTTTCACTTAGTTTCTGCTCTACCATTTCGTAAGTAACCTCAGTGTTTGCTTCTTGTTCAGTATCAAATTTGTATGTGAAATATAGAGCTGGAAATGAATATTGTACCACTACATTTGACTCTAGTTTGGTTTTGTTACTTTCATTAGGTGTTCTGACTAAATCAATAGAAGAGATCTGATCCTTTACAAAAAAAGTGGCATTTACCATTACCTTCGTCAATCTGCGTTTTGTATGTTCTAATCGTGTCTATGCCAATAAGACAATTAACTATAAGTTTGTCGATTATAATAAAGTTGCACTTCACTGAAAAATGTTCAATTTGTAATGGGATAAGTGCCTGATGTTTAACCAATTTAGTCTTACTGGCTGTTGCAGTTTGCACCTTGAAATTTTGAACAGGAAATGTTGGGAAGTTGCCTCTCTTCTTTAATTCACAAAAAAATGCATTTGACATTAGGTTAGTAGTTCAAACTGTATCTAAAGTTAACTGTGTGTCAGTGTTAAATACTTTCACCTTAATGATTGCTTGTATTTATTCTTCCTTGACTTCATCTACTGTATCTTACTCATGCTGATACGAATCATCCTTGATGTCACTTTGTTTTTCAAACCTTATAAAACATGTTTGTAGTTCTGCCTTGCCCCCACTCCCTGAGAGGTCAATGGCCTGTTGCTTAACTACGACCGCTTGGTGTTTTCCGACGCCGTAGTGTGAATTAATTCGTTACCTGTGGAAATTTCAGTCAGTTGCTCTGTGTGAGTACTTTGCCAGATTGTGTTGTTAGCTACTGTGCAGTTATTTTGCTGCCCAAAGGTAGGCTGCGGTACAGCGTAAGGCATGGCATTGTTGCCGCGCGATGCCCTCTGCTGCGGCTGACTGTTTCTATTCATGTTCGGCATAGGGCCTTGTGATGGTGAATCGTAATTCGCTCGTGCGTTGAAATTACCCTTATTGTTTTGGAAATGTATTTTAAATGGTTTGTTTTTTCCTTTCCTGTTACCGTACTCATTACCTCTTGGTATGTAATTTTGCTGTTGTGTGTACCATCCTTACTGTGTGTTTAAATCACGTTTTACTGACTGATTTACATAACTATGTTGTTGTTGTGCCTGATTTTCTGTTGCTCTGTTGGGTACAGGTCTTTCGTCATAGTTTAGGTCGATATAATCAAGCACAGAGAGAATATATTCAGCGTGGTGCTCTGGCGTTGTGACTAATTTTTCTCTTAAGAGAGACGGTAAACGACTTTTAAAAATTTTTAACACGTCCACCTGTGATATTGAGTTCGTCCAGTAGCGTGTCTTGTTCAGGTATTTTTCAAAGTATCCACGTAGACTACCGTATTTGTCATTGAATGGTGCAGGGTTGGAAACCTCGCGCCTGAGTCTTTCTTGCACTGCCTCAGACCAGTGTTTGTCGAGGAAAGCTCGTTCAAATTGGATATAAGTGCTGCAACGTTCGGCCACTTCAGTTCCTATAAAAGCACATCACCTAGCGTATATCCCACGACAAATCTGTTTTTCTGTGCTTCTGTCCAGTTGCGTGGAAATACATGACGAAAAGCACTGATAAATACTACGAGATTCATTCTTCTACCTTCGGTAGTGAGTGTAGGACACTGTCGATGTCTCAGCAATCCTTCGTCTGCAAAAATAGTTAATAGACACATGGCATTTTCGGTTGTATTTGGTTGGTTATTGTAGTTACCTGTAATTCCGGCTGGTAATTGTTCAGGTATTGGAGTTGTGGGTATCTTTACATTTTGCACTCTACAACTGTCACTGGTATCTGCTGTGGGACTCGTGACAATTTATGGATAAATACCAACAGGATGTGGTTTGTTCACTGGAGCCTGTGTATTATTTATATGCATATTTCGAGATCCGGTAATATTTTCTTCTAAAAGATTGCGGATCCTATTTTCCACCGCTTGTAGATTAATGTTTACCTTGTTCACTATTTCATTTTCTTTTTTCTGAATAGCCTTTTCTACTATATCTGTGTACAACTTACAATCTGTTACTAACTTCTCTGCAATGGTATTACCATTATCTAGCGTACCTGCTTCAGCTTGACTAATGATATCATTCAAATTTTCATTGATCTTCTCTCTCTCCTTCTCAGCACAAGCTGAGTCAACTTCTATTTATTTAGTTAGTCAACGACAGTGGTTACCTTTTTTACAGACTAACACAACTAGTTTTGTGTGTCTTCAATGTTTATGTTTGAGTCTGTGATTTTCTTTATCTGTTGTTCTCTAGATCATTATGGTTGTTAAAAGAATCTACCTTCTGTTTTAACTCCGTAATGTCACTGTTAACTTCAGAAAGCACTTCATGCTTTACCTGTGTTTTCATATCATTCAATTTTTCGTCGATTTCAGTGCGAAAATTTTTGGCTAAGTCATCGAATTTCTGTGAGACCGTGCCTTGCCAATCCTTTAATACCTCCTTTTGTTCTGGTTTCATAATATTTAGATCTTGTGTGACGGCGTTCAGATTGTGTGTCAAACTATCAGTTTTGGTATTTATATATTGTTTCATATCACTGAAATCTGGTGTTCATATTGTGTTTCATATCATCAAATTTCACGTTCATGTTAGATAATAACTGCCATAGCAGTGCTTCAGTTTTACCACTGCTGTTACTGTCAGCTGTACTTTCCAAGTGGTGTTTATAACATGTTGTCAAAATTCATATTCGAATCGGTCTCCAATGTTTCATTCATTAGCCAAAGCCCGTCGGAATGCACAAAGGACATGAATGGATGCAGGTGATCAGACAGGATGCTTACGTACGGGTCACCTGTCGGAGCCGTATCTAGACATATCAGGGGTCCCATATCACTTTAACTGCACACACCCCACACCATTACAGAACCTGCACCAGCTTGAACAGTCCCTGCTGACATGCTGGGTTCACTGATTCGTGAGGTTGTCTCCATAGCAGTACACGTACATCTGCTCGATACAATTTGAAACGAGACTCGTCCGACCAGGTAACATATTTCCAATCAGCAACAGTTCAATATCGGTGTTGACAGGCCCAGGCGAGGTGTAAAACTTTGTGTCGTGCAGTCATCAAGGGTACATGAGTAGGCCTTGGGCTCCGAAAGCCCATATCGATTGTGTTTCGTTGAATAGTTCTCACGCTGACACTTAAATATTGTTGACTATGCGCATGAAGACACATTTTTGTAGAATATAGTACGATTGCGTTATTAAAATGTTCTGTGCTTATTTGTATTTTTTGGCCGTCGGGCTTCGCTAACATTTTAATTGTAGCTGCAGGCAGCGGACTCCGAAAACACCGGCGCTTGTCGTAATCAAGATAATCCTCCTTATATGTTCTTGTCCTTACTTCAATAAATAAAAAAATACTTGATTCTGTTGTTCAATATAATATTATTCATGCACACATATGATACATAGAGTTCCCAATACTTTATATCTGATATCGCACAGTTTCATCGTCCTTCTACCCACGAGAGAGTGTAAGAGTAACAAACAAAAAAACTGTACGAAAATTGAATGTTCTTTTTCTTTAATTTGTTTGCACCTTACTGTAAGTAGGCTGTTTAGGTTTTTATGTTGATAACGCCACGTAGCGCTCTATATGAAAATCACTGACTGTGCTGTGTGAAGGCTGTGGTTGGTTTGCATTGTTGGAGTATATGCTATTGTAGTGTTGGGCAGATGGATGTGAACAGTGCGTAGCGTTGGGCAGTTGGAGTTGAGCCGCCAGCAGTGCTGGATGTGGGGAGAGAGATGGCGGAGTTTTGGTAGCAGATGATCTGGACGTGTGTCCATCAGAGACAGTAAGTTTGTAAGACTGGATGTCATGAACTGATATATACATATATATATTATGACTTTTGAACACTATTAAGGTAAATAAATTGTTCTTTATCAAAATCTTTCATTAGCTAACTAATCCTATCAGTAGTTAGTCCCTTCAGTAGTTAGAATCTTTTATTTAGCTGGCAGTATTGGCGCTCGCTGTATTGCAGTAGTTCGAGTAACGAAGATTTTTGTGAGGTAAGTGATTCATGAAAGGTATTGGTTATTGTTAGCCAGGGCCATTCTTTTGTAGGGATTTTTGAAAGTCAGATAGCGTTGCGCTAAAAATATTGTGTGTCATTTTAGTGTTGATCAGATTAAGTAAAGAGCGAAATGTCTGAGTACGTTCAGTTCTGCTCAGATGTTTGAAAATCAAATAACGTAAGGGGTTTACCAGCACAGTAATTCAATAATTTTTCTAAGGGGACGTTTCAATGTCAGTGCGTCAGCCCTGTTTCCTAAAGAAATATGTTGAGCATTTGCATTTTGTAGTTGACAAGGCCTTAGTATCAAAGAAAAGACACAACACAAGTGAATGGAATTCGGGAACAGCGTTCACTTTCCAAACACCTAATCTTGGAAAATCTTTGTCAGGCACAGCCAAGGTCACAAAACCTATCAGAGCAAACGAATAAAAGTAAGTTAATCCTCAATAAAGGTTCTGGGCGATTTAAAAAGTTGAATAAGAAAAGAAGTGCAAAATATTAATGACTTTTTTTCTATATGAGTTGTCGAATAGTATATAATGGATAGAGTCATTACACTTAAATCATTGAATATACCTCACATAATATTAGAAAAACTGTTGCGCTCCAAATTACTCAGTCGAAGACCTGTGTACCATCTAATAGTAATTAATAACATGTAGTTTCCATAATTTTCTAGTTTTCCTCTTCTTTTTCCGCGTTTTACTACAGGATACTATGTTTTGCGATCAACACAATCTTGTACCTACTCAGACAGCGTAGTGTAACAGCGCTTTCGTTGTGGACAAAAGATGAGTTGAGAAGTAGTGGAATCCGACTGTGGGTTTAAGTGTGTTCGTCTTGTGTTCTACAGCGTCTGCTCATTATTTTCCGCAGTTTATGTAGATGTTGAGCTCTGTTCTCTTTTCCCGACTCGCATAAAAAGCATGAAACATGCAAAGATACGAGATCATTATATACGGCTCCAGGGGATGTAGAAATGTCTTGTAGATAGTATTTTGATGAGGAACACATACCTGAAAATGCACCGTTAAGTTAAGCGCGGATTGACAAACAAAGTGAACGACCCAGGATTCATGGTCGGATGTCATTGAAACTACGTCAACGTACACTCTGTCGGTAGGTATGCAAAAGCTTAGAGTTGCAGTTTTCCGTGACAGATAGAACTACTTCAAGTGTGCATAAGTGTTCTTCGTGTTTAGTGTTGTTAGAGGCTTGGTAGCGTATCAAAGTGGCGTGAACAGCGTCATATTTTGGGAGGTTACTGTGGAGGACACGGAAATGACGCGTACTCTTGAAAGACAGCGTTATTATATAATCCGTCGGCAACTGAAAGTCGCCTCATTGCCAGTACCGATTTGGCTGGCTGACCGAATCGTGCACTATCCAGATTTGTGAGGCATTCCGATGTGAGAGTGACCAGACTGGTGACTGCATGGGAATGTAAGGGCAAGCATCCTCGTCGTTTAGTTAAAGCTTGACGAAGTCTGACCGCTACCAGGCAGAATCGCCGTATTGTGCACCAGGAACACAGTAACATAGTCACATATGCTCCTGCCATTCTATAGCAATTAATAGATCCGCTGCAACATTCCGTGTCATAGCGTGTCATCAGAGTCACCACTGTTTGTCACCAGAAGGTCTAACATGCTATCGCCACGAGTCAGTTCTCTGTTTAACTGCTCAAGGTGGTTTTCAGATAAGGCACTTAAAAAAAATTCACTGGATTCTTTGTCCCTGCCATCCGTTATAAACGTTTGAGTCTCCCAGTCTGTATCTGGTAAATTAAAATCTCCGCTCAGAACTATAAAATGGTCGGGAAATCTATTCGAAGTATTTTCCACATTTTCCTTCAGGTGCTCTGGCACAACAGCTGCTGAGCCAGGGGGCCTATACAGATATCCAATTACCATGTTTGAGCCTGATTTAACCGTGACCTTCACCCAAATTATTTCACATTTCGGGTCTCCGTCAATTTCCTTCGATACTATTGCACGTTTTATCGCTATAAACACGCCTCCCCCTTCACTGTCCAGCCTGTCTCTGCGGTATACATTCCAATAGTTTAGAATTGCATTACTGTTTACATCTGGTTTCAGCCAACTTTCCGTCCCTAGTACTATGTGGGCGTTGTGACCGTTTATTAATGAGAGCAGTTCTGGGTCCTTTCTATATACGCTCCTGCAGTTTACTATTAGCACATTAATATCGTTATTCCCTGTTGCGCTTTGCCTACTACTACCTTGTCGCGTCTCAGGAGGCGTCTTGTCGGGTCTAGGGAGGGAATTCTCTAACCTAACAAAACCAACATGTGCCCTCCACACGTACTCCGCTACCCATGTAGCCGCATCCTCCGTGTAGTGTACGCCTGACCTATTCAGGGGGACCCTACATTTCTCCACCCGATAGCGGAGGTCGAGAAATCTGCACCCCAGATTTCCGGAGAATCGTCTGAACCTCTGGTTTAAGCCTTCCACTCGGCTCCAAACCAGAGGACCGCTATCGCTTCTGGGAACGATACTACAAATAGTTAGCTCAGATTCCAGCTCACGAGCGAGGCTTTCCGCCTTCACCAACTCCGCCAACCGTCTGTATGAATTGAGGATGACCTCTGAGCCCAGACGGCAGGAGTCATTGGTGCCGACATGAGCAAAAATTTGCAGTCGGGTGCACCCATTGCTCTCTATCGCCACCGGCAGGGCCTCCTCCACATCTCGGATGAGACCCCCCGGCAAGCAGACAGAGTGAACACTGGCCTTCTTCCCCGACCTTACCGCTATTTCCGTAAGGGCTCCATCACCCGGCTAACGTTGGAGCTCCCAGTCACTAATAAACCCCTCCCCCCGTGTGCCTGCTCGGACCTTGCTGAAGGAGCGGCCACATGTCCACTCACAGGCAGAGCGGGCGATGCCACACGGCCAGCCTCCACATTGACCCTCCACCTCGTGCGACGCGAACGCCGCTGAACCCGCCACGCCCCTCGGGGAGAGGGTGGCCCAACAGTACCCGGTACTCACGAAGATGTCTCGACAGAAGGGACCGTGGGTGAAGCATGTAATATCCGGGGTGCGCCATACGACGCACCAGACTCCCCACTGCCGCTACACTCCGAGGCAGCAGCCTGAAGACGGCTGACCGCCGTCTTCAGCACGTTCAGCTGTTCGCGAACAGTGGCCAGCTCCTCCTGCGTCCGTACACAGCAGTCACACATCCTATCCATCCTAAGAAATCAACAATTTACTGTAGAGAGTTAATCAACTCTTTACTAGACTGCTAATTCACCAAAGGCGGTTGATAGCTGACTTAACTGTGATTACTAGACACTTTTTGTTGAAAACAATGAAAATAAGCGCTACCTCTCACTGGAATGTATTCAAAACAAACATCTACATCTACATCTACATTCATACTCCGCAAGCCACCCAACGGTGTGTGGCGGAGGGCACTTTACGTGCCGCTGTCATTACCTCCCTTTCCTGTTCCAGTCGCGTATGGTTCGCGGGAAGAACGACTGTCTGAAAGCCTCCGTGCGCGCTCTAATCCCTCTAATTTTACATTCGTGATCTCCTCGGGAGGTATAAGTAGGGGGAAGCAATATACTCGATACCTCATCCAGAAACGCACCCTCTCGAAACCTGGCGAGCAAGCTACACCGCGATGCAGAGCGCCTCCCTTGCAGAGTCTGCCACTTGAGTTTATTAAATATCTCCGTAACGCTATCACGGTTACCAAATAACCCTGTGACGAAACGCGCCGCTCTTCTTTGGATCTTCTCTATCTCCTCCGTCAACCCGATCTGGTACGGATCCCACACTGATGAGCAATACTCAAGTATAGGTCGAACGAGTGTTTTGTAAGCCACCTCCTTTGTTGATGGACTACATTTTCTAAGCACTCTCCCAATGAATCTCAACCTGGCACCCACCTTACCAACAATTAATTTTATATGATCATTCCACTTCAAATCGTTCCGCACGCATACTCCCAGATATTTTACAGAAGTAACTGCTACCAGTGTTTGTTCCGCTATCATATAATCATACAATAAAGGATCCTTCTTTCTATGTATTCGCAATACATTACATTTGTCTATGTTAAGGGACAGTTGCCACTCCCTGCACCAAGTGCCTATCCGCTGCAGATCTTCCTGCATTTCGCTACAATTTTCTAATGCTGCAACTTCTCTGTATACTACAGCATCATCCGCGAAAAGCCGCATGGAACTTCCGACACTATCTACTAGGTCATTTATATATATTGTGAAAAGCAATGGTCCCATAACACTCCCCTGTGGCACGCCAGAGGTTACTTTAACGTCTGTAGATGTCTCTCCATTGATAACAAGATGCTGTGTTCTGTTTGCCAAGAACTCTTCAATCCAGCCACACAGCTGGTCTGATATTCCGTAGGCTCTTACTTTGTTTATCAGGCGACAGTGCGGAACTGTATCGAACGCCTTCCGCAAGTCAAGAAAAATAGCATCTACCTGGGAGCCTGTATCTAATATTTTCTGGGTCTCATGAACAAATAACGCGAGTTGGGTCTCACACGATCGCTGTTTCCGGAATCCATGTTGATTCATACATAGTAGATTCTGGGTTTCCAAAAACGACATGATACTCGAGCAAAAAACATGTTCTAAAATTCTACAACAGATCGACGTCAGAGATATAGGTCTATAGTTTTGCGCATCTGGTCGACGACCCTTCTTGAAGACTGGGACTACCTGTGCTCTTTTCCAATCATTTGGAACCCTCCGTTCCTCTAGAGACTTGCGGTACACGGCTGTTAGAAGGGGGGCAAGTTCTTTCGCGTACTCTGTGTAGAGTCGAATTGGTATCTCGTCAGGTCCAGTGGACTTTCCTCTGTTGAGTGATTCCAGTTGCTTTTCTATTCCTTGGACACTTATTTCGATGTCAGCCATTTTTTCGTTTGTGCGAGGATTTAGAGAAGGAACTGCAGTGCGGTCTTCCTCTGTGAAACAGCTTTGGAAAAAGGTGTTTAGTATTTCAGCTTTACGCGTGTCGTCCTCTGTTTCACTGCCATCATCATCCCGGAGTGTCTGGATATGCTGTTTCGAGCCACTTACTGATTTAACGTAAGACCAGAACTTCCTAGGATTTTCTGTCAAGTCTGTACATAGAATTTTACTTTCGAATTCACTGAACGCTTCTCGCATAGCCCTCCTTACGCTAACTTTGACATCGCTTAGCTTCTGTTTGTCTGAGAGGTTTTGGCTGCGTTTAAACTTGGAGTGAAGCTCTCTTTGCTTTCGCAGTAGTTTCCTAACTTTGTTGTTGTACCACGGTGGGTTTTTCCCGTCCCTCACAGTTTTATTCGGCACGTACCTGTCTAAAACGCATTTTACGATTGCCTTGAACTTTTTCCATAAACACTCAACATTGTCAGTGTCGGAACAGAAATTTTCGTTTTGATCTGTTAGGTAGTCTGAAATCTGCCTTCTATTACTCTTGCTAAACAGATAAACCTTTCTCCCTTTTTTTATATTCCTATTAACTTCCATATTCAGGGATGCTACAACGGCCTTATGATCACTGATTCCCTGTTCTGCACTTACGGAGTCGAAAAGTTCGGGTCTATTTGTTATCTGTAGGTCCAAGATGTTATCTCCACGAGTCGGTTCTCTGTTTAATTGCTCGAGGTAATTTTCGGATAGTGCACTCAGTATAAAGTCACTCGATGCTCTGTCCCTACCACCCGTCCTAAACATCTGAGTGTCCCAGTCTATATCTGGTAAATTGAAATCTCCACCTAAGACTATAACATGCTGAGAAAATTTATGTGAAATGTATTCCAAATTTTCTCTCAGTTGTTCTGCCACTAACGCTGCTGAGTCGGGAGGTCGGTAAAAGGAGCCAATTATTAACCCAGCTCGGTTGTTGAGTGTAACCTCCACCCATAATAATTCACAGGAACTATCCACTTCTACTTCACTACAGGATAAACTACTACTAACAGCGACGAACACTCCACCACCGGTTGCATGCAATCTATCCTTCCTAAACACCGTCTGTACCTTTGTAAAAGTTTCGGCAGAATTTATCTCTGGCTTAAGCCAGCTCTCTGTACCTATAACGATTTCAGCTTCGGTGCTTTCTATCAGCGTTTGAAGTTCCGGTACTTAACCAACGCAGCTTCGACAGTTTACAATTACAATACCGATTGCTGCTTGGTCCCCGCATGTCCTGACTTTGCTCCGCACCCTTTGCGGCTGTTGCCCTTTCTGTACCTGCCCGAGGCCATATAACCTAAAAAACCGCCCAGTCCACGCCACACAACCCTGCTACCCGTGTAGCCGCTTGCTGCGTGTAGTGGACTCCTGACCTATCCAGCGGAACCCGAAACCCCACCACCCTATGGCGCAAGTCGAGGAATCTGCAGCCCACATGGTCGCAGAACCGTCTCAGCCTCTGATTCAGACCCTCCACTCGGCTCTGTACCAAAGGTCCGCAGTCAGTCCTGTCGACGATGCTGCAGATGGTGAGCTCTGCTTTCATCCCGCTAGCGAGACTGGCAGTCTTCACCAAATCAGATAGCCGCCGGAAGCCAGAGAGGATTTCCTCCGATCCATAGCGACACACATCATTGGTGCCGACATGAGCGACCACCTGCAGATGGGTGCACCCTGTACCCTTCATGGCATCCGGAAGGACCCTTTCCACATCTGGAATGACTCCCCCCGGTATGCACACGGAGTGCACATTGGTTTTCTTCCCCTCTCTTGCTGCCATTTCCCTAAGGGGCCCCATTACGCGCCTGACGTTGGAGCTCCCAACTACCAGTAAGCCCACCCTCTGCGACCGCCCGTATCTTGCAGACTGAGGGGCAACCTCTGGAACAGGACAAGCATTCATGTCAGGCCGAAGATCAGTATCAGCCTGAGACAGAGCCTGAAACCGGTTCGTCAGACAAACTGGAGAGGCCTTCCGTTCAGCCCTCCGGAATGTCTTTCGCCCCCTGCCACACCTTGAGACGACCTCCCACTCTACCACAGGTGAGGGATCAGCCTCAATGCGGGCAGTATCCTGGGCAACCACAGTCTTAGTCCGATCGGGGGATGCGAGGGACGAGCTGGCCGTCCCCGACAAACCCCCATCCGGACCCCCACAGTGATGCCCATTGGCAACAGCCTCAAGCTGTGTGACCGAAGCCAACACTGCCTGAAGCTGGGAGCGAAGGGATGCCAACTCAGCCTGCATCCGAACACAGCAGTTGCGGTCCCTATCCATGCTAAAAACTGTTTTGCAAAGAACGTCTGAGCTAATCTACAGAGAGCGCAAACAAATCGACAAAATTTAAACGGTTATTAAAATACAAGATTGCCTAGTAAATGCACGGAATCTATGGAACACTATTACTAGTACTCGAAAATTAAAGCTTCCTAAAGGCAAAAACACACGGAAAAAGAAGTGACAAGTAAGAAAAACACAGTTAATACTTAAATTTACGTAGCTTGCTGCACAGCAGATGTGAAGCAGACGGCAGTCACAACAACACTGTGATGCTACTCTTGAATACATTACTTTTTCAAGAATTTTTGTTAAAGCTGTCAAAAGGAAGATTGGACGGTAGCTGTTAGCATCAGATCTATGAAGCAAATTGAACATTATTGTCAGCGCTCTAAATTCAAAGATGCAATGGACTGTCATATTATGTATATAATCTTTTAATTTCTTATAAAATTCTAACATACATAGGATAAGCTGACATGTCCAGTCATTAAATGAAAAAGGAAGCAGACAATAAAGGGCACCGACCCCTATCGGCAAATGTAAATACAAACAAAAAAAAGCACTGTATGTCTCCATACCATACCAACGTACAGTGTGGGGGCAATTGTGTAGGAACATGATGAAAGGCCCCAAGAAGTCGTAAAATTAAGATTTATCAAAACACAAAAAAATTAAACACAGAACGACCAGAGAGTTGGCCAAGACGTTAATTACGAATGCACGGTAAGGCGAAGACAAATGAAAAAAAAATTCAATTTTTGTACACTTCTTTTTTTTTTGTTTTTTTTACACTCTCTCGTGGGTAGAAGGACGATGAAGATGTGCGATTTTACATATGAAGTAATATCCGGCGTTCCCCAAGGAAGTGTTATAGGCCCTCTAATGTTCTGATCTATATTAACGACATAGGAGACAATCTGACTAGACGTCGTAGATTGTTTGCTGATGATGCTGTCGTTTACCGTCTTGTAAAATTATCAGATGACCAAAACAAATTGCAAAATAATTTAAATACGATATCTGTATGTTGAGAAAAGTGGAAATTGATCCTGAATAAAGAAAAATGTGAAGTTATTCACATGAGTACTAAAAGAAATCCGCTAAATTTCGATTACGCGATAAGTCACACAAACCTGTAGGCTGCAAATTCAACTAAATACTTAGGGACTGCAATTATATATAACTTAAATTGGAATGACCACATAGATAATGATGTGGGTAGAGCAAACCAAAGACTGCGATTAACTGGCAGAACACTTAAAAGGTGCAACAAGTCTACTAAAGAGACTGCTTACACCACGCTTCTCCGCCATATTCTGGCGTACTGTTGTGCGGTGTGGGGTCCGCATCAGGTGGGACTGACGGATGACGTTGAAAAAGTTCAAAGAAGGGCAGCTCGTTTTCTATTATCACGAAATAGGGGAGATAGTGCCACAGACATGATACCTGAATTGGAGTGGCGATCATTAAAACAAAGACAGTTTTCGTTGCGACGGGCTCTTCTAATGAAATTTCAATTACTGGTTTTCTCCTCCAATTGCGAAAACATTCTCCTACGCAGGGAGAAATGATCATCACGATAAAATAAGAGAAATAAGGGTTCGTACAGAAAAATTTAAGTGCTTGTTCTTCCCGCCCGCCGTTCGCGAGTGGACCGGTAGAGAGACAGCTTGAAGATGGTTCATTGAACCCTCTTCCAGGCACTTTATTTGAATAGCAGAGTGATTACGTAGATGTAGATGCAGATGTAAATGTAGATGTAGACGAAAACGAGAGCATCATCACATCGACGTGACGCGATGGAGCTCATGATGCGACGTGGTGACGGTACGTCGTGGCGCGTTGTTGACACACATAATTCTGGTAATAGGGTAAAATTGTGGAAAAATGAGAAAATTACGTATCTGTCTGGGTGTGCCGTCTGCTGGTGTCTTCAAATATTAATTTGTTATTAGCAAATAGACCTCTAGTGACGTGATTTGTTACTAACAAACTGACACAGCCTACAACCTATGGTGCCCACCCAGCTGTCCCAGTTGTAAAAGATGGAGCTGGGAACGTGTTTCTGGGAGCATCATGACGTAAGGAACAGAGGGGTGAATCTTGTGTGATGGAAAACAAAATAAAATTGGTAAACCAGATGAAAACAAAGAATTCCGAGCGCTCTTACATTTCTGACTAGGTGTGGTCTCTGGTGGTGCTACGTTCTACAAAACTGTTATTAACTGAAACGTAAAGTGACGTGATTTGTTGTTAACATATGGACTCAACCTTCCCCCTTTGCTACCCAGCTCTAGAATGCTTACCTCAGTTATAAAATAGAAAAACCCATTACAAATACTAAATCTGAGGAAGACATTGAAAAATACGTAGAATGGAATGTACTTACATTTCGAGCTGGGTGTGGTCTGTGCCGGTGTTACTTAATATTGTTATTAACAAATAGACACATTTCGCCGGCCAGTGTGGCCAAGCGGTTCTAGGCGCTTCAGTCTGGAACCGTGCTACCGCTATGGTCGCAGGTTCGAATCCTGCCTCGGGCATGGATGTGTGTGATGTCCTTAGGTTAGTTAGCTTTAAGTAGTTCTAAGTTCTAGGGGACTGATGGCCACAGATGCTAACTCTCCTAGTGCTCAGAGCCATTTGAACCATTTTTAGACACATCCGCTCCCTATGCTGTTCAACTCCATAGTAACGCATGCCACAAAAGTGTACTAGTTATAAAAGATGAAGGTGTAGAGGGGTGGCATGATTCTCATTGGCCCAGAGGGGCGGTAGGTGAGGGTAGGAGGACTGGGGGTTGCCGCCACTTTTGTGACATCTGACGACTATATGTTTACGTCCTTACCTTGAATATAAATAGTACAATTGCCTGGGCTATTTCCCTGTGTGACTGCGATCAATTCCAGGTGATTTTCCGGGGGATATGGAATAGGGGAAGCGAGGAGACCAAGTGGATAACCTGACACCGGATGCGTAACATAACACTGGACGTGATAATATCGTTATCTTGGCCTGAGCGTTCGCTGGTATCCTACTTACGTTTTGCGAGTTATCTTTCTGTATACATCCAGTATTTATGTACAGAGTATTGCACAACTCCTATTGCAGGCTTCTAGGTATTGTAGAGGTACTTAGTACATAAAAATTTGATAAGGAACCCATATATGTTTGAAGATAGGATCACTTTTACTGAACGCACCCAGAGGAGGAGTGAGCTCGGATTTGTGTCCCCTACAGGAGTCCATGATATGGGGAATTTTTCGAGCACCAGCCGTCTGGTTCTCTTCTACGTAACGAAGTACTTCCTCTTCCAAGTCAAGACTGCGACGCTTCTGTGGAGCACCACGGTGAACCCTACCAGCTTCGAAAGTGCTAATTTCTCGCGGCCGTTGTTATAGACGGAGGAAAACAATATGTGTTGTCATAATTGTGATACAAACTGACGACGATTGGTTGATTTGGGAGAGGGGAAACAACCGCGAGGTCGTCGGTCCCAACGGATTAGGGAAGGATAGCGAAGTGAGTCGGGCCTGCCGTGTCAAACAAACCATTCCGGTATTTGCCTGAAGCGATTTAGGGAAATCACGGAAAATCTAAATCAGGATGGCCAGACGCGGGTTTGAACCGTCTTCCTCCAAAATGCGTGTCCAGTGTGATAGCTACAGAGCTACTTCGCTCTGAGATTGACGAAGGCGCCCTTTTCTGAGTTTATGTGGCAATGCAAACTGGGAGATGCGAAACCGATCCGATCTTCAAAGTTATTTGACACCGCCTGACAAAAAAAGTAAAGCACCCAGAAGGAGAGGAGGAAACGAAATGAAACTTCACTGGCTGAGAAAGTACGTGATGATGTTCCAGCGATTACGAAGTCGTGACAAATTTAGAAATAACTCTGCAGGATGAGCCCATCCATCAGTATGACGTTGCACCCTTCTCTGGCTAGGATGAATTCACTGATTAGTTTGCGAAGGTGGTCATAAAGCCTTTGTTTCCTCCTTGAGGCAAACTGTCCCACAGCTGTTATAACTAGTCTTTTATATCCTCGATAATGAAACTGAGACGAAGTAGATGCCCGAGCGGGTTCCACGCATGCTTTGTCCGGGACAAATCTGGGAGTGTTGTTGTCCAGAGGGGTACCTCAACTCAACTCAGGCAATTTATACAGACACGAACCGTGTGTGGACGAGAATCGTCCAATTTAAAAATGCTCTCACGATACTGTCGCGTGAGAGATAATAAATTTGGACGCAGGATGTGTGGGATGTACCATTATGCCGCCATAGATCCCTCAGTAACTACTAGCTATGTCTTGAATTCATACCTGATGAGTCCCAAAACCATAACGCCAAGAATAACACCGCCGTTCCCCTCCAAGGTATTGGACGAATAGGACCTCTTTCCAGGTGCCACTGTACTCGACAATGCTGGTCGTCCGGTGTAGTGCAGAACCGCGGTTCTTGGCTGGACACAGTGCGACGCCAGTCATCCGTATCCATGCTTCCTGGTCACGGCACCACGGTACCACTGGTGTTGTGTGCAAGGTAGCCTTAACAATGTGCGGCAATTCTCAAGTCCAGTTACTTCTTGTCTCCGACCAGTGACACGGTATGACACGGAATGTTGCAGCGGATCAATTACTTGTCCTAGATTGGCAGGTGCAGATGTGACTGTGTTACTGTGTTTCTGGTGCACAATACGGCGATTCTGCGTGGTAGTGGTCAGACTTCGTCCAGCTTTAACTAAACGACGAGGATGCTTGCCCTCACATTCCCATGCAGTCACCAATCTGGTCATTCTCACATTGGAATGCCGCACAAATCTGGATATTGCACGATTCGGTCAGCCAGCCAAATCGATACCCGCGATGAGGCCACTTTCAGTTGCCGTCGGATTATATAATAACGCTGTCATACAAGAGTATGCGGCTTTTCCGTGTCCTCCACAGTAACCTCCCAAAATATGACGCAGTTCACGCCACTTTGATACGCTACCAAGCCTCTAACAACACTAAACACGAAGAACACTTATGCACACTTGAAGTAGTTCTATCTGTCACGGAAAACTGCAACTCTAAGCTTTTGCATACCTACCGACAGAGTGTACGTTGACGTAGTTACAATGAGATCCGACCATGAATCCTGGGTTGTTCACTTTGTTTGTCAATCCGCGATTACCTTAACGGTACATTTTCAGATATGTGTTCCTCATCAAAATACTATCTACAAGACACTTCTACAACCCCTGGAGCCGTATATAATGGTCTCGTATCTTTGCATGTTTCGTGCTTTTAATGTGAGACGGGAAAAGAGAACCGAGATCAACATTCTCATAAACTGCGGAAAATAATGAGCAGACGATGTAGAACACAAGACGAACACACTTCAACCCGCAGTCGGTTTCCACCACTTCTCATGTCGTGTTTTGTCCACAACGAAAGCGCTGTTGCACTACGCTGTCTGAAAAGGTACAATATTTTGTTGATCGCAAAACATAGTGTCTCGTAGTAAAACTCAGAAAAAGAAGAGGAAAATTAGAACATTATGGAATCAGCATGTTATTAAGTACCATCAGGTGGTACACAGGTCTTCGATTGAGTAAATTGTAGCGCGACATTTTTTCTAGTATTATGTGAGGCATATTCAATGATTTAAGTGTCATGACTCTCTCCACTGTATCGAATTACGTACCAGTCGACTACTCACAGACAATAAAAGTAATTCATATTTTGCATTTCTATTAATATTCAACTTTTTATATCGCCCAGAACCTTTATTAAGGATTAACTTACTTTTATTCATTTGTTCTGATAGGTTTTGTGACCTTGGCTATGCCTGACAACTATATCCCAAGATTAGGTGTGTGGAAAGTGAACGCTGTTCCCGAAGTCCAGACACATCTGTTGTGCTTCGTCCTTGATACTAAGGCCTTGTCAACTACAGAATGCAAATGCTTAACATATTTCTTTAGGAAACAGAGCTGACGCACTGACATTAATATTTCCATAGGTGCCAAGCATCAAATAAAAGTGGGCACTACTCAATAGCTAGTGCATTAGATGTATTCGCAATTGAGAATAATGGCAACCATTAGCTGTAGAATGGAATGACGACAATGAAAATTCGTGCCGGACCGGGACTCGAACCCGGATTTCCCGCTTATCGTGAGCATGCATGCACGTCCAAAGGAACTTTGCATCGTAATCAGAATAACACAGGCGTTACAATATCGCAATAGCTAGTGACTGTACGAAAACTCTTTGAGGTCTGGCGGAGTTTTATTCAGTGAATTTACGTATGTTAAAATGGAATGTCGTATGACATGGTTCGCTGGGATAGCCCACGAGGTGGGTTCAGCCGCCTGTCGGAAAGGGTGTTCTTCACCTGAGCGCCTTGGGCCATTTCCTTGTGGATATGCGAGAGATGTGTCGTATGTGTAACTGTAGAGTTCAGGTAAGCCTAAGGGATGTGTGTATTGCTAAGCGTGGAAGCGCTGTAATAAATATGACTGAAGATAGTGCGCAGAATCGCAATTTGGGGGAGGGAAGGGGGGAGGCCTTGATGCTCGATATCTGTTTGAGCTAGGAACATGGGCTCAACAGTGTTTGATTTATCCCCGCCCAGCGGTCATTTGTATAGCCATTATAACATCTGACTTACTTTAGCTATGTTAGAGTATATTAAGAAAAGTTTAGAACGTCGAATCGAAGCTGGCGACCACGAAAATTGTGCGAATCGATTAATTCCTTTTGCAGAAGATTTTAATTGCGCTGAATTAATGCTCAGATAATGGCACCATTTGTATGTGCACCGCTCGGATTACACAATGAAGTGCCAAAGAAACTGGCATAGGAATCCGTATTCAAATACAGAAATATGTAATCAGGCAGAATACGGCCCTGCGGTCGGCAACGTCTATATAAGACAACAGGTGTCTGGTGCATCTGTTACATCGCTTACTGCTGCTACAACGGCAGGTTATCAAGATTTAACTGAGTTTGAACGACGTGTTACGGCTGGCGCACGAACGATGGGACACAGCATCTCCGAGGTAGCGATGAAGTGGGGATTTTCCCGTACGACCATTTCACGAGTCTACCGCGAATATCAGGAAATCAGTGAAACAACAAATCTCCGACATCGCTGCGGCCGGAAAAAGATCCTGCAAGAACGGGACCAACGACAACTGAAGAGAATCATTCTAAGTGACATAAGTGCAACCCATCCGAAAATTGCTGCTGAATAAAATGCAGGGTGTGTAGGCCCCAGGATGCCGCAAAATTAAGATTTATGAAAAAAATTAAACACCGAACTACCAAAGAGTTGGCCAAGACGTTAATTTTGAATGCACGGTAAGGCGCAAACAAATTAAAGAAAAAACATTCAATTTTTGTACAGATTTTTTGCTTATTACTTTTACACTCTCTCGTGGGTAGAAGGACGATGAAGATGTGCGATTTCAGATATGAAGTATTGGGAGCTCTATGTATCATATGTGTGTGTTAATAATATTATATTGAACAACAGTATCAAGGATTTCTTTATTTTTTGAAGTGAAGAGAAGAACATATAAGGAGGATTGTCTTGACTACGACAAGCGACGGGGTTTTCGGAGTCCGCCGCCTGCAGCTAGAATTAAAATGTAAGCGAAGTCCGACAGCGAAAAGATACAAATAATCACAGAACATTTTAACAACGCAATCGCATTATATTCTACAAAAATGTGTCTTCATGCGCATAGTCAACAATATTTAAGTGTCAGCGTGCGAACTATTCAACAAAACATAATTGATATGATGACGCACTTCATGAAATGCTACATAGAGCTTTGGAGTTTATTCGAGGACTGGTGATCGGGAACTTTCCACCCCCCCCCCCCTCTCCCCATTCCCTGTCAAATACTGCAACAAAAATTTCATCCACCACCAGGTTTCGAATCAACTTATTTCCGAGTCGAAAGACAGCGGAGAGGAGTGCACCAGCGACCTTGGCTAAGGAGGTGGGTCATTCCCATAATCAACTGTGAGAGTGTAGTAGTCCTCGATAGTCTGCCTTTCTTCCCCTCCTGATAACACATGGGCGACCAAATAAAATCTTTTGTAACGCGTTAAATATCGTGAATATTTACTACCGATCATACGTTTGTAGCAGACATGTGCCACTCGCAGAAAATTCTCTGCTCTCTTCAGTATGAGCAATCTTAGCACGCCTCGAATCTGCTCGGAATCAAACACGCCTTCAGTTTGCCGCAGAGATTTGCTGTGAACATTGAGAGCGATTTGTCGGGAGAACAGGGAGGGTTCGTGTCTAGGTAGAAAATGTCGAATAAAGCTGCCATTAATGTTTGATATGCTTTAGTTTTAGAGAAACCGACACGCAAGACCAAAAAAAGACGAAAAAAAGAAAGAGAGAGAGAGAGAAAGAGAGAGAGAGAGAGAGAGCAGGGGAGAGGGCGAGTAAAGTCATCGTTTAATGTCGTCTTCCCTCTTTTTTTTTTTTTTACACTGTCGTTAGTTTTCATCCATTTTGCCAGCGTCGAGACGTGAGGTTTCAATCCTAACCATGTTACAGATTATGATGAAATTTATTTACAAGATTACAAGACATTTTTAATTTATAAGACGTAGTCGTAGTATCGTTTGATTTCACATGAGCGTAGTATGTATTCAGTATCGACACCTTAAAAACTCATGGCCGTGGACAACGCGTAGCTTAAACCCACGACCTTTGCTTCATAGGCAGGAATGCTGTTCTGAACCACGGAGACTAACTGGATGCAATCTCTGCATTACATACTCCCGCACTAAGTAGCCTCCTTCACCACTCAGAAAGAACTTCGTACAAATGGACTTCTATAAACAAAATATCGTTTACGGTGTTATTTCGGAAACCTACGAGAGCAACACAGTTAATAGGTGTCAACCTCCAGAAAAAAATATTAAGTAGTCGTATACCTTAGCAAACCCTGGTTATACGGACTCGTTAAACAAAGAAAGTAAGGGTGCCAACAGTTGTGCTTGGGAGGAACTGCTATTCTTGAACCGGCAGAAGTGTCTAGAACGTGATCCTGTTTTATCACTGCTCTGATATCGGCTCGTTATAGCTTAATGGCGCTCCCGGTTTTCTAAAATTTTTCACGGAGCAGGAGGTGTCGGAGGGACGACGAGAACGATCAATACCTTCCATATGGGTGGGACGAGTCACAGCGCCTGGCCTCGGCCGGTGGGGTGAGCGTGGGTGGAACGGGTGTCTGTCTCCATGGTTACGGCCGGAGCGGACGGCTACTGAGGGCGCGGCAGCCTGCGAAGGGGTGGAGTCCGCAGCCAGCAGCAGCCGCGGCCAGGCGCCTTGCTCGCGCCGCTCTTCAGGTAAGCCACACCCGCAGCCCAGAAGTCTGCCCGACAGAACGCACTTCTCACATTCAATTCTAATTCATCTTTGCGTCGCTTCAGGTCGTTTATTTCGTGGAAATATAGTTGCTAAAGATTTTAGGTAGACTTTCTATTTGGTGCATAAAATTAGACTGACTTCTAGCTTGCAGCAGAAAACCGTCATACGGTCTTTGTTTACCGTAGAAGCAAGAAGCAAATTCGACTGAACTTGTAGCACTTATGACTTGACAGACACTTTAGCAATGTATTGCAACTCTTTAAAGCTAAAAGAAAATTGTCAGCAAGGAAATCATATTGAATGGATGATGTCTTCACTTTCGTTATACAAAAAGTACCTCAAAAATATTTTTTGGTTAGTTTTTCACTTCGAAGTCTTAATCGAACCGTCACAGCGGAAAAGTGACCAATTCGCTGATTTATTAAGGTCACGAAAGAGCTATTTATCTACACAGCTACATGATTTTTTGTAAATAATTCGCCATTTGCTTGACCGACGGTTTCCTAGTTGAGGAAAATGCTGTCTTTCTTATAACAAATAACATACATTTACAAACTGCGCTGTCTTGTGACGTGAATGTCGCAGGTTGGAGTCACTCCTTGCCCTAACTGTGAGTTTTTGGGGGTTTTACAATTGCCACTACTGGATGAGTCATTCAGACTGACAGAAAGTAATCGCGGAAATGATTTGAGATACATTTAAACAACGAATATGACATTATACAAGTGAATAATCAAGATTATAAGGTAATGAATACTGTTTATGATAAGTGTATCAAAAGGTGTGCTGTCTGCATGGCCAAGTTGCGAAAAGTCAGTTTAAGTTTAGAAGCTACTACGTGAAAATAAAAAAGAGAGCAGCCAAAGCCATTTGACTCGCCGTGTATCAAAATATGTCATTTTAGAAAAATTTTTGAGTTTACGACTTGAAAACTTTGAGATTATATTTCTGTTGAACGTTCCTCTTGTTTGTGCTGTTAAGTAATTTATGCAAAATGAGCTGTAAATTCTCAAAATTAATCATTTTCATTCATAGTGTAATGCGCTTCACACCAGGTACACAGTGTCAGGAGCTTCCTTGTCGCATAGGATAATGACTAGAGTGATATATAGAAAAATAAGGTCGCTGTTAGAGATTTTTTTCATTTCTTGTAAAAGTAACTCTCTTCCAGAAGAAATGCAAACAGCAAACACTTCATATAATAAATCCTTGTTTAAGGCAAAAAAAGAAAACAATATATCTGTTCTCACTCTGCTTCTTAACAATTGCAAACGGCTAACACTTCATTTACTAATTACTGGCCGCGCGGTTTAGGACGCCATGTCGCGGATTGCGCGGCCCCTCCCGCCGGAATTTCGAGTCCTCCCTCGGGCATGGGTGTGTATGTTCTTCTTAGCATAAGTTAGTTTAAGTAGTGTCTAAGTGTAGGGGCCGATGACCTCAGCAGTTTGGTCCCTAAGGAATTCACGGATATTTGAACATTGATTACTGATTTGAGTACAAAAAAAGTGATTTGTTACTTATGGGACTCACTGCTGAAGCCAGCGATAGTGAGAACGATTTCATCAATTAAACATTTTAATTACTGTGAATACTGAGTACAAGAAACAATTATTGTTGTTCATACTAGTTCGCATGCTGTTAGCTCAGTTTATATTCCATGGCAGCGTAACACATGATGCGTTAAAGTTTTTCCTAGTTACTATTAGGTTCTCACTAAAACCGAAATGGATTTTAGGGTGCATAACATATAGATATAGATTCACATAACAGATTACAGTTGATATGGTGTAAAATGAACTTCCAAATAAACAAACAGGCCGCAAGATAGATCGGAAATTAAGGAGAACAATTTGTGAAATCTCAGACGCGGTAAGTTATCGTTAAGTCAACAGTTTGAAGATTCTTGTGTAGAATCAGCAAAGAACTTATGTTTCATTCTATCTAATTTCGGGTATATCGAAGTTTTTCAGCTATAGACTTGCAGATAAATGTTGCTGGTATAATCTATCTGATCTAAAGTATTATTTGTAAACGTGATGGAATGTGTCCGCCCATCGCTTTTGTAACAGCTTCAACTCTGCTGAGGACACTTTTCCGTGAAGCGATTGCAGGGAAAGGCAGCCTTTTCTTCCGCAAGGTCCAAAACTAGAGAAGGTAGTGATGCCGGGCAATGGGGCCTGGAGCAAAGTCAACGTTTTAACTCATTCCATTGGAGTTCCATTGACTTCAAATCGGACGCTGACACCGATAATCATCGTCTGGGAACGGTTCCAATACCATACGCAGTACGCATGGCTGTTAAATGTGCTCATATCCTTCCGCATTTACGGTTTTCTTAGGCCCAATTAGGAGACCAATCCTATAACCACGAAAAACATCCCCACACCGTAACACCACAATCTCCGTACTTCACTGATCGCACTACACATGCTGGCAGGTAACTTTCTGTGGACATTCGCGAACTCAAACCCTCTCATCGGATTGTCACATACAGCGTGATTCATGACATCAATTACTGATTTCCCGCCATACTCCCGCTGATTGCATGCGTTTTATATAACAACCTTCCATAATGCTTAACGATCACTTGCGCCACTGCATTAGGTCTGCTTAACTTGGTTTAGTTGTGGTTGTTCCTTCACGTTTCTACTTCACAGACAAGCCACTTGGACAGATTTAACAGGGATCAAATGTCCCTGATCGATTTGTTACTCAGGTGACATTCAATGAGTAGTCGATGTTCGAAGTCACTGAGCTCTCCAGACCAATCCATTCCGCTGTCAGTGCTTTTCAACTGACAATAAAATACTCCCCGCCTCCTTTTACACTCTAAGACAAAAAACGACAGCCCATGAAGGAATTATCCGAGTGGGACGGGAATCAGCAGGGTTTGCCAAGTATGAAGACCAGCAGAAGAAACTCTCGCCGTGTTAGCTTGCTGAAATGTAAGCCCAGGATCACTTGCCATGACGGGCATCTAAACGGGGCGTAGAAAACCGTCTAGATCCTGGGCATACTATTCAGCAAGCTAATGCCCACCCACAGACGGCGAGAGGTTCTACTCCCTGTCTTCATGCTTGCCAAACCTTACCAATGCCAGCAAGGACGCCAGATCTCTCCACAGTTAAGAAAGTTGGGGGCATAACGGGCAAGGCCTTCCAACCAGTTCGGAATTTTGGCGCTCTAACGCACCAATTGGACATAATATGAGACGATATCCATCAGGAGGGCATCCAGCAATTCTGTCAGTTAATGCCAATACGAATAACTGCTTGCATAAGGCCCAGATGTGGACCAACACGTTACTGATTTGCTCAGTTTCTGAAGTTCTTCCTCTTGAATAAATCGTCCAACTTTTTTGAAATAGTAATCATTTGTTTGTCAGTACGTGAGCTATCTTACTTCCAGCGATTTCCGTCTCATTATCTTAGAGTTTGTGTTGGTTAGTCCTCCTCTCGTGGCATCTAGTGGTCAGTACCACATACCATAGGTGTCTCCGGATACTTTTGATCTGAAATGTGTAATATGGAGCATTTACATGTTTAGCAGTGTATCCATACCGGCAGTTAGAGAAATGCCATTAATACGATTAACTGACGTTCAAGGCGTAAGCCTGTTGAAAAAATATAGTAAGACTATTCTGTTTCTATTTTATATATGAGTTTTCTGCTTTGAGTTCGTGTCACTAGTGGCGATCTCTGTGGTGTTATCTACTTCCTACAGACGTAATGATAAAAAGGGACAAGAATCAGCAGTGCACATGAACAGCAGCGACGCTACAGGCTATACCGGCTGCGCGCGGTAGATTACGTCACTTCACTATTTCCTGTCCCTTGGCAGCTCAAGAAGGTAGTTCCAATAAACTTCACAATGACAGTTCTGAATCAACATAATTGTTTTCATAGCTTGTATTTTTATTTATTTATTTATTTTTTTTTTTTACAGAGGAAACTCTTTCTCAATGCTGTGTTTAGGAAACCACAATGTACAACCACCTGTGTTATTGAGGCAGAGGTAAGGTAGCTTTCTCAGTAACTTGCCTCCACTCGTGAGAGGGGCAATGCGGCTTGTGAACACCGTTCGGTTTGTCACCGTGGCTCGAAGGATTACACAACGCTTAAGTTCATGCGCTCATTGCCACTTCACGGAAGGCAGATGGGCATAAACTGGTGTTCATCGCATCTACGTCACTCTATAGTTAAACCACTGTCCTGAGGCTCAAAATATTCAAATTCTGCCTCTTAGTGATCACTGACGACCACTACATACAAATTGCGATTTAAACAACACGAAATCGTCTCCACACAATCTGTTTTGCCCTAAACGTCCTTTACGAGAAATAGTACAAGCACCCCAACACGAAGTAGTTGGCCAAGAGAACATCTCGAATGAAAACTGGAATAATGACGTAGAGTTCTATTGACCGACGAGTACGGTATTTGTCTGGCACCTGATGACCGTCATTGAAGACTGTGGTGGTGGATAGGTGTCAATGTCTGTCCCTCAGGTTCAGCATTGAGGTGGCTCAGTCGTGTTCTGGGCGGTAAGATGTACGGATGTCGGAAGCCACTCATCGCTATCGAGGGTAATTTGATGGATACCATTTGAAACTTGCAGCGTGTCTTCGCAAGAAGCCCCCAAAATGATTCTGAAGTTTCACCCAGCAACAGACTGATTTCACCGAAGTGCACATTTCAATGAACTTTTCGTAGTTTCAAAGGGCTTGTGTTTTCATTTTCTAATAAACAAATAAACCAGCTACAGGTGGCATACAGCCAGATTTTATGCCCGGTTTCGTCCGTCAAAAGCGAGCAGCTGTGGGAAACGATTGTCTGATGATGCTACAATCTGGCTGCCGAAATCGGTTATAAAACCAAATTTTAGATGACTTCTAACAGTTTTATCTGTATGCCATTTATAACAGCAATGTGCCCCCGACAAGCCATACGTGCATTTACTACATTTTGAATCTCTGTTTCCCTAGTATCTAAGCACAGAGACGCTTTCAGATATGAAAGGCAGTGCACACCACCCTTGGGGCAGTTCATCCGCCTGCAGTAAAAAGTTTTCAGATGAGCAGTACAAGCACTCATCAGTCATCCTCACGACATGTACTGATAGAAATGGAAACTGTTACAGCCTGAGGCATCAGTCAGATATTTCTCAGAGTAGCACTTGCAACCTACGTCCGCAGTTATTTGCTGGATGTATTCCAATCTCTGTCTTCCTCTACAGTTCTTGTCCTCTACAGCTTCCTCTAGTACCATGGAAGCCACTCCTTGATGTCTTAACAGATCTCCTATCATCCTGTCCCTTCTCCTTGTCAGTGTTTTCCACATATTCCTTTCCTATCCGATTCTGTGCAAAACCTCCTCATTCCTTATCTTATTAGTCCACTTAATTTTCAACATTCGTATGTAGTACCACATCTCAAATGCTTCGATTCCCTTCTGTTTTCCCACAGTCCAGTTTTCACTACCATACAACGCTGTGCTCCAGACGTACATTCTCAGAAATTCCTTAGTCAAATAAACGCTTATATTTGATACTAGTAGAATTCTCTTGGCCAGGGGTGCCTTTTTGCCAGTACTAGTGTGTTCTTGACGTAGTCCTTGCTCCGTACGTCATTGGTTATCTAGCGGCCTAGAATGTAGAATTCCTTAACTTCACATACTTCGTGACCATCAATCCTCATGTTAAGTTTCTCGCTGTTCTCATTTCTGGTACTTCTCATTACTTTCGTCTTTCTTCGGTTTACTTTCGATCCATATTTTGTACCTATTAGACTGTTCATTCAGCCAGTAGATCATGTAATTCTTCTTCACTTTTACTCAGTATAGTAATGTCATCAACGAATCGTATCATTGATATCCTTTCATCTTTAATTTTAATCCCACTCATGAATCTTTCTTTTCATTTCCATCATTGCTTCTTCGATGTTCAGACTGAGCAGTAGGGACAAAAGACTACGTCCCTGTCTTGATCCGAGCACTTCGTTCTTGGTCTCGTTCTCTTGGCTCTTGTACATATTTTATATTACCCGTCTCTACCTATAGCGTACCCCTATTTTTCTCAGAATTTCTAACAGCTTGCGCCATTTTACACGCCGAACGCTTTTTCCAGGTCGACAAATCGTTTGAACGTTTCTTGATTTATCTTTAGTCTTGCTTCCATCATCAACATGAGAATTGCCTCTCTGGTACCTTTACCGTTCCTAAAGCCAAACTGATCGTCATCTAACACATTTCCAATTTTCTTTTCCTTTCTTTTCCTCCTTTAAGAGATCGTAAATTATCACCATTAGTATGAGGTGTGACCTCCACGGACGCGAATACACTCTTGTATTCGTTGAGGCATGGAAGCAAACCTCTTCCGCTTGTCATCGTGAGCAATTTCTTTCCATGCACGAAACACATGCTGTGTCGATTCCTGAACGTTGCTGTCTAGAGGCTAGTATGAGAGTATATTCCTTCCAATTGCATCCCATTCACTCTGCAAGAGCGACTTAACAGAAGACCACGCAGACCATTTGGGGATCCATACGTTTTTCGAGATATTTATCGAGCGAACTGCAATTTGGGGTATTGCATTATCCTGCTGGAATATGCCATATGGTACCCTGGTCATAAAGGGTATGCCAACTGGGTATACATTCTTGCCACCAACTGGCGAATTGTAACCTCCCTTCAATTATTACAAAATCAGTCCTGCTGTCATCCAATAGACATCCACACCCTGGTTTTAGGAGACTGCGGGATATGGGTCTCGAGAATCGCCATCTCCTGTGGTCTCTCACCAGATCGTCTAAGAACACAGTGGCGTCTCACTGACAGCCCACAGAAGTGAGAAGCGTCGCTGAGCACCACAGAATTTCACTTTATGTCCCATTTGACTCTCGCTCTAGACTAAATTAGTCTCGATTGTCTCTGATATGGTTGTCAAGGGTTAGACACTCACAAGAACTAAAGATCTCATTCCAGCTTGTAGTAATCTGTTCCAGACTGCACGTGATGGTATTCTGCCTATAATTAATGCTCTGATTTCAACTGTTGTTATTCGTCTATTCGTCAGAGCCGGTTATACAGTGCTACGATCTTCTCGTTATGTAGTCCGAAAGTAAGCTGAGCGTGTCGTCCTGTATGCATGCTGTGTTGTGATCACTACCTGCAACGTTTCTGTAACGTTAGACACACCAAATAGACTTGTTGTACTCACAACATACTTCATCTGTGAAAATCTTTATGTTCTACACTGAAATTAATGAAATTATGTTCTCATGAAGACAATATTAACTGACTTCACTACTTAATTTGTCGACTTACAGCACTGCTGGTGAAACAGGGGAGGACGGCTGTTGCTAGCTGTGTAAAGTGGGCTAAGAACCCAGCGGACGAGTATCAACACTCAGTGCAGATGTCCGGGAGTGTGACGCCACCTTAGGCATTGTGTGGCGACAATCGGTAGTACACCGTCCGACCTCCCAGTGGTTCTGGTTTGTGTCCAGCGACTTGCAGTGTGGTGTGGGTGGGCAGCAGAAGACGGATGACGTCTTTATAGTGGCACAAGGAAACAGACGTGATGTTAGCGGTGAGTTGCGGTAGCTTTGGGCTTTGTAGCGACGATACAGAAAGTTGTATGTCCGCTGAACTGGCCGACCGCAAGATCTGCAACGCCTGACATTCTCGCCACCTCGGTGGAGGGCGTTGGCCCTTCTCGTCCAGTTGCCATCGGGGGTAAATCGTCTTCTGGAAATCAGAATTGGATTATTTTTTGGTATAGTTGCACGCTTATGACGATGTGAAAGTAAGAAGTCGTTCACCTGCGCGAAATAAGATGGACCGTTGGTCGTGGTGAGTATGAAGACATTAATAGTGTAAGAAACTCAATATGAAAGCACGTCGACTCATTTTGAATGCAGCGTTAACGTAGCACCGAAATGTCCACTAAACCGATCTCTGAGGCTGAAGTCAGACCCAGAACTCCACATTCTGTATACAATATTTCACACCATGAGCTGTCCACTCAGTCACTAGGAACTCAATACCAGCTTAAGTCTGGTGCGACTTCTCAATTATGGCTTTTAACTCAGCAATGTTTTCTGTGATGTTTCTTGTCTAGAGGCACTGAGAGTGGGCATCATCGTCACCACCACCACCACTGTCATCACTATCACCACCATCACCACCATTATCACCATTATCATCATCATCACCACCGTCATTACCACTACACCATCACCATCACCACCACATGCGTATCCAAAATATGTTCTTCTTAACTGTCTGCTATTACATGACGATACTTTGAAATCTGTTACTATACATTGATAAGGAGTGCTAAGCTCCTCGACATGGTCGCATCTCGAAAAATCTCGTGCCCTTGGACGGCTTAGGACTCGGAAAGCTCAATTCATTCACGAGACGTGGAGTGTAGCTGTCTTCTTCTGGTCGGTTGCAGATTAATACGGTAACGATGCTGCAGGGCGCGTTGGTCAATGACAATGTGAGGAGGGACTTTTACCCTAAGACAGCGAGAATGCTCTGTGACTCCCATACGCAGAGAGATAGGTCATAAATTAAACAGTATGCTCGAGGTGATAGAAATATGTGGAGCGCTGTCTGGTATACTTTGACGATTTATGTGTTGGAGAATTAACACTGAATGGATGTACTGAGCAGTCATCTATGCATGCTCGCACTGATACTCGCAAAGTGGAGAAGGTGTGGTTTAGCTATGATACTGAAATTAAGGAAACATGCTGTCACGTCACTGGCCGGTGTTGAAGTTACTGTAAAACTTCTAAAATTATTCCCGCTATCAAATGTGATATTTATTATTAGAGTACATCAGTGGTGTCTTTTCCATCCCATCCATGCCTTGGTGTGCTGTTGGTTACCACATAATGATTGACTGACAACGATTGTTTGAGTTCGGGAATGAGTTTTGTTTATGCGTAACAACTTCTGGGGGTTGCTAGCAGCGAAGAAGTGATAGCGTACATGAGTGCAATATGAGGAATCATTTGAAAGCGAATGCAGAGTCGTCAGCTATTCTGTCAGTGTGAGAGACAAGTCTAAATGTAGAGCTCGTTAATCACCTTCGGACTATAGTTTGGAGACCTACGCCAACGCCATAAAACTCTTCCAGTTTGCTTATGTTGTAATTGTCTTTTATTTAAATTCAACGGATGTGTGGAGTGTTATGCTATCCACCATAAGAATATGGATTACACTGTGCAAAGTCTATATTCCTGTGAAAGGCCATAGATCAGAACTTCGTAACGATAGTTTAGAACCTGACAGAGGCCTTGAAGTCCAGGCAGAAAAAAAAGACATGTTTGGCATTGTACAAGAGCCTGTTAGAAAATAGTGTTTGAAACATCTAAACAGGACCAGAGAGAAACTTCCTGGCAGATTAAAACTGTGTGCCGGACCGAGACTGGAACTCGGGACCTTTGCCTTTCGCGGGAAGGTAGGAGACGAGGTACTGGCAGAAGTAAAACTGTGAGGACGGGGCGTGAGTCGTGCTTGGGTAGCTCAGTTGGTAGAGCACTTGCCCGCGAAAGGCAAAGGTCCCGAGTTCGAGTCTCGGTCCGGCACACAGTTTTAATCTGCCAGGAAGTTTCATATCAGCGCACACTCCGCTGTAGAGTGAAAATTTCATTCTGGGACCAAAGAGATTTAGTACAGTCTGCGGGATACGATCATTCACATAGAGTATATGTGATCAAACTTTAAGTGGCTTAGTGGCTTCTGCAGCCCCTGTATATTTAATAGGCGGCAGTAGCAGTAGCAGTTTGAGGTGTAAATTCTGTGAGGGACTTGGTAAACCGTTAGGAAATCTTGGATGGCTGCACGCTGTGGTATTGTGGGAAGTATTGTGAAATCTCTTTCTCCACACTGGACCGCACCACAGCTATGTGTCAGTGCGCCCGCATCGGTGCCTAGGTGACTTATAAATGGGATGAGCTTTTGTAGTTGCTAATTTTTCTCTGTTGGGGGGCGTAGAGAATAACGATGATAGCATGTTGGGCAGATTGATTTGAATTGACGCGGATCTGTAGTACTTATATCTAGTTTGGGGACGTACCACACTGCGCGCATTTCCACCGAATGGTTGGCCCGCATCTCGTGGTCGTGCGGTAGCGTTCTCGCTTCCCACGCACGGGTTCCCGGGTTCGATTCCCGGCGGGGTCAGGGACTTTCTCTGCCTCGTGATGGCTGTGTGTTGTGTGATGTCCTTAGGTAAGTTAGGTTTAAGTAGTTCTAAGTTCTAGGGGACTGATGACCATAGATGTTAAGTCCCATAGTGCTCAGAGCCATTTGAACCATTTTTGAACCGAATGGTCAAAACACGCTCCTGTTGCACTACCTCAAGTCGTTCTGTTTCTACACAGGTTGCAGGAGGTGGTGAATATGTCTTTCTCTGACTTCTGCTCAATTCCGACTTAAATTGGAATCACATGCGGAAAGCTGTAAAAATGGGACCAGTTGCAAGATGCGTAGGGGGTGACAAAAACCAAGTTGAAATTTTACTGTAGCAACTAGGCTCGGGAAAGATGACTCGTTTCGAGATATGGGAGTGCCAGAAATATGACTGAGTAGTGGTTGTAATCATTAAATGAATTGTCAGTAGGATCCCACGCATGTATGTGCTTGAATGGAAGTAGCCGATTCCAAATCATGGACATCATTTCTAGCGCATAGCATAACACTAGAGGTCTGAGAAGCTGGTGTACATTTTCTTACAACCTCAATCGACACATCATCTACAACTACTGTTTGTGCTCCTTCTAAACAGTCATCGCCTATAACTCAGTGGATATATTGCGGAACCTCTGATATGGCCTCAAGACAGAATGCGCTACAAATACTAAAGAATTATCTAGCTGGGGCGGTGTGATGGAGTCGCAAATACAGCTTACATACTATGTTCCTTAGCCGAATCACTTTCAAAGTTCAGTGGTTTTATAGCAAGGTTGCGTCGTGGGCTGATAATACACATCCCAACGATCACCGTCGCAGCATTTGTCCGACAAACAAAAAAAAAAAAAAAAAAAAAATATCACCTCATTCAGAGATAACGTCGTACCTCAATTCCTAAAAGGGGTATAGCTTTTAACATGGATACTTGTGTGCACCTGTAGAACCAAGACAGCTTGTGACAGTAATATGTAGTAGTTGTTGCGATCGAGGTTTTTTAACATCTGGTCCTCACACAGCTAATTTTGGGTCAATGTTATTTCGTGTCGTAGGCAATAAATTATTGACGAAGTATTATGCTTAGTAGTAGTGGTGGGTGCGTGATACGTTTGCATTTGAGCATCATATTTATAAAGTATGTGTTTGTGGAAAGGAAATGACTATGTCCACTCTTAAGGAGGGTATAGATTTGACTTGGAGTACTGTGATAGCAAAGGGAAGAGTATGTCCAGTCATAAGAAAGGTGCAGATATTTCCAGAGCCACAGCCTTCAGCAGGATTTATTTCCGATACTTCGCTCATTGTCGAATGCCGTTCAATTGAGCCCACGATCGTAACATATAAATGTAAGTATAATTATAACTAATATATGTGACCGGTTTTACAGAATGATTCCGTGTATGGATGGCTTGTGGTGGTAATGATTCATGTTCCCTGTTAACGGCAGCAGCCGTCCGAATGCAGAGGTCTGTTGGAGTGTAGGAATGTATTTGAGTTAACTTTGCCCTCGTCTAGACGACCGAACAGTGAACTAATACTTAGTATGTGTTGGGCGGCTTTCGTGATCAAGTGGAAATTTGAGGAGACTGTATATGGAGGTTTGTTTGCGCTGGACTGTTATTCCCTCCCATGTAAATTGTTCTGTTGACTGCTTCTGCAAATTTCGTGCTTTTATTTAGTTGAGGGAAGATCGAGTGTGGTGTGTGCATCTAGCATGTAGAAGACACGTTTGTCTGTTCTCTAGACGTGGGAAAGACCTAAGTTGCCTTGTAAATTATACGGAAGATTTGCAATTTGTTACATCACCGACTTCGGTATTCGAGAGTGCAAATATGAGTTTCTTCTATTTGTTTCTAGTTACTGAGTGGTTTACAGCATGCTACACCTCAATAAAGTTTGGGGTTTGTAGAGAAATAATTTCCAGTCTATATCTTGGGAATTATGTTGCTCTAGCGATCGGTAGGGTGCTGCCTAGTTCTTGATATCGAGAAGTACCGCGAAAATGGTATAATATTATGAAGAACGACGTGAAAATAAGTGTGTTCTTGTAATCACCGAGTCTGGAGATATAGCAGGTTTGGAGCAGAAACAGTAACGCGTTTGTGCCGAGGGGAAAGGATCTCGAATTTGCAGCAGAGCCCTGACATCGACTTCGGTCCGCTGAGGGTGCTCTGATGTAAAAGGGATGATTTTGTATGGCGCTGAATGTCACGTCTGTAGAAAGAAAGAAAAGGACTGCGGAGCATCGTGACATATAGCCTGTGTGTTTTCGGGTGTTCTACAGATATAAAAGATAACTGCACTGTTTGTGTAAAATGTGTATATATTGTGTTGTAAAGTTACTGTGGCTTACATTGTGTAAAATGTGTATATATATATTGCACCGTAAAGTTAGTATGGTCATATTATGGCATGAGTAGAGAGGATGACTGTGTCTCCTATCGCAAGAGTTTTTCAGTATTTCACGATGAGAATGGTAGTTTGTATGATATAATTGTCAGTGCAAAATAGCGATCTGTGTAAAATAACCGCTGGAAGCCTCACCTGCAGAAGGAAAAAAGGCGGACATTTCTTCGATTTCGGCAGTATCAGTAATTCGGCGGGTAAATTCGATAAGAAATAATCATACTGCTCGATTCATTGACGTCCTTTGTGCTGGGATACAGGAGCCTCTACATAGCATTCAGAACGTTTGAGTATGTTGAAAGCAGGAGGGCTATCACGTGAGGTCAACGAGAAAGACTGCATTGGGCGTTACTTTCGTAAACAGGTTCTCTTAGGGTAAAAATTTTCATGCATTCAAGCAGAGACATCAAGTAAGCGAGCGATAACCATTTCTGGAACACTATACAATTCCCAAAGGGTCGACTTGTCTGTTATTTTTTACAAAACCATGTGACGTAAGAATAACATTGAGATCATTTTAGATGGCGAGTCGGCATGCGGGCGTTTCGCGACGGGGCGAGGTGTGAGCGATGCTGGGGGCAGGTAGGCATGGCTGAACACGTCACGCATGGACCGTTACAAACGTTAAGGAGGAAGCAGCCTGTGCTATTCTGTCATTAGCGGTAAAGACAAGTGCTGCCTTGAGGTGTCTCGAGTGTGAAACAGACGTGAACGCGCCTCAGAGTTCTGTGACGTTGGTATAACTGTGACTGTATACTCGGAAATAGAGACAACTTTCCCCTGAATCCGGCGGCGGGTCGCGGCTGTGACGGTGCGTGCGGTCCTGGTGTGTGCTTTGATAGCTGACGGCCGCGTCACTTCGCGGGAGCTGTGGCATGCGCCCGGGTTCCCGGGTTCGATTCCCGGCGGGGTCAGGGATTTTCTCTGCCTCGTGATGGCTGGGTGTTGTGTGTTGTCCTTAGGTTAGTTAGGTTTAAGTAGTTCTAAGTTCTAGGGGACTTATGACCACAGCAGTTGAGTCCCATAGTGCTCAGAGCCATTTTTTTGTGGCATGCGTTGAATGCATGTCTGTTGCATTATTTTGGGAGCGGGCCTAGGGGCTGTGCTATGAGCTATTTGGACAGTTTAGGAGTTGATTTCGTGTCTGCACATTTGTGCACTGCATTTTGTAGGAGCAGTTTACAGGTCTGCAGTGAAATTATTTCTTTAATTTAGGAGTTTTTTACGTGTCTGCAGACTGTGTATTGTGATCCCAAGCACATCAGGGCTAGTGTTTTGTGTCAGTGTGATACATATACTCATTCCCCAAATAAATTGTTTCAAAATAAATAGAGGGCACTCCTTCCTTACTCAATACAGCAGCCCAGCGCAGGCTGAGTCATTTTCGCACCATTTTCCCTATACAGACAACCATCTGGGATTTTGTCACAGGAGGGATGACAGTACCCTCTGGTGGCAGTAACGTGTACTAGGTCAGCTGGAGTCTAGATCTCATGGTGGAGACACTGCTTGCAAAATAAAGACTTGTGCCCAGAGTCGTTTTCCCGCCATTTCCCTCCAACCATCTTGGATTACGTCACAAAACAGACGACAGCGCCCTCTGCTGGTGGTATTGAGTACTAGCTCCAGACCTTGTGGTGAACATCCTGTTTGACGCCATTTTCGATAACTGTACTTGCATCGTCACCTGACTGCATGGTGGTGCTCTCTAGCGGCGATGAAATGTACTAGGTCTGTTGGGCTCTGGACCTCATGGTGAAGACATTGGCTGCCGCCATCTTGGATTGCGTCACAGATGAGAGCGCCCTCTGCTGGTGGCGATGTGTACTAAGGCAACTGGTCTCTGGACCTCGTGGCAAGCCCATCTGCATGAAATTGGTTAAATAATAAAAACTTATCCCCAAGTCCTTTTTTCCCATGAATACTTGGGAGGAGGTTGCAGTTGAGCGACTGAGGTTAGTACAAGTGTCCTTTCTTTCGCGCCATTTTCTTACCTTAGCAGCGAAACTCCAAGTGACCTTTGTTCACCACCAAAATTCAAACTCGGCCCCAGTTCATAGGAGGAGGTGGCAGTCGGGTGACTTAGGTTAGTGGAGGTAGGCCAAGTGAGCTATCTACCTGCGAGTTTCTTTGCTTAGTAGAGATAACTGGGGTGTGGTGCATTATCCTGTTGGAATATGAACTTCCCGCCATTTTTTCTGGGGGGGGGTGTGGCTCTTTCCTGCCAAAATTCAAAGTTGCCACAAAAATCCGCCATCTTGAATGACGTCATCGCCGCCATCTTAGATGACGTCGTCGCCGCCATATTAGATAACGGTACTTTGAGGTCGTACACAGGTCGTCCCACTACTCTTGTTACGCAAGGCCGTTTCAGCAAGGCCAGTTCTCCTACCGATTTCCACGGTGTACCTACCGTCTTGAGTGACAACACCTTCTATCTAGCATAACTGACTCCATTCTTGTATAGTTTCATGTTCTATCTTGATATCTGTTTGTCTCTTCATTGGCTTTTTTAACGGTCATTACCTTGATTTTTCAAGTGTTCATGTTTAGTTATGGTACCTTTAGTGCTAATGCAACACATCACAGCACTTAAGTTAGATCCACATAAAATGTATTCTCAGTTGCGTATATGGACTACCATCAGTTGTATAATGGAATAACGACTATGAAAACTTGTGCTAGACCGGCACTTGAACCCGGTTTTCCCGCTTTTCCCGAGCGGTCGCCTAAAGATTACGCTATACGAGCACGACTCACTGCCAGACACAAACCTCCATATGTCGTCAACCATGTGTCTACAACCTGTACTCGTACATCTAATATGTATATTCCCGTACAGGGGAGACATTTTACATGACAGTGACTTGTCCGGTAACTGCGGATAAATACGATACTGCAGTGCCTGTATTATTCCGAATTACGATACAAAGTTCATACGGACATGCATGCATGTGTGAAGGAATTTTGCATCGGAATTCGAAATAATACAATCACTGCAATATCGTAAATACCGTATTTCTTAATTCCTTCTCCGAACAACGTCATATGCAAATCTTATAAATGGATTTTCTGTCCGTTAATTTTACTGCCTTTCGTCTTGTGATTGAATTTGGTTATGACCTCAACAACGAACATGTTGAGTGAGTACGGGGATTGTGTGCAGTCTCGTCTCACTCCCCTTTTAATGGAAGCAGTTTAAGTGAATGGAAATGGTTTTTTTAGTTTTTGTACAGCAGTAGAATGAGTATTTTGTCCCTCCTGTGTTTGTTATGGTCTTAAGTAGCATTTCCAGTTCGTATTACCGAAGGTTTTCTCTGTACAAAAGAATAAAATGTATGTCTTCCTGTTAACACTTAGTCTTCTTTCGAGATTAGTTTGCGGTGGGCGAGAAAGTTGAGGAACGGCAATGCATCGTCCTTTTCTACCTCTATGTTGAACTGGATTTTAGTGTTAATACCATTGAGGTGTTCCAAGAACTCTTCATGTCTAACGTCCGTGGAGCCAAATGACAAACTTGTCGTTCGCGTATCGAAAGGAACAGTTAGGCATTATGGCGCGGTGTCTAAGGAAATGTCCTCAAAATTCTCCATGAAGACGTTTACATCAGCTGCAGCTAACGGGCTACCCATTGCAACGCCGTCCGTCTGATGGTAATACTGGCCGTCGTTCAGAATATCATAAGACGTAAGAGTGTGCCTAAATACAGGGTAGGGCAAATAAAACTGGGCAGGGCGAGTGGATACCATTGGACGTCAGTTTGTGGCAGCATTAACGGAGGAGGAAAATACTTGCAGTTACTTCCTAAACGATGGAGCAACTGCCCATAGTGCCGACCGAATCATGGAGCACATTTACACAATCTTTACTCTTGACAGAGTCGTTGGCAGATGTCAGTCTGGTCTTGGCCATAGCTCGCCACTCACGTCACCTGATCTATCAGTGTACGATTACTTTGTGTTGGGAGCTCTCAAGTCTAGAGAGTATCGCAACAACGGTCACAGCCTTCAAGAATTGAAACAGAACTTTTCGGACGAAATTGCAGCAATTTCAGCGTCCCGATTTCGATCTGCCTTCAGTAACTTTCTCACCAGGGCACAAAACTGCCAAACAGACGAATGATATTCACTTTCAGCTTCTTGCTAAAGTCGGTTAGTACTGTCTTTCCTTTCCTCTGCCGTGTTCCTTTGTACCGAGGAACTGTTCTCCGGGCCACTTTTATTTGCCCCACCCTGTAGCTCAACCACTTCACTTACAAAGCACTGGGATACTAGGTTAAACCAGTCTTTAACAGGCACATTCGTAAACAGCGACACCACATCAGTACTAACCATAATGTCACCCTCACTAAGTCGAAGACGGTTAATTCGTTTGCAAAAATCTGCTGAATCTTTAGTATGATGCTCGAATGTCCCATATGTGTAGCGAGATTGGCCAAATATTCCACCAGCTTGTATGTTATACATGAAATGTATTTCAACTTGTGAGTATGGATAACCATCAGCTATTTAATGGAATGATCACTATGACAATTTGTGTCGAACCGTGATCTGAGTCTGGACTTCCCGCTTATCGCTAACAGTCGCCTTACCATTAGGCAATACGAGCACGACTCACAGCAAGACCCCAGTTTCCATATCTCGTCAGCCATGTGTGTACAACCTGTACCTGTGCATTTATGATGTGTAGTCCTGTACAGGGGAGACAGTTTACTTGAAAATCACCTGCCCGATGTCGTCCGATAAATACGATGTGGCAAATGCGAGTTACGATGCAATGTTCCTTCGGACGCCGGGTCAACATATGCCCGTATATGGCGATGCCGCGGGCTCCAGCGACGTCACAGCCGGCAGGTGGTGTATACAGGGTGTTACAAAAAGGTACGGCCAAACTTTCAGGAAACATTCCTCACACACAAAGAAAGAAAATATGTTATGTGGACATGTGTCCGGAAACGCTTACTTTCCATGTTAGAGCTCATTTTATTCTCTTCAAATCACATTAATCATCGAATGGAAACACACAGCAACAGAACGTACCAGCGTGACTTCAAACACTTTGTTACAGGAAATGTTCAAAATGTCCTCCGTAAGTGAGGATACATGCATCCACCCTCCGTCGCATGGAATCCCTGAAGCGCTGATGCAGCCCTGGAGAATGGCGCATTGTATCACAGCCGTCCACAATACGAGCACGAAGAGTCTGTACATTTGGTACCGGCGTTGCGTAGACAAGAGCTTTCAAATGCCCCCATAAATGAAAGTCAAGAGAGTTGAGGTCAGGAGAGAGTGGAGACCATGGAATTGGCCCGCCTCTACCAATCCATCGGTCACCGAATCTGTTGTTGAGAAGCGTACGAACACTTCGACTGAAATGGGAAGGAGCTCCATCGTGCATGAACCACATGTTGTGTCGTACTTGTAAAGGCACATGTTCTAGCAGCACAGGTAGAGTATCCCGTATGAAAACATGATAACGTGCTCCATTGAGCGTAGGTGGAAGAACATGGGGCCCAATCAAGACATCACCAACAATGCCTGCCCAAAAGTTCACTAAAAATCTGTGTTGATGACGTGATTGCACAATTGCGTGCGGATTCTCGTCAGCCCACACATGTTGATTGTGAAAATCTACAATTTGATCACGTTGGAATGAAGCCTCATCCGTAAAGAGAACATTTGTACTGAAATGAGGATTGGCACATTGTTGGATGAACCATTCGCAGAAGTGTTCCCGTGGAGGCCAATCAGCTGCTGATAGTGCCTGCACACGCTGTACATGGTACGGAAACAACTGGTTCTCCCATAGCACTCTCCATATAGTGACGTGGTCAACGTTACCTTGTACAGCAGGAACTTCTCTGACGCTGACATTAGGGTTATCGTCAACTGCACGAAGAATTGCCTCGTCCATTGCAGGTGTCCTCCTCGTTCTAGGTCTTCCCCAGTCGCGAGTCATAGGCTGGAATGTTCCGTGCTCCCTAAGACGCCGATCAATTGCTTCGAACGTCTTCCTGTCGGGACACCTTCGTTCTGGAAATCTGTCTCGATACAAACGTACCGCGTCACGGCTATTGCCCCTGCTAATCCCTACATCAAATGGGAATCTGCCAACTCCGCATTTGTAAACATTGCACTGACTGCAAAACCACGTTCGTGATGAACACTAACCTATTGATGCTACGTACTGATGTGCTTGATGCTAGTACTGTAGAGCAATGACTCGCATGTCAACACAAGCACCGAAGTCAACATTAGCTTCCTTCAATTGGGGCAACTGGCGGTGAATCGAGGAAGTACAGTACATACTGACGAAACTAAAATGAGCTCTAAAATGGAAATTAAGCGTTTCCGGACACATGTCCACTTAACATCTTTTCTTTATTTGTGTGTGAGGAATGTTTCCTGGAAGTTTGGCCCTAACTTTTTGTAACACCCTGTATAAGGTTTGTACCAGCATCCCACAGGCAGTCATACCACATGACAGTTACCAAGAAGTGCTTGGCGGAAAGATCGTGTGATTTAAATTACTTGACGCGACTGGAAACACGAGAAATTTTTATTCAATTTTTTTTATCCTGTTCTTAATTACATTGAGCAATGTTTTTGATGAATGCGACAACAATATTAGTTTTCTATAGTAGGAACACTCTCTGACGTTTCCTTTCTTCGGTAGGTGACTCCTATTTTCAGCCGCTCGGGCTACCCTTGGGTCTGAGGCGTCTTGTGACGGTTCGCGCGACTTGCCCCCGTTGGAGGTTCGAGTCCTCCCTCGGGCATAGTTGTGTATGTTGTCCTTAGCGTAAGTTAGTTTAAGTTAGATTAAGTAGTGCGTAGGCCTAGGGGCCGATGATCTCAGCGGTTAGGTCCCATAGTCCTTACGACTAATTTCCCAAATTTTTCCCTTTTTTCAGCAAAAGTCTTCCGGAATTTATCCATTGTAATAGCTTCGCACAATGATGTTGTAAAGTTTTTGTTTCACTTTTTCTCCTATTCTCTTCAGAAGTGCTGTTGGGATGTAGTCTGTTCCTGTTGCGTTCTTGTTCTTCAACTGCTCAAGTGCTGGATCAAATTCTTCTGGTATGATTATCGTTCTATTATTATCGTCTTCCACCATATGTTCAGGTTAGAGATGGTTGTAATTTCCAACACTTCCGCATCATAGTACAAGTCTTCAAGACAGACCTTCCAGCGGTATGTCATATCTTCCCTGTCAATAAGTAATTGTCCATTCGTATCTTTTATTGTAGTACTTCCTTGTTTAAGTATGTACTGCAGTGGCTTTATCGCGCTATTTGCTTTATCTGTTCTTCCTCCTCTACATCATGCTCTGTACTTCGCCCAACTTCCTTCATCCTTTCTTCTTTGTCCCATTTACATTCTGTCACAATGACATTCAGTATTGTTCTGTATTGCATTTGGCTTTCTTTTGTATGTACCGTCTTACAGTGGTTTCTGCGATATAATAAATCTAGTATATCTTCAGTAATCCAAGGTTTTCTTTTACCCCCTGTCAGCTTGAAATTATATGTACATCAACTACTGGCAAAAATCGTACATCCACCTACATATTTTAAAGCACTAACCAATGTATTACCCCAAACTGTAGGCAGTTATTACATGTAACAGATATAATCTTAAGACCCCTGCTTTGTAAAGTTTTCTCTCATACAATCGCTCCTTCCATCCTCTCCCTCCCTCCCTCTCACTTTCTCTTCCTCTTCCTCTTCCTCTCCCTCTGCCACCAACATAACTGTGAATCCCAACCAAAATTGTAATTTGTGTATAATTTTTCCACTGTAGTCAACATAATTATTGTATTTAAAGTTTGTAACATGCCACCTGATTGAATAAAAGAGTATGGAGTTTAAGCTGTATCAACTTGTCAAAATAGGATGTATATGCCACCAGAAATATTTATTACAACGCATACATTCGACACCTCAAAACAAACATCTCCAAAAGCCATTAAAAATTTATTCTGTAATAATGTCGATACGATGTATATTCTTTGTACTTTGTGTTGTCTTCTGTTGTACGATATATTTTCTTTGTACTTTGTGATAATGCTTTCTCTTCTGCTATACGACCCTTGCTCCTAATAGTTTCCAGACGACATATTTGTTTAAAAAATATGGCAGTATAAATGTGATGTGTTATGATAGTGAAAGGAACCTGTGAACACTGTAGGTACTCTACTTTACTTACTTTATTTTTACCGTTAGATATATGATTAATTCTTTTTCGAAAGAAACCCAAAACCATGTTCTGAAATAGTGCTTTGTTTCTCCACTAGACAGTGCCACAAGTTCCTCCAAAAAATCGTAACACAACACACACACAAGTTTCATACTAACCACCGTATGATGGAGGTTTAAACCTATGAAACGCGTCGTGGAGATAAATAAACAGTGACTGGTGACAGTAAACTTGTTGTTTCATTTAATTTCAATAACAGTCACGGTAAAGGCTAGCCTAAAATGTTCACATTTAAAGTCTGTTGTTTCTCATCCGCTGAACATGACCAATCCATCTCAGTTGGTGACCAGTAACGGTGGCTTCTATTGTATACATCTTGGCCTCCTCGAGAATCATAGTGTTTGATTCTAAGTCATTTCATTTGGTGTTAATGATGTACCTAAACTTCTGTTGGTTGAAGTGTTCTAGTTTCTTAAGATCACGACGATATAGTGTCCAGGTTTCCCAGCCATAGAGCAGGGTAGAAAGAACAACTGCTCGATACACCATCAGTTTTGTCGATAATGTAAGATCTTTATTCAGGAAGACCCGATGTAGGAGACGTCCAAAAGCAACATGTGCGGCATGCAGTCTGTTCTTCACGTCCTTTTCCGATGAGCAGTTAGTTGAAAATATACTCCCTAGATAGAGGAAGTGCTCTGTTTGTTCCAAAGGTGTGCTGGAAATAGAGATACTGAAATCCGGAAAGGCCGTTCCCGGAGCTGGCTCTGCTAAATCTTTGTTTTCTGGATGCTGATGGTCAGGCAAAACCGTTTATATGCGGTACCGAAATAATTTACAAACCTCTGTGGGTTTGTGAACTGGAGAAACATTGTCGTCAGTGTACTGCAGTTGAGTTGCTTGAGTGAGACTTGTGAACCTTTTAGAGTGCAGTCTGGACTGATTAAATAGCCCTGGGACAAATCTGTATTTACGTTCTACTCCGCAGTTGTTTACATATGACGTATCGTAAAGCATAGCTCAGACATGTCATCATGGAAAGCTTGGGTCATTTGACCAAAGTGTTCAGGGCAGCCGAAACGTTTTAAGACCTTCCACAATGCTTCTTTGGGCATTGTATCAAAGGCATTTTCTAGATCACAGACCACAAGTAGTAAAGGTTTATGTTATGCCCTGCACATCTTCTGCAGCTGTCATGTAAGTTGATCCTCTGGAGAGGAGAAATCCGTACTGAGATCCAGGAAGTACAGTCTAAGAAAGAGTTTGGAGGTGATTCAACGAAATTAAGAAAATGTTGTACCAGTTACGAAGACCAAGGATATGTCAGGGCAATTGTCACTTATGGTTCCGTCAACTATTTTGAAAATGGTGGCAATTGTGGAGTTTTCATGTCAGCTGCTACTTTACGGGTTTCTCACATTAGAAGAAACAGGGAGAATTGTCTGTTTTTTAGAGGAAAGCCACCATTTTGAATGGTATCCAGGGGGTGCTGTCAGGTCTAGATGTATTTCTCGGTTTCATTCAATCTAGAGCCTTGTTGAGTTCATGAGATATCGGTGGGACTGCTATACAAGGTTGCACTGGATGTTGTGGGACATGTCCGAGAAAGTCGGCAGCAGCAGTAGAACTACGGTTTAAAAGTGCTTTGTAAAGCTCTCCCCAGCGGTTTAAGATGTCCTGTGATTGTCAGTGAGGATGGTCATGCTGTTGGCGACTTCCATGACTCCTGATAAGGAACGAACAGGCCCATATTTTTCTCTTATTCCAGCATAAAAACTCGGAAAGTCCCCGGCATCTGACAGGCTTTGAAGTTTCTTGGCTTTTTGTTGCCACCAGTGGTTCTTGATTGTTCTTATTTCACTTTGACGTTTCTGCTTGATCTCTTGAAAGTGTGTTTTATTTTCCAGGTAGGATGGATCTTGAGCAATAAATAGGAATATATCCCGTTCTTTACTTTTGAGGCTCTTAATCACTTCGTTGTTGCCATAAAATCAATCGTTTATCTACTTCGCATCAAAACCTTGATTACCACTGCAGACTTCTTGATGTTTTTTTAAAGTGGACCATTCGTGTTCAACATCTGTTGTGTTAACTGGGCTATTGCTAAGTCGTTCCAAAAGTGTGTCTTGCAAGGGAAAACGAACCGTTTCATTCTGGAGGATGTTGATGTTGCATTTCCTCCTGGAAGGATTTAAGAAGAAGGATCGTTGTTTACGATGGACAAGGATACTCAGATGGCTAACCAGCAGTTTATGTTCGGTCCAGCAACCATCGATGTTTCGAATTGTTTTTTGTGGTCAGGACGACTTTCTTGTCATGCTGACATAGTCACTGAGATGCCAGTGTTTGATGCGTGGATGAAACCATGTTGTCTTATAACGGTTAGGTAAGCGGAAGGCATGTTGGTGATACAAAACTCATGCTCACCTCAGAGACCTAGAAGTAGCAGCCCATTTGCAGTGCAGTTTCCTACACTTTGATTACCCATTGTTACCCCAAAAACTCTAGAACTGAAGTCGCCTAGTAACAAGAGTTTATTTGCGGTTGGTATCTTGACGAGAACATTGCTCAGCTGATGGGAGAACTGATTCTTTGTATCCTTCTCTCCACCTAATGTGGGAGCGTAGGCAGAGACGAGGGTGACGAAGCTGTCTCCAGAAATGAGAATTCGAAGACTCACAACTATTTCATTGACTCGAATAGGGGTTAATGGACGTTATTTCGCTATTTCTGTTTTTACTGCAAATCCTACACCACGGGTACGCGGTTCTCTTGCATCCTTTCCTTTCCAAAATATGGTGTACCCTGAGCTAGCCTGACTAAGATGTCTTCGCCTGATGGTCTGGTTTCATTTGAGGCAGCAACATCTACATCTAATCTAGCTAGCTCTTGGATGAGAAGAGCTGTTCTTCTTTCTGGTTTGTTTCCATTTAAATCCAGAAGAGTCCTGACATTCCATGTTCCAGTAGTCTTTATCATATTGTTCTTTCTTTGTTTTCGTCTGCAAATTAGGAGTAACCTCCTGGGTGCGGATTCCCAGCCTGGTACAAGTGAAACTACTTATGCTTAATCAGCCTTTCTTAGGGCCTTGCCCATTCAGGGAGGGCAGCGGTTATCCTAAATGGGCCTGCCCAGTCGCAGACGAATGACCAGATCCATGAGTAGTCACATGAGTTCTCAGGAAGGCGACCGTCACACACCTGCCGCTAGTATGCAGGTCCAGACTAGTAGCTTTCAGCCTTACTCACGCCTGCTACCACCGTCTTTATCTCATCGCCACTGGCCTTCAAGGAAGATGGGAGAAGAAACTGCCAATCGCGTGTCTTTGTTTAAGGTACATCTCAACTTATCTCAACTTACGAGGAAGTAACCCGCTCACTGTAATTCTGCAACAATTCATCGCGGCACGTACGTATGAGACATGTGATTTCAGACACCAGAACTGCAGCGAAGTACCGCGAGCTCTGGGACAGTGGAGCAGCGCCTTTGCAGCCAGTTCTTGTGGCATCATCTCTTCCACCTACGTGACCGTCGGGGAACTCAGGTGTGATATGTTCCTCTTTCATCCGCTTCGCTGTTGGGTCCTAGGATGTTAGGGAAGGCGCTATGGAAAGGGACGAAGAAAGGGATGGGGCGTTGTGGGACACACTTTGTCTGGTTCATCCGCTGAGACCTGTCTGGCTTGAGAGACCCGGCCAGTAGCTACGCTACCGCCAGCATAGCCCTCAGCTTGACGTTAACACGCAAACCTCTGTGCCCACAAGGGCAGTGCTACGATAATTCGTTGTCCTATGGAAAAGGAACGCATATTGTGCTGATGACAATCCCGCATCTTATCCAAAGTAAAAGAGGTTCACCACTTACTTAGTTACAGGTACGCGATAAACCGTAATTCCTCACCTGTTTCCTGAGTGTAAACTTTTATACCCACAATTAATAAACAGCATTTTGCAACGAAGGAGAGTTGCTCTAATTCCAAATGGGATAACAACATTCCAATATCAAAGTAAAAACCTCTTGCAGGAAGTGAGTGATGAGTGGGTTCAAATGGTTCAAATGGCTCTGAGCACTATGGGACTTAACTTCTGAGGTCATCAGTCCCCTATAACTTAGAACTACTTAAACCTAACTAGCCTAAGGACATCACACACATCCATGCCCGAGGCAGGATTCGAACCTGCGACCGTACGGTCGCGCGGTTCCAGACTGTAGCGCCTAGAACCGCTCGGCCACACAGGCCGGCTGATGAGTGGGATTAGGAAAAAGCATGCAGCATGATTATGTTTGATATGAACAACCTCTGGTGACATTAAAAGCAACGGTGGTAACATTAAGAGTGCAACGGGAATTCCACTGTTAAATGCAGAGGAGAGAGCAGATAGGTGGAAAGAATACATTGAAAGCCTCTATGAGGGTGAAGATTTGTCTGATGTGATAGAAGAAGAAACAGGAGTCGATTTAGAAGAGATAGGGGATCCAGTATTAGAATCGGAATTTAAAAGAGCTTTGGAGGACTTACGGTCAAATAAGGCAGAAGGGATAGATAACATTCCATCAGAATCTCTAAAATCATTGGGGGAAATGGCAACAAAACGACTATTCACGTTGGTGTGTAGAATATATGAGTCTGCCGACATACCATCTGACTTTCAGAAAAGCATCATCCACACAATTCCGAAGACGGCAAGAGCTGACAAGTGCGAGAATTATTGCACAATGAGCTTAACAGCTCATGCACCGAAGATGCTTACAAGAATAATTTACAGAAGAATGGAAAAGGAAATTGAGAATGCGCTAGGTGACGATCAGTTTGGCTTTAAGAAAAGTAAAGGGACGAGAGAGGCAATTCTGACGTTACGGCTAATAATGGAAGCAAGGCTAAAGAAAAATCAGGACACTTTCATAGGATTTGTCTACCTGGAAAAAGCGTTCGACAATATAAAATGGTGCAAGCTGTTCGAGATTCTGAAAAAAGTAGGGGTAAGCTATAGGGAGAGACGGGTCATATGCAATAAGTACAACAACCAAGAGGGAGTAATAAGAGTGGACGATCAAGAACGAAGTGCTCGTATTAAGAAGGGTGTAAGACAAGGCTGTAGCCTTTCGCCCCTACTCTTCAATCTGTACATCGAGGAAGCAATGATGGAAATAAAAGAAAGGTTCAGGAGTGGAATTAAAATAAAAGGTGAAAGGATATCAATGATACGATTCGCTGATGACATTGCTATCCTGAGTGAAAGTGAAGAAGAATTAAATGATCTGTTGAACGGAATGAACAGTCTAATGAGTACACAGTATGGTTTGAGAGTAAATCGGAGACAGACGAAGGTAATGAGAAGTAGTAGAAATGAGAACAGCGAGAAACTTAACATCAGGATTGATGGTCACGAAGTCAATGAAGTTAAGGAATTCTGCTACCTAGGCAGTAAAATAACCAATGACGGACGGAGCAAGGAAGACATCAAAAGCAGACTCGCTATGGCAAAAAAGGCATTTCTGGCCAAGAGAAGTCTACTAATATCAAATACCGGCCTTAATTTGAGGAAGAAATTTCTGAGGATGTACGTCTGGAGTACAGCATTGTATGGTAGTGAAACATGGACTGTGAGAAAACCGGAACAGAAGAGAATCGAAGCATTTGAGATGTGGTGCTATAGAAGAATGTTGAAAATTAGGTGGACTGATAAGATAAGGAATGAGGAGGTTCTACGCAGAATCGGAGAGGAAAGGAATAGGTGGAAAACACTGATAAGGAGAAGGGACAGGATGATAGGACATCTGCTAAGACATGAGGGTAAGAAAAGCGTTACTGCTGGCAAATGCATTTGAAAGATCGTAGTACTTTAATTGCAAAATTGTGGTTCAAATGGTTCAAATGGCCCTCAGCAATATGGGACTCAACTGCTGTGGTCATCAGTCACCTAGAACTTAGAACTACTTAAACCTAACTAACCTAAGGACATCACACACATCCATGCCCGAGGCAGGATTCGAACCTGCGACCGTAGCAGTCGCACGGTTCCGGACTGCGCGCCTAGAACCGCGAGACCACCGCGGCCGGCGCAAAATTGTGACAGAAACTCTAAATTAGAGCACCAAACAATTTTCGAGAAAAGAACGTGACACCGTTGACTAAATTTCACTTAAGAAGAACAGAACAGTTCGTTTACTAGTAATATCCTGTTTCCGAACTTCATCGATGTAAAAGGAAGTAGCATGTTTAGTAGGTTCAGTGACTCTTTATTATATGAGAACACGAGATACGGTATAATTTCCGCCAGAAAATGCACATAACTGATGCAGGTGAGGTATTTAAGCCTATTTATAACGGTAAGACTACACGGAAGAAGCTCAATTAAAGACTGGGAGCAAATTTGTAAAACAATAGTCTCAAAAGGATGAAGACCATCCACCGTATTTTCCGTAATGCAAGTTAGTCTATGGCAAAAATTTACAGGATGTATATTTATGCGGCGGAAACATTATTACTACTGCCCACTGTGAAGTTTAAAGGTTCTTGGTGGTGTTGCGGGCACATGACGCAGTGAGGAAAACATGCAAGCGGAAGAGACGAATGGGCAGTCATTACAGCAAAGATGCTGGCCGCAAATGCGGAAACCCATTGCTATAAGCGGTTTTGACAAACGGCATATTATTGTGGCGCTGCTGGTGGAAACGAGAACCTCTGAAACGACGAAGCTGGTCGGCTGTTTGCGTACTGCTATCGTGAGCACCTAGGGAAAGTAGTTGAAGGATGGTGGAACAGCGCGCGGGCCATATGGTACTGGACGTCCACGTCTCAGTACAAAAAGTAGAGGGCGGAGGATCCCCCACTGTGCAATCCACGATCTGTGGCGAATATGACGTCATAGTACAATGCTGGTGCAGGCACAAGTGTTTCGGAGCACACCGTTCAACGGCCATTGTTGAACACAGAGCTCCACATCACACATCTCCTACGTCAGTTACGACTGCAGTGGGCACAGCTACACTGGGTTTTCACAGTGGATCAGTAGATATGTTTCGTCTGTCGAATGAGTTGCATTTCTTGTTACACCATATCGATCTCTGGGTTCTTACACGCCGTCAAAAAGGTGAATGGCTGCTTGAAATTTGCATTGTGCCACAGATGCAGGCCGGTGAGAGCAGAATTATGCCATGGGGTACATTGAGCTGGGATTCTGTGAGACATATGGTAGTACTCGAAGAAGCCATGACAGCAGTGAGCTACTTGAACATTACTGCGGACCACCTGCATCGCTTCATTCTTTTAAGTCTCCCCCTAGGCCGATGACATCTTCCAGCAGGATAACTCTCCACGATACACGGTCTAAATCGTGCTGCAGTGTGGTTTGACGAACATGATAGTGACCTCACATTAATGTCTTAGCTAGCAAATGTACCTCACCTTTAGCTGCTGGAACACATATCGGGCGCCAGGTGCGTGCCCACAAACCGTGGTTCCGTAATTTGCGATAATTTAGAGACCTGTGAGCACCCATCTGATGCCACATGCTTCTGGAAACCTAGCAAGGACTTGTAGAATACATCGCTGCTACACTCTTGTATGTGTTTGAAAAATGCACCAACACTCTATTAAACAGATAGTCATAATGTTTTGGTTCATCGGTGTAAATTGCAACTATTAAGGTATAACTCAGCCTAACAACTCATATTAACCAGTTGTTGTTGTTGTTGTTGTTGTTGTTGTTGATGTGGTCTGTAGTCCAGAGTCTGGTTTGATGCAGCTCTCCATATTACTCTATCCTGTGTAAGCTTCTTCATCTCAAAGTACCTACTGAAAGCTATATCCTTCTGAATCTGCTTAGTGTATTCATTCCTTGGTCTCCCTCTACGATATTTACCCTCCACGCTGCCCTCCAGTACTAAATTGGTGTTCCCTTGATGCCTTATGGAGCCGAGCGACCGCTACGGTCGCAGGTTCGAATCCTGCCTCGGGCATGGATGTGTGTGATGTCCTTAGGTTAGTTAGGTTTAATTAGTTCTAAGTTCTAGGCGACTTATGACCTCAGAAGTTGAGTCGCATAGTGCTCAGAGCCATTTGAACCATTTGAACCTTAATGCCTTAGAACACGTCCTGCCAACCGATCCCTTCCTCTAGTCAAGTTGTGTCACATATTCCTCTTCTCCCCAATTCTATTCAGTTCCTTCTCCTTAGCTACGTGATCTACCCACATAATGTTTAGCATTTTTCTGTAGCACCACATTTCAAGAGCTTCTATTCTCTTCTTGTCTTAACTACTTATTGTCCACGTTTCACTTCCATACGAATACTTTCAGAAGAGACTTCCTGACACATATATACACGATGTTAACAAATTTCTCTTCTTCAGAAACGCTTTCCTTGACATTGCTAGTCTACATTTTATATACTCTCTACTTCGACCATCATTAGTTATTTTGCTCCCGAAATAGCAAATCTCGTGACTTATTACCAGTTTTTCCATTCCTCTGCAAAGAATTCGTGTTAGTATTTAGCAGCCGTGACTTATTAATTTTCACGCCTGTCAACACCTGCTTTCTTTGGGATTGGAATTATTATATTCTTCTTGAAGTCGAGGGTATTTCGCCTGTCTCATACATTTTGCTCACCAGATGGCAGAGTGTCGTCAAGGCTGGCACTCCCAAGGCTATCAGTAGTCCTAATGGGATACTGTCTACTCCTTTTTTCCTGTAGGCAGTATCTATTTTACCCCCTAATGATATATGCCTCTACATTCTTACATTTATCCTCTAGACATTCCCGCTTAGACATTCTGCACTTCCTCTCGATCTCATTTATGAGACGTTTGTATTTCTTTTTGGTTGCTTCATTTTCTGCATTTTTATATTTTCTCCTTTCATCAATTAAATTCGATATCTCTTCTATTACCCAAGGATTTCAAGTAGCTCTCGTCTTTTTACCTACTTAATCCTCTGCTGCCTTCATTATTTCATTCCTCAAAGCTACTCATTCTTCTTCTACTGTATTTCTTTCCCCCGTCCTGTCAATCGTTCCCTAATGCTCTCTCTGAAACACTCTATAACCTCTGGTTCTTTCAGCTTATCCACGTCCACCGCCATAAATTGCCGCCTGTTTGCAGTTTCTTCAGTTTTAATCTACATTTCATAAACAACAGATCGTGGTCAGAGTCCACATCTGTCCCTGAAAATGTCTTACAATTTAAAACCTGGTTCCCAAATCTCTGTCTTTCCATTATATAATCTATCTGAACCCTTACAGTGTCTCCAGGCCTCTTCCATGTATACAACCGTCTTTCACGATTAGTAAACGAAGTGTTAGATGTTATGCTCTGTGCAAAATTCTACCAGGCGGCTTCCTCTTTCATTCCTTACCCCCATTCCATATTCACCTGCTACTTTTCCTTCTCTTCCTTTTCCTACTATCGAATTCCAGTCCCTCATGACTATTAGATTTTCGTCTCTCTTCATAACCAGAATAATTTCTTTTATCTCATCATACATTCTTCAATCACTTCGTCATCTGCGGACCTAGTTGGCATATATACTTGTACTACTGTGGTAGGCGTGGGCTTCGTGTCTGTCTAGGCTACAGTAATGTGTTCACTATACTGTTCGTAGCAGCTTACCCGCGCTCCTATTTTGAGTCATTATTAAACCTACTCCTGGATTAACCCCACTTGATTTTATATTTATAGCCCTGTACTCACCTGACCGGGAGTTTTGTTCCTCCTGCCACCGAACTTCACTAATTCCCACTATATCTAACTTTAATCTATCAATTTTCTAACTTACCTGCCCGATTAAGGGATATGATATTCCACGCTCCGATCCACAAACCGCCAGTTTTGTTTCTCCTGACAACGACGTCCTCCTGATTAGTCCCTGCCCGGAGATCCGAATGGGGAAATATTTTACCTCCGGAATATTTTACCCAAGAGGACGCCATCATCATTTAACCATACAGTAAAGCTGCATGCCCACGGGAAAAATTACGGGTGTAGTTTACCCTTGCTTTCAGCTGTTCGCATTACCAGTACAACAATGCCGTTTTTGTTAATATTGCAAGATCAGATCAGTCAACCATCCAGACTGTTGCCCCTGCAGCTACTGAAGAGGCTGTTGCACCTCTTCAGGAATCACACGTTTGTCTGGCCTCTCAACAGATATCCCTCAGTTGTGGTTACATCTACGGTACGGTTATCTGTATCGCTGAGGCATCCAAGCCCCCGCACCAACGGCAAGCTCCATGGCTCATGGAGAGAGGGGGGGATTAACCAGTAAGGAGCACAAATTTATAACGAATAATTCTCAGAACTGTGTCGTTGTCTTACAAATTGAACCACCGACTTCCAGAAAAAAGAAGCACATCGACAAAGGCTGCTATTTAACAGCAAAATTACAGAATGAATGCGATTCAGCTGACTTGTACTGAATCTTGAAACGATTCACCATTTTATCGTCTTTGAGAAGGCACAGGAGTATTTGCCTGAGTTATGACAATACAATTCACGCATTTCCCCTCGAGCGGGCCTCATGTTTTGATGAGGCAGATAAGATTTAAATACGCGAGCTAAAGAAGATAGAAATCAAATACAAGACGATGAAGCACCAGCAGCTGTGAAAATGGAGGCGCAGACACTCATCCACGGAGAGTTAAATTAACTTAAGATTGCAAAATCATGTGTGAAAAGAATTTACTCACATGGACAGTTGAAGAAGAGGATAATGTCAGAATTACAACAATAGAAACTTAACGCTAACTGAATTTTCGTCCGTTCTTGGTAGAACAACATTATAATAAATGAAAAGCAATAGAGGCATAACTGTACATAGTTAAGCTACTTAAGCCAAAGACAGGTATTTTGAGAGGATCTATCGTGTGATCCAAAGAGACAATGGACGCTTTCCATTCAGCTGCCACATCTCTGTTTCAGAGATACCACATTCTTTGAAAGTAGTTTGATAAAAACAAATACATATTAAAAGAAAAAAGTTCAAACATTTTAATATTCAGCTTAATGATTAAAAATGTTTTAATGATGTTGCAAAGGTATATCTGTCTGCGAATAGAAATTGATATTACAGAGGTGACTGAAATCAGACGTGAGCATGGGCTTTCGGACGAAACAAAACCTTCAAAATGCTAACGCAGTCACTCATGTTATTGAACAATGGTGCAACCATGTCAACTATGGGAAATAGATATCAATTACTATGAAATTTCGCACTAGATTGGAAGCCTGCAGCAAAACACGAAAAATGCGAGCATGAGGTACAATGACAGGGAAAGAAAAAATGGTAGTATGGCAGAGACAGAAAAGAGGTTTTTCATTTAAGTCAATTTACCGTCGTAGAACATATTGCAGCTAACTGTGATAAATGGTACACGTAGATAACATGACGCACTTTTTTTCAGCCGTAGCAACCGAAAATTCCAAATGACTGCTTTAAGCATAATCTGAGACACCAGCGAAAGAGTAGCCAATGAAAAGGAACATCAGCGAAAAGAGTTTTATTAGAACCACCCCATATTGCTAGACGCGTGAAAGATCTCTAGCGCGCGTCGCTTGGTGATGTTTGTGATGTCCTTATGTTAGTTAGGTTTAAGTAGTTCTGAGTTCTAGGGGACTGATGACCTTAGAAGTTAAGTCCCATAGTGCTCAGAGCCATTTGAACCATTTGTACTTGGTGATGATCGTGTGCTCAGCCGCCACTTTCGTCATACTTGGCCTGCCAGGTCCCCAGACCTCAGTCCATGCGATTATTGGCTTTGGGGTTACCTGAAGTCGCAAGTGTATCGTGATCGACCGACATCTCTAGGGATGCTGAAAGACAACATCCGACGCCAATGCCTCACCATAACTCCCGTCATGCTTTACAGTGCTGTTCACAACATTATTCCTTTACTTCTTATTGCTATTTCTCGTTACAGTTCCTACATTTTTCGCAAAACATCCGCGAATAACTTTTGCCACAGTGTCTTCCATATTTAAGAAATAAAGGTTTTATCTATCTTCTCTATCTTGAGACCATGAAAATCGTGGAAGCGGGTCGTAGGCGGTCTCTAGCATGACTAAGGTCTTCAGAAACAAGTTCCAATACCGAAGGTACACCGTAATGCCATGAAGTGAAAGAGCTTCTTGCGATGTTGTTTCATCTTCTTAAAAGAAAAAGAAATGTTCGAGTTCCTTGCTACGATAGGTGTACAATTTCTTAAGAAACAGTTAGTGATCAGTATCCCTCAACGTAAGAAGGAAGCAATGGGTTCGATACATGTAAGATACCGTATGCCACATTATCTGTAGTCTGTCAGCTAACCGAGGGAGCTGGTGCATCGATGAAGATACCTGCCTGCGCGCTTATAAGCAGCTGATGAATGAACTACGCACCCACCAGAAGCGGTATGAAGGTTTGTTGCTCTTCTTGTTACCCTGCCATTCCCCGTGTCGCAACGGCGCATCACTGGTGGAGTTGCTTCATGGACGGCGCCACCGCAACTTAGTCCATTTGCTGCGCCCACCGCGGTGGCCGATGCCTACTCCTCTTCCTCATGCTACGAATCAAACTAATAGCCTAGTTTTTTTTCAGGTCAAGTAGCGATCGGAAGTGCTGGGAACGCGGCTTCGTTATAAGGTTGCTTGGTAATTGTATATTTTTTATACAGGGTCCAGGCAGATTGCAGCGACGGCACCTGAATCAAATTGGCGCCTGTAAATTGCGTTATCTTGCTACTGACTCTTTGTTCACAGATTCATTGCCTGACCGGGTGATGCAGCCGGTATCTTCTCTGGCTACCTGGGGTCCTGCGTCGCCAGCACCTGGCCATGAACCTATGGTCCTGCACCCTACAGGTAATCCGGCGTCTAGCGGACAGCTGACGTCCACAGGCGTTGGTCCTCTCCACTTCACGGCCGACCAGGGGTTCGACGCACCAATTCGAGACACCGTATCGGTTCGACCACCAGGAGACCTCGCACTATTGCTGGATGCAGAGACGCACATTCCGTCTGGTTTCTCGGCTGGCGTTCCAGGACGGCCTCAAAGCGAATGCCGGGACGAATACAGGAGCTCGGCACCAGCCACAGCTTCGGCTCCTGCCTCCTCGTCTCTTCCTGCATCCATGCCTCCAGCCCCGCTGTTGTTGCAGTTGTCGTCACTACACGACAATGGAGAGGAGGTTAGAGGGGAGGAGTGTAGTGTCGCAGCTTATCGATACTGGCAGAGCTGGCGTCTCCATGAAAATTCCTGCACTGCGAGCGGCGCTTTGAATATTGTCACCAATAAGGTGACCTGACCAATGAAGAACATCCAGGCCGCCGACTAATGACCACTACCAGGACGGTGTTACAAGCGGCGGCCACCTCGGCAGCAATCATCTAGTTCGAGTTTAGTTCCGTGTTACTACATGGTGCCGAACATTAGATCGAGCTGTTGATAGCTAGCTCTACGGGCAAACATTCGGTGTACATAGACACACGCATCACTTTGCTTCTCTCGACGCCTATTTTTCTTAGCGCTTTCTGGATATTTTTTATTGAACTTTTACCATTTGTGCTTTCCGATATATCTGCTTCAGGTCCGTGCATGCCATTTTCTCTTATTTTACTTGTTCGTGCCGCCACATATTGATTTAGCTTTAGCATTGTTTGCTTTGCCATGGCTATCGCATCGCCCCAAGCCCCAAGCTAGCCCGTCTCGTAGTTAGTGGCGCCACAATTGCAAGCGCCTTTGGCACCAACGCTCGATCTAATACAGCTTCTTCAGATAGAGAGGCCACAAATGACGCAGGTTACTGAGCTTATGAAGGGCTTAATTCGGATGCAGACGGCAGCCAATGAGAATCACCTACAGGCGCCACCAATTACGGCAGCGCCACAGCTTACACAGCCATCCTTAACGCTTCCGTTTCGCCCATTTCAAGAGGAGTGGGTTCAGTAACTGGACCAGTTTGAAGCTCATCTATCTGCACACCAATGCCAAGTACCGTTAAACAGTCTCTCTTTCAACAACGGCTTTTGTGTCAGTTAATAGGATGTATTGCACATTGTTGCCCATTTCGGGGCCAGAACTTGTGATCTATGAAGAATTAATCCGCGCTTAGAATAGATATTATGAGAAGAAATTCCTTTTGGCGGATGCCAGGTTTAAATATGTCACACTAAATATGTGACAGACTTACAAGAGTTTACGTAAGATTAAATGTGGCTGTGGCAAGTATTATAGTGACCTTATGATACGTGGCGCTGTTACTCAGAACGTGGCTGATAATAGAAGAAGGAAACTTGCTGTCAAGAGTCCCTATTTTTCCTAGCCACGGCTGCCACAAACTATTAACAGTGTAGCACTTCTTCAGTGGCCACTTGAGTAAAATATGTATATTTATAGTGCGCTTGTGTCAACTAATCTTTAGCTAGCCTGTCCAGATTCCTGCGGCGACATATCTCTTTGGCCACCATCTTCACAAAATTTCCATTCTTTTGTCCAAAATCTGATCATTTTCAGTAACAATTCTTTTTTAAGGATAGTTTTGACGAAAGAGATAAGACGCATGTTTTTATCAAGAGCCAGAATTGGAAACACAGAAAAATGACTTAAAACGCATCAAAAGATAATGTATTTCAATTCGATAAGTTATCTGTGCTGAACAAAAAAATTTTTTCTGCAGTATCGTCTCAAAATGTGCAAGTTATGTAAGCTGAATGTCATGTGGATCTCATGTATCTAAAAGTGATGTATGTATCCTGACGAATTTGTTTGATTTTATAGAAATCATATATTTTACCAAAACAACTATTATTGTATCACAACGAATGGTATAACAGACTGCTTCGTAAGAACAACTGAAGAAAACCAGACTACTGAACAGGTAGAAGAAGGAAGGTATGAAGAAATGAAGTCGATAAGAAGAATATGGAAGATACAGCACGAAGTAATTCAGCTTTTCCATTCGTTTAGCTTACAAATATCAAAGAATACTTCCACAGGAATTTAATAATGCAACAGAAAGAGTTTTCTGAATAAATTCCAAATCGGAATACAAGAAAGTTTTGATTCATTGTAATATGCTGGATGGACTTTTTACTTGAGAGAAATGCGTGTCACGTTACACTCTGCTGCCTGATCTGTGTGTGTTGGAAGTTCCCAAGGATTGTGTGTAATAATCTCAGCTGATCTACGTGTGTTGCAGAATCCAAGCGTACTATGTGAAAATATTTCAAGTGATAACATACATTTACATCTCTTAACAGGACTGAAATACTTTAAATAGTTTTAAATGCTCTAAAAAAGAAATATTAGTTCTCGGATAAAAATGAAGATTGTTAAAGAGGGCAGCAGACAAATCAGTGCGGATCTGCCGTCCTCTACTGTCTTAAAACTACAACGAAAAATTTTATGGATGTGCATTCATTGTATTAACTGGAAAATAAAAGAGACCAATTCACAACAAATTAGAGCATTTAAAATTTGGTAGAAGATTACTTTCAAAAGAAGAAACGGATAACTGACTTTACTTTTTAAGAAGAAGAAGGTCGCGCACCTGTCTTGCCTCTGCAAATCCACCTCAGAGATACAGCACGGACAGTGCTGTACAATGATATAGTCGGCTGCTGCAAGCACGATGTGAGGGTCGAGTCTGCTGACTCTGACACTACTGCCGAGGTGCGATCAGCAAGCATGGCCCACCAAAGGGCACTCAAAGAGCCTGTGGTCGCCTAAATGTCGAGGCACCAGCAAAGGAAACAAAGCCGCCGCTAAATCAGTGTGGGAAGATGACCAAGACTTCCCTATCAAGGTGGAAGCTTTCCCTCCGGTCGTGGACCCTAAACCATATTACTTCAGCTGCCGGGGAGAGGGCCGAGTGGCAAAGTACTGCCGCATCACACCGAGATGCGTCAGAAGCTCAGGCTACCATCACAGCCCCGCCAGCAGGCGACACATGGAGCACGCGGGTGCATGCTGCGCCATGCACCGTATCGTCAACTACCGTTGCTGCCCGGCCATCTCTAGCGGCAGCCAAGCCGATGGCGAAATGAGGCCCCAGACTCAGCGCACGCAGATGCAGGAGAAGAAGACGACGCCAGTCGTAAGCAACCGCTGAACCCCCCCCCCCCTTTTTTCCCTGAGTGGCTGTGATATCCCACCAATTGTGAGGAGAATCGGCCGCCAGTAGGGAGGTGGGAACAGCAGCCACGATCTGAAAAGACGCAGCAGCAGCAGAACACCGCCCAAATGCTCGCCACAATGCGTTTTAACGTCTGAGGAACGGCTACAGCCACCGAAGCCGTCATGGTACAGAGAGAACTGCATTCTTAGCCATACAGAAAGACTGCGTCGAGAGTTTGCTAGAGACTTTCTAGCAGGCAGAGGGGTACCTGCCCCTGCCACTGCCCCAGCATAGTCATAGGAGAAGGTAGCCGCCAGGCAGACATCGACTCCTCAGGCAATGCCCCAAGCCACTGGGACTGCCCCTGACGAACAGTCTACAGTATTCAAACTATGAGATGAAATGGAAATGAGTGTGTGATATCGTTGGCCGGGAAGCCCCATTCAGGGAAGATTGGCCACCAAGGGCAAGCCTTATTTCATTTGACACCACACTGGGCAACTGGCGCGCCGGTGATGAGGATGAAATGATGAGGACAACACAACACCCAGTACACGAGCAGAGAAAATCTCCATTTCGGCCAGGAATCGAACACGGACCCACTTATATGGGAGGCAGGAGAAGAGAAGACGGAGCCAGCCATCAACAACCGCTGCCTACCCCCCCGCCCCCCTTACCCTGAGTGGCTGGAATGTCCCACCAGTTGTGGGGAGGACCGGCCGCCAGTGGGAGGGCGGGAACTGCAGCCAGCATCTGGAAATTCACAGCAGCTGCGGAAGACTGTACACATGCTCGCCACAATGCGCATTAACGTATGAGGAACGACTACGGCCATCGAAGCCATCATGGCACAGAGAGGACTGTGTTCTTAGCCACCCTGGCTACACACAAGGACTGCATCCAGAGTGTGCTAGCGAATTTCGAGCAGGCAGAATGGTATCTGCCCCTGCCCCAGCAGCGTCGTAGGAGAAGGTCGCCTCCAGGCAGACATCCACTCCTCAGACAATGCCCCAAGCCACTAGCACTGCCCCTGACGAACCGTCAGCAGTATTCAAAGTATGAGATGAAATGGAAATGAGTGTGTGATATCGTTGGCCAGGAGGCCCCATTCAGGGAAGTTTGGCCACCAAGTGCAAGTCTCATTTCATTCGACGCCACACTGGGCGACATGCGCGCTGGTGATGAGGATGAAATGATGAGGACGATACCCAGTCCACGAGCAGAGGAAATTTCCAATTCGGCCAGGAATCGAAAATGGGCGAACTTATATGGGAGACAGGAGAAGACAACGACGCCAGTTGTCAGCAACAGCTGCTATCCCCCCCCCCCCTCACTTTCGCGTGAGTGGCTGTGATATCCCATCAATTGTGGGGAGGACCAGCCGCCAGTAGGGGGCGGGAACAGCAGCCGCGATCTGGAAAGACACAGCAGCAGCAGAAGACCGTCCACATGCTCGCCACAATGCGCACTAACGTCTGAGGAACGACTGTGGCCTTGCAAGTCGTCATGGTACAGAGAGGACTGCGTTCTTAGCCACACAAAAGGACTGCGTCCAGAGTTTGCTAGCGACTTTCTAGCAGGCGGAGGGGTACCTGCCCCTGCCACTGCCCCAGCATAGTCGTAGGAGAAAGTTGCCGCCAGGCAGACATCTACTGCTCAGGCAATGCCCCAAGCTACTGGGACTGCCCCTGCCAAACAGTCAGCAGCGTTCAAAGTATGAGATGAAATGGAAATGAGTGTGTGATATCGTTGGCCAGGAGGCCCCATTTAGGGAAATTCGGACACCAAGTGCAAGTCTTATTTCATTCGACACCACACTAGGCAACTGGCGCGTCGATGATGAGGATGAAATGATGAGGACAACACAACACCCAGTCCACGAGGAGAGAAAATCTCCATTTCGGCCAGGAATCGAACACTGACCCACTTACATGGGAGGCAGGAGAAGACAACGACGCCAGCTGTCAGCAACCGCTGCCTGCCCCCCCCCCCCCCCTACCACTGAGCGGCTGGAATGTCCCACCAGTTGTGGGGAGGACCGGCCGCCAGTGGGAGGGCGGGAACAGCAGCCAGGTTCTGGAAAAACACAACAGCAGCAGAAGACCCAGCTAAGCAGGCAGACTATGAGATGAGGAACTAACTCGACGGCAAGTGTTTATCAAAGACAAGGGTATCATCAGGAGTGGCCCAGGGATTTGTGATAGGACTGCTGCTGTTCTCTATGTACATAAATGATTTGTCAGACATTGTGGGCAGCAATCTTCGATTGTTTGCTGTAATGTACGGTAAGGTTTCGAAGTTGAGTGACTGTAGGAAGATACAAGATGACTTAGACAAAATTTCTAGTACCTGTGATGAATGGCAGATAGCTCTAAATGTGGGAATATGTAAGTTAATGCAGATAAGTAGGAAGATCAAACCTGTAATCTTCAGATACAGTATTAATATTGTCCCGCTTGACACAGTCAAGTTGTTTAAATATTTGGGCGTAACACTGCAAAGCGGTATGAACTGCAACGAGCATGTATATATGTATCTGTATGTGTATTTAATTTGTACTTGTATCTATGTTAGTATTTCAATGTTTCAATTGACTGAATGAGAGTAATTCTTGAGAACAGGAAGAAAAGGAACCTATGTTAATCCTTGAACACTTATGATGGCTTCATGCCACAACCAAGTTTGTTAATGATCAAGTAACTGCGAGTAGCTTTCACGACTTAGTGTGAAACGTATATAATTCTATGTGCCTTATGTTATGTTTGTTTTGCTCCCTACAAGGAGAGATCCTTAAATACTTCATTCACTAAGTACGTGAATCCAATAATATTACGACTGCGCGTGAGTCGTAACGATCTTTCAGACTGATTACTCCTCACGCGGGAAGCGATGTAATATTATTGGTATTTCCGTCCTATGAAAGCTTTGAGTACCCTTGGAAAGGCATTCACCTATCTTTATTTTAAATGATCAACTTATGAGATGAGACCTATTCTTTGAAAGACATTTGTTTTATATAATTTACGAACTGTAAAGTTGCGCATCTAGCGCGGACGCTAATACATCGATTGCGCAGTCAAAGAAACATTTTAACAGAAGCTGAACTGACGTTCCGCTTCGATCTGAATAAAAGATGACAGTAAAAAACGTTTGTAGATCTTCAGGTTTTAATGTACTTCTGCTTGTAATGTGAAAACGTAAAGGAGGTCGACTTTAAGTTAAAAAAGTGAGCGGTCTTGCTAGCGTGCAGACAACATTATTAATTAATAAAATTAAAGTAATTCATGTTCGAAACTGTAAGTTATTGTTATCGGAGGTGCTGAACAGTGCAAGAATTGTCTTTAACGAAAGGAGAAAAGTAATGACTGTAATTTGTGACAAAAACGTGAACCAAGGAGACAGCACAGGACAGGCTGAAATCTGATCGCACCATACTGTTAAAAAAGTACTTATTTAAGTTATATTGTTTATAAATAAGCCCTAATTTGCTAGTGAGAATTGTTTGAATATATTTAGTGTTTACCAGACTTCTTATTCTGTTCTTTTCCTTTATACGTTTTTATCCTCCATGCCATATTGTTTTTATAAATATCAAACCGCCTTTACTACAGCAGAGAATACTGCGGCATCCTGGTCGTAGACAGAAGGCCGCTCCTTGTCCTCTATACAACTCATAGCTACCCCATTAATTAATGATTTCATTTGCAAATGCAATTTTTTTTTACTGTTCAATGTTAAAGGTCCCATAGGTAATTATAAAATTCATACTGATTACGTAAAGAAATCCGGGTTGTTCTTTTCCAAATAATAGAAGTCTTTGCGTAATCAAAAACTAGCCTCCTTCTGACAACGATCAGGAGCCGATCAGAAGACGGACGTCTTCGACCGCTTTCGTGTGTCCTGTGGCAAAGCTGTGCCAAACTGGGAACACGGCATTCTAGTATGAAATACAGATTTAAATTGAAAGAATTGAGATATATTTAATAGTAATAATTTTTTTTATCATACTAGAAGCCGCGCGACTGCTACGGTCGCAGGTTCGAATCCTGCCTCGGGCATGTATGTGTGATGTCCTTAGGTTAGTTAGGTTTAAGTAGTTCTAAGTTCTAGGCGACTGATGACAATAGATGTTAAGTCCCATAGTGCTCAGAGCCATTTTGAGCCATACTCTCGTGCATTCTTCTTTTCCTTGACGCATGCCTTGGTACTTTTTCCCTCCGCCCTTAAAACCACTCTTCTTTCAGACGAATTTCTACCATTTTCTATCACGCTATGGGCCCGTGTTGACGGGTAATCTTACCTAGATGGACGGACATCACAGACCCTGCTTCTGTGAACTACTCGATGTAATTCCTAACAAATGCGGAGGCGGCAGTAGATCTTCTGAGATGCTCATCATGCTAGAGCGGGCTTGGGGGGCCTCCACTCAGTGTCCCTTGCGGCGTGGATGACATTCGTCCCGCTCTCCCTTTCCCGCCGAAAGCTACTTGTGTAGACAAAATTATACCAGTGAACTTCGAATACTATGTTACACATTTTAATGACAGACCAAGTAACTTTTCTTGAACGCTGCACTACACTACAAAGTGACGTAGATACTGTCGTTCAACATAGTCTCTATAAATACAGGTCACGAAGTTTTTCCAGCTGTTTAATTGATCGACAATAGAAATGCACTCCTTGGTGACGAAACCATTCGAGAACTGCTGTCTGAATGTCTTAATCGTTGAAAATCTCTTTCCCCCTGATGTTCTCCCTCGATACCTGGACATTGTCGTCTATGGTCGATGTCTATGGCCTTTCTTCCCGACGAGAATAACACACATCAGAGGGACCTGGGTCACATTGTTGACACCATTTCTCATTTGGTCCAAATGCCGCCATAATATCACAGTGAATCTGTGCAATTGAGACATTTTGCTCACAAGAATCGTACGGTCCAGCGTACTTCAACTTGGGAGTGTGTTTCCAATTGCCGCACCATTACACTCCCCCCACCACCCATGTTGTCCGTACTGCAGGAGGGCTCTGTGTACAGTCCTTTGATTTGCTCCATTAATGCTTCAACCAAATGAGCTATTTCTTCTTCAAATATTTAGACCTTAACTTCATCTTTCTTTTCGCCCTTCTGTGTCCCACTTGTGGTAAAGACGACGGACTTCTGTTCATGTGCCCATAAGAACAACTTTCTTAGGGGACGAAATTTAAAATAAGAATGGCCACGAGACCAATGGAGAATTAATCGTGCCTTAGCAATCCAATCGGCTCCGAGGATATAATTGGCAGCTGAATATTCTATCGCCTTCATACCCACCTTCCAGACAAATTCCCAACACTGATTTTAATTTAACACAGCCATTTACTCTTAAATTTGTTTTATTTGCCGTTCAGTACTCTCCTGACTCTCGCCTTAACCTTCCCCATGTGCATATATGTTTATATTTGACAAAAAAGTCTTAATTTCCATTAAATGACAATGCGTAAGTTAAGGGCTGCACATAAACAGTAACCGCGAACCCGTCTTTTCGCGAATCGCACTCATAATCTTTCCCTGACTTAATTTTCAAAGTACTTGCTGCGCCCTTTGCGTCTCTGCGCACTCATTCTTTGCGTGTCCCTGCTTACCACAACCCCAGCAGACCCAATTACGCACTCATTAACACAATTCTTGAGCGTGGTCAGCGATTCCGTGCGCTACCATAGCGCTTCGTTTCACACGCCTGTTCTGATTCACACTCTTTGTTCCGTGTCTACCCCGTGAGCCTGTGCCTCCCTTTGGGTGTCGATAAATTCGATGGACTGTACTTGTTTTAACATCTCTTCTAATTAAGTCAACCTTTTCGGAATTACACAGAATACAGCTCGTTGCATGGTTTCGGGGTTTAGTCCCCCTAACATCTGCGTTCCCACCTGCTCCTCCATATACTGGAGAGCAAAGGCTACCGCACTCTTTCTAACGAGTTCCACATGTTCTGCTAATGATTCACCAAGGTCTTGTTCACATTCGGCTGCGAGACTTACCTTCTTGGGGTCCGAAATCTTACATGCGGTGGTAATGGTATTTTGACGTAATGTTTCCATCAGTTCCCGAACAGTACCTTCCGCTTGAATATTCCTTATTTGCAACTCACAGATCAGCTCACCCCGCTGCAAACAAGTCCCATCCCCGGACAAACTGAAATCATAACGGTCGATCTTCTTTCTACAAGCAACAGTACGAGGAATAATTAGAATAGTTACACCTCAGTCAGTCAACCACACTCTGCTACTAAAGTGTTTTGGAAGCATGGAGTTGTGGCTCTAAATAATTACTCGTGGAGTCGACTGATTGAGTATACAATACAAGGTCAAATTTTTTCGTCAGATTACACGATAGTGATCTCAAGTATAAATAGCATACTTAATACAACGTAACAAATGCTAGTTAATATAAGGATGACCAATAGGATGAAGCTACTAAGAAATGAATTGCTCCAGCAAAATCTTGTCAAAAAACCCTTTCGAACCTTTACCTTCCGTAATACATTGTATAGTTTCTGATAATCAAAGACAACAAGATGTTAAGATCAGAGTTTTTAAAAACAGCAAACACAAAACCCAAAATTATTATTTTAATGAAACCACCGAACATCCATCTAGAATTTCCCTGAACAAATCATAATCATGGAATCCTCGAGTTTTTCGATCCAGGTTAGAACCCAGTAGCTGAACACGCTTTTCAGAAGTACAGAAATCTATAGTGAATACAAACTGAGGCTTCCCTTCTGTTGCAGCACGCCAGTAGAGCTGCCACTATCCTGTCCAGTAATTCAGCAGCATATGACGTGTATATAGCGTTTTTTCCTTTTACAGAAGCAACATCACATGGAGTTCATTGGCACAGACCGTGCCCTCATATACGTAGTACTTAAACACTGGTTTCATTAACCTTAATTCAAACGTCAGCTTCGTACGTTCTTACATCAGCACAAAAATTCAGCTGTCACGTTTTCCGATCAAGCAGTGATACTTCTGCAATAACACTGTCTGAGCATGGCCCCAGGTACACCACTGTCCCCGGTCAGTTCCCCCGGCCTACCAGCCACGCTTCCGGCTTGCCCCACTCCAGTTGACAACCTCCTCTCTCGCCGCCGACCATCGTGCCAGACAGCCTCCCACAGCCTCCCAGCCCGAAGTTAGATCATTGCTCTGTGATGCGACAATCGATAAGTGCCAACATGGTACAGCGAAGAGAGGAGTTAAAATAAGTGTAAGACCAAATGCCTTGTTAATAACTTCGTAGTTTTAAATGCTGTCGTTCCATTTTGCATTTCACATGTCGATAGTGTCGCTTATTTGCGATTCATCGGCCTTAGAGAGACATTCCGACCTAGTATAAAATACTGTATTGCAGATATCTCCATGCTTCCCGGTTCTTTTATTATCAGACTGGGAGGCACAGAAAGATATACACACTTCACCCAAAGTGGGTTAAACACTTCTCCTTCATCGAGTTTCTGTTTGTAGATTCAGTTGTTTTGTAGCCAGACATTGCTGGTGTCCTCAATATGTATTTGCTCACTTTAGTTAGAGTTTGGCATTTGGTCGCCAGTAAACTGCGAACGGTCCAAAGAGCATACGTCTCTACACATGCTTTGAGCATAAGGTAGGAACGTGGGCTCTTGGATTTTGGGCGGCTTACTGGTCCCCCCCTATGAACCCCAGACCTTGCCGAGGTGGGGGGGCTTAACTGTTCCGTCCTCAACAAACCTGACAGTCTCTTAAGGACTGTACAGGCCTGGGGACGGACCAGGACCAACGAGGGGTTCATAAAAACTCTGTATAGGGAAAGTGTCGCCACCTTTCCGGCTGCTGCTGTTTTGGGACCATCGTGCTGCTGGTCATGCATTAACCACTACAGTATATTTAGATGTTTCTATTGATGAAGCGTGCTCTACTAGCGCACATGTTGCTAAGGTAGAGCAACAGCTTGAAACTGAACGTTTTGAATCTTCGGCAATAGAAATGTGAGCAAAATGTTTCGAAAAATATCTTCTGTGACGACGATAATCCCTAATTTTCACGCAACTAGCATTTGGTGAGTGGAAATTGAAAACGTTCTAAGTGCCAAATCGTATCCAAAAATTTGAGAATGTATTCTGATTGTGCTTAATTGTACTGTTCAACGCATCAGCGCAAGAAGGAGACAATTATATGTGCCAACAAGTTGATTCTTGCAAAGCAGAAAACAGCAAGAACTGTTTACACAAGTAGCGTTTTTACCGGTTTGGAACCGACGGGTTCATCTTCACACGCCTGTTCACGATTATATTAAATTTAGTGTTGTTTGCACTAGTTTTTTTTTCAACAGCTAATGTAAACAACATAAAGTGTAGTATAAAACTGGGCAGCCGTCGGAAGGTGAACCTGTCGATTCGAAATGAATACAGCGCTATTTGCCTACATAAACAGAATTATGAAAAGTCCCTGGTTACTATTTTGTTCACTGCATGAATCAACTTGTATTCTGATCAAAGCCACAGTCTCAATAACCTCATTTTTCGACAAAATAGACGGAAGATAGTATTTGTTCAAGTGACGTTAATACTAATGCAGTACGTTTTATTTCTGATAATACAAATGCAGATACACAGCATTACGTTTTTTACATTTTGAAATTCCAGAGAGAAGGTCAGCTTGTCACAAAGACCTTGCGCCATCTACTAAAGCATTTTTGAAAGACTGTCGCCGTGGTTTGGCACCAGGATCAAGTCTAGACACACGCAGAGTGCTGCGAACACAGTACCACAGAAAAAGGGTTTTGTGATATAATGGCATGTAGTATGTTTTCCATTTCCACTCCTCTGTTATTAACGTCGGCATGGATTGATTTCACAGTCCCTGTTACGACAGCTAGCTCAAATAATTACTGGTAAGTGAGTAACTTAAAACTGATCATCTCGAATCTTCATTAACAGCAGCAGGAAAAGGTAAGTAACCGCTTTTACGTTCAGAATGTTGTTTCTACAAGGAAAAATCAAAGTTGTGGCACAAACTCCAGAGTTCTGAAACAATTTTCGTTACATAAATTAACATAGCTAAAACTATTTACTGCCCACCTGGCTAGCCGGTCTAACGTGCTGCTTCCCGAGCGGGAAGGGGTGCCGATCCCTGGCACGAATACGCACGGCGGATAAGTGTCGTCGAGTTCCGGTGTGCCGGCCCGCCTCAGCATGGTTTTTAAGGCGGTTTTCCATCCACCTCGGCGAACGCGGGCTGGTTCCTCTCATTCTGCCACATTTACACTGTGTCGGCGATTGCTGCGGAAACACCGTTTCCACGTACGCGTACACCATAATTACTCTACCACGCAAACATTTCGGATTACACTCGTCTGTTATAAGTGACTCCCGCAGGAGGGGGGGGGGGGGGCAGTAGGGGCCGAACGCCACAACAACTCTGGGTTCGGTGGGGGGCGGTGGTTGGGTGGCGGTGGGTAGGGTGGACTGCTGTGGGGTTGTGAACCACTGAGGGCTACAGTGGGACGAAGCCTCTCCGTCGTTTCTAGGTCCCTGGTTTAATACAATACAATACAACCATTTACTAGTAAAGAAACCATGCTTCCCGACGACTAGATTTATTTAAAGACATCTGATGAAAAGTTTTTCTTCTGCAACGTTTTATATTACACCTTTTGGTAAGCTCTCATTAGCAACCAGACTGAATCAGAGTATATTACACACCGTGCATCTAGTAATATTATTGTACCTTAGTCGAGGAATTTTGAATCAAGCAAAACCTAAACGCAGTAGGGATAATGGGTAAAAAAACACAGTATCCACCATATAGATTTATAACCCAAATATGAAGCAATCTGAAACGAGCTTTGAAGTTCACAGAAGACACAGGCATATCTCGACTACAATGCGACTTATACATATCATGCACAGATAACTTTATTCTCTCAACGTACTATAGAAATTAATGTAGCCTACACATTAAATACGAGGGTAGAATTTAAAGCCGGCCGCGGTGGTCTAGCGGTTCTAGGCGCTCAGTCCGGAACCCCGCGACTGCTACGGTCGCAAGTTCGAATCCTGCCTCGGGCATGGATGTGTGTGATGTCCTTAGGTTAGTTAGGTTTAAGTAGTTCTAAGTTCTGGGGGACTGATGACCTCAGAAGTTAAGTCCCATAGTGCTCAGAGCCATTTGAACCATTTTTTTGAAGATTAGAGTGTAACGTCCCGTCGACAATGAAGTCATTAAAGACGAGGCACAAGCTCGCTTAAGGATGGAGAAAGAAATCAGAGACACCCATTTCAAAGGAACCACATAGACATTTTCCTTAAGCGATTTAGGGAAATCACGGAAACCTAAATCTGGATGGCCGTACTGAGATTACGACCGGCGTCCTGCCGAATACGATTCAAACGTGCTAATCACTGTGTCACATTGCTTGCTCAAGTCGTTATCAGAGGAACAGGCAGGTTCTTCAGCTACGGAATCCCATGTTAAACAATGTGCGCTGAATAGTGTGCTCCGAAACACTCGTACCTGCACGAGCATTGTACTCTGTCGTCAGATGTGCCACAGACCGCCGCCTATCCTGCGTTATAGAATGGACAAGCCCCTGATGTCCAAGTTCTGTGATGCGGTATGGAAATCCAGCACGTTGTCGCCTACTGTGGTTGCCGCGTCTTAGATTCATTTTCCATAGATGCTCGCGACAATAGCATGCAGAAATGCAATAGGCTTCGCCGATTCCGAGTTGCTCAATCCCAGCTGCTGGACCGTAAAAAATTGGTCTTTGTCAAAGTCACTTGTGTCAGTGGATTTCCCCGTTTGCAGCCCTTATCACAGTACTAGTGATCCCCTTTCATCTCTTCTTTAGTTCGAAATTGCTTAGCGTTACATAAAAATCTGTCCATACAGGGTAGTCAATTGATCGTGGCCGGGCCCAATATCTCACGAAATAAGCGTCAAACGAGAAAACTACAACGAACGAAACTTGTCTAGCTTGAAGGGGAAACCAGATGGCGCTATGGTTGGCCCGCTAGATGACGCTGCCATAGGTCAAACATATATCAACTGCGTTTTTTTAACATAGGAACCCCCATGTTTTATTACATATTCGTGTAGTACGTAAAGAAATATGAATGTTTTAGTCGGACCACTTTTTTCGCTATGTGACAGATGGCACTGTAATAGTCACAAACATGTGGCTCACAATTTTAGACGAACAATTGGTAAAAGGTAGGTTTTTAAAAGTAAATTACAGAACGTAGGTACGTTTGAACATTTTATTTCGGTTGATCGAATGTGATACATGTACCTTTGTGAACTTATCATTTATGAGAAAGCATTCTGTTACAGCGTGATTACCTGTAAATACCACATTAATGCAATAAATGCTCAAAATAATGTTCGTCAGCCTCACTGCATTTGGCTATACGTGTAACGACATTCCTCTCAACAGCGAGTAGTTCGCCTTCCGTAATGTTCGCACATGCCATTGACAATGCGCTGACGCATGTCAGGCGTTGTTGGTGGATCACGATAGCAAAAATCCTTTAACTTTCCCCACAGAAAGAAATCCGGGGACGTCAGATCCGGTGAACGTGCGGCTCATGGCATGGTGCTTTGACGTCCTATCCACCTGTCATGAAATATGCAATTCAGTACCGTTTCAATCGCACGTGAGCTATGTGCCGGACATCCATCATGTTGGAAGTACATAGCCATTCTGTCATGCAGTGAAACATCTTGTAGTAACATCGGTAGAACGTTACGTAGGAAATCAGCATATATTGCACCATTTAGATTGCCATCGATAAAATGGAGGCCAATTATCCTTCCTCCCATAATGCCGCACCATACATTAACCCGCCAAGGTCGCTGATGTTCCACTTGTCGCAGCCATCGTGGATTTTTCGCTGCCCAATAGTGCATATTATACTGGTTTACGTTACCGCTGTTGGTGAATGACGTTTCGTCGCTAAACAGAACGCGTGCAAAAAATCTGTCATCGTCCCGTAATTTCTCTTGTGCCCAGTGGCAGAACTGTACACGATGTTCAAAGTCATCGCCGTGCAATTCCTGGTGCATAGAAATATAGTACGGGTGCAATCGATATTGATGTAGCATTCTCAACACTGAGGTTTTTGAGATTCCCGATTCTCGCTCAATTTGTCTGCTACTGATGTGCGGATTAGCCGCGACAGCAGCTAAAACACCAACTTGGGCATCATCATTTATTGCAGGTCGTGGTTGACGTTTCATATGTGGCTGAACACTTCCTGTTTCCTTAAATAACGTAACTACCCGGCTAACGGTCCGGACACTTGGATGATGTCGTCCAGGATACCCAGCAGCATACATAGCACACGCCCGCTGGGCATTTTGATCACGATAGCCATACATCAACACTATATCGACCTTTTCCGCAATTGGTAAATTGTCCATTTTATCATGGGTGATGTATCACGAAGCAAATACCGTCCGCATTGGCGGAATGTTACGTTATACCACGTACTTCAACGTTTGTGAGTATTACAGCGCCGTCTATCACCAAACGAAAACAGTGCTCCAACTAAAACATTCATATTTCTTTGCGTACTACGCGCATATGTAATAGAAATGTGGGTTGCTATTTAAAAAAACGCAGTTGATATCCGTTTGACCTATGGCAGCGCCATCTAGCGGGCCACCCATAGCGCCATCTGGTTTCCCCCATCGGGCTAGACGAGTTTCGTTCTTTGTAGTTTTTTTCGTTTGATGCTTATTTCGTGAGATATTTGGCCCGGTCACTATCAATGGACCACCCTGTATATTGTCTCTCACAGAAAAAAGGTAAATTGAGGAAGAAAAAAGTATTTCAAAAATTAGTTCAATTAGTTTTTAATAGTAAAAGGGAATATAATGTTAGCAATATTTTCTCTGCTGTATCAGTATTACAAACGTCTCTGTATTCTTATACCATCGTCCGCAGTAAATACTGCAAACTACACAATCTAAATGTTATCGACGTACAAAAACAAACAGTTTTCTGTATGAAAATTTGTTAACTAGCAAGACCTCCTTCCCACGTTCAGAATAAAAACATTGACAACTACACACATCAGAAAATAGCTTTGCATCATCCCCGTTCCCAGAATCTTGAAGATAGACGTTGACTCTGGATATTGTATTACAGACACAGTCCCTTTGACTGTTTAGAGATGTCACTAAACCCGCCCAAAGATGTAAACAAACATGCATGGGCAGCGTCTATTACACGGGGGGGGTCTTACAGCCCATCTGTTCCAGTCATTCCACCAGGAAGGAGGAACACGGCTCGTGTTGTCTGTACTTCCGCCATGCCTAGACAGTTGATACCGCGGTGCGATCGCGTCCGCATTGTTACTTTGTGCCAGAAAGGGCTCTCAACCGTCTCGTAGTGAACCAAAGCGATCTTGTTCAGACATGGAGGAGATACATAGAGACAGAAACTGTCGACGACATGCCTCGCTCACATCGCCCAAGGGCTACTATTGCAATGGATGACCGCACCCTACGGATCATGGCTCGGAGGAACCGTGACAGCAACGCCACAGTGTTGAATAATGCTTTTCGTGCAGCTCCAGGACGTCGTGTTACGACTCAAACTGTGCGCAGTAGGCTGCATGATGCGCAACTTCACTCCCGACGTCCATGGCGAGGTCTGTCTTTGCAACCACGACACCATGCAGCGCGGTACATATGGGTCCAACAACATGCCGAATGGCCCGCTCAGGACTGGCATCACGTTCTCTTCATCGATGAGTGTCACACATGCTTTCAACCAGGCAATCGTCGGAGACGTGTTTGGAGGCAACCCGATCAGGCTGAACGCCCTAGACACACTGTCCAGCGAGTGCAGCAAGGTGGAGGTTTCCTGCTGATTTGATGTGGCATTATGTGGGGCCGACGTACGCCGCTAGTGGTCATGGAAGGCGCCGTAATGGCGATACGATACGTGAATTCCATCCTCCGACCGATAGTGCAACCATATCGGCAGCATATTTGCGAGGCATTCGTCTTCATGGACGACAATTCGCGCACCAATCGTGCACATCTTCTGAATGGCTTCCTTCAGGATAACGACATCGCTCGGCTAGAGTGGTCAACATGTTCTCCAGACATGAACCCTATTGAACATGCCAGGGATTGATTGAAAAGTGCTGTTTATGGACGACGTGACCCACCAACCACTCTCAGGGATCTACCCTGAATCACCGTTTAGGAGTGGGACAATCTGGACCAACAGAGCCTTGATGAACTTGTGGATAGTATGCCAAGACGAATACAGAGGACGTGCTACTGAGTATTAGAGGTACCGTTGTGTGCAGCAATCTGGACCACTACCTCAGAAGGTCTCGCTGTATGGTGGTACAACATGCAATGTGTGGTTTTCATGAGCAACAAAAAGGGCTGAAATGATATTTATGTTGATCTTTATTCCGATTTTGTGTACAAGTACTGGAATTCTCGGAACCGAGGTGATGCAAAACTTTTTTTGATGTGTAAGTTTCGTCCAGTACAGAATACATAATGTTAATTTAAAAGTAATTCATTAATATGTATTCTACGTTTAGTATGAACTGCTAGTAAAGTACATGTGGTTCGTGAACTAAATTTTTCTCTTAATTAAAATAATTTTTCCTATCTTATGTGAATGAAGAATTGCTTATTTTAGGAAACTCAATGTTTCGTGCCCCTTCGTTTTTGTATTATTGTCAAGCCACATAACCGTTGTTGACTCACTGCAGAATGTAAGCAGTATTTGATTTTTGAAAAAGAATGCTGAGATTTAGCAACAGTCAAAGGTACTGTTAGGTACATTAGGACTTTGGAGTATATGTCCTGGTAATTCAGTATCAGTGAGCTAAGATTTACTAATGATATCTCTGCTAACTAGTATAGAGTTCAGATATTCGTGTTTTAAACTGACTTGTTATGAACATTAGCTGTGCTGAAAACAGAGGACAAACGCCATCAGCAAATGTCACTGTAAACTTAAACGTTTCATTTTAAGACCTTCGTCAGACATGGATATGAACGAAGGTTGTAATCCTCTCTGACACTGTCTTCGTGATTTATAATTGTATCCTATTTTCATAGCAGTATATAGAAATGGTTTACGCTGGTCAAGGTCATTCTCCAATCGTCCGAACCGTGGATATACAGTGCTCTCAGAAACAGTCTGAAAAGCGTCTAAGGGTGTTGCATGATACGTTGTACTGAGGAATAATTTTTAAGCAAAATTTCGGTGGGTTGCGCCCTTTGCGAGTTAGTTAACATTGAAGTTAGCCATTCAGGTCGTAGCCCACGCAAATTCAAGCAGCCCGCCAGACACAGCGTCGTCGGACGTCTACTTCGTTTGGTTTCCTAAATCCGAACAAGACAGCGATACAAAAATTGAACTTGACACGGTAGTAATGGTCGAACTAGAGCCAAAGACTGGACAGTCCCGTGCTCTGTCATCTACGCTATGAGAAAACTGACACTATTTCTCTCTAGCAAACTGCTTCAATTTGCATTCGCAGGAACCTGATTGAGTAATTCAGTGCTAAATAACTCGTAAAAGGCTTAATGTATCGAATTTTTTGCTACAGTTATATCTCAGGACAATCTCCCTACCAACGCCCGCACAAGCTTATCAAACTGTTTGTGACCAGCCTGTGTAGACTACAAAGTAACTGTGAATAGATGTACATAGATTGCACGAAGAAAGTAGTGAAAACGAACAGAGGGGCATAAAATTAACGTTCAGTGGAATGAAATGGACACATTGGCTCCACTGGAGCCGGCCGGAGTGGCCGAGCGGTTCTAGGCGCTTCCGTTTGGAACCGCGCGACCGCTACGGTCGCAGGTTCGAATCCTGCCTCGGGCATGGATGTGTGTGATGTCATTAGGTTAGTTAGGTTTAAGTAGTTCTAAGTTCTAGGGGACTGATGGCCTCAGATGTTAAGTCACATAGTGCTCAGAGCCATTTTTTTTAGCTGCACTGGCACACGTTTTGCAAAGAGGAAGCCGTAAGACTCTCTTTGAAAAAACCTTCGTTCTCTTGACCACGAACGGATACTATCGCCGGCTGTGCACAGAGGCGACAAGGGTTACAACGCACGCCAATAATTTTGACCATAAAGAGGAAAGATACTAATACTTCGTTATGGAGGTGAAGTGCTTCAGGGATCATTCTTATAATGTTGGTTCGTTTCAGCAGTGTTGACAACGAACGATAATGACGAAATGATACTCTAAATTAAAATCAAGTGATGTCACGTCTCTGTGCCGAGATATGTAGCAAATTACATCGTCAGTATCAAGCAAAGTGAAACAGCCGAAAAGGAATTTTTCTCCTCCTCCGTAAGCAAAAAATTCTCAAACGTGGTATATTCATTTACTGCAACAAAATATTTAAAAACTTACATTTGAGATAGGATGTCATGTAGACAACAAATTTAGAAAAATCTTTGAACTCATGACACAGCCACCGAGGAATAGAGAAAATCAGGCATCTACCAATGAACCTGCCACTATTGTCTGTCTATTTAGACTTAAAAACGAGGTAGATGATAATCTCAGAGCGCTAACAAGCAACAGCTCACATCCCACGTTTACTGTATGTGCAGTGTAATTTGGCACGGTATACTGGGGGCGATCTTGAGAGATTTTGCCTATGTTATCGCATACAACATCATCAAAGTGAGGTGGGAAGTCGCTTTGAGCGTATAGTACTGACCACTGGGAGAAAAAAAGCGCATAACACTTCGAGGTTCTGAGTTTCATAAGTCTGCCCCATCTTCCAGAACAATCGTGTTGTTGCAGGTAACATGTTATCCAGCCTTAACGAATGAATGTGTTACAAATCATAAGGTAAAGCTGTCAATCAACCGCAGGTAATAATCTTGCAGCGTGATGATGTTGTCTTATAAGGTAACAAAACGTTGTCTTGTCTCAAACTGGTGCATCTGAGGCTACGGAAAGAGACGCATTTCGTCAGCTGTGTGGCTGTTCCTTGCATCTTGTTGGCTGGGGGAAAAGAACAGAAGCTTGCGTTCATTTGAAGAAACACAAAAGATGAGATCATAATTGGCGATGGATGGGGTATGGACGAATCAGGAGCGGTCGCACATCTGCGAACAAGGCAGATAAATGTTTACTATGTTTTAATAGTACGGTACAATTCATTTTGTGGGCCTGTCAAATTTGTAAGAAGTAAGTGACCACGGCATTGTGAATACTTTCATTAACTATCAAGTCGAATTCAGTACAAAATGTCTTGACATCCTAAATGATTAGTTGAATCATTGTCAGTTGTGATGTAGTACCCTTGTAACATTTAACTCTTTTTGTAGTATTATTAGTACTGTCATAGGTAAAAGCCACGTGTAACAATAAAACGTCCTGTCACAGAGACGCAAGTACAACACTATCCATGTGTAACATTCTCTTCTGAATGTGGCCTCCTGTCGGTATCAACGAATCAGCACCTACTCTAACAATTCATAATAAAAGCTATCCTAAAAGCAGATTCTAAATCAAATTGCCTGAGTTAACGTTGCCCCTTTTACAGGAATTTTAGAAGTTTGTTTGACCATGTAGTGTATGTGTATTAGATGCAATTGTCAGACTATTATTTGGAATATGATGCGATTCCAGTTTGGAGCAAGACATTAGGCAATCAGAAATCGAACCAGTAATCTTTTGGTTCCAGGTGTTTTATGTGGTCAAGACTATTTATGAACCGTCGCCAGTCTAATTAGACACGAAATTGCCTTCATTGGATTATTCTAAAGCGAAATTGTGATTTCCTGTTTCGTATACATCTTACTGTGCTTAGGAAAGCAGAACCAGTTTCTCATGAGCGGCAGAACAGCTAACTTTCATTCTAACTTTGTCAACTCCAGACTAATTATGCTACAGCCCCCAGATATATTGAAACTTTATTCAAGTGCAAACAAAGAAAAATCGGCCATAAGGGGTCTTTACAAATACGATCAGGTGAACCAGTTATTATTCTAAGTTAGTTAAGCGGAATTGCTGCGTTATGTTACTAACACGGTATTAAGACATACTTTGAATTTATCATTCTTTCCTTTATGCATCATTTCAGCAGTTAATCAAATGGTGGCCCTTAAATTGTATTTAGTCTGAGAACGCTAAAAACTTTATAAACTCTTATGAACCATACACTAAACACTGTTCGAAAAATAAGACAGAACTACCTGATTAATTTCTGTGTTGATTATAGCACTAGATTCAGCAGTTTAATCTTTTATACAACAGTACACTATATTTTACAATAACCATTTCAGTACACTACTTTACTTTATATGATCAGTGTTGTTACACTCAAAGTTATTTATCAAAATCGCAAGATAATTTGTTTTTAAATAAACAATTTTCATTAGTATTTTTGTTTTAGGAGGTCTTAAGGAGGTCTTTCACGTTATAATTAAACTTAGGTTAGAGAGTCTCAGGGAACCACAGAGAGGGGGACGTCTAAAAGGGGGCTGGTACAACACAGTAAGGTAGTTGTAGAAACGATCGGTATTGTAGTCTTTAATTGTCGTAGCTGTTTTGGAAAAGAACCAGAGCTCCAAGCCCTAATAGAAAACATTGAAGCTCAAATAGTTATAGGTATAGAAAGCTGGCTAAGGCCCGAAATAAGTTCATCCGAAATTTTTTCAAACTAACAGAGTTCAGAAAGGATAGTTAAATACAGTTGGTGGTGGAGTATTTATTGCTGTTAGAAGTAGTTTACCTTGTAGTGAAATTGAAGTAGATAGTTCCTGCGAAATAGTATGGGTAGATGGTATACTTGACAGTCGGACTAAACTATTAATTGGATCATTTTACCGACCACCCGACTCAGAAGATATAGTTGCTGAACAGTTCAAAGAAAACTTGAGTCTAATTTCAAATAGGTACTCCAATCATACAACTATAGTCGGTGGTGATGCAGGAAAAATTATATCTTTAAAGCCGTCGGCAGGTATAAAACGTCATCCGAAATTATACTTAATGTTTTCTCATAAAATTATTTTGAACAATTAGCTCATCAGCCCAATCGAAGCGTAAATGGTTGCGAAAGCATACTTAACCTTTTAGCAACAAATAATCCAGGACAAATAGTGAGTATCTGGACAACAAGGCAGTTGCTGCTAGACTGAATTCCGTAACATCCACAACGATAAAATAGAAACGCAAAGTACATATATTTTTAAAAAAGCTGATAAAATGCTCTTAAGACCTTTTTAAGAGACAGTCGTCACGCCTTCCGATCTGATCATGTAAGCGTAGAAAAGATGTGGAATGATTTCAGACAGATAGTATCGATGGAAATCGAGATATATATATCACATAAAATAGTAAGTGATGGTACTGATCCCCTATGGTACACAAAACGGGTCAGATCGCTGTTGCAGAAGCAACGGGAAAAGCATGCCAAATGTAAGAGAACGCAAAATCCCCAAGATTGGTAAGGTTTTTCGGAAGTTCGAAATACAGCGCGTACTTCAATGCGAGATGTTTTTAATAACTTCCACAACGAAACTGTGTCTCGGAATGTGGCAGAAAACGCGAAGAGATTCTCGTCATACATGAAGCACACCAGTGGCAAGACCCAATCAATATCTTCACTGCGCGATAACAACTGATGACAGTCCCACTAAAGCAGAGTTATTAAAAACGGTTTTCCGTAACTAATTCACCAAAGAAGACGAAGTAAATATTCCTGAATTCCAGTGAAGAATAACTGCCAAGATGAGAAACATAGAAGAAGATACCCTCGGTGTAGCAAAGCAGCTTAAATCACTTAAAAAAGGCAAGGCCTCTGGTCCACATCGTACACGAGTCAGGTTGCTTTCAGAGAATGCTGATACAATAACTCCGTATTTAGCAGTTATATACAACCGCTCGCTCACAGAAAGATCCGTACCTGAAGACTGGAAAATTGGTCAAGTCACACCAATACCCAAAAAGGGAAGTAGGAGTAATCCGCTGATTTACAGGCCCATACCACTAACGTGATTTGCAGTAGAGTTTTGGAACATATTCTATGTTAGATCATCATGAAGAACCTGGAAGAAGTCCACCCAGTTAGCCGTGCGGTCTCACGCACTGCTTTCCAGGCGGGAAGGCGCGCCGGACCCCGGCACGAATCCTCCCGCGGATTAGTGTCGAGTTCCGGTGTGCCAGTCATTTTGTGGATGGTTTCTAAGGGGGTTTTCCATCTGTCTCGGCGAATGCGGGCTGGTTCCTCTTATTCCGCCTCAGTTACACTATGTCGGCGATTGCTGCTCAAACACAATCTCCACGTACGCGTACATCGTAATTACTCTACCACGCAAACATTTGGAGTTATCGTCTGGTGTGTGACGTGGGGGGGGTATCTACTGGGGGCCGAACCGCACAATAACCCTGGGTCCGGCGTGGGGCGGCGGTGGGATGAGTGGACTGCTGTAGCCTGTTGTGGGGTTGTGAACCACTGAGGGCTACGGCTGGGATGCAGCCTCTCCATTATTTCTAGGTCCCCAGTTCAATATAATACAGTACAATGCCTGGAAGAAAACGATTTATTGACACAAAGTCAGCACGAATTCAGAAAATATCGTTCTTGTGAAACACAACTAGAGCTTTATACTCATGACGTAATGAGTGCTATCGACAGGGGATGTCAAATTGATTCCATATTTTTAGATTTCCAGAAGGCTTTCGACACCGTTCCCCACAAGCGTCTTCTAATCAAACTGCGTGCCTGTGAAATATCGCCTCAGTTGTGCGACTGGATTCGTGGTATCCTGTCAGAAAGGTCACTGTTCGTAGAAATAGACGCAATGTCATCGAGTAAAACAGAAGTAATATCCGGCGTTCCCCAAGGAAGTGTTATAGGCCCTCTGTTGTTCCTGATCTATATTAGTGGCATAGGAGACAATCTGAGTAGCCATCTTAGATTGTTTGCAGATGATGCTGTAATTTACTGTCTTGTAAAGTTATCAGATTACCAAAACGAATTGCAAAATGATTTAGATAAGATATCTCTATGGTGTGAAAAGTGGTAATTGACCTTGAATAGTGAAAAGTGTGAAGTTATTTACATGAGTACTAAAAGATATCCACTAAATTCCGATCAAGCGATAAGTCACACAAATCAGAAGGCTGTAAATTCAACTATATACTGAGGGATTACAGTTATAAAGAACCTAAATTGGAATGTTCGCATAGATAATGTTGTGAGTACAGCAAACCAAAGGCTGCTATTCATTGGCAGAACATTTAGAAGGTGCAGCTGGTCTACTAAAGAGACTGCTTACACCACGCTTATCCGCCCTACTCTGGACTATAGGTGTGCGGTGTATGATGTGCATCAGGAGGACTGACGGATGACATCGAAAAAGTTTAAAGAAGGGCAGCTCGTTTTGTATTATCGCGAAATAGGGGAGATAGTGCCACAGGCAAGATATGTGATTTGGAATGGCAATCATTAAAGGAAAGGCGTTTTTCGTTGCGACCATGACATTTCAATCACAAGTTTTCCCCTACGATTGCGAAAACATTCTTTTGGCCCCACTTACATAGGGAGTAATGATCATCACGATAAAATAAATACAATCAGGAGTTCGCACAGAAAAATTTAAGTGCTCGTTTTTCCCGCGCGCCCTTCGAGAGTGGAACGGTAGAGAGACAGCTTGAAGGTGGTTAATTGAATCCTCTGCCAGGCACTTTATTGTGAATAGTAGGGTAGTCATGTAGATGTAGATGTAGAAGATCAGAAAAACTGTAATTTCCAGAAAACTATAAATTTAATTCTCCACAAATAACATTTAGAGTTTATGCAAAATAATTTTCAAAATATTTTACTTGATTAAGTGTACAAAATTAAGATTTTTTATAAGTTTAGAATACTGAGATCCATTTTCACTCGGAGAGGACCATGTCTAGGAATAAGTCTTCGGAAAATGAACTTCCTTGAATCAGTATATAGTAGGAACAAATTATTATTTCTAAATGCACACCAAAAATTTACAGTTTCACCCTGTTACAACAGTTCGAAATGAACTTGTTAACCATGTGCTGTAGGTGATGTGTGTGGTGATGGGAGTGGTGACTACAAAACCTATGTACTAGAAGTCATGGATCTTTGAGTTTTTGGGCTTAATAAATTCCTAATGGCGTCGATTTATGTATATAATATAGCCCAACTGTAAATTCAGTGCTACTGTAAAATAGCAGTCACCATCTAAAGCTATTTGGGCACTCTTCTTTGTTCCACTTAACAACAGTGCGCCAAGTCCTTTCACCTTTTCGCCTTGCTTCCTTTCAATGCGGTTTGAGATGGGAATTACTACCCCCTTTTACTTTTCAACTTTGTAAATTTAATGCCCTCAGCATGAACCTGTTTTTATGTCGACAATATTTCTTTTAAAACATTTATCTTATTCAGCACTAAATTGTTTTCAAACATTGTTATACAAAAATCTTTTACAAATTCATGTTATTACTCTGTAGACACCAATGTTCTTACAGCACCTTTGTTTAAAGCTATTGACTTTCACAGAAAAGCAATAAAACTTACAATGGAGTATTATAAGCTGGTTGTAAGGAAATGTTTTTTATTTAGAAAGTTACGCATCCATCAGGGCAGTTGTGTTGCATATGCTCCTGTTTCCATGACGTTTCTCAATAGGTAATCATCACTAAAACACTAACAGGAAACTACAGCTCTGTAATCGTTAATCACAAATCTCTTTCATAATAACATTTTTATGCATCACACATAGCATTTATCAACCTAGTTTGAAAAACACTTGAAATTTACTCAGAAAATTCACTAAAACTTTTCATTTCTTTTATACTAAAATCATCATATTTACTTATTTTCTTATAAATTTTATTTTAAAATGACTGAAAAATGTAATTTTAATAAATAAACTTATTTACATACAGCACACACATTTTACATAAAAACAGAAGTTTATGTTCCGCTACATACATGTATGATGACAGTCAGTTTTCTATTTTGGGATATAAAAACCAATATTTTCGTTGCATGGCACTTTTCGGCCTCTTGACAAGAGTTTGGCAGTCCATTTGTCGTATGTCTTTCTTATCACATTTCACCGACTCGCTGCTGCCCCTTATATAAACAAATTAGGCAGTCCATTCTTTGCCATGTGAATTCATCTTCCATTTCATACTACCTTGGCTGCAAAAAACATTGCTTTGCAGACCACTATCTGACACTAAGGGCTTCTTTGCATATTCCATGTACATACGTATTTTGGAATCTGAAACTTTTGTAAATGTTGGAATTTTGCTTTATAACATAACACAATAATTATATAATAATAATCATCATCATCATCATTAAGTAATACTCACTTCTGTGCAGTTCTAGTTCCATATTTTTTCAGGTCAACTATATTTCTGACCCCCAATGGGTTTTATTTCTTGTGTGTTTTAATTAGAACTAATTCGCCTATAGTGACTTTTACTGCTTTTAATATTTCATTATGTCTTTTAGCTCCAGATTCTGCTTTCCTTTTTATCAGTTCCTTTACCAGTTACTTTTATCTGTCCAGACTTATTTCATTGCTGGTTGGAAATTCAAGTATTTCTTCGATTAAGCTTTTACTTATTTAGCCTCACATTATTTCTACAGTTTTGAAACCAGTGGATTCCTGTTTCAATGTATTCGTGATTACTTCAAAATATGACATAAATTTGCCCTAAGTTCTATGACTTATGTGACAGTAAGTTCTACATAATTTTGCCAATTCTCTCAAATAACGTCCTATAGGATTGCTACACAGGTAGTATACCGATCTGTATGATACTTGTACCCACATTTTCTCAATGCCTTCTAACCATATTTTAGCAATAAATCGACGTTCATTGTCCGACAGTACTGTTTTTGATGTTCTTATTTCGTTAAAATATTCTAACATTTTTCTAAACACTGCTTTCGCTATAGTTATTCTAATAAAATTTTATTAATACCCACATAACCCGAGGAAAGCTTTTAATTGTGTCCATCTTTCGGGGGACGACATTTTTCAATGGCTTTGAACTGCTCAGGTTCCTTTTCTATTCCAGAAGTCATAATGACATGGCCTAAGAATTTTCTTTCCTCACTAATTCAAACTTCTTAAATTTCAAAGTCATAACCACGTTTTGTAGAGCAATGAATACTTGTTCTAATAATTCACAATGTTCTTTCCATTGCTGCGTAGCTGTTAATGAAACGTCTACGTAAATTGTGAGTTTTTTACTTAAGACTCTTCCGAACACCCAATGTAACGCACGTATAAACACAGTAACCTACATGTTTAAACCGACAGTTATCAATTTGTAATTATAACAACTGCCAGCAAAGAGAAAAGCGGTAAATTTTCTAGAGTGAGCATCAAGGATGATTTGGCAGAACCCTACTGTCAGATTCAGACTGGTTGAATATCTAACATTATACAATCTTCGCAACATTTCGTCCAACGATTCTGGCCGATCTGTTTCCCTTTTCACAATTTTGTTCACTGTCCTGGTGTCAATGATTATTCTCACTCCTCTATCGTTTTTGCTGATAATAATCAATGGATTATTGTATTCACTGTTACTACATTCTATGATTCCACATTCAATCACTCTGTCAATTCCTTCTTGAACGGCTCGTTTTTTCGCTAACGGTGCTGAATATGGGCAAAGAATAGAAGACTCATGTGGTAGGATTTTCGTATGTTTTTCGAAATTCTTTACCCTTCCAGGTTTATCCGAAAAGACTGTAAAGTTTTGTTCGAGAATTTGTAACAGTTAGTCTCTTTGAACTGGATCTAAATCAGTTATTTCACTGACAAGTCTCCTAAATTCTTATAGCATTTGGAATCCTTCGAATACTTCAGATAATCCATCATTTTCAGTACCGGTACCTGTTTCTAACATCATGGAGGTAAGTTACTGTTCCACCATTAGGCAGTTATAGGTTATGATGTTCATTTCTATATTTTCTTCATCATGTGACTTCTTTCTTCTTTTGATTGCGAATTATTTCACGATAGCCATTCGTTGCTGATTACTGAAATTTTCATCCGCTGTTTTTTTTTTCTTTACATCCATAATGTATTTTGGATCCTGGATAAAAATAAGGTCTACTTTACATCTTTCATAATCTGGTGGTGTTACATTTCCTTTATAAATGTACTCTTCTTGTTTCATGTTTAGATTTGGAAGATTTTCACACGGAGTAAGTGCTTCCTTTTGTACTAACATTACTGTAGAACTGAGTTTTTCGTAAATTTCTTTTTCTCCTATTTTTGAAGCACGTATCTCATCGCTCTCTTCACCTTCATGTGAGTCAGACTCTTCAAAGTCGCTTTCTGGTTTCAACATAAAAACTGTTTCTAATGTTGCCGTAAACTCCATATCAGCGCTGGTTTCGCAATTCATGCATAGTTGAATGCATTCTATTGTAATTAGATCTTCCTTTTATTCTGGAGCAGTAACATTTTTTCGTTTATGAACAGTTTTTTATCCGAACTGTCTTCTCTATCTTATCTTATGACGCCACCTCGTTCTTCAGATTGATTGTAATCCTTACGGATTTCTATTCCTCGCATATATTCATTCTTAACAACTTCTTCAGCATCTCATTTTCTTCAGAATGATTATTCTGCAATACTCATTATTTCATCTTCTGCTCAACGCTTGTCCAAGGCTTTGTTATTTTCCCTAACCACTGCAGTTCGCGATCTTTGCACGGCGTGATTTAATTGACGACTAAACCTTTGCCCTTTGTCGGTAGCACACGAACTCCGCGCGGCACATTTTAATAATCTCTCACTTTCCATTTCACCTATTGCTTCCCCAAAATTTTCGGTCGTTTCAACGCCATATTTTTCGCCATTACGATGCCTTAAATTGTTATAGGGATAATCCATCTCTAAATGCCATTCGTCAATACCGAATAAGTCTTCCTTTGATTCCTTTAATATTAGTTTAGTGTCATTACTGTCGTTAGTTTTAATTTCCTTTACTACGAGCGAAAAATTTCCCACTCGCCCCTGTGACGTCACACACAGCGTGCACAGCAACTGACACTGGTTTTTCCGCTTTTGATCGCTGCTGGCGGTTTTCACTTGCTGGCGAAGAGCTCTTGTTTTTAGCTGACCATGGTTCATGCTTCTGACCATCTGTTGCGGCGGTCGCATTGTCTCGCACCTTATTAGCACGGTACTGGTGTGCTTTAAAATTTCTGTCTGTTCTCAGCATTATTCCTAAGTCCGTCAGGCCCCTAACATTCGTGGATCTTAGTTACTCTGTACTTGTTATTATCATGTTCGTGATTGTTGTGTCTGTGGTTCCTATTGTATTCGTTCTGCCGGAAATTATAATTTTCACGCCACTAGCCTTCGTCGATCATTCTTTCTAAGAGCGATGAAAAGGATATGTGGTTGCTACCCACATAACTTTTTGAATCTTCCGGTAACTTTTTCCGAACTTCTCAAATTATTTCGGAACACGACCTTCGATTCAATAAATAAGTCAGTTTCCTATACCATGCCTCACAGAAGTGTTTCATGGTCATTTAACCTTTTCCTTCCAACATCTTCACGATAATAAATTCTCTCCAAGGACAGTTCCGTATTTGTTCGGACCATTATTAATAGTAAAACTTGTATCTAAACTTACCGAATGACGTTTCTTCAGTGCTTAGCTTGATCCCCCATCGTTTAGTAGCGCTATTAACAGTATTTACTTTTTCCTGATCCGTGAGATTATTAGGAAACAGTTTTTCAGAGATTTTTATAAAATCTCCTGATTATAACCCACAGTTTTTTCGGTATGGGTCGAATTTTTCTTCGCCCGCTAAAACTTTATCGTGGGCAATCCTGTCTACTACGTATGTAGTAGCAGTGTTGGTTTTCTTTTCTAGATAACGGAATTTTCCGTGAATACCCGAATTTTGTCTGTTACGCTTTTCATAACATTCTTTCATTTAATAATTTCTCAGATTCGCGAGCAATAGTTCTCATTTGCCTCATTTGCCATTCTTAAACCCGAAATTTTGTCCTGGACTTTAGTTACTACATATGATGACATTATTTTTTAATTTTCTATATTTCCACGTCGAATTTTTCTTTAATATTATTGATTTTTTCTTGCATGCTATTAAATTTTTTATTTAGGTAGTCAGTCTCTATTTTCATGTTTTTCATTTCATTAGTTATGATACCTGATTTGTAGTATACATTTTCGAGGTTCTGGTTAATTTTATCTCCTTGTTCGTTCGTATGTTTATCTTGTGGTTTAAATTGGTCATTTATATTACCAGTTTGTTTTTTTAAGCTGTTCATTCATAGTACTTCTGTGTGCTTGATGTTGGCTATTCATATCACTAGTTTGTGCTACTAAACTTTGCAGTACTCCATACATGTCTATGTATATGTGTGTGTTTTGTTCTGGACTGTTTTCTTCAATTGATTCTGCTTCCTCCTAATTTGAAGTTTCTTTCATGATCTGTGACGAGTTCAGTATATCAAAATATTTACTCCGATATTCAGTATGTCGTCCATACGCTTGCGCCTGTAAAATAGATTTCTCTGTCTACCTGTTAACATACCTACTTTCTGATGACGCTTCTGCCCCCGTTTCTTGTTCTTGTAACCCCCTGTTCTGTTCTGAATGTTTTGCCTGCCTTTTCTTTTCCATATTTAAATACTGTTGGAACCACACGTACTAATTTAATTTCCTGCTCTATTTTCTTCCTAATTACTGTATTAGGTTTGTGTCACTGGACACTATCACTACTGTGTTTGTACTGTGGTCAGTATCTTCTTATTAATTGTGCCATGTAATGATAGTTATCATTGATGAATGCTTTGAATAAATATATAGAAAATACCCACTAAAACCCACTGTCAAGGGACAAATATAGCATTTAACTCTTTTAGAGTATTCTGAGAACCGTCACAAAAAACACTCATGTGTAACATTAAAGCGTCCTCTAGATGTGAGCTCCTGCTGGAGTGTTTGGATCAGTACCTTCTCTAAGAATTCCTATAAAGCATATTACCAAAGTAAATTCTAGATCTTAGGCTTCATAAGTTAACGTTACCCATAATGGATACAAGTATCAGACTACTACTGCCTGTCCTGAAGGGATTCCAGTATAGGGCAATATCAGCAATCGAACCAGTAATCTTTTAGTTACAGACCTTTTATGTGGTCAACACTATATGTGGACGGTCAGCAGCCTAATTAGGCACGAAGTTACCTTCACTGGGTTATTCTAAAGTGTAATTGTGAGTTTCTATTTTGCATATACTGTGCCTTAATGTACTTAGGAAAGTAGAATCTGTTTCTCATGTGCAGGACAAGTACTAACCTTTACTGTGACTATGTCAGATCCAGAGGAATTATACTACAGCACCCAGGTACATTAACACTTCCTCTGTTCTTTGTGTAAATAATATTATTCAAGTGCAGCAAAACAAATCTCTACAACTCGGATTTGACCAACAAGTTATTATTATTAGTTAGTTAAGGCAAATTTACATTACTATCGTACTAACACAATATTAACTCACACTTAGAATTTATTATTCTCAGTAATTAATCTAATGGTGGCACTTAAACTGTACTTCATTAAACACTGTTCCAAAAATAAGAAAAATCTAACTGATTAATTTCGATTTTCATTATAGTACCGAATTTAAGCAGTTTAATCTTTTATACAACAGTGTAGCATATTTTACTGTAACTATTTCAGTATGCTATTGTACTTTATATTATCAGAATATACAACACTCAAAGTTATTTATCAAACTAGCAAGATCATTTACTTATAAATAATTTTCTTTGCTATTTTTGTTTCACTAAGCAGTCTTTCCTTCATTTCATAACTAACGTGTGGACTTCGGCAACAGTGTAACTTCCATAAAATTACAAATTAAATTCAACAAAAAAATCTTTTTGTGATTATACAAAAAATTTCAAGATATTTTACTAGATTAAGTTTGCAGAATTATAGTTCTGCATCATTTCAGAATACTAAGAAGCATTTTCACTATGATAGCCACACTGGGTAGCCACTCGGTCTGGGGCGCTTTGTCACTGGTTCGCGCGGCTCTCCCCCGTCGGAGGTTCGAGTCCTCCCTCGGGCATGGTTATGTGTTTGACCAAGTGAGGTGGACTAGTGGTTAGCATACTGAACTCCCATTGGGGAGGAAGACGGTTAAATACCGCGTCCGGCCATCATGATTTAGGTTTACCGTGATTTCCCTAAATCGCTTCGGGCAAATATCCGGATGGTTCTTTTGAAAGGGCATGGCTGACTTCCTTCCCCATCCTTCCCTAATCCAATGAGAATGATGACCTCGCAGTTTGGTCTCCTCCCCAAAACAACCCAACCCTTAGTAGGATAAGACCCTTTCTAGGTATATATCAAGGGAAAATGATCCAAGATGCTACTCCAGGCGGGTGTAAAATGAAAGTGCGCAATGGCGAATACTGAACGCGAAAATGAAGATTTGGCTGTGTCTGACCACCTCCTGAAGAAGATCTTAGGATTTCTTAATAGTAATATTATTTCCTCCTTCTTATTCTTTAACATAAAAATTACAACATAAACATAAATGAATGATTAAGGGAACTGGTAACTACAAAATGGTAAATGTCGTTTCAGCTTATACATTCACTGTAGATTAAAAAACCATTTACACATCACAAATGTTTATATACCAATGTCCAATGGACATAAAGAGACAGAAATGAATTTCCTAACTAGTATTACTGATAAATTGCCCAAATCTGACCTTTTTATTGATATGCGATCTTATATAAATAACATGAGATCACCGACATCAGTTAGGTACAAATACTAGAAGATACTACTTTCAAAGATGATCTACAGTAGTGTGCAACCTCAGTGGGAATAAAGTTACGTGGTCACAGCTGTTTAGATTTATAGCCCTAATAAGCCGAAGCGATTAGCAATATCACCGTTTGTACTGCGTCCAGTGCATCGGAGTGATGATTCTCGTACACGTCTGCAACGACGGAAGAACTCCAGCCATAAAATATTTTAAAAAACTCATTCAGACACTATGACGATAGAAGGCGGTCCTCTGACCGTCAGTCTTGGGCCACTTCCTGTGTTATGCAGTCGGGATGCCACATCGGCCATTTCCTGTCACTCAGCTTGTGTTAAGCTGGAGCAACACACCTGTGGGGCCTTTTGCACCCAGGGCATGAGTTATGCCTGCCGTTTCGTTTCCACTGGCGTTCCGATCTTTGCTAGTATAAGCAATCATTCATTACGCCATTTTGATAATAATCACCTTTCATGCAATATGCGTTAACAGCTATTAAAAGGTATACGTGACAATGACAGTCATATTTAAATATTCATATATACCATGCACTGCCTATCAAATGATACCTAATTCGATTGTAAATCACGCAAAGTAAGAAGATGAGTCCTTGTAAGTTGCGAAATTATAGCCACCTTTCAATGAACTTCTTTGAACCAGCGTATGGTAGCAACAAATTATTATTTCTAAAAACACAAAAAAAATTACTGGTTCAAGCTGTTATTACAGTGCGCCTGAATAGCATATCCCGTGTGAACAGTAAAACCATCACAGCCAGTCGTACTCTCACTTCCTTGCAAATAATGTCATATCTAATAATTGTTTGGAACTGTTAAATGGTTCAAATGGCTCTAAGCACTATGGGACTTAACATCTGTGGTCATCATTCCCCTAGACTTAGGACCACTTAAACCTAACTAACCTAAGGACATCACACACATCCATGCCCGAGGCAGGATTCGAACCTGCGACCGTAGCAGCAGCGCGGTTCCGGACTGAAGCGCGTAGATCCGCTCGGCCACAGCGGCTGCCTTGGAACTGTCCATTGCTGCCTTGATAAGCTAGTTCAGTCACAAACAGTTCTTCTGTCCACTCATCATCATCACGCATATTTGACTCGAAAATACTAATTCGAGCAGTTTTCAACAAAAAGGTTAGTATCGTAGGCTTGAGATGTCAAGTGTAGCGACTGAATGCATCCTGTTGCTTGTAAGCGTTATAGCATTATGGTTGTAAGTCAAAGAAGAAATGAATTGTGACCTATTTTTTTTCTCTCTCTCTCTGTCTCTTTCTCAGCAATATTCTATGTTATTTTTTCCATTCATTCCCAGATCACTTGTATGGCGACACAACAGACAGGCTCATGGGTGTAAGAATAGCATCACATATAGCAGCTGCCTGGTGCCAGACGACACACAATGTCACGTAGATGAGAAATTTATAAAATGAATACGAATAAAAACTACAGATACGCCACCAACTTGATATAAATTCGCAGCCACGCTGTTAATTAGTTAGTAAGCTAGATTTTCCATAGTTTATTTCCACTAGTCTTTGTACGAATGAAGTGGAATGAATCAGTGTACAGGCTATGCATACATAATTTATTTGTATGACTACTTGCTGACCACTTACAGATTACTACCGAGCGAGGTGGCGCAGTGGTTAGACACTGGACTCGCATTCGGGAGGACGACGGTTCAATCCCGCGTCCGGCCATCCTGATTTAGGTTTTCCGTGATTTCCGTAAATTGCTCCAGGCAAATGCCGGGATGGTTCCTTTCAAAGGGCACGGCCGACTTCCTTCCCCGTCCTTCCCTAATCTGATGAGACCGATGACCTCGCTGTCTGGTCTCCTTCCCCGAAACAACCAACCAACCAACCAACCAACAGATTACTACCCAGGACAGTAGCAGAAATTGACATGAATCGACATATTGCTCTCAAATACTACTTATTTAACGAGTGATAAACTAAAATTTAGTTATTTTAAACTGCACTTTCTGGCAGATTGTAACTAAACCAATTATCTATAAAAATAATTTTATTTTGGATAAAAATTTTGCTATTTCAGGCATGTTGTGTTATTGAGCAAACAATTAATGACTTTTGTGGCTGAATACTGGACTCCTTTCTAAGAAAGTGACAACTGTAGTAACAACTAATAAAGGTCTTTTGTTCTTCTAGTGACGAAACCGTCGACTTCACTATTCTTGCTCAAATTGTAAGGAACTCTTTAAGACGAATTTAATTGGTGAAATTCCTTCTTGTGACGGAGATTTTAAAATTCCTAACTCTATGAAGAAAGGTGTATAAGATTATTGTTGGTGAACACTTATTATTCTCACAGCTAACTCCTGTGTAATCGACACCTTTTTCAGGTGATGAGCAACCACGGAAAATTATTTTACCCGACTCAGGACATAAGTAAAATGTGTTGTAAGCAAACCCTGTTACGACGGGGTTCTGTGCAAGACGGAGAGTGAGGTCTAGGATACTGCCTGCCGCTGCCTGAGAGGTCAGCCACGTGTTAGTCGCGCCCACGCGCCGAGGGGCAGCAGGGAGGAGGCTGGCTCGGCAGCGCTACACGTGGCGGGTGAAGTCCGTCTAGCACCTCTAGCTACACCCCAACTACCGGAATATAACAGGTTCGCTCGCGGATGCAAAGATGACACACGAGTCAAGTTTAATTCGCACACTGCACACATAGTTTACACTGTATGCGAATCGTAATCGTATGGACACACACTTAAAGACAGACTGCCGGTACCTCTGGTGCATTCACGCTAGCGGTCCGTAAGGCGTGCGGATTGCGCTCTTGCTCCTTGGTGTGTGGGCTGTGACAGCACTGAGCGGTCACTGCTATCAGATGCGTCCTGCAGTGACGTGTATGTCGTCAAATACGTCATGCTACGCAGAAGTTCTTTCTATCGCCGACAGCGGTTATAACCCTACCACTATAAATAACAGAAAATCCTGTTTATGTTTCCACGTATAGCTCTTACGAAATTTATTTTAGTTTCCAAATAATGTACAGTATGGGAGGATAGTCCCGTTAACAGGAAAAACTAATAACTGAGTTATCCTTTTTACAGGATTTGACCGTGTGTTGTGTGTAACGAATAAGTAAATCAGACTACTCAATTCTTTTCCTAAGATCTTTCCCAGCGGTTAGAAAGAAACGCAGTATGAATAGTACTATATTGAAGCTAGGACAACTTAGTTCCAAGTCCATTCAGTGGTTTAACATATGTACTAACGATCGCCAGCCTATTCCGGCAATGAAACAGTTAAGTATAGGAAAAGCAAAAGTATGAGTTTTGCCTACTTTCATGCTACTGTTTAAGTTGCTTCTTCAAATAAATGGTACTCCACTTAAACAATGTTGGACTACGTCCTTAGACATTACGTTCTTAAAAGAGCAAAAGGACAGTGGATAACATCGATGAAGCTAAAAAAATTTTTGCCATGGGTGGGGGGTGGGGGCCTTTAGAAAAGCATTTTCCGTAATCAACAGACTTAAATACTAAAATACCTAGATACTAAAGCACACTTTTATAGAGAACATTTCACGTCAAGCGAACCTCTTTCTTACTGTAATTTACTTTCAAAAGCTATTTCTCTTTGAACTAAATGTTTATATTCTTTTAATAGATTCTAGTAACTTTGCTTCACTCTGACTGAATTTTGCGTAAGCAAACTTTTACTATAACATTTTGCAGTAGTTAAGAAAACTTTCTCATTATTTACCCGAAAACAATTTAAATGGCGCCTCTGTAGATTAACTTGGCACTTCATAGGTCTGTAAAACAGGATACTCAGATTAATCAAACGCCAGGAAGGAACCCTGTGTAGGTGAATGGTTGAGATGAAAGAACAGCTGAACCAGTTTCTTTTAAGTTCAAGAATGATTATTAAAACACAGTTTAAGTAAATGGTTAACGCTGTATTAAAGTAGAACACACAAAAATCTTACCTGGTGGCTGTAGGTTTGGGTCTGGCGAACAATTATGACGGCTACACTACCCACAGTTCGGCATGCAAATATCTTACTGTATGGGCTCAATTTCTCTTCTTGGCGTCGTTCAATTTTTTATACAGTAGCCCAAGAACTCGCAGCTATGCCGTAAGCCTTTTGCAGTCTTCATCCGAGGCATTTTTGTACAAATTTTAAGGCAAAACTTCTGCTCCAATAGGGTGTTGCCTCAATCGCTGCTGCCTACAGACTGTATGACTTACTTCCAGCACTTGCTCTAGGTAGCGCGCCAATCCGTCCTTGCCACCTTTTCCACTACTCAGAGCCACTTTCGTTTCAAAACAAAAGCACATTGGCTTTTACGTAACATCTACTTCATACATTGTTCCTAAGCGTGACCATTTCTTACAATTGTCAAATTTACATGAACATGAACAGTTTATACACACCAATATTTTAAATACAAAATGTCATCAGAAAATTATTTAACGTAATAAACAATTTACATAGTATTTTACATACATTACTCACATACAATTCAAAGAACTTCAAACTCCAATACAGCACACTTTACTTTGCCGGCCGCGGTGACCGAGCGGTTCTAGGCCCTTCAGTCCGGAACCGCGCGACTGCTACGGTCGCAGGTTAGAATCCTGCCTAGGGTATCGATGTGAATGATGTCCTTAGGTTAGTTAGGTTTAAGTAGTTCCTGGTTCTAGGGGACTGATGACCTCAGATGTTAAGTCCCATAGCGCTCAGAGCCATTTGTTTTGAACACTTTACTTTACATATACAGAAAACATAGCATCAATATGGGAACATTATAAAGCAAAATATTACAAAACTTTAGATGAACCACAAACAAATAGTGTTATACGGTGTTGTGAATTAGTGGATTCTGTTGCAGTCTGATGTGTAAAAAATAAGTAATATTTCTGGTGTCCAGTTCAAGACGCTGAAAATAATTACTTTCGTGTCCTGCTGTGTGCGCAGACTAATGTCAGTAGCTGCTGTAGAGATTTTGATCCGGTTTTCACTAATAATTGCACTGATTCATGAGGATGGTTTTTGTATGTTAGCTATAAATATTTTGTTTGAATTGTCTGAATTTTGATGAATTATATTTTAGTTGTGAAAGCGATGTCACTGCCACCTAGCGAGCAGCCGCTAAAATTCGAGAAAGACACAGTTCCTTAAGAGAGGGCATTACGTAACACAATTAGCGTATGATGTGGTTGTCTAGCGCTAGTTCAGCCTTGCGCATCGAGCGAGTTTGTGTTTGTGAGTGTGTCGCATTGTTCTTGCTTAACGCAGGTTATTGCTGGTGTGCTCTCTGGCGACAGACTTCTACGCCCTTGCATAGATCAGTCTGCCGAATCTCACAAAAATATTCTTTGTCGGTGTACCGTTGGTTTCAGTTTTGACAAGAATGCCCGTCCTGTTCATCCAGGCTGTATAAAATTCACGATTAGTTGGTCGATATGATTCACGTTACACCTGATCAGGTAGATACTGCTTATATCAATTCTCATCTATATGTATTTTTTGGGAAGTGTCAAGGTATTTCGCATATGGACCTGCTTCTCTCTCGAGTTGGTTCTCAAGTAATGTTTACACAACGTAATGGTTCCATTAGTCCAGTCGTTCTTGCAAATCCATCGATCGAGTATATTCCAGTTAGAGGTCACGCTCTTCCACCGGAAGTGGACGACTTATTTCTTACGCCTGCGTTGCTTCTTTTAGGAGGCGTTCAACGTATCCGGCTGGAACATTGGTCAGTACAGCGTCGTTTGCAATTTTTGTAATATTTTTGGCTTTACAGCCATCATATTCGGCTACAAGAAGGTCATCTTATGAAGTTGAGAAGGCAGCTGTGGCAAGATGACGTAATTTGGTGTGAGCTACCGATGACAGACGGTTTGTTCCATCGTGATTGTCCGCGATTGGCTGTTTCATTCGAAAGTTGCGCGCCAAAATGATAACCTTCTGTTATTAATATTAGAAAAACTAAACAGTGTATTTACTTGCATTTCATGTAAAAGCATCTCTCAATAGTAGGATATCCTTCAGTTACTTGAAAAGTGTTAATTACCAACAGAATAGTAAACAATTGATAAACGAAAAGGCAGACGAAGCACTTCGGAGACTTTCGGATCGCGCCTAACTTGGTTGGGTTGTTTTTGGAGGAGGAGACCAGACAGCGAGGTCATCGGTCTCATCGGTTAGTGAAGGAAGTCTGCTGTGCCCTTTGAAAGGAACCATCCCTGCATTTTCCTGGAGCGATTACGCAAATACGCAGTTTGTTGTTTTGTTTTTATTAAAGTGTTAAGATTGGAGATTATTTGTGATTCATACAATGGAATATAGTTTTGTAGCTTCTCGTATTCTGCTAATAAAAAATGAGTGGCATCCAGTATAAAGAAGCTAACTGAAATTTTATTATCTGCCCAATATCAGTTCCTCGCTAAGACCTCAAGAGTTCTGCCATCTTAGTACAATTGAGATCAATGGCGCGTCATCTGTGGTAACACAGGGACAGGTACGAAAGAGAGAAATTTTCGAGAAATGTGTTTATCATTCACACGAATATGTCACCCTCTCTCTCCCTCTCTTTTTCAACACGCCGTATGTTACAGTGGTATCCGAACCGCAGAAAAATGTGTTCAACCGATTCATGTTACATACGTAGGGCGAGAAGGAACCTCCTTCCTTTGTAAAGAGGCAACCATCGTATATCCAACTGCCCGCGTCGTGTTACGGTTTTAAAGTCGTCCTGTGGAAAACATCTTCCGTTGACATTAGCTCAGTCAGTGTCTCCGCAGTCTGCTGTCAATAATTCTCCACCTTTAGATGACGCTGTGGAGACAGTACACCCCACTCAGAGCGACTGTCCGCCGTCACCGGTACGTTCAGATGCGGCCCCTGCTGCCGTTAAGGCGACGACACCGGAAGCAAAATTTAAAATCCAGCTGACTTAGGATGGTGAAGATCTTGATGTCATCCTCCCCAATCTTGCCTCTCCGAGAAGGTGATGGTGGAAGGTGTTTCTTCCCGTGGTGATGCTTTGAATACTGACGTTAACTGCGGTTCTTGTTCGGCAGAGATGATGTGGCTGGTTCTCCAGATTTTGAAATGAATTTAACATCTGCGTCCTCTCCTCCATCTGTAAAAACATCTGTTCCTGTGAGATCCGGTCATTTAACGGAGACATCGTTTGCTGTTTTGCTCTTACAGTGTTCTAATGCAATACTATCCTTTTCTCGTTCTGATACGGTGCAGCAACAGGTTACTTCGGATTCTCTTCCGGTTAGCTAGATGATGCAATGCCTGTCTCTCCATTATCTGATGATGATGATGATCGCTTCCGTTTCTTGCTCGCATTCCGTTGAGTGGAATAGGGATAGCTCCCCAATCCCCCCCCTCTCCACCACCCCCGCAGACCTCAATGAGCCCTCTACTCTTCCGCGTCAAGAAGTTATTTAGTCAAGGAGTGGTGTAAAACTACGACTTCAACCTGCAAAATCTTACGCTAGGAACCCTCACGCAAACTGCCTAAAATGAAATGGATTTGGAACCTGGAGCACAGAATATTTAAAGTGTTAGAATTACAGATGTAATTCTAAAGGAATTACATTCACATACAAGACGAGAAAACAATAATTTGGACGGTACGAAACGGCTGCTGCTAGTGTAGTTGCTCTTCCAAACAGCATCTCATACAAGCAATCCAGTCTCCTCTTTACCTGCTATTACTCGTACTTGAGGTACTTGGGCCATGCGCGGCTTTGTTTAAAAAGGATAGCTCGATTTAGTCATAGGGGTGAGCTGCAGACGTCTGTTTTCATACCACACAGCTAATTCGCTGCAAACAATAACCTGTAGCTGTGATCCTACAGTCAAGTAGTCTTGGCATTGGGCGAGAAATGCGAGTTAATAAAATACGTAGAAATATAAAGTAAAAGTTAAATGAACTGTTTAATAACAACGGTTCTACTCCATCCTCTGTAGCTGATGTAGGCGACAGAGGATCATGATGAATAATTTTTATTCAAGAAAGATCATCTCAAATAAACGGGAAATGGCTCTGTGATATTCAATTAAAATGCAGGCAGAAAACACCCTTATCAAATTCAGTAAATTAACGTTTACAAATTAACGCAAAAAAGATGACGAATAGTGTCCATCGTTATTGCTGTATTTTCTGAAATCGACATCTTGTAACATGATGTTCTGATGTGATGTGGTGTGCTGTGAAACGACGCTACGGTGATGCGAATAGGCTTGAAGAAGCGCCTGTAAGCCCCTAACCAGACGTCTGGAGGGTGGATCCTCTATCTCCTCCACGTTATGGAAGCCAAACGATTTAACGGCACACAACCCGTCATGCAGATACAAAAGCAGAAGCCCCAGAGCTGGAGCAGTGATAAAATCCAGAAAGAACGTTCGAGAGGCAGCGTCCTCAAATCCCATTCTATTTGGTTTGGTTTCAAATTTCCTCGGTAAACCTAAATTCTGAACAAATATAAATCCTCTACAGAGCCGGTATTGTTCCTCAATATATGTAAGAATAATTAAGTGATGTTCCCAGCTGATAATGACCACGGTTTCCTCTGGTATTACAAGTAAATTTGTAAAATGGTGTGTACCTGCGAAGTGTGTGTGTGACAGAGAGAGACAGGGAGGGAGGGAGGGTGGGAGGGAGGGAGGGGAGAGAGAGAGAGAGAGACTAAACTTTAAATCATATGTAAATTCCGAAGAAACCGTAAAAAAAGGACAAAACATGTTAGCCGCTGCATCTTCGTACCTGACCAGCTTTCTTCAGTATGATCTTTGGTATACTTATGCATAATGTACATGGAATACAAACCCCTAGACATCTAAATATGGCCTTCAGCTTGGTGCAGTACGACTTTTATGTAATATATCTTCTTCATTCTTTATTATTTTTTAAAAAGAAGTTATAGTCCAAACACCAAGAGCTGCTAACGAATAATTACTTATATTTACCGGATTCAATTTTCAGATTACCTTCCGGTATTATAAAGCTATTTACAACAATGTACATGGATACACTATTACTGCTGGAGTTAAATAAAATAAAAGCGACTCTGCAACACCTTGCACACTGGTACCTTCCGTCAATAGTAACAAACATTATACAGTCGGCAGATAAATGTACTAACACAGTTAAGCACATTTTGTATGTTGATGTTACTATGCTACACATTTCCTGTAGAGGCACACTGTTTTTTCTTTTCTCCCAATTAACTTTAAAGTCTCTGATTGATCGAATCAGTGTATGCAGAGCAAGGAGCAGTCTCCATCTTCGAATACGGTGCTCCAGCTCGTGATTGGCTTGTGCTAAAGTGGGAGTAGTCTAAGATGTAAACGTACTTTGCTACCGAGCTGGTGAGGAAAGCAGAGAGAAGGTGAAGAAATTACTCTTGTACTGGCACTTCGTTAGTAATGAACTGCAGGTCTGTACCTAAACGGTGAGACTTGTGTCCTTTGTTAGTGTGCCGCTTAGAGCCTGTACCAGTCACCTTCTGAACCATCAGAGGTACAGCTTCCAGCATCACGCACACAACGAGTGATGCGTGGGTGTACTTATTTGCCTTGAGTCGGCCGTCTAAAAATTTGACATATTCCGTCACGCATAGTCGTGGGACAGAGTCAAATTGGTTTGGCAGACCAGCAAACGGGTCCACCTGCACATTGGAATCCACCGGGGTTTCAGAGGCTCATAGGGAATTACATGCATTCCGAATTATCTGAACATGAGACCGCATATTTGCATTTTTGGAGGCACGCCGTTAATAAGAGATTGCTGCCATCGATGACTTCAGTCGCCAAAAGCATCGTGGTGTGCCGTCTGACCAGAAGAGGAGTAAAGTATTCGCTGCTACGGCGTAGGCCTCCAATATATCTTTCTCAGCACCCTGTTCTTTCGAACCATATTTTTATTTTTTTGTAATAGTAGAGTATAGATGCTTGACTGTGGGGCAGTTTTGTGCCATATCCTGGATTCACGTGTACGAAGTCAGATAGAGCGATTATTGTTCTGGTTAGTGTCGTGTGTCGATGCCCAGCTGATAATTTTGTCCACCATAGAGCCCATATTAGTGTAAGCGATTGCCAAATGAAAAATGTTTGTGTGACGTTTCTTTAGTCTTTTTTTGTCTTGTGATATTCAGAATGAATAAATCTATTGTGGTTTATATCACAACTTCTCCCTGTATTCTGATTAACATTACCTTTGCCATTTTTATTTAAGTCCCGATTATAAAGGAAAGTAGCAAGGTTGCAACTTGGAGGGCCATTAATTGTGTTAGTACAAGGGCGTGCTGGAAAGAAGGGCCACCGAATTTTAATGGAAATGTTTTTAAATAAAACTAACGTTTTTAACATTCTACATATTTATTCTTTATGTCTACAGTTTTCTGCAGGTAGAGGGCTCGGAATTGTGTGTGGCATGTAACATGGCGGTGTGTAACGTAACTATTGAGGTTCCTGCTGTAATCTAATTTCGAAGCCCGCATCTCGTGGTCGTGCGGTAGCGTTCTCGCTTCCCACGCCCGGGTTCCCGGGTTCGATTCCCGGCGGGGTCAGGGATTTTCTCTGCCTCGTGATGGCTGGGTGTTGTGTGCTGTCCTTAGGTTAGTTAGGTTTAAGTAGTTCTAAGTTCTAGGGGACTGATGACCATAGATGTTAAGTCCCATAGTGCTCAGAGCCATTTGAACCATTTCTAATTTCGAACTCAAAGAGTTCGTCCACACATGGAGCACCCTCTGCGTCAACATAAAAATGTCAGTCCACAAACGAACCTTGCGATATCTGCAACAATCCGATGCCTTGGGCTCATTGTCATCGATCATCCTCCACACAGTCCAGACTTGGCCCATCCGATTTTCATCTGATTAAAAAACTTTCCTTCGAGGACGTCATTTTGATAGCGCCGAAGCGCTGCAGGCAGAGCTGAGGTCATGGCCCGGCAACAAAGTCAAACATTCTATAGTGACAGTATCTACAAACTGGTCTCTCATTGGGGAAATGTGTTCGTTGTATGGGTGATTATGCTGAGAAATAACCACAGAGACAAATGGTTCAAATGGCTCTGAGCACTATGGGACTCAACTGCTGAGGTCATTAGTCCCCTAGAACTTAGAACTAGTTAAACCTAACTAACCTAAGGACATCACAAACATCCATGCCCGAGGCAGGATTCGAACCTGCGACCGTAGCGGTCTTGCGGTTCCAGACTGCAGCGCCTTTTAACCACACGGCCACTTCGGCCGGCAAACACAGAGACATGTGGAATAAAGATGTAGGATGTCAATAAAGTTTGTTTTGTTTAAAAAGCCTTAACAGTTTTCATGGAGGCATTACTATTCAGCCCGCTTTTTATAGATGCATTTACAACTGAAACTAAAACAGTTACGTTATTGGTTTCAGTATATAATAATTACCTTCTTGCACAGATGGGAAACAGGAAAAGTTTGTAGACTTATTTCTGTAATGTAGGTTTATAAATCACATAGGATAAAATAATCTCCACTAGATTATATTCGTATTCTCAGTTAGTCAAACGAATTATATCACATGCCTAATAGATGGGACACAAGAAACTATAAGAAACTATATACATTCTTCAAGTAGATATAAACCTGACCCGGTATTCACACTTAAACAGGTCACGAGGTTACAGGTCTTGTATCCAGCCCTCGCGCGACGAAATCAGACGTACTAGCACACATAAAATTACATGGGCTGTTAAGCCCCTGCCCCAGATGCCATTCAGAACCGCGTCTTCCAGAAATTCACGAGCAAAGCTATAGAAAACGTAACACAGATTATGAAAGAAAATGACTAGTATTGGTACAGGATAGGCTACCCTTCGCCAGTTACCGTGCGGTGGCTTGCGGAGTATCTGTGTGGATGTGGATGTCGAATACTATCGTAAGAGTACCAGCCTGAAGGGGATCTCGCGCCGGCCACTCTGTGGGTGGTTTTTAAGCCGGTTTCACATCTGTCCCAGTGAATGCGGGCTGGTTTACCTTATTCCATCTCAGTTACACTATGTCGGCGATTGCTGCGCAAACACTGTCTCCACGTACACGTACACCTTAATTACTCTACCGGGCAAATATTTGGGATTACACTCGTCTGGTATTAGACGTTCCCGTGGGGGGGGGGGGGGAGGTGGCACAAGGGGGGGGGGGGCACAGGGTGCCGAACTGCGCAATAACCCTGGGTTCGGTATGGCGTGGCGGCGGCGGTGGGGTGGGTGGACTGCTGTGGCCTGTTGTAGGGTTGTGAACCACTGAGGGCTACTGTGGGACGAAGCCTCTCCGTTGTTTCTAGGTTTCTCGTTCAATACACACACACACTCACCATCCAAAGACACCAACAACACTTCCTCGCGTCGTGGAAGCCACCCAAAGTCCTGATTTTCAGGGAGACAGAGAACGACCATTCCAACCCACAAAATTACCGACTCAACAGCTTTCTGAGCTCCCTGAGAGAGATTGTCGAGAAGGGAGTCCTAAAACGACTCACTAGGCACTGCATAAGCAACAACACTCTGAGACCGGAGCAATTCGGCTTCAGGAATTACCACTCCAGAACAGAACAACGCCTTCGTGTCGTTGAACACCTAACAGACCGCTACAGTACCAACAAAAGAACAGGGGCTGTGTTCATAGACAACGAAAAGGCTTTCCGTCGTCTATGGCACGACGCAACCCCCCGGAGCTGCGATATTTCCGAACCGGGGCAGAAACTTGTTAGGGTGCCCTCCATCCAACTCCCACCACCTCCTGATAATCCCATTCGAGCGTTTCAGATAGGACGCCAAAAATTGAAAATAATCGATTTTTCGAAAATATTTTAATTTTCTAGCGCAAGTCTTTCTGGAGGGTTTGATATATAAAACATATACGTTCAAGAAAAGCAATACGTTATTTGGTCTTAAGTGTGCCAAACTGCAACGCCATGCCTCTTCACACAGCATTATGCTATCGCACGTCACTGTATATCGCTCTGCGGAATTCAAACGTGTATATTTTGTAATGGAAGGCATCAAACCTACATTCAGGACAGTAGAAATTAAAATGTCCTGTGGTGCCTCTCCTATTTCCAGTCGACAGGTTTCACATCCTACCCCCTTATAAAAACTCACAATTAAATGATGTTGGTATTATTTGTGACCGGGAGAATAAGAACTCTTCCGAAAATTTGCACTCTTTATTAACTATTAACTAATAATTTTCTCTTTCTGTGACATAAAATTAAATATAGAACACATAAAACCAGTGAAGACAAGAGACTAGCAAGACAGTACACATTTCTTCAATCCTTAGGTCCCAGCATTTTTTCTTTCTAACCTTGCGACAGCTTTACACGGCGTGCTTTCCTTTCTGCTAAAGAATCTAGTACCTCATCAAAGTGTCAAACGTTTTGCTACATGAAAAATCGAATTGTTATTGTCTAATACTGAAAAAACTGTTACCACAAATACTACCCAAGATTAGTGTGGTTTCTCGACATGATCACGTCTATTTTGTCACTGTGTGCTAGAGTAAGCGAGACTTTTCTGACACAAATGGTCATTTTTATGTACCTCATTTACATAAACAACACGACAGAATATAATTCACGAAGTACCCATCTCAAATGCCTATTAGACTTATTACAAGCAAAAAGTTTTATGTTAAGAAATAGTTTCACATTTCATTCCGATGCTCCGGTTTCTGAAGCATGAGATCTAAAAGTAGTAGTAGTACGAAATTTCTATAGAAATTTGAAATCATCATATTCTTCCATATAATTTGTGTGATGTCTCCGTTTCTTCTCCTTCCTCATTCTAACAACCAATCTTGTCGTCACTAATTCACTGTCAAAATTAATTCTGCGGTTAACTTCACTAACCCTGCCAGACTCACCGGTTTAGTTATCCCGTATTTATTCTCCAGTTACGCATTATGGCGTGTTCCTTACAACGCGTTTTCTGCGCTATTCAGAGAAAAGAACTTAAGCGTCTGCGAACTGAGGACTGTACAACTGGCCCTTAGCAGAGTAGCGATCTGACCAAACGTTTTGTGTCAAAATTTCATTTCCTTGGATACACCCAGAAGCTAATATGTAATCTTTCTTCCTTGTTATTCCTGATAGTCGTTTATTTCTACTCTGATAGTCTAAATCTACGAATTTCGCCAGTAATTATATCATTCGCACAACCAATCAACTACATAAACAAACAGCGATTGGTATTCACCCTTTCAGGTTTGTTCGGCTCAGCTCATATAGCCTCGTCCCCTTTTGTCTGCGGAAATGTTTTTTTTTGTATTTTTTTATTTCTTGATGCAATGGATATTCCCCTGACAGATGCATCTCGTATACTATGCATGCATTCAAAATTCAACTTATTATTCGTTCAGAAATCAATTGAGAATGTGTTAAAGAGTGTTCAAGAACCAACAGGGATGCGTTTCAAAATCACATGTATAATCGATAGACCAACGTGAGCTGAATGCTAGGCTCTATCTGAAACAAGATTTTTTTCTTCAAGAATATGAATTTTTCGCGTCCTGTAATTGCCGTCCGGGCAGATACCTCGGTTTGTCCCCCAGTCCCCAGATCCGGGCCTGGCACAACCACCTCATTCGCAGGCCCACAAGAAACAACCTCTAGGTGTCTGTAGAAGGAAAATTCATTTGATACCCACAGAAAATATATGAAACACAGATACACTTCAACAAAGAAGAAAGACACGAAAGTATAACTGAGAAGCATCTACAAACCTTGGAGTGAAACCAAAGAAATTACCAGTCAGCTTAGCGAATGAAACAATGTTCGTTAAGATGCGGCTACCAACGAGATGCAATGAAAATAACTGGCTCCTTCGTTTCACTCATCCCTAACTGCTTTCGTTCCATTCTTTACCAACTAAAAGCCAGTCATCTGTGAATTCAGAATTACGTACTCTAAAAGACACACATTTACGATTTGAAACAACAGAAACAGTAGACTCACAAATGTACACTATGTGCTGAAAAGTATACGGACACCCCCAAAAACATGCGTTTTTCATATTACATGCATTGTGCTGCCACCTACTGCCAGGTACTCCAGAATTCAGAATTACGTACTCTAAAAGACACACATTTACGATTTGAAACAACAGAAACAGTAGACTCACAAATGTACACTATGTACTGAAAAGTATACGGACACCCCCCAAGAACATGCGTTTTTCATATTACATGCATTGTGCTGCCACCTACTGCCAGGTACTCCATATCAGCGACCTCAGTAGTCATTAGACATCGCGAGAGAGCAGAATGGTGCGCTTCGCGGAACTCACGGACTTCGAAGAATGTCAGGTGATTGAGTATTACTTATGTCATACGTCTGTAAGCGAGATTTTCACACTCCTAAACATCCCTAGGTCCACTGTTTCCAATGCGATCGTGAAGTGGAAGCGTGATGGAAAAGTACAGCACAAAAGCGTACAGGCAGACATCGTCTGTTGACTGACAGAGACCGCCGACAATTGAAGAGGGTCGTGATGTGTAACAGACAGACATCTATCCAGACCATCACACAGGAATTCGAAACTGCATCAGGATGCACTGCAGTTACTATGACAGTTAGGCGGGAGGTGAGAAAACTTTGATTTCATGGTCGAGCGGCTGCTCATACGCCACACATCACGCCAGTAAATGTCAAACGACGCCTCGCTTGGTGTAAGGAGCGTAAATGTTGAACGATTGAACAGTGGATAAACGTTGTGTGCCCGGTGAACGTCATCTGTCAGCGTGTGTAGTGCCAATAGTAAAATTCTAAGGCGGCGATGTTATGGTGTGGTTGTGTTTTTCATGCACCCCTTCTTGTTTTGCGTGGCACTATGACACCACAGGCCAACATTGATGTTTTAAGCACCTTCTCGCTTCCCATTGTTGAAGAGCAATTCGTAGATGGCGACTGCATCTTTCAACAGGATCGATCACCTGTTCATAATGCACGACCTGTGGCGGAGTGGTTACAAGACAGTAACATCTCTGTAATGGACAGGCCTGTACAGAGTCCTGACCTAAGTCCTGGGATGTTTGGGAACGCCGATTTCGTGCCAGGCCACACCGACCGACATCGATACCTTTCCTCAGTGTAGCACTCCGTGAAGAATGGGCTGCCATTTCCCAAGAAACCTTCCAGCACCTGATTGAACGGATGCCTGCTGAGTGGAAGCTGTCATCAGGGCTAAGGTTGGGCCAACACCATATTGAATTCCAACATTACCGATGGAGCGCGCCACGAACTTGTAATTCACTTTCAGCCATGTGTCTCGATACTTCTGATCACATAGTGTAGCAGCAGCACTCTGACTATTTCTTCAAAATCATCTGGCAAGGTTCTTAAACAGTGGAATTGAATTCAATAATTTCTCATGCGTGAGTCTTGCAAAAACTTTTCTTCACAAAAAATGGCACTAAGCACTATGGGGCTTAACATCTGTGGTCATCAGTTCACTAAACTTAGAACTACTTAAACCTAACTAACCTAAGGGCATCACACACATCCGTACCCGAGGCAGGATTCGAACCTGCGACCGTAGCGGTCGCGTGGTTCCAGACTGAAGCGCCTAGAACCGCTCGGCCACAGCAGCCGGCTTTCTTCACATATTCCTGTGTCTTGCGAGATTTATTCTTCTGTGCAGTAGTTTGGTTGTGAGTTTTCTATGTAACTGATTTCATGTGTTCAATCTTCGCCACGTTTCTTCACTTCGCTAACCCCTGTATTCGTGTCTGATGAACATGACTGTGTCCATAAGCTGGAGGAAAGAGATAGGGATTACTTCCCTGTCTTTAAATCAGACTACCAGTGTGTCAAAATAGAGGGACAAAACGTCGAATTTGTGTGTCTATATTTCCATATTAGGATTTCGTAACTCAGTTGGTAATAAGGTAACACTTATAGGATCACTACATGTTTATTTGTCCGTCTATCCGTCTGACTGTTTAAAACTCTTTTTCTCGGGCTCAGAAACACGTAGATTTATGAGGCTGAGATTTATGTCGTATACTAAGGTCTATAGTGCCTCGGCGTTGTAATAAATGTGATTTTCAAAGGCAGTGAAGTCAAAAGGTACGGCCATTTATGTCACAAAGTTTATACTTGCACCCTCACTCATCAAAACCTATATAGTACTTCTCGTTGCCCTAGAATAATGAAATCTGGTAAGAAGCGAGGTTTCGCGGCGCAAGTAAAGGAAAAATATCGTAAATTGAAAGTCTGTAATTATATCACACGAAAAAATAGTTTCTTGTCATTTGTTTTTCGACTGCCTGTTTGTCCTTCTATTAAGACCCCTTTTTCTCAGGAGTGGGTAAACGTATATCTTGCCTGTATCGATATCGACAAAAGCCAAAAATTGTCGAGATTCTCGATGGTGGATGAACTATCTATATACATAATGAAGTTGGTACGGAGCCCTCCGTGCATGAGTCCTCTCTTAACTTACCAGGATTTTAATTAAATAATTACAATAACCCAGTAACACAACGTTCGTGAGATAATCTGAATCAGATGAGTATACACACAATATTAGAGGATTTTATAGCTATTCACTTTAGTCACTGGCAAATTATTGGTCTTTGTAAGTGGATATTTGACGTACACTATGCAATTTGATGCATCTGGCCAGCCCCAAAAACATGCGGTTTTCGCATTAGGTGCATTGTACTGCCACATACTGCCAGGCACTCCACATCAGCGACCTCAGTAGTCATTAGATATCGTGAGAGAGAAGAGAGGGGGCCCTCCGCGGAACTCACGATCTTCGAACGTGGTCAGGTAATTGGGTGTCACTTGTGTCATACGTCTGTGCACCAGATTTCGTCACTGCTAAACATCCCAAGGTCCACTGATTTCGATGTGATAGTGAAGTCGAAACGTGAAGGGACACGTACAGCGGAAAAGCGTACAGGCCGACCTCATCTGTTTGACAGAGACCGCCAACAGTTGAAGAGGGTCGTAATGTGTAATAGACAGACATCTATCCAGACGACCACACAGGAATTCCAGACTCTACCAGGATCCATTACAAGGGCAGTGAAAGTTAGGCGAGAAGTGAGAAAACTTGGATCTAGTGGCCGAGCGGCTGCTCTTATGCCACAAATCACGCCGGTAAATGCCAAACGACGCCTCGCTTGGTGTAAAGACGAACATTGGACGATTGAACGTCATCTACCAACGTGTGTAGTGCCAACAGTAAAATTATGAGGCGGTGGTGTTATGGTGTGGTCGAATTTACATAGAGGGTACTTGCACCCCTTGTTGTTTTGCACTTTCACAGCACAACTCTACATAGATGTTTTAAGCACCTTCTTGCTTCCCACTGTTGAAGAGCAATTCGGGGATTGCGATTGCATCTTTCAACACGATCGAGCATCCGTTCATAATGTACGGCCTGTGGCGGAGTGGTTCCACGACAATAAAATCCCTGTAATGGACTGGCCTGCACAGAGTCCTGACCTGAATCCTATAGAACACATTTGGGATGTTTTGAAACTCCGACTTCGTGCCAGCCCTCACCGACCGACATCGATAGTTCTCCTCAGTGCAGTTAAGAATGGGCTGCTATTCGCCAAGAAACCTTCCAGCACCTAATTGGACGAATGCCTGCGACAGTGGAAGCTGTCATTAAGGCTAAGGTTGGGCCAGCACCATATTGAATGCCAGCATTACCGATGGAGGGAGCCACGAACTTGTCATTCTCAGCCGGGGGTTCGGATACTTCTGATCACATAGTGTATCATGAAACTACAGAAATTTCGGATAGAAGAGAACAGCGTCTCCGCGAGTGAGAAAACAAGAACAGCGGCAAACTTAGAACGTCGTTTGGCGCAACATCACTTTTTCATTAAAAATTGGTGCATAATGTGTACTCAGGAATCATTCTGCGAAACGTTCACTTTGCTGGCCCGTGGACTGGATTATGTTTGCTTTGAATAATTATTCATGTACCATGGAACATGAAGCGATCTGAGCGAATACGCCGTTTCATTCTATATTAAAAAAATGTTTCTTATGCTCATTCTAGGCATAACGAGGGAATCGGAATGTGCTGCCTAAAAAAATGGTTCAAATGGCTCTGAGCACTATGGGACTCAACTGCTGTGGTCATAAGTCCCCTAGAACTTAGAACTACTTAAACCTAACTAACCTAAGGACAGCACACAACACCCAGCCATCACGAGGCAGAGAAAATACCTGACCCCGCCGGGAATCGAACCCGGAAACCCGGGCGTTGGAAGCGAGAACGCTACCGCACGACCACGAGATGCGGGCTGTGTTGCCTAAATTTTAAAACATTGTCAGCAACTGACTGCAAAATGCGTAGTAGATAATTCCACTTATATCGTGAGAAACTCGACTAACGTTTGAATTACATAGTGTCGCAGCTACAAGTTCTCAAGATTAAACCCTGGCTGGAAATTTAATGGCTGTATCGATATTTCTATACGAAATCAGATGTATAGCCGGATATAAAATAAGCATTAAGTGAAATATCCGTAACTCTTAGGCCAAATAGTTTATTTTCTAGTAAGTACTGTGTCTTAATTGATTAATACTGTAAATAATTAAGAGTAAAGATCGATCAATATATTTGGATTAACGAAGTGTCTTGTCTCTTTTAAAATGCACCAAGTGAAGTGTTGGCAGAAGTCCCAACATCGTGTTGCTAGAGGAGGCCGAAATGCACGCGTTTAATTACACGCAGACTGGCGTGAGGTCTGGAACAGGACAATGTCTTGAGAATTGCAAATAAAGTACGTAGATGATGTAATACTTATCTTTAATCCATAATTGGAGTACATCGCTCTTGATGATACAAAAGTATAATAAGTTCAATATAACTGGTAATGGCGCCTTGCTAGGTCGTAGCAAATGACGTAGATGAAGGCTATGCCAACTATCGTCTCGGCAAATGAGAGCGTAATTTGTCAGTGAACCCCTGCTATGAACGTCGGCTGTAAAACTGGGGCGAGTGCCAGGACGTCTCTCTAGACCTGCCGTGTGGTGGCGCTCGGTCTGCTATCACTGACAGTGGCGACACGCGGGTCCGACGTATACTAATGGGCCGCGGCCGATTTAAAGGCTACCACCTAGCAAGTCTGGTGTCTGGCGGTGACACCACATTCCTCCCCCGCAAATCGGCGAACGGTTGTGTTATAAGGCTTCCGCCCTCCGTGGGGAGGACCCCATGTTGACTATTGCGACGAGGTGGGGAGCCTAACAACAGGCGAGGCTGTGCCACCCGCACTCGGCCATTCGGTCCGAGGGGACCTAGGAAACGCCTGAAAACCTAGTCCAGGGTGCACGCCAACATGCGGTGTATGCGCCCGTAGATAGACAGGAGGGTCCGAAGATTCGACCTCCATTGCGTCGGGGCAGCCGACGGGCGAAGACGACATATGGTCCGGAGCGGGCAAGAGTTCCATGGCGGAGGATAGCTGGTCACGGGAAGCGATCGGCGGTGCGTGACCCAGGGAGGCGCCGGGGGGCTGGAGCGAAGCGTCCACTGCGGGCGTCGCCGGCGGGAGAACAGGCGGCGGCGGCGGCGCGTCGCCATGGGGCAAAATGTAAGGCAGCGTCGGTAACACCTGGGGATGAGGCGAGCCAGTAGATGGGTCCCCAGGGCGCTGACGTGACGGCACCGTCGCTGAAAGCAGACGGGGAGCGGCAGAACCCGTGCGACGACAGAGGCGCAGCTGATTGAGATGCCGACGCACCTCACCAGAGGCCCCCAAAACCAGATACATAGCGTGGCCGAGGCAGCGAAGAATGCGCCCTGCGAGCCAACGCCGTGAACCGCGATAGTTGCGATAGTATACCACGTCGCCTGGAGCAAAAGCAGGTGGCTGCCGCTGCACAGGAACCTGATGCGGCGGATGTAGCAAAGTTATCAAGGTTCGATGAGGACGACCGTGGAGCAATTCAGCCAGCGAGCGACCATCTCGGGGCTGAGAGCGATACGAAGACAAGAAGAGCAATAACGCGTCTTCCCGAGAATAAGACTCTTTCAACTTCAACATCTGTGACTTGAAAGTCCGGACCAATCGTTCAGCAGCACCGTTTGACTGAGGCGAAAACGGCGCGGATGTCAGATGTTGAATACCATTGTCCTTGCAGAGTGACTGAAATTCTGCGGACATGAATTGTGGGCCATTGTCGGAAACAATAGTCTGTGGAAGACCTTCAATACAAAAGATAGCGGATAACGCTTGGATGGTGGCAGATGACGTCGTGGAAGACATCCGGACAACAAAAGGAAAATTACTGAATGAATCTACCACAACCAACCATCGAGCATTCCAGAATGGACCAGCAAAATCGATGTGCAAGCGTTGCCAAGGGGAAGTGGCTTTCGGCCATGCAAAGAATTTCCGCGGTGGGGTGGATTGTTGTTCGGCACACGCCATGCAAGAAGAGCACATATTCGTAATCGCAGCATCGATTCCGAACCAAGTACAGTGCTGACGAGCAAGATGTTTCGTTCGCACTATACCCCGATGTCCTTGGTGGAGAAGCCGTAAGACAGAGGACTGTAACGAACGTGGGACCACGACCCTGGACTGATCATTATCAGAACGCAACAGCAAAACACCACGTCGTACAAAAAGTCTCTCCTTGTGAGCAAACATTCGGCGAACCAATGGATCCTCGATCCGTGACTTCGACAAGGGCCATTGCGTAGCAACAAAACGCAGAACGGTAGCAAGGACAGGGTCAGCAGCTGTGGCTGTAGCTACACGACGAAAATTAATCGGAAACGGTTCGACCACGTCATCGGTTTCCGAGTCAATGAACATGCAAGCAAGTTCGGAAGAATCGAATGCTCTATCCTCAGCAACAGGCAAACGGGACAACGCATCGGTGTTTCCGTGCTTAGCAGTGGACCGATACAAGATATCGTAGCGGTACTGCGAGAGGAAAAGTGACCAGCGAATAAATTTTTGCACTGTACGTGGAGGTACAGGCTTGTTCAGATGAAAAAGCGATGTCAAAGGTTTGTGGTGTGTGATGATGGTAAAGTGACGACCATACAAGAAATCATGAAACTTAGTAACACCAAACACGAGAGCCAATGCTTCTTTCTCGATCTGAGAATAATTTCTTTGCACAGACGAGAGCAATTTGGACGCAAAGGCAATAGGGCGATCATGCGATCCATCTTTGTGCGCAAGCACAGCACCGATCCCGAAATCCGATGCATCTACCATCAACAAAAGGGGTTTCTGGGGATCGAATGGCGTAAGGCAAGTATTTGAAAGCAACGCCGATTTCAACTGGCGAAAGGCGCGTTCGCATTCCGTCGCCCAGACAAACGGAACACCTTTACGGCGTAAGTGATGAAGCGGAGCTGAAATGGAAGAGGCATGGGTAATATATTTATGATAATAGTTGATTTTTCCCAGCACACTCTGTAGCTGCTTCAAATTCTGCGGCGAAGGCAAGTCTTGTATGTCACGGAGGTGTTCTGGACTGGGATGTATGCCTTGGGCATTGATTACATGTCCCAGATAGGGTAAGTCACGAGCAAAAAACACATTGGTCCTTCCGCAAGCGACGACCATTTTGTCGCAAGACCTGATATAATGTTCTGAGATTGGCTAAATGTTCTTCTTCAGTCTTTCCGGAGATCACAATATCGTCCAGATAGTTTACTGCAGTAGGTACCGTGGCACAAACAGTTTGCAGATATTGCTGAAACAATGCATGGGTGGATGCACACCCGAATGGCAGTCTTTTGAATCGATACAAACCAAGATGCGTGTTAACCACCAAAACGCGCTGGGATTCGTCGTTCAGTGGTATTTGCAAGTACGCATCTGCTAGGTCCAACTTCGAAAAATATTTACCCGGGCACAGTTTGTCAAAAAGATCTTCCGGGCGGGGTAAAGGAAAAGTTGCAATCACTAGTTGTGGATTCACCGTTGCCTTAAAGTCCACACAAAGTCTCAATTTTCCGGAAGGTTTTGGCAAAATTACTAAGGGTGAGGCCCAGAGAGAAGCCTGCACACGTTCAATCACACCTTGTGATTCCAAATCTTGTAAGGTTCTTGCGACCTCATCACGCAATGCGTGGGGAACATTGCGCGCTCTGAAAAATTTTGGTTGCGCGTTTACTTTCAGTTCCAAATGTGCTTCATAGTTCTTAGCGCAACCAAGGCTCGGTGCAAAAATGGCTGCAAATTCTTCACATAGACGAGAAACACTGTCTGAAGGCACAGTCTGGTTCACTGATAGGACCTGATTGACTATAGACAAGTTAAACAACTGAAATAAATCTAAACCAAACAAGTTCACTGCAGAAGAAGAACGAAGGACGTAAAATGACACAAGTTTTGTTTGTCCCTTGCATGTTGCAAGAAGGCTGCACTGTCCTAACACAGGGATTGCTTGTCCTGAATAACTATTTAACTGAACATTCGCGGCACGCAACGGAGGTTTGCCCAGCTGTTGGTACGTGTCGTGATTGATTAGTGAAACTGCAGTTCCGGTATCGAGCTGGAATGGGACCACGTTGCCATTAATGTCCATGTCTACAAAAAGTTTATTGTCCTGCTGACGACAAGAGCGACTGTCACGTGCAACGAGAACTGCCACTGTTACAGGATCAGATGCGACCGGACGGGATTTCCGTCGATGTCGACGCACTAGTTGCGGGACGAACAGAGTCACTGTGAGATAGAGTGGCACTGGGCGGAGTGGAATGAACTGCATGAATGTCCATGGGCGAAGGTTCACGAGCCTGAGTATTATTGGTTCGATTCTGGCGCGAAGCAAAGGGCCTCGAATGGTTGTTAGTGTCCGATCTGAGCTTTTTCTGCCCTTTTCTATTACAGAAAAAGCAAATAGCTTGGCGTGACGGGCAATTCTCACGCGAATGTCTAGTAGCACACCGCGGGCATGACTTTAGCACTGCATTTGCGTGCTTGCGCGGCAAACGTAGCGGAGAGCTTGGCGGCAGCTGCGCGGACGGGCGCAAGGGCTGTTTACTGTTCCGTGCAGCTCGCCCGGCGGGCCGGTTAATGAGACACACAGCTGGCGAAGTTTCAAATGATTCCTGGGCAAAGTCAAGTGTGTCTTGCCTATCCAATATGTCCACCACTTGTTGAAGGGAGGGATTGACTAGTTTCAAAATCTGTTCCTTTATATAAACATCAGAAACGTTCTGAGCAATTGCATCACGCACCATAGTATCAGAGTAAGGGAGTCCACATTCACACTCAAAAGCACAATCCCTAGTAAGGCCTTGCAAAGTTGCAACCCACTCCCGATTAGTCTGACCGGCCGTACGTTTGGTACGAAAGAAAGTATACCTTTTTGCAACTACATTGACAGATTCTTTGAAATATGCATCTAATGCCGACAAAATTTCTTCGTAGGACAGAGTTGCTATGTCGCGTCGAGGAAATAATTTCACTATCACACGGTACGTCTGGATGCCTACGGCGAAAAGAAGAAATGGCTGCCGCTCATTACCTTGAATTCTGTAGGCGGCGAGATGGAATCCAAATTGACGTGACCACTCCGTCCAGCTTCCCAGTGCCGCATCAAAAGGACGAAAAGGTGGTGCAACTGCATGTTGTGGCTGCGGTAGCGGTGAAGCGGCGGCGGCCGTATCGTTTTGTATTGCATGTTGACCCTTTACGAGCTGTCCAAGGGCATCCAATAACGCCTGCGTCTGCTGATTCTGCAAGCGATAAAATTCGGACAGTGCATCTGGAGATTGTGGCGAAGCCATGACACATGTAAATTAGAGCAAAACGACCGTTAAATCTTCGTCGCCATATGAAGTGTTGGCAGAAGTGCCAACACCGTGTTGCTAGAGGAGGCCGAAATGCACGCGTTTAATTACACGCAGACTGGCGTGAGGTCTGGAACAGGACAATGTCATGAGAATTGCAAATAAAGTACGTAGATGATGTAATACTTAACTTTAATCCATAATTGGAGTACATCGCTCTTGATGATACAAAAGTATAATAAGTTCAATATAACTGGTAATGGCGCCTTGCTAGGTCGTAGCAAATGACGTAGCTGAAGGCTATGCTAACTATCGTCTCGGCAAATGAGAGCGTAATTTGTCAGTGAACCCCTGCTATGAACGTCGGCTGCACAACTGGGGCGAGTGCCAGGACGTCGTTCTAGACCTGCCGTGTGGTGGCGCTCGGTCTGCTATCACTGACAGTGGCGACACGCGGGTTCGACGTATACTAATGGACCGCGGCCGATTTAAAGGCTGCCACCTAGCAAGTGTGGTGTCTGGCTGTGACACCACACCAAGAATCAGTCAGGTGAAACATTAACTATACCCAGGTGTGGCAGAATGCATAGAGTTAATAATGCAAGTATAACACCGTCTCCTTTGACGAAAGCTCAAATGTTTGGACAACACATACCCAAATGGTGGATAAACGATTTTAGTTACATGACGAAAAATAAAAGCTGGTAGTCTATTGTAACTCAGTAGCTCCCTCAAATGTTCAAATGTATATGAAACCTTATGGGAACTAACTGCTCGGGCCATCAGTCCCTAAGCTTACACACTACGTAACCTAAATTATCCTAAGAACAAACACACACTCCCATGCCCGAGGGAGGACTCGAACCACCACCGGGACCAGCCGCACAGTCCATGACTGCATCACGTTAGACCGATTGGCTTCCTCGCCTTCAACCTTTACAGCTGTTGTTGAGATCAACTACATAACAACATTAGAGTGTTTACATCAAGTATTGCTCTTGGTAGCAAATGTAGTGATTCAGAAGGTCCTATGTGGATGAAGTAAGAGTCTCACAGTGAACATGAAAAGAGTGACACAATAATACCTCTATTTGGCATTGATTTATGCCTGATAATGGATACAGACCAAAATACAGTACAAAATTAATTAGAACGAAACTAACCTCCTCCAGAACAGGACATGAAGGCCAAACGGTACCGACCGGCAGCCGTCTCATCCTCAGACCACAAGCATCACTGGATGAGGATATGGAAGGGCATGTGGTGAGCACACCGCTCTTCCGACCGTATGTGAGTTTCTAGGACTGGAGCTATTCAGCTTGCTCACAAGGGTTGAGTGCACCCCGCTTGCCAACAGCGCTCGGCAGACCGGATGGTCACCCATCCAAGTGGTAACTGGTCGTAGGTTGTGTTCCAAAAGTGAACAGCATAGAGACAGAAGTGCTGACACTTTCTGCAAGACCTGACCATCATTTTGCAGGACAATGCTCAAGCATGTACAATCCAAGCTGTTACTGATTTGCTTGACTGATGGGGGTGCTAAGTGCTATACCACCTACTGCACTCGCCTGACCTAAGCCCTAGTGAGTTCAACACAGTTTCTAAACTGAAGGAAACACTTCCCTGCATTCGCTTCAAACCTGCTAAATTCGGCGGGCGATAGACCGCGCCGCTCGAACTGTCAACAAAACTGGAACCGTTAAGAGTATCCTACGTTTTCCACATCGCTGATAACAGGTTGTACACAATGCTGGTGACTACTCTGAAGGTTATTAAAACTTTGAAACACGTATCTATTTTTTACGAGCTACAAATAAAAAGTTGCCACTATTGAAGTTCCAACCCTCGTACCTACGGGAAGAGGTGGAAGGACAGTGAATCTACCACTAGATGCTAAATGGTTGGACATCAACGACTATTCGCGGAACGTGGGGTACGGAGGATTGTCTGCTCTGTAAAGTAGGATACACGGTAATCTGATCTGTGGCATCTCCGCCGAAAGAGCACAATGCTGGTGCACACATAAGTGCTTCGGAGCACACCGTTCATCGTACATTGTTGAACATGGAGTTCCGCAGCAGATTACCTCTATGTGCTCACATATTGACCCAACGACTTCAGCCGGCCGGTGTGGCCGAGCGTTTCTAGGCGCTTCAGTAGGAACCGCGTGACCGCTACGATCGCAGGTTCGAATCCTGCCTTGGGAATGGATGTGTGTGACGTCCTTAGGTTACTTAGGTTTAAGTAGAAATAAGTTCTAGGGGACTGATGACCTCTGATGTGAAGTCCCATAGTGCTCAGAGCCATTTTGAACCCAACGAATTCGGCAATTACGAATGCAGTTGGCTCGGGACCATCAGGACTCGATTATCGATCGACAGAGACATGTCGACTCTTCAGGTGAATCACGTTTTTGCTACACTATGTCGATGGTCTTGTCCACATCGAGGTCAACGGTGACTCAAAACGTGCGGCGCGCCAAGGATGCAGGCTGGTGGGAGCAGTATTATGCCATGGGAGACATTCTCCTGTGCTTGCTACCTATCGTAGTAATCGATGACACGCTGACAGCTGCGAACCTCCTGCATCCCGTCATGCTTGATGTCTTCCCCGACGGTGACGTCATCTTTCAGCAATACAATTGTCAGTCTCTCGGAGCCAGAACTATGCCACTGTGCTTTGAGGACCATTATAGTGAGCTCACGTTCATGTCTCGGTGAGCAAATTCACCCGATGTAAATCCAGTAGAACCCGTGTGGGTCGCTATTAGGCACCATCACCGTGTGCACAAATCAGCGGCTCGTATTTCCCCTAATTAAATAACCTGTGCGTAGACATATAATGCCATATATCTCCACAGACCTACCCACAAACCGTAGGATCCCTGATACGCAGAACCAACGATGTATTTAGTTCTAAAAACGGACGAACAAGCTGTTAAGCAGGTGGCTATAATGTCTAGGCTCATCACTGCACATAGCCCCAAAAGAAAAATATTTTAGTACACGATTTCCCGAACATGTGGATACTCCTCATTTGAAAAGTCTGAAAAACCGACTTTTGCCTTCCACGTTGCTGTAGACGGACATCAACTGACAGAAATCCTGCGCCTGGTCATCAAAAGCAAGAGAATGAATCTGCTTCGACGCCAGTAATTTGTTCCCATAAGTGCAGATCTCAAATGGCATACTAATGGCTCAAACTCAGAAACCCATAAACATAGTCGTAAAATATTTTCATAAATGACTCGTAAAATCTACTCATCAAATACAGTCCTCGCAAAAACACATAATAAAAATGCCATAATTTTCTGTTCTTCTTCCTAAAGTTGTTGTAGCTGTTGTCGTCATGAGTCAGAAGACTGCTCTGATGCTGCTCTCCACACTACGCTGTACAAGCGTCTTCATCTCCGAAAGTTCCCTTCGTCACAGTTCTACTCAGTACCACCTCATTGGTTACATGATTAACACGTCTTGTATTCTTAATTCTGAAGTTTTCAAATGGTGCAAATGGCTTTGAGCATTATGGGACTTAACTTCTGAGGTTGTCAGTCCCCTAGAACTTAGAACTACTTAAACCTAACTAACCTAAGGACATGAAACACAACCATGCCCGAGGCAGGATTCGAACCAGACTACAGCGCCTAGAAACCGCTCGGCCACCCCGGCCAGCCTCTGAAGTTTTTTCCAATATGTCAGTCCAATAATTGCACTCATATTGTATGATATTATTTGTTGTGTGTAAAATTTCCGTATCACTTTCTAAATGTTCAGTCAAAGTTATATGTCATTCTGTTAATGTCAGGCATTCTATGCTAAACTACGGGGTGTTCAAATGGTCTCTCCGCAGTGCCGTATGATTGTTAGCCGCGCGTGCCGTATGCCGCAGTGAATATACCGAAATGAAATTCCGTGAAATACAAGTTATTAATTTATTGAATATTTATTTTTACTTACAAATTTTCGCATTAAATGTTGAAAGTGCCCCCACTTTTGTTGTTTACCCAATTCAGTTTGTTTAATCATGTTTCCAAACTCAAGCTGTAACATTTCTTATGTAGCAGAAGCAGTGAAAATGGATGTTGCAGTTTTCAATTCATCGATGGATTTTTGACGGTGTTTATAGACAGTTGCTTTCACTGCACCCCAGAAGAAAAAGTCAGGTGGTGTTAGGTCAGGCGATCGTGGAGGCCAAAGTCGCTGTAAAATTATACAGTCACCAAAAACATCAGTAAGCAGTGACATTGACATGTCACTTTGTATGGTAAAAGTTCTAATTTTTTGCTTACAGCTGTGTGGGCCGTTCCGGCACTAACATCGATTTCCTGGGCTAGTTTTCTTACTGACTTGTTGGGACTCATGGACATTTTATCGGAAATACCGAGTAGTCTATCCTCAGACAAAACGCTAGGACGACCACTTCTCGGTGCATTTGTCACTGAACCCGTACTTCGAAATTAGTTAATCAAATCTCACACAGTATCACGCTGTGGGAAAACTGAATTAAATGTTTGACGAACTGAAACTGTGTATTTGCCGCCAGCTTTGAACACTTGTTCCACTAAAAACACACGTTCATCAGTGGTTAGCATTTTAACAGTGACAAAGAGAAACAAACAAACAAAGGAACTAAACTTAAAAGTTCACGTCAACACATAATGACACACACCAACGATACTACTGACACTGGCTAAGATAAACGAAACAGTGGAATGTTGACAGAGTCCACTTGAAGGGAAATAACCCAAGCAGGCGAATATTCATAGGGCACGCGCTGCTAACAGTCATACCTCACAGCGGAGAGACTTTTTGAACACTCCGTAGTTAGATAACAATCCGTGTAAAATGCTAGTGTAGTCATTGCACATCATTAATGTGAAAAATTAAAAACTAACTGCAAATAGCGTAGCACTGCTCAATAAAGTATATGACAAAATGTCGTTTTTTAGTCATTTAGAGGCATGTATGAAGTTTTAAGTTCGGCAGTATTAATTCGATACGCACAAGTGACTTTAGAAACACTTGCAGAAAGTATAAGAAAGTTGTAACTTGATGTTAGGTGTAATTTCCAATATACGCAAATACATAAGTCGCCCACATGGGGAATACTACACACGATCCGTAAATCTAATGGTGTGTGCTATACAAGGAAATACGGAAATGACTCCTACTTAACGAATAAAATTAAGGCCATCAAATTATTAATTAGGCACAACTATCCAGCTAAATACTTAGGAATTACAGGTACAAACAAATTAAATTTCAACAAATCCATTACGTCAACAGTTGATAGGGAAAAGCATGAAATACGTCTTAGTTGAATCAACTGAATATGAAAAGTGTCTGGTTGCTGAATTCCTAGAAGTAACACAGTTTGGATTGCTGAAAGAGTCACTTACTTTTCTTAAAAAGAGTCTACTCCCCTAATGAAATAGCAGACTCATCACATGAGTGCAGTTTTTACAAAAATGGCTCTGAGCACTATGGGACTCAACTGCTGAGGTCATTAGTCCCCTAGAACTTAGAACTAGTTAAACCTAACTAACCTAAGGACATCACAAACATCCATGCCCGAGGCAGGATTCGAACCTGCGGCCGTAGCGGTCTTGCGGTTCCAGACTGCAGCGCCTTTAACCGCACGGCCACTTCGGCCGGCGCAGTTTTTACAATTAATCTGATTTTTATTGAGATTTTATAGTTTCTCTCTTGGAGAATAGGTGATCCTCCCAGACAACTATCAGAACTGTTATATGTAAAGTGTCATTTGTGTGCAGTGGTTCAAGAAAGGCCGTCATCCTAGTTCTGGAGGCTACTGGTGTAAAGAATGGGCCGCCGCGTAAGGCGATCAGCCTTTCCTGGCCACACTGCGACCGCTACAGAAACTGAAACAAATATTGTTCGTAGAGTGACAGTTGAGAAGCGTGCCACTCACGAAAGCCTTCTTCCACACACCTTGACCAGGAAATTTATTGCTGTCGTGGCGACATTGGGCTCTTGTTCAGAAAGAAAGCGTTTGAAACTGTTTTCCGACCTTTTTGATTTATATTTTCTTCCACTGTCTCTAGAGTAGATGCCATCATACGTTTTGCAGCGTCAGGATCGATTCCTTTCCCAGTGCTTGGTGAGCTGAGTTACGTCTTGAAGCATGGGAGCTTTATTGTAAAGAAATTCGATTCACATCTCTACCCTCCTCGGTACTTTGTTTTTTTCTGTCGTTAACGCCTTGTATAAGACAAAAAGTGTCTGGCGCAGTTGTTAGATCGTTTACTGCTGGTACAATGGCAGGTTATCAAGATTTAAATGAGTTTGAACGTGGTGTTGTAGTTGGCGCACGAGCGATGGGACACAGCATCTCAGAGGTAGCGATGAAGTGGGGATTTTCGCGTACGAACACTTCTCGAGTGTTCCGTGAATATCAGGAATCCGGTAAAACATCAAATCTCCGACATCGCGGCAGGAAAGAGATCTTGTAAGAACGGGACCAACGACGACTGAAGAGAATCGTTGGTGACAGAAGGGCAACCCTTCCGAAAATTGCTGCAGATTTCAACGATCGGCCATCAATAAGTGTCAGCGTACGAACTATTCAAAGACATACATCGATATGGGCTGTCGGAGCCGAAGGTCCACTTGTGTACCCTTGGTGACCGCACGGCTCAAAGCTTTACGCCTCGCCTGGGCCGGTCAACACCGACATTGGGCTGTTGATGACTGGAAACATATTGCCTGGTCGGATGAGTCTCGTTTCAAACTGTATCGAGCGGATGGACGTGTACAAGTATGAATACAACCTCTTGAATTCATGGACCCCGCATGTCAGCAGGGGACTTTTCGAGCTGGTGGAGGCTCTGTAATGGTGTGCGGTGTGTGCAGTTGGAGTGATATGTGGGACCCCTGATACATACGTCTCTGACAGGGACCCCTGATACATACGTCTCTGACAGGTGACACGTACGTAAGCATCCTGTCTGATCACCTGCATCCACTCAAGTCCATTGTGCGTTCCCATTGACTTGGGCAATTCCAGCAGGACAATTCGATTCCCCACACGCCCAGAATTGCTACAGAGTGGCTCCAGGAAAACTCGCCTGAGTTTAAATACTTCCGCTGGCCACCAAACTCTCCAGACATGAAAATTATTGAGCGTATCAGGGATGCCTTGCAACCTGCCGTTCAGAAGAGATCTCCATCCCCTTATACTCCTACAGATTTATGAACAGCCCTACAGGATTCATGGTGTCAGTTCCCTCCATCACTACTTCGGACATTAGTCGAGGCCATGCCACGTCGTTTTGCGGCAGTTCTGAGTGCCCGCGGGGGACCGTGCAGGATATTAGGCAGGTGTATCAGTTTCTTTGGCTCTTGAGTGTATAATAGCCCTAATAACCCCGCTGACAACGAGACGCTAATAACTAGCATTTCCTCCTCTCTGAAACCGCGGCACGTGTTACTGTGTAGTCTGCAAGAAATGCATTATAGCGCAGACGAGACCTTGTACAGAGCAAGATGAAGAGCTTTTAAGTTTAATATAAAAAGTGAAGGATCTGCTATAGCACTGCAAAAGTAAGAGTAACTGAAATGCAAGTGATGCTGGCAGAATGTTGACGAAACGCTTCGAGGTAACAGATTTTAGAAAAAGTGACTGAGGTGGTAAGAATTATTCCATAAATTAGAAAATCTTTGCCGAGCCGAGCAATAGGTGTGCCAATCAGAAGTCACGGTATACGTCGGATGCTGCTCGTTTATCAACGCAAGAATAACCGCCTATCGAGCATGTATCTGCAAGGTTCATTTCACTCTCGAATTTTGCTTCCTCATCTGAATCGCAAGAGGATTTATGTCTGGTGCCTGATCAGACACTGATACTAAGAAACTTAAGATGAGCAGATTGCAAGGTTTCACCTGTTGATTTAGCGGACCAACAGTGGAAGAATGGGGTACCTGAGTATTCGACAAACCAGAAGCATATGCGTGGAGCTCTGCTAACACGACAGTTTTAATCTCGGAACATGGAATTGTCCGCAAAGTATTCATCACAAAGTTGTAGATCAAAAGGAAACACTTTATCTTCGAGAATGTTGAAATAAACGTCTTGTATCAGTGGGCCCAAATTACGGTACGAAAAGTATGCCAAAACATCATAGAACCATTCCCTTCGCTGAACTATACCATCAATGTACTGGGAGCTTAACGTCCTATTAGGCCGTCGGTGTAAGTCATGTCTTGCATCACTTGAAAGCAGGCAACATCGCCACTTGCTGGACCACGGTACTCGCCTCCAGTCGTGTACTGCCCTGTTTCTATGTAGATTGGTGCTTTGGAGACGTGGTGCTTTATATGGCTCTGTGAGCAATGACCTTATACGAGGTACCCGCCTCCTGTTATCCATTACATGTGGTTCCCTTTGGCTGCGACTGGTTCATCGGTCCTTGCGGATCCGTTGGTCTATCTCTGTTGACATACCAGCAAACCAGGTAACTTCTATCGCGGTGTGGCCATGAACACGTTCAATTACGATAGCTCCGTTCTTTGATTGTGTGACGTCCCCACGTCGACCATCCTATTACATTTATTCCAATACAACCGACTGGCACATTCACACCACATCATTGCCATGACTAACATCACCGGTACAGGGCCACTTGACTGCCTGGTACTAGTTCTAAACGACTTACAGCTTTCCAATGCCACGGTGTGCTCCTTTGAGGGCTGAGTAATAATTTGTCCATTGAGCTTATATTTAAATACTTTTTGATTTGTACAGTTCTATTTTAGGACTTTTCCAACAGTCTCATTATGAACTATTAAATCCAGTGGTTTTTCCAGTGATTGGTGTTGATCGTCTTTGTTTTCCTCGCAAATTGTATCACATCCAAGATTTTGGAAATATTGTCCTATATGTAGCACCTATTGTGTTTAAAAGACTGACACCCACAATAAACAAACACGTAGATTCAGTGATTCAAAGTCAAGTTGTTAATTCTGTTATGCTAAGCAATATCGTCCACCCCGCTAGCGTAAAGTTGGAAGAAATGGCTTATAAATAAATGATTCTGTATTTATCTGACGCTAACGTATTTAACGAAAACGTTTTTAAGAGATTCAGGTCTTACAAATTATCTTGTCTGAATAACGGGGAAGCAAATATAGCAAATCAGCAACTATTAGAACGAATCCGGCAAGTCAAGCAAAAGCACCTGTGTTGAATGCAGCTTCCTTAACACTGCGTCGCACATGAATTAATGCAGAAGGCCCTGTTCTGCTACAAAATTCAAAATATATTCGTACAAACGATTTCTTTGTAGCTACTTCGTTTGACATTATTAATACTACTGTTACCATAGTTATCACTGTTTTCTGCCTTAGCAGTCAGAAAGAAGAAAAGAAAATTCGGGTTTGACGATGTATGGATGATGACGCAATTAGGGCCGGAAAGAAGCTCTGATACGTCAGTCATACGGGAGGAAATCAATCGTGGCCTTTCTACAGAAATCATTCACGGATCTGCCTTAATCTGTTTAGGTAAAACCTAAATCTAGATAGCCGGAGCGAGATCAAAACCCTTGTCTTCCCGAATGTGTGTCCAGTGACTTAACCACTGCCATAGGTCTCTCGGACTAGCGCACAGAACTTATTTCCTTGCTGTTACGGGAATTATAGGTGTGGTTAAAATTGGGAAAAGACCGCCCTTATGAAAATGCACTTGATTGGGTCCTTATAGCCGAATGCTGATCCATCAAGTGCAATTATGGAATTGCACGCGAATGCAAATTTTTCTTACCCTGTACACTATCTAATGAAAAGTACCCGGACATTAATATGGGGCGTGTCTACCCTTCGACTTAATGACGGCTTTAACTCTGTTGTGGACACTTTCAACGAGGTGACAGAATGTGACCATGGTTTTTTTGCAATATGTCAGTCTATTAACTGCATGCAAAGTAAGTGATATTACTTGTTGTGTGTACAATTCCAATGTTACTTTCGAAACATTCAGTCTAATTTATTTGTCATTTTGTTAATGATAGTAATTCTCTACTACACTAGTTAGGTAACCGTTCGTGTCAAATGCTAGTGTAGTCATTGTACATAATTCATGTGAAAAAATTAGAAACCAAGTGTAAATAACACAGCACTACTCCATTCGGTATATACAGGGTGTTACAAAAAGGTACGGCCAAACTTTCAGGAAACATTCCTCACACACAAAGAAAGAAAATATGTTACGTGGACATGTGTCTGGAAACGCTTACTTTCCATGTTAGAGCTCATTTTATTACTTCTCTTCAAATCATATTAATCATGGAATGGAAACACACAGCAACAGAACGTACCAGCGTGACTTCAAACACTTCGTTACAGGAAATGTTCAAAATGTCCTCCGTTAGCGAGGATACATGCATCCACCCTCCGTCGCATGGAATCCCTGATGCGCTGATGCAGCCCTGGAGAATGGCGTATTGTATCACAGCCGTGCACAATACGAGCACGAAGAGTCTCTACATTTGGTACCGGGGCTGCGTAGACAAGAGCTTTCAAATGCCCCCATAAATGAAAGTCAAGAGGGTTGAGGTCAGGAGAGCGTGGAGGCCAAGGCATTGGTCCGCCTCTACCAATCCATCGGTCACCGAATCTATTGTTGAGAAGCGTACGAACACTTCGACTGAAATGTGCAGAAGCTCCATCGTGCATGAACCACATGTTGTGTCGTACTTGTAAAGGCACATGTTCTAGCAGCACAAGTAGAGTGTCCCGCATGAAATCATGATAACGTGCTCCATTGAGCGTAGGTGGAAGAACGTGGGGCCCAATCGAGACATCACCAACAATGCCTGCCCAAACGTTCACAGAAAATCTGTGTTGATGACGTGATTGCACAACTGTGTGCGGATTCTCGTCAGCCCACATTTGCACTGAAATGAGGATTGACACATTGTTGGATGAACCATTCGCAGAAGTGTACCCGTGGAGGCCAATCAGCTGCTGATAGTGCCTGCATACGCTGTACATGGTACGGAAACAACTGGTTCTCCCGTAGCACTCTGCATACAGTGACGTGGTCAACGTTACCTTGTACAGCAGCAACATCTCTGACGCCGACATTAGGGTTATTGTCAACTGCACGAGGAATTGCCTCCTCCATTGCAGGTGTCCTCGTCGTTCTAGGTCTTCCCCAGTCGCGAGTCATAGGCTGGAATGTTCCGTGCTCCCTAAGACGCCGATCAGTTGCTTCGAACGTCTTCCTGTCGGGACACCTTCGTTCTGGAAATCTGTCTCGATACAAACGTACCGCGCCACGGCTATTGTCCCGTGCTAATCCATACATCAAATGGGCATCTGCCAACTCCGCGTTTGTAAACATTACACTGACTGCAAAACCACGTTCGTGATGAACACTAACCTGTTGATGCTACGTACTTATGTACTTCATGCCAGTACTGTAGAGCAATGAGTCGCGTGTCAACACAAGCACCGAAGTCTACATTACCTTCCTTCAATTGGGCCATCTGGCGGTGAATCGAGGAAGTACAGTACATGCTGACGAAACTAAAATGAACTCTAACATGGAAATTAAGCGTTTCCGGACACATGTCCACATAACATCTTTTCTTTATTTGTGTGTGAGGAATGGTTCCTGTAAGTTTGGCCGTACCTTTTTGTAACACCCTGTATATTAAACAATAATATGACACAACATCGTTTTTTAGTCATTCAGAGGCATGTATGAAGCTTTAAGGTCGGCAGTATGAAGTCGATAAGCACACCTGACTTCCAAAGTAATTCCGGAATGTATACGAGAGTTGTAACTTGAGTTGAGGTGTAATTTCCAATACAGACAAACTCATAAGTCGCCCACATGGTGAACGTTGCACACCATCAGTGACTCTAAAATTTGCACACAAATTGGAAAAAATGACTCCTTATTACAGAAAAAGTTAAGTGCACTAATTAATTAAGCGTAATTATTCAACAAAATACCTAGGAGTTACATTTACGAACATTTTAAACTGCAAAATATGTATTACCCAGAACTAGATAGCGAAAAACCTGAGAGGTGTCAAATGAATACAAAAATAATTTCTGGTTGCTGACTGTCTTCAAGTAACGCAGTTTGACTTACTGTAAGAATGGTCTTTTTTTAAACATTTTACTGGCTTAAGGAACTGCAGACTCATCATATGAGTGCATTATGCTCAGAACTGAATTTTAACGGGATTTTACAGTTTATCTGTTGGAGAATCCGTGGTCCTCTCAAACAACTACCAGAACTGTCATATGTAAAGTGTCAGCTGTGTGCCAGTGGCCCAAAAAGATACATCGCCCTCGTTCCGTACCCCACAGGTGTACAAAATGGGCTTTTGCATCAGGTGATCAGCCTTTACTATCCACACTACTACCGCGACATACACAGAGCGACAGCTGAGAAGCGTGTCACAGGCAAAATCTTTCTCACACACCCCTTGACCAGAGATTTGTTCGCTCTTGTGGGGACACTGGGCTCTTGTTCTGAAAGAAAGTGTTTGAGGCGTTTTCCGGACATTATGATTTGCATTTTCCCTCAAGCATTTAGGGCAAATTCCATCACACGTCTCCAGAGCCAGGATCGATGCCGTTCCGAACGCTTAGTGGACTGAGCTACGTTTTTTGTGCGCTGACTTGTAGGTATGTATTTGTGTGTGTGTGGACGAGACGTGAAACTCCAACTACTTCCAAGCGTTACAGAGTTAGGTGGCTCGCTGATTAAAACACTGGACCCTAATTGTGGAGAAATTGCAGTCACTTCCCTCCCCTTCTCGACGCTTTAATTTTCTGTGGTTAACATAAAACTTTACTCTGGTGGGATTGAATGCAATTACTTCCAACATACTTCTCAAACTGAGTACATGAAATGGCCGTAAGGACCCTGTTTGCTTTCGAAGAGACACTGAACACCAGTATTCCTTCCTTTGACCCCTCGTCCTCTCTGAATCTTCAGAATGTGTTACTAATTAGTCCACAAAAAGTAATTTATAGCGCACATTCGCCCTGTCATGGAGCAAGATTATAGAGCATCTAAGTTTCACATAGGAGGCGAGGAAAGATTCTACCATACCGTTAGAACATATGTAACTGTAAAGCACCTGACGATAGCAGCACGCTGCTGAAACATGTTGTGCTAAGAGATTTTAGTAAAAAATGAGTGAAGTTTTAGAAACTATTTTGTAAGTTTATAAAGTATGTGCCGTGCCATGTGGCAGGAGTGCGAGTCAGAAATCGCGATACACAGGGCATGCCGCGCGGACGATCAATACTAAGGCAATCCGCCTGCTGAGGCTGCGCCTGCGCGTCTCTCGTCTTTCACTTCCTCTTCTGAAACGCCATACGATTCATATCTGGTGTCCGTTCAAAGACTGAAACGAAGAAGGTAAATACATTAACGTTGAGGCCAAGGAAGGTAGCAACACACCGGACAAATGTCACCCCGATAGCCATCACGCTAATACGAGGAGCGTTCAACAAGTCATTCAAGGAATTTTTTTTCTCATCTAGTTTAGGTTGAAAGAATGCGAAATTTTGTGTGGGACATCGAGGAATATTCTCGCTTCAGCCCTTATAGTTTCACAAAGTTCCGATACATGGCGGCGCTATACGTAGCATTCTGAACGTTGCCTGTAACAGAGGTGCGTTCCAAGCAGAGAGCTGCCGTTGAGTTTCTTTTGGGGGAAAACCAATGCATCGCAGATATTCGTGGGCACTTGCAGAATGTCAGAGCTCGCAGTGAACAAAAGTACGGTGAGTCGTTGAGTGAGGCGTCTGTCATGACTGCAAACCTTCCTCACCCACCCTAGAGCCCGGATCTCGCCGCCTCGGACTTCCATCTGTCTGCCCCAATGAAGGATGTACTCTGCGGAAAGCAATACGTGGATGATGGGGAGTTTATTGATTCAGAAAGACGTATGTGTCGGGGGAGACAATATCTAGTTAAAATACATAATACGTTATAGTGTTCGTCGTCATATACTGTAACGAAATTAGAATCTTAACTAATCTTAAAGTTGAGGAACAAGTTTTTACTTTTATTTTTAGCTGTTTATTTATTTATTGCAAACTAGACATCCCGCTGGTTACTTTGTCCATTTCTCACTGCTTATGTGGTTAAGGAAGTTCTAATACAAATAAATTGTGTAGTTTTTCCCCATATCACTAATTACCTTTTTATTAGTTACCCTGATTGCTTTCAAAAATTACATCTCTCATTGAAAAACTACACCTCACACCGATCAGACTGACCCCGTTTTTCCATTTCCTTCTGAGAGGATATTGAGACTAGACTCTATTGCCAGTGGCTGATTAGGGGAAAAGGACACACAATTAAGGTACCTAAAATTTATTTTTAATGACTATAAAAAATTTTATTCTTCCTTCGGAATTCTACAACGCTTGCTGAATTTTCCATTTTCCTTTTACCATATTACATTAACAATACATCTTGTTACCAGAAATTTGCCAGAATTAAATTTTAAAACTCAAGGAACTCTGCTGAAATTTAACCATTGTTATCTTTATAATCAACAGTTGAGATCCTTTAAAATGAAAAACAAGGTAAGTCACCCACATAAATTTATAACCAAGATAATTACACTTACCAAGGCCTTTTAAATTAAAGCCTTTTGAAAAGAAATATATACATGCAGTATTTTAAATTTCTTCACTTTTACCTGCCATTTTAAATTTTCCATACACTCTTTCTTTCTGTCGGATGCCAAAGAGCTCTTTATCGCTCGGGATATTGCGATGTTGTTCCGATCGCCCCAGTTTAGTTAAGCACGTGGCAATACTTCTTTCGCACCGGGAAGTGGTTTACATAACAGGTTCTCGTCTAGCTTAACGGGTACTGCGTTCACTTACGAATCTTGGATCAAACGCAACGGAAAACAACCCTTGGTCTGGTGTGCAGAAACCCAATATTGTTTTTTAGCAGTTTGCGAAGATCATTGAGGCAAATGCCTCTCGGTTTTCGCCCTATAAAACATTATACACTAACAGTTAAATTCGACAAAGCACACAACCGAGTTCAGACGACTCACAATCGACTTTCCGTTTTCGCGAAGTTTTTTTTTTCAGTTTTAATAGATTTCGTGAAGTGCGTTAACAGTGGCAGCATGAAGACCATTCAGCTGCAAAGTTATAAATACTAATAACTAAAACCGTGAAATAAAAGTAAAGTGAGCCACACGACTAAGGGCCACGATAGGCAGAACAAATGGCTGATATAGCGCGAGGTAACCTAAGGACATCACACAACACCCAGTCATCACGAGGCAGAGAAAATACCTGACCCTGCCGGGAATCGAACCCGGGAACCCGGGCCAAGGATGCTTACGTACGTGTCACTTGTCAGAGTCTTATCTAGACGTATCAGGGGTCCCATATCATTGCTACTGCACACGCGCCATAACATTACAGAGCCTCCACCAGCTGACATGCAGGATCCATGGATTCATGAGGTTATCTCCATACCCGTACACGTCCATCTGCTCAACATAACTTTAAACGAGACTCATCAGACCAGGCAACATGTTTTTAGTCGTCCTCAGTCCAATGTCGGTGTTGACGGGCCCAGGCAACGCGTAAAGCTTTGTGTCATGCAATGATGAAGGGTACACAAGTGGGCCTTCGGCTGCGAAAGTCCATATCGACCATGTTTCGCCGAATGGTTTGCACACTGATAATTGTTGGTGGCCCATCATTGAACTCTGCAGCAATTTGCCAAAGGGTTGCGCTTCTGTCACGTTGAACGATTCTCTTCAGTCGTCGTTGGTTCCATTCCTGCAGGATCTTTCTCCGGCTGCAGCGATGTCGGAGATTCGGTGTTTTAGCGGATTCCTGATATTCACGGTACACTCTGTAATATTTCTGGCTTATTCAGCCATCATATTAGGCTCCAGGAAGCTATTCCCAAGGCAGTGGAGATGTAAGAAGCATAGAGATGACGCAATGTGGGATGAGGTACCGGTGACAGATATCAGATTCGGTACCATTCCCGTGAGAAAGACCGCCTGCATGATGCTGCTGCTCCGTGATTGGCTGCTGTGTTCGGTGGCAGGGCGCCAGAACGTTAAACTTTAGTTGCTATTATTAATGAAACCTGTCATACAAATTACTTCATTTTTTAAATAAACATGTCTCAACAGCCAGCTGTCAATCAGTCATTTCAAAATTATTAAAATCAAAGTATTACTAAAACAAAAGACTGACGATAATACTGCCGACGCACTTCGGTGGCGTTCGGGTCACGCGTTGCTGGATTGGCGGGCGAAGTGTCTCGGGCAGTCCGGATCTCTAGTTCTGACCGTTCCAGTAGACAGACATGTTGTCTGTTATAGCAGTATTTGTTTCATGCAATTTTATTTACTACAGTTCCGACCGTCGCTAGGTACAGACATGTTGTCTGTAGTAGTAGTATTTGATTTATGTAATTTTATTCTCCAGTTCTGACGGTTTCAGTAGACAGACATGTTGTCTGTGGCAGGATGTATTTCATGTGAATTTAGCCAGATAAAATGACTGTGGAAATATATGTTCAATACGTTGTAAATTATATTAAGTGTAAAATGTCTGACAAAACTGAAAAAAGATATCATCTTAGAAGTAGGGAAAGGGATCAAGTAGATATTGATGGCAATGATCCTTCAGATCAGCCACAAAACTTGCAAATAGATAACATTGTTGATGATCTACCAGATAATTTGCAAAGTTTAGATAATGAAACTGAAAATGTTTCGGAAAATGCTGATTCTGTGTTAAATGATCGTACGGAAAATGTAGACACTGTCGCTCCTGACCAAAACGACGTATGTAGGTTTGGATGATGACGTCAGACACACTGAATCTGACGTCAACATTGCAAATGAGCCAACAGTGGAGTCACACAGATTAAGTCATGGCACTGCTTCAGCTGAAACATTGCCAACAGTAGATAATGGGGAGATAGAAATCAGCAAGGAGGAAAATACGTTATCTACGTTATTATTACTTTTAAAAGAAACTAACGAAAACATACATAAAATAGATAAAGGGCAAAATGACACTAAAGAAGAGATAAAATCCGAGTGAAGAGAAACAATAGGTGATGTCAGGAAAGCATATGCAGTAATGACTCAAATCAATAGCAATTTTAAGGCTTTAGAACAAAAGGTATCAAAATTTGAAGCTAAAACTGAGGCTTGTTCCAGAAAAATAGATCGAGAAACAAAAGAATGGGGTAAGAAATTTGAATTATGTAAGCTTGAGATAAATCAGAAGTTTGATTGTAGAATTAAAAAGCTGAATGATGATATGGGGGCTCAGGATTTTGTAATATCAACAATAAGTAGTAATGTTAGCCAAGTAATAAACGAGCAAAGCAAGGCTGCTAAAGAATGTAATGATAAACATGAACAGCAGTTAAGTGAGTTAGAAAACATCAGAGATGAGCAGCTGGTACTTAGTAATTAAACCTGTCATCCAAATTACTGCATTTTTTAAATAAACATCTCTCAACAGCCAGCTATTAATCAGTTCTGACCGTTCCAGTAGACAGACATGTTGTCTGTTATAGCAGTATTTGTTTCATACAATTTTATTTACTACAGTTCCGACCGTCGCTAGGTTCAGACATGTTGTCTGTAATAGTAGTATTTGATTCATGTAATTTTATTCTCCAGTTCTGACGGTTCCAGTAGACAGATATGTTGTCTGTGGCAGGATGTATTTCATGTTATTTTAGCCGGATATAATGACTGTGGAAATATATGTTCAATACGTTGAGATCAAGAATAGTTTCTTGTGTCTATATCAATAGAAACGCGAGTGGCATCCCAAATGAGTTATAGTTTATTCGTAGCAGCAGTTCCCTGCGAAGTTAATTTCAGTCTCAAGAAAAAGAATCCATGACCTGCGTGCTGTTTTCTGCGCTGCGGACATCATCATCATGAAGACAGCAGGTTAGTGAAGTGTACAAGAACTTACGCATTCCACACAGGGCAGTGGAAACAACTAGGCACCTCACGTGTACTGCATGCAGAGTACAAATGTTCTCAGTGACACATCATCTGCAGTAGTGCTGAGGAGGTAAAGAAGGATGAAAGTATGAACGCTATCTTACTTTTATTCCTTTTTCCTTGCCGTAACTCTTGAAATAGTCGTACGTGAAACTCCCCACTTCATCGCTACCTCGGACACACTGTGTCCCACGGCTCGTGCTGCGACTAAAATACCACGCTCAGACTAACTTACCTCATGATAAACTGCCATTGTAGGAGATGTAAGCGGCCTAACGGCGTCAGACACTTTTTGTCTTATATAGGCGTATTCTGTCTGTTTACGTATCTCTGTATTTGAATACTCAGCCTAAACCAGTTTCTTTGCGGCTTCAGTGTAATGAACTTAGGACAACAGTTTCAAATTACTCTGATTCGTCTGATTTATCTTTATCGGTGGCTGCAAACGGAACTAATGTCGGGAGCTGTTAAGGTAAGGTAGGGCGATTGAAGTACTAAGAGCAACAAGTAAAGACAGTCCAGTCAGTATGACACATCACATCTACTGTTTGCTACACAGTTACTCATATAAGGAGAAAGAAACGCAAGGGTTTAATGTTCTTGAGGTTACGTTTTTGAAAACTTGCTCAGATTGGACAAATATGTCAAAAGAGATCGGTCGTCTCATTTTCGAAGGAATTATATGGGCATTTCCCTTAAGTAAATAAGGGAAATTACGGACAACCTAAATCCGGATAGATGCAAGAGGATACATTCTCCTTTTCTGACAGAATGCGATTCCTATGTGTCAATCACTGTGCCACCTCACTCGCCAGAAAGTAAAATTCAGTGTATTCAGTTAGAAGAATTGTTTGTAAATCACACATTGCCGACAGTGACAGGAAAAAATTAAATTTTCGCTTATAACTCAGCAAGTCCAAACAATGTTACAAATTGTAGATCCAGTTTACACTCACTGCACATTCGCATCGTTTTTGAACATTCTGCATGGTATCTGTTTGTTCTATATCGTGTCTCCCTACCACTTTCGCGCAACGACGCTCTGAGCGTGTTTTTTAGGGAATTGACTAGTTTGAACCTGGGACCTGTTGCTGGTAAGGAGACGTCAGACCACACATGACATGTAGACTTCAGAAGAGTTCAGTGAGGCTAGCGATGATATAACCAAATACTTAATGATTTCAACGTCAGCTCCACTGCACTCCCTGTAAAAGAATCTTAATACTAACTAAATTTAGTGCAAGGGGTTCAAGGCTTTCCTATTTTTAGTTAACTGGTAAAATAACGTCGAAAAAGCAGTTAAATTTACCATTGGAAATTTTATTCTACTCACAAAACATTGTTTATAAAAAATGGTTCAAATGGCTCTGAGCACTATGGGACTCAACTGCTGAGGTCATAAGTCCCCTAGAACTTAGAACTACTTAAACCGAACTAACCTAAGGACAACACACACATCCACGCCCGAGGCAGGATTCGAACCTGTGACCGTAGCGGTCGCGCGGTTCCAGACTGAAGCGAAAGAACCGCTCGGCCACCAGCGGCCGGCATTGTTTATAAATTGCACTATTGAAAAGAGGAAATGTTTTAATACAGGATGGTAAAAACCAACTGCATTCAACAAAAACGTGAAGGAATATTCCCTGAATGGGTTTCCAAGTTCTACAATGGATCGAAGGATGACCTATGCCATATCACATCTATAATCTAGGTTTAAATTAAGTTTCACAAAAGAGAAAACTATCGAAATGGTCTACAGTGACCCTCAATTATCTTTAATTACTTATCTAATTTGTCGTAAATTACAGTGGCCGATGTGGCTTCTCGTTAACTATATAACAGAAAAATCATCGCGTTTCAGATTTTTACTCCAAGTGGCAAATGTGAACACCATGAGCTTAAATTGACGATCGACACTAGTATTACGCAAAAAGGGGGTGTAACAGATGAGACTTCTACAGTTCTGAGTGAAGCTTTATGCGCTGTTATGCGGCATCGCGTGCGTTCATTACCTTGTCGGTGTTCGTCAGGGGGCGGCGAGCAGCACAGCTCCGCTCACCTCGTCGTCTCGGAAGCAACTCTCTCCTAACTTCTCCTTACTACAGTTTACCGAAGTTGGTTTAAAAAAACTATTTGGCTGTGTTTTCATCTGACCAGTCAGGGTCTCAATGTTAACCTTAAGCTCCGCCTACAAAAATTCTGTCTATCCAATGAGAAATGTTATACTTTTCGTGGTGGGGCAATGTTTTTAAAGTTTGCAACGTAACAGAGACGCGAAAAAGTCTCACGCTAAAACTTGCAGCTGGTGTGGTCCTTTCAGTGTTATCGTAAGATCTATACTGTTCTTCTGGAGTGCTCTATCTTTTAACATGGGCTGGGGAGTGATCCTGACGTAACAGAGACAAGAAAAAGTCTCACGCTAAAACATGCGGCTGGGGTGGCCCTTTTAGTGTTATCGTAAAATCTACACTGTTCTTCTGGAGGGCTCTAGCTTTTAACATGGGCTGGGTGGTGGTCCTATCGGTTAGCTGGCGACGTGAGTGTCTGTCCCTTATCGTAGGGCCTTTCTAGCTTAACACGGTTCTGCTCTCGGCTTCTGTTCTCGTTTCTCCCCTCGGAACTGCGTCTGTCTCACGGTGGGAAGGTATGACATGCATTTAGGCATTCTTGTGTTAGTCTGTGGTATTCCATTTGCTCACTCGTTACTCGTATTACTTTGGTTAATTTAATGTCATGATTTATTCGGAGCTATGTGACATACTACTGGATTTGCTTATCATGTCAGGGTTTACATGGAAGGTGTTGGATTTTCCTGACACCTTACAGTTTCTATGTCGACAAACACAAGTGCGTTATCTCTCCCTGGTCAGACTTCTTTCCATTGTGCTCGAAAAAGGCAGCGCAATGGTTAAGACACTAGTCTCATATTATGGATTAGTGGGGATAGAATCTCTGTGCAGTCATCCTGCATTATAGTTTACTTGGTTCCCCCAGTGTCACTTAAGGTGTATGTTGAAATGACTCCTTGAATGATGCTACGCCCGATTTCCTTCCCCATTCTTGTTCAAACATGCATATGCTTCATCGCTAATGATAACGCTATCAGAAAAGAGAAAAAGTTTCTTTATATTGGTTTTGCAATAAGTTGCAAGAGACACTCTGAAAGAAGAAGTGAGTAACGAATGGTTTTCACTCTTGTTCTTTTCTTCTTGTTAAGAGTGTAAGTTACTATACAGAATGACACAACTCACGACGAATAAACTAAAAATGAAGTCTGAATTGTGTCCACTGTCAATGGTGGTAACTTTGGTGCATTAGATATCGTGTAAACATGAGGTTCTGATGTGATATGATTTGACGTGATGTGATGTGCTGTGACGTCGAACTTACTGACCGCGCTAATGAACTTGAAGAGCAGCTTGTGGGCCTATAGCAAGCCGGCCGACTGTTCGATACTCTTTCTCCTCCATATGATGTAATCCAAACGATTTATGGGCATACAAGGACACACAATCCCGCCACCCTGCTATAAAAGTACTAGTTCCACAGGTGGCGCAGTAGCGTCTACAAATATTATTCTGGCTTGTGTGATTTAGAATTTCCTTTGTAGACCTGAATTTCGAATAGAAATAGATTCTCTACACGGACTTGTTGCGTCATCAAGAGGTGCTGGAATAATAAAACAAAGTAATGGTCTCAGCTCGTAATGATCTCAGTTTCGTCCGATATTACATGTAAACATGTAAACTGGTCTGTGGGTGTATGTGCGAAAGAGAGGGGGAGAGAGAGAGACAGAGAGGAAGAGGGAGAGAGAGAGATTTCTTACTTGCCGAACTTTCTTCTGTATGATATTTGGCGGATCTCTGTATAATATACATGTAATGCAAGCTGTCTGACATCTCGATATTGCCTTTGGCGTGGAGCACTACGACTTATATGTAATACTGGCTGAGTACGCGGCATTACCCGGATATGTATTTATTCTAATCATCTATTATCCCATCTCCTCCATCCCCATCTCTCTGTCCACCTCCGCCACCCCCTTTCCCTGTGCACTACTGTGTCTATCTCCTCCTTACTAGCTCTCTATCTCCTCCTCTCCCCTACTTCTGTCAATCTGCTCCGTCCCCCTCTGTCCATCTGCTCGTTTTGCCTCTATCTCCTCCTCTACATCTACATCTACATACATACTCCGCAATCCACCATACGGTGCGTGGCGGAGGGTACCTCGTACCGCAACTAGCATCTTCTCTCCCTGTTCCGCTCCCAAACAGAACGAGGGAAAAATGACTGCCTATATGCCTCTGTACGAGCCCTAAGCTCTCTTATCTTATCTTTGTCGTCTTTCCGCTAAATGTAAGTTGGCGGCAGTAAAATTGTACTGCAATCAGCCTCAAATGCTGGTTCTCTAAATTTCCTCAGTAGCGATTCACGAAAAGAACGCCTCCTTTCCTTTAGAGACACCCACCCGAGTTCCTGAAGCATTTCCCTAACACTCGCGTGATGATCAAACATACCAGTAACAAATGTAGCAGCCCGCGTCTGAATTGCTTCTATGTCCTCCCTCAATCCGACCTGACAGAGATCCGAAACGCTCGAGCAGTACTCAAGAATAGGTCGTATTAGTGTTTTATAAGCGGTCTCCTTTACAGATGAACCAAATCTTCCTAAAATTCTACCAATGAACCGAAGACGACTATCCGCCTTCCCCACAACTGCCATTACATTCTTGTCCCACTTCATATCGCTCTGCAATGTTACGCCCAAATATTTAATCGACGTGACTGTGTCAAGCGCTACACTACAAATGGAGTATTCAAACATTACAGGATTCTTTTTCCTATTCATCTGCGTTAATTTATATTTATCTATATTTAGAGTTAGCTGTCATTCTTTACGCCAATCACAAATCCTGTCCAAGTCATCTTGTATCCTCCTACAGTCACTCAACGGCGACACCTTCCCGTACACCACAGCATCATCAGCAAACAGCCGCACATTTCTATCCACCCTATCCAAAAGATCATTTATGTAGATAGAAAACAACAGCGGACCTACCAGACTTCCCTGGGCCACTCCAGATGATACCCTCACCTCCGATGAACACTCATAATCGAGGACAACGTACCAGATTCTATTACTTAAGAAGTCTTCGAGCCACTCACGTACTAGGGAACCAATCCCATATGCTCGTACCTTAGTTAGGAGTCTGCAGTGCGGCACCGAGTCAAACGCTTTCCGGAAGTCAAGGAATATGGCATCCGTCTGATACCCTTCATCCATGGTTCGCAAGATATCATGTAAAAAAGGGCGAGTTGCGTTTCGCAATAGCGATGCTTTCTAAAGCCGTGCTGATGCATGGACAGCAACTTCTCTGTCTCAAGGAAATTCATTATATTCGAACTGAGAATATGTTCGAGAATCCTGCAACAAACCGATGTTAGGGATATTAGTCTGTAATTTTGAGGATCCGTCCTTCTACCCTTCTTATACACAGGCGTCACCTGCGCTTTTACTATTCGCTCGGGACTTTACGTTGGGCAAGATATTCGCGATAAATGCAAGCTAAGTAAGGAGCCAATGCAGTAGAGTACTCTCTAAAACCAAATTGGAGTCGCATCAGGACCTGACAGTCTACTCCTGCCCTTCTCTCTCTCAATGTCCTCGTCCCCCTCTCCCTGCTCCCTCCCTCATCTGTTCCTCACCACTTTCTCTTTCCACCTCTTCCTCTCCCCTCTCTCTTTGTGTATCACCTCCCCTTCCCTTTCTGTGACATTCTGACCCTCTTCCCTCTCTCTTTCCATTTCCTCCTCTTCCCTACCTCTGACGATTTCCTCTTCCCCCTCTACCTGTTCATCTCCTCTTCCCCCATCCCTCTGCCTGTCCCTTCGTCCTCATGCCTCTGTCCATTATCTGCACTTTCCTTTCTATGACCATCTACTGATCTCGCTCCTTCCTGTCCGTTTCCTCCTCCCCTATCTCTGCCCATCTCCTCTTCCTCTTCTATGTACCTATCTCTTGCTTCCACCTTGCCATCTCTCCATTCCTCGTCCTCTCTTCTCTCCCCACGTTATCACACTCACCATAACAGGAAACTGGTGGGCCGGCCGCGGTGCCGAGCGGTTCTAGGCGCTTCAGTCCGGAACCACGCGACTGCTACGGTCGCAGGTTCGAATCCTGAATCGGGCATGGATGTGTGTGATGTCCTTAGGTTAGTTAGGTTTAAGTAGTTCTCAGTTCTAGGGGACTGATGACCTCAGATGTTAAGTCCTATAGTGCTCAGAGCCATTTGAACCACTTGAATTTTTGAAGCTGGTGGTTCTAACCCCAACAGTGTCTCTTTCCAGATTGCAAGTAATACACGTAGCAAATTTCGTTCAATTCGTTCCAGGAGTTTAGGAAGAGTTTTATACCCATGACTTTTCCGTCATACACACATGTCAAATACAGTTCACGCATGTTTAACATATTTCATGAGTATTTGTACACATATTTTACCTGTATATCTAGCGAATTTTGTCCAGCAGTTTCATTTTCACGCTATCGGGGGCACAGATATTTTTTTCTTCTAGGGATGATGGGGTGGGGGGGGGGGGGAGCGAAGGGAAGAGGGCATTTCTGTTCAAGTAAAAGATGTTCATTCAGATCAATATTGCAGAATACCAGCAGCTGAATTTTCGTAAACTATTTCAGAGCGTAGAAATGGAACACACTAATAAATATTCTGGTATTATGGTGCTAGTCAGAAGTCTTAGTGCCAGGTTGACACGTGGGAACAACATCGAGGAAACATTTTTATTAATCACACAAGCACGTAAAGTCTTAACTGGCAAATCAGAATTAAGAGACGCTACTCTCCCCCACCCCAGATAGCCATTCAATACAATACACAGCTTGTATGGACCTCAAGACACGCCCACTAAAAGAAAATACAGAAGAAAAGTTCCAAGAGAACTAGATGCATATCATCTCAAACTATACAAAATTATATTTATATCTGATTAAGAACCTCAGTTTGAAATATTGAAATTTATTCCTGTAATTGAACTTAACTGTAGTAGGTACAAGCGTAATGTCTAAAGTGATATTTGAATATTTTTGCGGGAACAGTACCCGAACTCACATTTCTCGTCTATAGCGAGCAGTCGCCTTACCGCTGAGCCAATCTGAGCGCGCTCCCCAGATCGACCTAAACTGCCATATGTCACACACCTATCTACTTCTTCTCATATATTTTTGATTCATTTACACACCCTCACACATCTCGTGATACCCTTGTAGATTTTTAGAATCAAAAGAACGAAAAGTCATACATTACTATTGTATTTTCGTCACAGGCCCGTCTTCGCCTTATATATAGGGTGAGTCACTAACTATTGCCACCAACAATAACTCCGAAAGTATGACAGGAGCTGAAACATTTGTGGGACAAAAGTTGCATGGGAAAACGGGGGCCATAATACGTTAGTTTTTGTTGTTAGGTGGGGTCGCTTCAGAGATATAAAGGTCAACTTTACTTTTTTTAATGGGATGCTGTAGTTTGGTACTTATTTTCTGATAGCGGCTATCGAGACGAATCCAATGATGTGTAACAGTAACGTCTTTGAAGGTCAACGAAGGTCACGAAGGTGGCGTGAACGTCCATTTACAGAAGGTGTTCGAAGTGATGACCATTGGTATCAATGCAGTGCTGCAATCTTCTTATCATGGATTGAGTGGTATTCCTTATCACATCGACACTTATCGAAGCATATGCTCTGACAATTCTCTCTCGTATATCGTGCAGATAGTAAATATTCGCCGAATACTGCGTATCCATCTAACGTGTCATTGACATGTAAAAACCATTCGACGGTTTCGCAATACAACACTAATAGCAACGGTAAGAGTAGTATAGTAGAGTCAAGCGAATGTGAATGATGTATTGCTTCGAAGAACAAGTCGATATGCTTCTCATTTACGGAGAATGCCAACGAAATTCAGTGACAGCTAGAGACTTATTCGCTGAAGTCTTCCTTTTAATATGTGTATGATAAATTGAGAACAACTGGATATTTAACGCATCGGAAACATATCCGGCAAAGGAGGGTTACTAGCGAGGAAACGGAAATTGGTACTCTTGCCATTGTGGTTCGAGATCCTTGTGTTAGTTCGCGTCAAATCGCAAGGGAATCTAGCATGAGCCAGAATAGTGTTGTTCGTGCTCTGCATGGCCATAAATATCATCCTTACCATATCGTTCTTCACCAAGAATTCACTGGTACGGATTGCGTGCGTCGCATTGAATTCTGCCGATGGGCCCAACTTCAGATTCAGAGGGATGACACATTTATTGATATGATTTTATTTATTGACGAGGCTACATTCACGAACCGTGGAAATGTTAATTTTCATAACATGCATTATTGAGCAATTGAAAATCCATGTTGGTTGCGGTAAGTGGCTCACCAAAAACCGTGATGGTGAATGTATTGTGTGGGATCACCGAGGACAGAATTATAGGCCCCTATTTCATCGAAGGAAATTTGAATGGTAGGAAGTACACCAAATTCCTGCAAGAAACATTAGGTCTGTTATTGGAAGAAATACCTTTAGGAACAAGGAATAGAAAGTGGTATCATAACAATGGGCGTCCGGCACATTTTTCGCTGATGGCTATAAATGAGTAGCAGAGACAATTCCCAAATCGTTGGATTGGACTCGGAGGAGATGTGTGGTGGCCGGCTAGTTCTCCAGACTTGAGCCTCTGGATTTTTTCTTGTGGGGATTCGAAATGACATTGTTTATAAAGACGTTCAACTACACCTGAAGATATGCGAGAGAGAATTGTCAGAGCATGTGCTTCGGTAAGTGTCGATGTGATAAGGAATACCACTCAATCCATGATAACATTGCAGCACTGCATTGAAACCAATGGTCATCAGTTCGAACACTTTCTGTAAATGGACGCTGACGTCACCTTTGTAACCTTCGTTGACCTTCAAAGACCATATTGTTTCACATCATTGGATTCGTGTCGATAGCCGCTATCAGAAAATAAGTACCACACTATAGCATCCTATTTAAAAAAACAAAGTTGACCTTCATATCTCTGAAGCTACCCCACCTAGCAACAATAAACCAACGTCATATTATGGCCTTCTTTGTCCTATGCAACTTTTCTCCTAGAAACTTTTCAGCTCCTGTCATATTTTCGGAGTTATTCTTCGTGGCAATAGTTAGTGAATCACCCTGTATATTTATATTTGATGACGAACTACAGTTCCAAATATTGAAATTTAGATCTAAAATTCAGGTTCGGTCGTAGGTGTAGATGTAATACCTAAAGTGTTTTCGGTACTACATCTATACCTATTACAGTTAAGATGAATTTCAGGAATAAATTTGAATTCCGTATTACCTGACTTTTTAAGTTTATTTGAGAATTTGACTATGAATAGTTTTTGAGCTGCGAGTCTCACAATTGGGTAGTTTTATCAAATTTCAATAACTCTGAAGCTTGAAAGACTCGGTAGCAGTTGTTTATGAAAGGTGCGATTTTGAGGTAGGTATTTAATTAACTTCTACTTTATATAACAGAAAATTGAGCCCCACGAACAATGCTAGGTTTCCTGCTTTCCGAACTGAATTGTAACAGCCCACATAGCATACACAACCCAAAGGCCGCTCGTGTGATGGTAGACAATGTTTCCTTGCTGATCACTCGACAGAGTGGCACGCACAGGACGCACCAGAGCAGTTCGGTGGGTGTTCAAAACGGGTCGATGACGTGTCGGAATTGAACGGTCACAGATAAAAATGAATGGAGATGACAGCACTGCAGCAGAAAAATTCTGAAGCTTGTTGACGTTGACGTTAATCGGGACCTTCGCATGTTATGCGACAGTCCTGTTGTGTCTAGGAATCCCGCCTACTGGGTTCGCTAGACAAACAATCAAACAAGTTGTATTAATGAGTTTTATTACAAAGACAATTAGAGATACTTTACTTTGACAATTAACAAAAGTGCCGCAAGCAAAGAGCGGCATACGAAATAATCAGTCTTAGCAGTGCCTGCTGATCTCTAACTGACAAAAGTCTTTCCTGAACTGCTGCTGTCGCGTTGTCGTCCTGGAAAGGAGGTCGGTCAGCGTGCGATTGGCTGATCTCATCTCACAGCCTTCTCTGCTTTGTCGTTGTCGGCGCCGGCGCTTGATTTTACCCCATAACAAGTTCATTTCAATTGCCTTCTCTCTCAGCACAGGACACTGGAATTGCATACAGCAGGACGACAGTTTAAACTCGTGTCTGGCCAACCAGATTCAGGTTTTCTCTAAATCGCTTAAGGCAAACGCCGAGATGGTTCCACCGAAAGGGCATGGCCGATTTCCTTCTCCGTCCTTCCCTTATCCAAGTTTGTGCTCCGTCTCTAATGACCTCACTGTTGACAGAACTTTCGACACTAATGTCCTCCTCCTCAGCATAGTTGATCAGGAAACGAGGCTCTTTAAAAAAACATGGCACGCCTTGAATAAAGTGATAATTCAGTATTCAGCCTGAGGACTCGTGTTTCTGGATCATGTCTTAGGACTAAATATAAGAAACATTGTGCAAAATGTAGATGACATCCATACCAAACGTATAATTCTACAGATGAATTACGACTTAAAATAATCGAAAGTAAAACAAAGGTAACAGCAAATAATAAACCACGTCCCTCTAATGACATATCCAGTTCCTTCTTTCTCTTTGCGATTTGTCTACCACCTCCAATTGTATAATAGGTACTTAACGATGAATGGCTAATCAATTTAGTCTTCTCTGAAAGGATAAAATACAATTATCATCTTATAACATAGTTATTAAATTCATCCAGCGCCATCTGGTGAGGGTATCATGAACTAGATCATAACGGATGTCACTACACACCAACAGCTCAACATGCACTGAATGTTTACTGGCAATTTCTGGGGTGTGGAAGGATGGGGAGCGGGTGGTAGAAAGTGGGGGTGGTTGTAAGACTGTTTAGTGCGTCCTCTGGTGGCAGTGTTGGCGATTAGGAAAGTCCATCTTAAAACTTCAAGGCAAACATACACAAGCATGATCAGAAAAAGGGGGGGGGGGGGCAAAGGACGGCTGGAAGTTAGGAGGAAGAGAGGACTGTGGAGGACAATCCACCAGCAGAATAACACTCCAAGAACACATTTCCTACCAAACTAAGTAAATAAATAACTTACATCCTTCCCCTGCTGCAGCTCAGACTAAGGTTTTTCCTGCCAATTTACAAGTGGGTGGAGGGTGGTGGCTGGTGTCATAGGAGCGGCAGGAGAAGCGAAGGGAGTCAGTTAAGTGGAGGTAGCCCAATTGACCTACCTTCCACAAAAATAGTTCCCACCATTTGCACTGGATGGACAGGTGTGTGACACCACAGGGCTGGAGGAAACACAGCGCCATTTTGAATAAATTATTTGTGCCAGAAATTGCGTTGTCTCACTACTTACATCCTCTTCCAAGACAAAGAGTGCGGCTTGTCTGTGGAGCACCACAGTCAACTCTACTAGCTGCAAACATGCTACTTTCTCTCAGCGAGTGTTCAAGTCAGATGAATATGGTACATAGGGCTATATCAGTCATACGAATATGGTACGTAGGGCCGTGTTTAGGGTGTGTGACACACGTGTGCAGTTATGTATTTACTATCGTCCCCACCCCTCCCCCGACCCTAAGGATCAGCATTGCTATTTATTTACAGACTATCAACAATTATGTGTAATAACTTCATTTCTAAATTCACTGAAGTTTTAAGTAATATATAGAACAAAGCAGATGTACAAGTTAAAAAATTAAAAATAAGAAGATAACTACTACATTCAATAGCCCATTTTACTGAAAATTACCATAGGAACACCAAACTTGGACACAACGTCTGGTAAAAATACAAAGAAAACCATTACAGATTAATACCCCATATCAAAATTATTTCACTTAATGTGAAATTTAGTCACTCCCAAATACGTGATACAATACCATTTAATTGACCTTTTCTAAAATGTAGCGAACTTAAAGAAATGACTTCCTTCTCACTTATGTGTTTGCGAATTTATTTATCACTCTCTGAAAATCTGGACTGTCATGCCTAATTCTGTTGTTAGTATGCCAGGACTTATGATTTATTTATTTTGATTTTCTGTTGTCCATAGGCAGTTCTTAGTCCGTTCTAGAACAAGAAAGGACCTTTCAGCTGAACAGTTTGTTGCTGGTGTACAGCTGTAATTCTTGAGTGCTCGGTACACATTTCGACAGACATCACCAATTTTTATTTATTTATCTTTTTGAAACCATCATTCTATGAGAAATGGAAGGAAGGACATCTTGTCACCAGCTTCTATCTTCATAGACAACTGATAGCTTTTAAAATGTATACATTCTTCACCAATTTTGTTCTCTATGTCAGAACTATAGATGGCTCTAAGTTTCTTTGCAGCATCACAAATCTGAACAGCTTGTAATTCGTGATATTTGGAGAACTGAAAATCTTAAGTTATATTCTTTTTCGATATTAAATTTCTTCTGTAACTCATTCCGAAAAATTTGTACAGTCTTAGAACACAACATTTTCATTCTTCTCCAGATCTCAAAACAATCTGATAGTGCTTGTTCCTCAGGACATTTGCGTTCGCCTTGGGAGTCAGATGATTCATCCAAGAATTTCTTGCAGTTAACTTGATGTTTCCTTTCTTGATTGTCAGCAGCTGAAGGAGATGGATATGATTCCGAATTCCTGATCTTAAGTTTATTTTCAGCTGAATTCTCGTGAATTGAAAAAGATGTGTAAAGCTCACTGAAAACCATTGAAAAAGAGTCATACATTCCAACAGTGTTTTCATTGCTTCATTAAACTGTTGCAGAATACAATCCCACACTGATGTTATGAAAGCTACCTCAGTACTGCTACATTTTCTAAGAAGACCTACAGCTTCACGTTTACCACTATCGTTTTCTGAAATTATTCTTAATGCAGAAAACACAAGTTTCCACTCTGCATTCAAACTCTTACAAGCATACTCAAGTGCACACCATCGTCCACAATGACTTGAGTGCCATACTTGCAGAATCACAAAATGTTTCCAAGATGTTCCATCTGCCTGTAGAATCTGCAAAGAAACTGTACAAACCTTGAATTAACTCAAAAAACCGTATTGCAGCTGTGCAACGTTGTGCAACCTTGAGCCAACTAGTTTCAGCGAGTGATCCGAACACGGAATGAGAAAAATTAAAGAGTTTCGCTCTTCAGTCTCGCTTCAAGCTTGAATATGCACCAGACATTACTGCGTTATCGTATGACTGAAAGCTAAAATTTTCAAATTTCGGTCCATGTTCTTCTCAAGAATTAAAACTGCCCCAGAAAGCTTCTCTCCGGTGTGACCTGCATTTTCTATGAAATACAGGAATCTTCCAGTTGAGAGCTCGTACTCATTTACGTATCTAATTATTACACTTAAGCAGACTTTATGGGATATATCTGGTGTAAGACAGAAAAATATTTACAAGAAATAACTTCATTACATATTTTTTGGGTTATTGACCTCCCCATAAGTCGTATTATATCTTCATAAGTTGCTGGTGACACTTATGAAGTAAATCCTTTTCCAGGGCTAACAAGCCTTGCTATATGATCAGCGAAAAAGAACCATACTTCGCAATTAATTCCTGGCACATCATGAGATTTCCATTTTTCATAGAACCAAATACCTCTTTGTCTCCACGACATGCTAAACCGTTAAGATACTAGCTTCTTATCTAAAGAAGCAACTCATTTTAGCACATTCTCATGCTGAATGGACAACTGTTTGTCATGTTCTATTCATCTTGTTTCCTCGGTTTTTCAATTTTATCAGGCAGTCTTTGTGGGACGTAAAATTTCCATGTTCAGCTATTCGTATTTCAGCATGGCTCCAATCACTGAAACCAGATGTTGCCAATGGCGATTCACCACCAAATAATTTACAACGTGTACCGAACAACGATACTTTGCTTGGAAAATATACAGGATATTCACGGTTGATAATTTTTTCATTCATCAAAACCCTCTGAAACAATTTTTTGTTGCAGGATCGCTGAGATTCTTCGACGTTTCACTGTGAGGATAAAAAAATAAGCATTTTTGTTTTGATTAACACCGTTTTAAACAAATATTCTAGCGTCTGGTCATTGTTTTCCCAGTAAAATGTGTCAATACTGAAAACCGGGAAATTCTCTGCTTTAGGTTGTGAGAATTTTTGCATTCCTTCCGGTGCTCCGAAAGTTAGAGCTTCTGCATTCTGTTTGCCCTTTAGAACTCTAATTTCGCCTACAGTTAGAGAGCTACACTCTTCATTGTCACTGTCTTGAACTGCAGCTTCACCTAAAAGTTCATAGGCACGCGGATCACTTTCACTTTTACAACTGAAATATGATTCCAGTCGCGGATTTTATGTAAATGTTTACTATCCCTCTGTCTTTTTACTTCATCTTTATTTCGATACGCAGCATCGTTTAATCTAGATCGTCTGTGCTTACCACTATCTTAAACTGAAGAAACAAATATGCGATGTAGAGTGTTAAAACTGAACATACAGTAGACTCCCGACTATCCGGTCTAATGTGGCGGAAGTTCAAGCTGGACAACAAAAAAACCGGAATGGCCGGAGTTTTATGAATTCTCTCTTTCGACTCCAGCAGTACCATTAAAAACTCCCTATTCTTACCAAGACCCAATTTTATTATCATTTTCTGAATTCTGTAATCATTACATTTTTTTCGTTCATTATCCATTTTGGGCTCTTTAACTGAAACAAAAATGAGCGCAAAAAACAACAATTTAACAACTCCCGCACTTGGGATGTCTGATATGCAGCTGAAGAAACAAAAAACACAGGTTTATCAGGAAAGCTGCTCTCTGCGTGTGTTCCTTATTGTTTGTGAGCTCTTCTAAGTTTGGTTTTTGGAGAGCGGCTCCCGAAATTTATTCAGTGTTATAATTGTGACCCCAGATGTGTTAGAAGCATAAGAGGTGAATAAAACATTTTGAAAGACCAGACAGCATTGTAGCCGGCGCCTGATTGCTAAAGATTTGGAAAAGTACAGTATGCCCATTAAATATTATAATATTACGGAGAAGTATTATTGCGATATTAATTTAGTAGCACGGATAGTCCAAAGGGTGGACAGTCACGAGCTGGATAGTCGGGAGTCCACTGTACACCGAGCGAGGTGGAGCAGCAGTTAGCACTCTGGACTCGAATTCGGGTGGACGACTGTTCAAAACCTACGTCTGGCCATCCTGATTTAGGTTTTCCGTGATTTCCCTAAATTGATCCAGGCATATGTCGAGATGGTTCCATTGAAAGGGCACAGCCCAATTCGTTCTCCATCCTTCTCTAATCCATTGGGACCGATGACCTCGTTGTATGGTCCCCTCCTCCGAATCAACCAACTACTGTACTTTGAAACTTCCTGGCATATTAAAACTGTGTGCCCGACCGAGACTCGAACTCGGGACCTTTGCCTTTCGCGGGCAAGTGCTCTACCATCTGAGCTACCGAAGCACGACTCACGCCCGGTCCTCACAGCTTTACTTCTGCCAGTACCTCGTCTCCTACCTTCCAAAGTCGTGCTTCGGTAGCTCAGATGGTAGAGCACTTGCCCGCGAAAGGCAAAGGTCCCGAGTTCGAGTCTCGGTCGGGCACACAGTTTTAATATGCCAGGAAGTTTCATATCAGCGCACACTCCGCTGCAGAGTGAAAATCTCATACTGTACTTTGATTATATCAAATACAACAGAAAGAACTTCACTATGACCAGTTAGTACTCGAATGAATTAGCTTAGTTTTAAGTTTAGAGGCAGGACAGTCTTGTATTGGCGCTCCGTCAAATGTGTCAGCAGGGTATCATGTTGTTTTACTCATAGTACTCGCTACCTATCGTTACGCGGTGTGCAGTCAGCTGTGTGGTTCGAGTCCTGTTGTAGGCTACTTTACTTTTCGTTGTGTTTCTGTGCCTTATTATACAGTACTGTCAACCCTGGGTACGTATTATGGTGTTTTACCGTCTTCCAAACACGAATTCACTTATGCGTTTAGTGTTTTGCGCTGTTTGTACTTAAAATGGTGTAATACATTTACATTTTCTCTCTTCCAGTACTTGTTACCAATGGAAGCCTACAACTCGACAAGTGAAAAGGCAGGTATGATATTCTGCTACGGTTTAGCAAATTGACTTAGCCTGAGAGCCCGTTTCCTCTACTTCTTGAACAATTTCTGTGCCCATTTATCTACAGGACGTTCAGGCCATAAGGCCACAGGATCATCATTTCAGACGGCGGTTCTGTCAGTGGCTGTTGGAGAAGTGTATAGCAGATCCACTTTTCACATTCAAGATTTTATTTACCAATGAGGCAGGGTTCCCAAGACATGATGTGAATTTTCATAGCATGTATAGGTACATGAAAATCCCAAGCAATTCAGGAAACAGGGCATCAACACCGCTCTCAATCAACGAGTGGGTACGCGTACTTGGTGATACATTAATAGGGAGATACGTCCCACCACAAAGGTTAACTTTCTCATTAATGTGTTGCCTACCTTGCTGGAGGCTGTGCCATTGCAGCAAAGAATACATATGTAGTTCATGCATGATGGCGCCCCAGCACACTTTCGTCATAGTGTGCGCGAAGATCTGACCCCAGACGTATCAGGACTGCTGGATTGGTCGAGAAGGAGGGTGGCGTGGAGGAGGGGGCGGGGGGGGGGAAGAGGGGAAGCACACCTGGGCCTCCTCGTTCCAAAGCCTCAACCCCCTACACTTACGGTTATGAGGACACTTGCAGGATTTGGTCTACATCACGCCAGTCGACCACATGCGGACAGCACACGGTCGCGTCTTCAATGTGTGCCAGTAAGTACAACACCACCCGGGTATACTTCAAAGGATACGTCATTCCTTACGTAGAATGGCTGAGGAGTCCATTGTTATGAATGGACACCACATTGAACACCTCCTGCACACACGTGTTTATCACATAAAGTATGCAATTCTGTACCCATGTTTACTGGAATTATCTAAGGAAGTATGCATTTTCAGATCTATTTTTATTGGAATTAGTTTTCTTGCTTCGATAAGTACTTCCACCTCTAAAAGTACTCGACACTTTCTTCTGAACACCCTGTATATATGCAAGAAAAATTTCATTTTTTATGTTCCTGCCGCCATAATGGCACACTTGCCTGCAGTTAACTTTATAGAAAACCACAAGCTACTAGCTGCAGGCAACGGCGGTGTACCGCGGGCGCCTCCTGTTTGACAGGGATGATGTCATAGCAGCCTTAATGCACCCATACGTGGGAGATGTTATACATGTGAACTAGCAGCAGTAGTAAAATACGAGTTTAATGAAAGATACAAATATTTGTCAATACTTTGCCAATAAATTATTGAATGGCTGAATTCTGGTACAATGCACACAAAAAAAACTGAAGTAAACTCCGTCCGAACAGGCCTTGGAAGTCCCAACGGTTCCGACCGGCCACCCTGTCATCCTCAGCCCACAGGCGTCACTGCAGATATTGGGGGCGCGTGGTCAGCACACCGCTCTCCTGGTCGTATGTCAGTTTACGAGGCCAGAGCCGCTACGTCTCAATCAAGTAGCTCATCAGTTTGCCTGACAAGGGCTAAGTGCACCCCGCTTATCAACAGCACTTGGCAGACCGAATGGCCATGCATCCAAGTGCTAGCCCAGAACGACAGCTGTGTTACCACTGACACCAAAACTACACTTAAACTATTTTTTTCCAGTGCAAAGTTTTACCGCCCCAGTATTTTGTCGCCCTGTGCACCTGCTCACGTTCCACCTGCCTAAATACGGCACCCTCAATCACTACCTGTGAAAAATCCCCTTAGAAAAATTTTATAAATGACAGTGCTGGAAAACCTCTACGTTATTTGTTTTTCAGACATCTACGCAGAACTGAACGTACTCAGACATTTCTCTCTTCACTTATTCTGATCAACACGAAACAAACACACAATATTTATAGCGCAATGCAATCTGACCTTCAACAATCCCTACAAAAGAATGGCCCTGACTAACAATAACCTATAACTTTCATGAATCACTTACCTCACAAAAATCTTCGTTACTCGAACTACTTTAATACAGTGAGCGCCAATACTGCCAGCTAAATAAAGGATTCTAACTACTGAGGGCACTAACTAGTGATAGGCATAGTTAGCAAATGAAAGATTTTGATAGAGAGCAAACAATGTATTTACCTTAATAATATTCAAAAGTCCTCATATATATATATCAGTTCATGATATCCAATATTACAAATTTACTCTTTCTGGTGGACACACGTCCAGATCGTCCTCTCTCAAAATTCTGCCATCTCTCGCCCCACATCCACCACTGCTGGTGGCTCACCTCCAACTGCACAACGCTACACGCTTTTCTCATCCAACTGCCCAACACTACCATAGCGAATATTCCAACAATACCAACCAGCCACAGACTGCACACAGCACAGCCAGTGATTTTCATACAGAGTGCTACGTGACGTTACCAACATAAAAATCTAAACAGCCTACTTAGATAACCCCCATGCTCCCCACAAAAAATTTTACAAATTCTTTTGGGCACTGGATAATACATATTTGTTAAAAAAATTTATATTGACGCTAACAAATATATCAAATGCAAACACTTATCGATAGAATGTTGGTCAAAAGCTAAAATTTTCTCACAGTCCATAAAAACATTCCTGATCATTCACACAGCATTAATTGCAGTTTTTTTTCCCTCAAAGTCTGAGCAGTAAAAGAAGATGGACACGTAAGTAGTGGATTTACATGCAGTCTTGAAGAAGTAGTGTTATCCTTCCAACGGAAAGACAATGCTGACTCTTGGCATGCAGAATGGTAATGGGCCACAACAGAGCAAACCCACAGCAGAGTCACACGAATTTTGAAGAATATTGGTAGGTAGGTCATCACAGAGCAGACCCACGGTAGTCCTGGTAGAGAGTATGGTATTGGTGGGCCATCAAAGGTGCAGACACACTATAGTTCTTGTAGAGACGGCCAGCAGCCATCTGTTGCGACTGTGCAGGTGCACAATCACCATCGAAGAGTTTTGCGGACAATATAGCAAGTCCATAAACTACCACTTGTACACTCACAAAGCTTTTGGAATTGTCCTTAGAACCAGCAATGCTGTTAACCAGTCCCTTGCTGAATAATTAACACACATGCAAACAGTAACAGTCCCAACTTCTCATATATTGTGCATATACTATGACCAACAGAGACGTGTGCATTGAAATGAAACTTAATTTGAAGAACTGGTGTCTATACAAATATAAAATTACAACATAAAAATACAATTACAAAGGTACAAAATACATAATTAAATAACATAATAATACAGATAACGTTTGTAATAATACGGGCTTTACAAAAGAATAGAAATAAACATATACATCAGTGTTACAGGAATTATAACATAAGTAAATAAATAAAAAAATGAGAATAGTTTTCAAAACACTAATTTCACACATGAGCATTGAAACAGAACAGAATTAATAATGTCTAAGCATCTTTACAGAGTAAATAATATAGTATTAGAAAAATTCTACAACATAACTCATATCAGACAGGAAGAACAAAAATACACAAGGGTTCACAAACACATAGCAGAATAACACACAAGGAAAGGACATCTCCCTGAGTTCATCATTATTCCCAAAAAGTCCTATCTATACCTGTTGTCCCTAAACCCTACTTTTTTGTTCATATCCTCTTTTAAAATAATTATTTCTCATTGTACAATACTCATTTAGGCCCAAGTCTTTTTCATATAACTTCTCAACGCATTTCTTCCATTTCATCGCAACTCATTCTCTTATATAGCCTACCCCATCTTAGGCTAACTTAAATCTACTGAGCTCAGATATATATACTAAGGGATGAGGCAATGCAGCAACACATAACAAACAGCAATGACAAAAAAATGCAGATTGGCAAAGCGAGCAGCAGCATATCTAAATTAGCAAAGCAAATGCAACATTGCAACTAATATGAGCCAACGTGCAGCAACAAGAAACATAAATCAGTAATAAAACTGGCTTAACAAAGCAATACAAAGTGAAGTTCAGTAGCACTATGCCTGGCAAACAGCAGCATCAAATGGAGTAACTTATACCTAAATATGACAGAGCTCAAGCAGAAAAAATAGTACACTAAAGACAATATTGCAGATAAGGGAAATGTCTATTTACATCTTCATGTCTATGTCATTAAAGTGGTGCACCACAGCAACTTATTCTACAAAAGAAAATTACCAAGTACTTGAAAAGAAAATTATCTGTGCGGTTACTGTTATTAGTCCCTTCTTATTGTTCTTTTCTTTCCAAGTGCTCTTTTTCGAAGAATGTGGATCATAAAATTATTATTTAATACATCTGTTGACAGAAAGTGTCCAAATTAGCAAATGCATTTAATTTTATTTTATAAAACCAATGCTGCAACACAGCTGGAACCCAGATATCAAATGAAATAAGTAACTATGTACATCAGGTGTGCAGATGTAAGAATATTTCCCATCGGTTCATAAGCATTTTAGTAAGTAGCACAAAGTATGAGCTCCACAGTATAATCATATGTTTCCAAGTAAAAGCGTGTCATATTTGCGATGCTTTCTACAAATGAATGTCAATAGCGAGGTTAATGGCCTCTTTTTTTGTTGTGCCTCTGAAAGGCTCCGTTTTTTTTCCACGTGACTGTCGCATAGCTGGGCGCTTACAGCACATTACGTCAAGGTCACTTAGCTTTCTTACCGAAATATTTACGACAGCAGGTTCCGCTACAGTGACATCTCACATAAAAAAATTTCACAGGTCGAAGAATTACAGTAGAAATGCGTAGAAACGAAATCTCATGAATAGCAGTGTTGTGATACATTCATGCATGGACAAACATGTCATAACTCTTAAAGTATGATTCTTGGTTTCCAACATCCTTTTTCACAAACCAGATTACCTAACTTCTACTCATCATTTATATACATATACACACGTAATCACATTCCTCATATAGCATCAGCTTATTGATCATAAACATACCTCAACAGCATAATACACATCATCATCATCATCATAATAACATCATAACACCCCAGTCAAAACTCAAAAACGTCGAGGCTTTCTGCAATAATTTCAAAACCTACAAAAAATTCTCTGCTGATTTCAATAGTGTCATCTAACTCAAACATACTTTAAAAATCATGATCCCATACCAAATACACCATTCCAAGCTCTCATAGTATCACAATGGTTCCGAAAAAATATGAACAGTTCACAAAGTAAAGACAAAATACAATTTAATAAATGTGAAGTTATCCAACTGTGTTACTGACATAGTAAAAAAAATGTTTGTCTCTCTCAGTTAAATGATCAGATAGCTGTGTAATTCTGTGTTAGAGAAATATGGTACCGATATGTAAAGTTGTATAAGCAAGTACCATATTAGCTAGGGTTCCTAGCGCTTGCCACACACTTAGTACACAAAGAAGGAGTGTACCCCCTGAGGATTAATGTAATTATACCCTCAGGTGTTACAGATTACAGCAATGGAATGAAATGTATCACGGAAAACCTTTGTATCTTTCTAATTCAAAAATTTAAAAAAAATAGATGTTTTAAGTAGAGTTAATCACTGAAATACGTGTACTGTAGCGCTAAACTGTGCGCCTTGTTGTAAGATAATCTCTGTCATTACTTAAGGGTAAAAAATGTGCCATGTGTCGTAATTATCGTCGTCCGTAAGCGAAGTTCTGTAGAAGTCAATGTACTCTCCCCATAATAAACAAAAGTGAAATGCTTTGCGTATAGATATCGTAGTTATTACGCACATTACTGTGATCAAGAAAGTACTATACTTTAACGTATTTTTGTGCTATGGAAAAGGCTGTCTCATTGTAGCTATACCACAATAGTTACTACTAAAACATGTTTTACTTTCCAGAAGAATTCAGAAAAACTGTGCTGATACGAAACAGATACAGCGCAGAAGCAATCATATAAATTGTGTCACTCATTAGTAGCGTCGTGATATAATCATCAAATAAACTAACCACTGTGTTATCTGGTATCTCAGAACGTACTTTAAATCTAGATCGTATTTTCAAGTAAACCAAAATGTTGCAGTAAAATCTCATTAGCAGTACCAGTACATGTTCTAAGTATGTAAGCCTTATAGTCGTTACGTAATCGTGCAACGAACAAGGAAGAATGTACACACAATAACACCGTGTTGTCTGTTCACTACAAAAATGCATTCGTAATTACTGTCTAAATAAGTTCCCTAGGTTCTTGACTGGATAGTTAACTTTAAAACATAGGCGCATGTTAACCGTTTCTATGTGTGACAAAGCGTACTAGTAACGCGAAGTAGGCGCGCAGTCCGGAACCGCGCGGCTGCTACAGTCGCAGGTTCGAATCCTGCCTCGGGCATGGATGTGTGTGATGTCCTTAGGTTAGTTAGGTTTAAGTAGTTCTAAGTTCTAGGGGACTGATGACCACAGATGTTAAGTCCCATAGTGCTCAGAGCCATTTGAAGTAACGCGAAGTGAAAGATTTTATGTCAAAGACTAAGTTAAAAAGCAGATTATCTCTCAATAAACGGTTTTACATGTGAAATGTTGTGCAATCCTTTACTCTTCCTAGTACGCAGAGTTTCAACTTCAATGCAATTATCATGTGGTATACATTGGTAAAGAATGCTCAAATTTTTCTCAAGGTTAGTGTCTATGTTATTTTTCGCTGAGCCAGCCGGCGCACGTGGTTGCCTGCGGTGCGAGTCATTGTCTGTTACCTTTGTTGTCACGCGTCGTTACTGGGATTTGGAGATCTAACTTCTAAAAATTCACATTGTCGAGAGGGCCCTGCCCTGTTTGAAACCCACCAGTTCTGATTAAATTCTGGTCTGTTGTTAAGATTATATCGACTGTCGTCATGTCGGTAGTTTCTGCAATTTTTTTCTTGTCGGTCACGTGGTGGAGAATTTCTCCACGAGTCGTAACTGCGTGGTGGCCCATTGCGTCTGAAGTTATTCTGTCTCCCTTGATGATTCATTATGTTGTTTCCCATATTGCCTGTTTCTCTGTCTCTGCCATAGTCATTACCGCGGAGAGATGATCTTTCCCTGTAATTATTGCTACTCTGCCAACAGTTGTCATACGGGTGGTGTCTGTTTTGGTCACGATTTGCGTTGTAAGGGTAGCCTTGTCGCATCCAGTTATTATTTCTGTTATCGCGGAATTGCGACGGATGTGACCTGTAATTGTTGTGTTCCTGTTTTCGTGTCCAGCGATTGTCAGCGTCAATTTCCAATTCTTGTAATAGTCCCTGAAAAGCTTCGATGTCATCTTTGCAACGTCCTGCCAAATTAATATGTCGGAAATGTTCAGGCAATTTGATTGAGCAAATGCGAATAAGTTCTGAGGGGCTGTATGGGTTTGACAGATACCGATTCTTGTGCACAATGTCTTCAAAATACACTCCTGGAAATAGAAATAAGAACACCGTGAATTCATTGTCCCAGGAAGGGGAAACTTTATTCACACATTCCTGGGGTCAGATACATCACATGATCACACTGACAGAACCACAGGCACATAGACACAGGCAACAGAGCATGCACAATGTCGGCACTAGTACAGTGTATATCGACCTTTCGCAGCAATGCAGGCTGCTATTCTCCCATGGAGACGATCGTAGAGATGCTGGATGTAGTCCTGTGGAACGGCTTGCCATGCCATTTCGACCTGGCGCCTCAGTTGGACCAGCGTTCGTGCTGGACGTGCAGACCACGTGAGACGACGCTTCATCCAGATCTTGCTGGCCAGGGTAGTTGACTTACACCTTCTAGAGCACGTTGGGTGGCACGGGATACATGCGGACGTGCATTGTCCTGTTGGAACAGCAAGTTCCCTTGCCGGTCTAGGAATGGTAGAACGATGGGTTCGATGACGGTTTGGATGTACCGTGCACTATTCAGTGTCCCCTCGACGATCACCAGTGGTGTACGGCCAGTGTAGGAGATCGCTCCCCACACCATGATGCCGGGTGTTGGCCCTGTGTGCCTCGGTCGTATGCAGTCCTGATTGTGGCGCTCACCTGCACGGCGCCAAACACGCATATGACCATCATTGGCACCAAGGCAGAAGCGACTCTCATCGCTGAAGACGACACGTCTCCATTCGTCCCTCCATTCAGGCCTGTCGCGACACCACTGGAGGCGGGCTGCACGATGTTGGGGCGTGAGCGGAAGACGGCCTAACGGTGTGCGGGACCGTAGCCCAGCTTCATGGAGACGGTTGCGAATGGTCCTCGCCGATACCCCAGGAGCAACAGTGTCCCTAATTTGCTGGGAAGTGGCGGTGCGGTCCCCTACGGGACTGCGTAGGATCCTACGGTCTTGGCGTGCATCCGTGCGTCGCTGCGGTCCGGTCCCAGGTCGACGGGCACGTGCACCTTCCGCCGACCACTGGCGACAACATCGATGTACTGTGGAGACCTCACGCCCCACGTGTTGAGCAATTCGGCGGTACGTCCACCCGGCCTCCCGCATGCCCACTATACGCCCTCGCTCAAAGTCCGTCAACTGCACATACGGTTCACGTCCACGCTGTCGCGGCATGCTACCAGTGTTAAAGACTGCGATGGAGCTCCGTATGCCACGGCAAACTGGCTGACACTGACGGCGGCGGTGCACAAATGCTGCGCAGCTAGCGCCATTCGACGGCCAACACCGCGGTTCCTGGTGTGTCCGCTGTGCCGTGCGTGTGATCATTGCTTGTACAGCCCTCTCGCAGTGTCCGGAGCAAGTATGGTGGGTCTGACACACCGGTGTCAATGTGTTCTTTTTTCCATTTCCCGGAGTGTATTTCACTAGACTGGAAAATTCAGATTGTTCGAAATGTTTCATCATTATGATGCTATGTTTTACGCGATCTTGAATAGCTTGTGACCAATATGCTGAGAGGAAGGCATGATAAAATTCTCCTTCACTGTGACAATCGTGAATGACCGATTGCATTCTTAGAGCTGGCTCATTCTCTAAGTAGCCACACATAAATTCTGACCTGTGCTCTAATGACCAGTTGGGAGGAAAACAATGAGGGAATTGACGAAGCCATTCTTGTGGATGAATGTCGTTGCCAGAATTCTTAAATGATTTGAATTTACGTGTAGTAATGAACAGCTTACAGTGAAAATCATCATGTCGGCGAGTCGCATGTCGGTCACTGTTACTTCGGTTCGGCGGTTCCATCTCAAAATTCGGTGCACCTTGCCTATTTCTTTCATAATTTCCGAAGTGCCCTGTGTTATTATTTTGTGGCTGTTCCGTATTTCTATGTCCCTCTTCCCGTATTGGAGCGCGAGTGTCCTTTGAAAAATGTAATTCTTGTATTACCTGTGTCAACTGATCTTGTACTTCCCGGATTTCTCTTTTGTACTGTGTATTTGATTTGATTTTGATTTTCTTTGAATTTTTTAATTTGTTCATACTCTTCTGTGTCAGTGAAGGCAACCGGTCTTGTGTCATTCAGATCATCATCTACCTTTGTAGATAAGTTAGTGAACTGATCCAAAAGTTCGGCTACTTTTTCCGATAATGAACTGATTTCCTCAGTGTGTTTTTCTGAACCAAGTTTCAGAGTGCCCATTTGTGTTGAAAGCGCATCTATCATGTCCTTTATGTTTCTCTGAGTTTTTCAAGTTGCGTAACCGAATCGGTAGATGCAACTGAGTCAGTTTTAGCTTACAAGGTGTCGTGATTTTAATGAACAATAGTTTGCAGTTCTTTTATCGCTGCTTAGTGATTCTGTAATGCATATCCATGACGCGAAAAAATAGGTTAGAAATGCTCACAAATATGTGTTTTTACGTCATTACAGACTTTTTGACATTTCTATTCGATTTTAAGTAATTCAGCACTTAAACATACACGCGTTTGTGCAAGCGTGGTGTCTAACTTTTGAAGATTTTGTTCCAATGTGTCTAACTTTTGAAGGTTTTGATCCATTGTGTCTAACTTTTGAAGCTTTACTTCCATTTGTTGCATTAATTGTAATAACAATGCACTGGTGTCTGAAACATGTTCCTCAGTGCTCTTCGGCAGTGCATTTGAACCGGCAATATTCGCATTTTGAAAAGCAGAAAATGTGTATAGATTTATTTGAGAAAACTGTGAGGACGCAAAACCTGAATTTACAGTATTTGCAAGATTGTGTCCTGTCATTTCCGATTCCTGAGGCGAGCTGTTGCCGACCGATCGATCAATAATGCTTCCCTGTTCACTAATTGTTTCTCTGTCTACACCATTATTTGCCGCCTGGTCCATTTCCCTATGCACAGTTACCAAATTACTATGTTGAACATTAGTTACTTCATTACACGGTGGCGCTAACACACTTTCTTCGTCTTCACTGTCATTTCTCACATTACTTTGGAGCCTACTATTACGTTTCCACACGCGGTAATTGTCACAATATTTCACACGATAACACAGAAAAGCACAATTTGAAGAGTAAAATAAGAAAACACATTAACATAGCACTGAAAATAATATCTAGTTAATTGCAAGCGCAGATGCGAAATACTTGATGCAAATCTACAAGCACGCCACAACTGTTTTACAGTACAACAGTGCAAAACTAAAACTACAAGGAAGATTCTCCCTACAATTACGCGCTAGCAATGAACAACACCTACAATAATTACATAAACTACAAGAGACAATCAGAAGATTCCAGTGAGGTATCCTCGGCTAAGGGACGACATATGAAACATCCTCTTAGAAAAATTTTATAAATGACACTGCTGGAAAACCTCTACGTTATTTTATTTCAAACAGCTGGGCAGAACTGAACGTACTCAAACATTTCTCTCTTTACTTATTCTGATGAACACTAAACCGACACACAATACTTTTAGCGCAACGCAATCTGACTTTCAATAATCCCTACAAAAGAATGGCCCTGACTAACAATAACGTATACCTTTCATGAATCAGTTACCTCACAAAAATCTTCGTTACTCGAACTACTTTAATACAGCGAGCGCCAATACTGCCAGCTAAATAAAAGATTCTAACTACTGAAGGCACTAACTACTGATAGGCATAGTTAGCAAATGAAAGAGTTTGATAGAGGACAAACAATGTATTTACCTTAATAATATTCAAAAGTCATAATATATAGACTCCTGGAAATGGAAAAAAGAACACATTGACACCGGTGTGTCAGACCCACCATACTTGCTCCGGACACTGCGAGAGGGCTGTACAAGCAATGATCACACGCACGGCACAGCGGACACACCAGGAACCGCGGTGTTGGCCGTCGAATGGCGCTAGCTGCGCAGCATTTGTGCACCGCCGCCGTCAGTGTCAGCCAGTTTGCCGTGGCATACGGAGCTCCATCGCAGTCTTTAACACTGGTAGCATGCCGCGACAGCGTGGACGTGAACCGTATGTGCAGTTGACGGACTTTGAGCGAGGGCGTATAGTGGGCATGCGGGAGGCCGGGTGGACGTACCGCCGAATTGCTCAACACGTGGGGCGTGAGGTCTCCACAGTACATCGATGTTGTCGGCGGAAGGTGCACGTGCCCGTCGACCTGGGACCGGACCGCAGCGACGCACGGATGCACGCCTAGACCGTAGGATCCTACGCAGTGCCGTAGGGGACCGCACCGCCACTTCCCAGCAAATTAGGGACACTGTTGCTCCTGGGGTATCGGCGAGGACCATTCGCAACCGTCTCCATGAAGCTGGGCTACGGTCCCGCACACCGTTAGGCCGTCTTCCGCTCACGCTCCAACATCGTGCAGCCCGCCTCCAGTGGTGTCGCGACAGGCGTGAATGGAGGGACGAATGGAGACGTGTCGTCTTCAGCGATGAGAGTCGCTTCTGCCTTGGTGCCAATGATGGTCGTATGCGTGTTTGGCGCCGTGCAGGTGAGCGCCACAATCAGGACTGCATACGACCGAGGCACACAGGGCCAACACCCGGCATCATGGTGTGGGGAGCGATCTCCTACACTGGCCGTACACCACTGGTGATCGTCGAGGGGACACTGAATAGTGCACGGTACATCCAAACCGTCATCGAACCCATCGTTCTACCATTCCTAGACCGGCAAGGGAACTTGCTGTTCCAACAGGACAATGCACGTCCGCATGTATCCCGTGCCACCCAACGTGCTCTAGAAGGTGTAAGTCAACTACCCTGGCCAGCAAGATCTCCGGATCTGTCTCCCATTGAGCATGTTTGGGACTGGATGAAGCGTCGTCTCACGCGGTCTGCACGTCCAGCACGAACGCTGGTCCAACTGAGGCGCCAGGTGGAAATGGCGTGGCAAGCCGTTCCACAGGACTACATCCAGCATCTCTACGATCGTCTCCATGGGAGAATAGCAGCCTGCATTGCTGCGAAAGGTGGATATACACTGTACTAGTGCCGACATTGTGCATGCTCTGTTGCCTGTGTCTATGTGCCTGTGGTTCTGTCAGTGTGATCATGTGATGTATCTGACCCCAGGAATGTGTCAATAAAGTTTCCCCTTCCTGGGACAATGAATTCACGGTGTTCTTATTTCAATTTCCAGGAGTGTATATATCTCAGTTCATGATATCAAATATTACAAATTTACATTTTCTGATGGACACACGTCCTGATCGTCCGCTCTCAAAATTTTTCCATCTCTCTCCCCACATCCACCACTGCTGGCGGCTCACCTCCAACTGCACAACGCTACGCGCTGTTCACATCCAACTGCCCAACACTACAATAGTGAATATTCCAACAATGCCAAAAGGCCACAGACTGCACACAGCACAGCCAGTGATTTTCATACAGAGCGCTACGTGACGTTACCAACAAAAAAACCTAAACAGCCTACTTACACCAGCCATGACCTGAAGTCATACCCGAAGCTCCCGTACACCATAACACCTTAAGTAACACAGATGTGCTTCTCCAAAACATTAGAAGAATGGTAAATCTTTCCGGTCGCCACAGAACTCGCCGATGACTGTCATACGCGATTCGTGGTTCAAAAAAAAATGGTTCAAATGGCTCTGAGCACTATGGGACTTAACATCTGAGGTCATTAGTCCCCTAGAACTTAGAACTAGTTAAACCTAACTAACCTAAGGACATCACAAACATCCATGCCCGAGGCAGGATTCGAACCTGCGACCATAGCGGTCTGGCGGTTCCAGACTCCAGCGCCTTTAACCGCACGGCCACTTCGGCCGGCTTCGTGGTTGAAGACATGCGACACCATTCATCAGTAGTCCTTGCTTCCCAGTCACGGTACCACTTCATGCGTAGTCGTTTGTGTTGAGGTGTTAAAGATAGCAGGGATCCAGTAGTCCAGTTGCTTTCAGTCTCCGACTAGTGATGCGGGATGACACAGAATGTTGCAGAGAATCCATAACCTGATCTCGAATGGCAGAAGCGGATGCGCCGGGTCTACGACGTTCTTAATGCACAATTCGGATATTCTCCCTCGTGGCGGTCAGACTTCGTCGGCTGGAATCTTGACGACGAGGATGCTTGCCCACACGTTCCCGTGCGGTCCAACATCGGACCACTGTCGCGGACCACTGTCGCACCCGAATGCCCCACAAATCTGAATTCTGTACTGTTCGACCAGCCAGCCAAACGGATACCCACAACGAGGCCACTTTCAAATTCTGACAGCTGCTGTGACGCTCTCTTGCACGAATAAACGGCATCTCCGTGTCCTTCATAGTAATCTCTCAAATCATGATACAGTTCACGCCCCTTATACAGGGTGATTCACGGAGATATGCAAATATCTTAAAACATTACTCTACAAGCAAAACTAAAGAAAAAAGTTCATAAAAACATAGGTCCGCAAATGTTTAGTGACGGAATTACGGCTAATAAAAGGTTTTAACTGAATCTAATGAAACATGTCCCAGACGTGTAACTGCAGTGGTTTTCCAGAACATCCAGAGAAGCAAAGATTATTATACACTAGGTGATCAAAAATATCCGGACACCTGGGAGAAAATGACTTCCAAATTCGTGGCACCCTCCATCAGTAATGCTGGAATTCAATATGGTGTTGATCCCTCCTTAGCCGTGATGACAGCTTCCACTCTCGCAGGCACACGTTACATCAGGTGCTGGAAGGTTTCTTCGGGAAGACAACCCATTCTTCTTGAGTGCTGCACTGAGGAAAGGTACCGATGGCGGTCGGTGAGGCCTCGCACGAAGTCGGTGTTCCAAAACAGCCCAAAGGTGTTCTATAGGATTTAGGTCAGGACTCTGTGCAGGCCTGTCCATTACAGAGATGTTACCGTCGTGTAACCACTCCGCCACAGGCCGTGCATTACGAACAGGTGCTCGATCGTGTTGAAAATTGCAATCGCCATGAACGAATTGCTCTTCAACAGTGTGAAGGAAGCAGGTGCTTAAAACATCAGTGTAAGCCTGTGCTGTGATAGTGCCACGCAAAACAGCAAGGGGTTCAAGCCTCCTCCACGAAAAACACGACCATACCGTAACACCACCGCCTCCGAATATTACTGTTGGCACTACACACGCTGGATGGTGACTTACACCGGGTATTCGTCATACCCACACACTGCCATCGGATCGCCACATTGTGTACCGTGATTCGTCACTAAACACAACATTATTCCACCGTCACACTCCTTACACCAAGCGAGGAGTCGTTTGGCATTTACCAGCGTGATATGTGGCTTATGAGCAGCTGCTCGACCATGAAATCCATTTTTTTTCACCTCCTGCTTAACTGTCATAGTACTTGCAGTGGATCCTGATGCAGTTTCGAATTCCTGTGTGAATGTCTGGATAGATGTCTGCCTATTACACATTACGACACTCTTCAACTGTCGGCGGTCTCTGTCAGTCAACAGACGAGGTCGGCCTGTACGCTTTCTGTCTGTACGTGCCCCTTCACGTTTCTATTTCTCTATCACATCGGAAACAGTAGACGTACAGATGTTTAGGAATATGTAAATCTTGCGTACGGACATATGACACAAGTGACACCCAATCACCGGACCACGTTCGAAGTCCGTGATTCCGCGGAGCGTCCAGTTCTGCTCTCCCACGATGTCTAATGACTACTGAGGTCGCTGATACGGAGTACCTAGCAGCAGATGGCAGCACAATGCACCTAATATGGAAAACGTATGTTTTTAGATGTGTCCGAATACTTATGATCACGTAGTGTACGCCATGCCCTAGCGCTCTTTCCTGACGCACCTTGTAGTGGATGTGATACAGCGTTGTACACAATGGTTCCGTATTCGAATCGAGAACCTGCGGAAAGGGAAATGGCAATGGGCGGCGAGCAGCGAGGTTGTACCAAGAGACTAATCCCCGCTGACAACAACCACAGCATTCTATGTTTGCAAGAGTCTTTCGCCGTTTCTCGGAGACAGGGTCGTTTCAGGAAGCAGGAAACGATGAAGGACATACCCTAAATGTTCGGACACCAGACTTGGAGGAAAAGGTGATTAACACCAAGGAATGCGACTGCCGAGTCAGTGGCAGGCAGTTGCCCCGTCAGTACAGGATAAGCCAGACGACAGTGTGGAACATTATCCATGACAATTGTTGCTACCTTATCGCTTACAGTGTGTGTAGTGCTTACTAGCGACAGACTTACCACATCTGAAGCAGTTTTGTCACTGGTTTCTTCGCTAGGTAACCATGATTCCGCGATTTGTGTCATCCATTCTATTCACAGAGGCCAAATTTACGCGGAGTGGTATCTTTGACTGTCATAACAGGCATTTGTGGAATAGTATGCAGAACCTCCATGGTATGGTGACAGCGAATCATCAGCAAAGGTGCAGCCGGAACGTGTGGGCCGAGATAATTGGCGACCGTATTTTGGGACCAGTCTCCCATCCACGTCACCTAACAGGCCGGAGCCGGCCGATGTTGTCGAACGGTTCTAGGTGCTTCAGTCCGGAACCTCGCCGCTGCTACGGTCGCAGGTTCGAATCCTGCCTCGGGAATGGATGTGTGTGATGTTCTTAGGTTAGTTAGGTTTAATTAGTTCTAAGTATAGGGGACTGATGACCTCAGATGTTAAGTCGCACAGTGCTTAGAGCCATTTGAACCATTTTGAACAGGCGCGAACTATGGGCGTTCTTGCGTGTGACTTTGCCTCCCCTGCTGGAAGAAGTACCATTGATGATTTGAAGGGTTATGTGGGTGCTACATGATGGTTCTCCAGCCCACCTCGCCGTTAACGTCCGGACGCATATTAATCTGGTCTTCCCTGGTCGATGGATCGGACGAGGGATTCCAGTTACACAGCCTGCCCGTTCAGCTGCTCTCAACCCGTGCGATTTCTGGTTATGGGGCCATCTGAAAAGTATCGCGTCTGCAGAGACTGTTGCAGATATGGAGACACTGGAGCCGCGTATTCATGCTGCCTTTGAAACTGTTCGGATGCAGCCTGGACGATGTGAACGTGTGAGACAGAACTTGCTTCGGCGCGTACACGTATGCATTGAGGCACACGGAAACCATTTTCAACACATGCTGAAACTGTGGCTGCATGGACGAGCGTATATTAGACCGCAGTCTCTGTAATAATGTATGATTAAATATATTGTCTCTAGCATGGGAACCATGCATTTCTGGACGTAAGTTCATTAGACCTATTTTGCTCCGTGTCCTCTCATGGATCAATCCCTAGAGTTAGTACACTGTGGAAAAAAACACCCTGTAGAAACGTAGCGCAGGGCGTCTCAGACGTCAGCAGGGGGGCTGGTGCAGACCGTGCGTGGCACCATCCAGCTGAGCGGGGCTGACGTAAAGATCGTGCGAAGGTAATTGGCGAGGAAGGAGAGGTATCGCAATCGGTGCTTCATTTCATTATGGGCGGTTCGTAAGTACTGCCAGAGGTCAATGCGTGATTTATCGCCATCATTATGCAGGTACGAGATAGTCCATCCGTTGACCCATACAATAGCGTGAGTTTTTCTGGCGGGGAAATACGTGTCCTCAGGATGGATGAAAGCCCACGGCTCAATCGAGTCCGACGAAATGCGCAGTTAGCAGGCACCGAACTGTCGACCCAGTTTACGGACGTCATTGGCGGCAGTACAAATAAGGTGGCAATCATCATCGTCCACGAGGTGGTACCCGACAATCCGATTGCGTGAAGACATTGATTTGTGGCGCATTTTGTACATACAACATGATAACATGTTGGAGGCAAGTAAAGGCTGGTTGACATGGCGCCAAAGCTTGGACCACCGCGTCGATGGATGTGTGAGTTCTACGTTGTTGAGGGATGTACAGCACAGTAGTGGAGTGTGAAAACCTTTGGTTCGAGGAAGGCGCGTCTTAACTAAGTGACTGAAGTCAGTGATGAAATGAGAAATATGTGCCATATGGGGCGTGATGTGTCCTGCTGATACCGGTGGTGATATGGTTGTGGGCATAAGGATGTCCACTAAGCTGCACGTAAGGGAGGCGCCCCGGCCCAAACCTTGTGCATGGTGGTCATGTACATAGACGCCTCTCGGAGTGGCACTTTGGGAAGACCGAGGCTCCCAGCTCTCATGGGGGAGGATGAGCGTCTCGTAACGAACCTTAAAGAGGGTACCGGATGTAAGAAAGTAGCCGAACGCGACCTGGATGCTGCGTCCAGTATCTGATGGCAGTGGAATGTGGACCATCTTGGACGCCATATGTTGATTGAGGTATTCCATTCTTTATAAAGAATTGGGTCGGCGGAGGAGACTTTGTCGCGCAGATAAATTAAAAACTACGCTGAAAATTAGTGGCAACGGAGCGGCGCACGGTGGGGTTGAAAATAATACCAAAGTATCGTAGGTTCTGCACGCACTGGAGGGGTGCTAAGTTGTCGTGTGAGAGGCCGCGTCCAATGGACATCGCCGAGGCTTTAGCGACATGCCTGGCACTGCTTGCTGCTGCTACGTACACTGCTATCAAATCGGCTACTATTTGCGTTTTGATCGGCGAGCGGACTAAGAGGAGAAGCATGTCCTCATAAGCAGGACAGCAAAAATTCTGCTATCGCAACGTGAGACCAGATAGGTACTTCAGCTAAGGAGATGGGTAATCGCTCTATTCCCGCTGAGAGAGTACTTGCGCTCGGTATTCTGCATTATTTTCCTATCCTTATAACACATGCCGATCAAATAAGGTCTTCTGCAACAGTTTAAATTTCGTGTTCATTTTTGACCTGTTATAAGTTTGTAGCACACATCTGATTCTCTCAGTAAATGCTCTGTTCTCTTCAGCATCAGCTACCCTTACACTCATCGAATCTACACGGAACCTCACACACCCCTCAGATAGTAAGAGAGAGTTGCTGGGAATAGTGAGTGGATGTCATAGGGACATTCAACAATCAATACTTCCAGTATGGCTGATACGTAGCACTTCACCTGGCCTCGGCCGGAGGGTTGAGCGTGGGTGGAGCACCTGGCTGTTTCCATGGTTACGGCCGGCGCGGACAGCTATTGAGCGAGCGGCAGCGCCGGCGGGGGGAAATGCTGTCTTTCATATAATGAGTAACTTAACCGTTTACGAACTGCGCTGGCTTGCAACGTGGATGTCCTAGTCTGGAGTCCCTACCTGAACTAAGTTTGTGTTTTAAAATTCATTTTACTGAGTGAATAATTCAGACTGACAGAAAGCATTCACGGAAATGGTTGCAGATATATTTCAGTAACGAATATAAGATTATGCAAGTAAATAATCAGGATTATAAGGCAGTGAATAAATTTATGATGAGTGTATCAATAAATGTACTGTTCGCATGGCCGAATGGCCGAAAAGCGAGAACTCAGTACAAAACAAAATTAATTTTAGAAGAGACTACGTGCAAACGAGAAAGATAAGCCAAGGGCATCTAACTCGTTATTGTAATTTTCTGAACAGACAACATACAGGTACATAATTACTTGCTGGTGCTGAAATTTATATTTCGAAGTATGTCATTTTGGAAAAATTTCAGTTCACGGTGCGAGATCTTTCAGATTAAAATTATGTTCGCCTTCTTCCTCTTGTTTGTTCTGTGACGTAATCCATGCAAAATGAGCTGTAAAATTGCAAAATTTATCGTTTTCCATCATAAGGTAACGTACTACTCACCAGAGATACAGCGTGTTCTGTTTTGTTGACTTTTAGCAGCAACACTAGTACAGTATAAACAAAAATAACGCCTTTCCTTACAAATATATACCTCTCTTCTTGAAGAAATGCAAACAGGAAACGTTTCACACAATAAATTCTTGTTTTAAGTAAAAAAGTATTTCTGTCATCACTCTGTCCCTTAAAAAATGCAAACAGCATACACTTCATGTAATGAATATTCACTATTAGAGTAAAATAAATTGTTTGTTCCTCATGGGACTCACTGCTGAATACAGCGATAATGAGAACATTTTCATAAATTACAAATCGCAGATAATGTTACATACCGAATATAAGACACAATTATTGTTGTTCATAGACGTTCACATGCTGTTAGCTAAATTTATATTCCACGGCTGTGCGAAACATGATCCGTTAACAATTTTCCTAGTTCCTAATAGGTTCTCACTAAAAGCAAGACTGAGTTTAGGCTGCAGAACATGCAGATATTTATTCACATAATTGATTACAGTTGATAAGGTGTAAGATGAACTTCGAAACAAACAAACAGGATGTAAAAATAATAATTTCTAAATTCACAAACCCTCTAAGCTATTACTTTTATAGAAGAAGCACAGAACTTAGGGTCATGCGTTATAATTGGCCTTGGAATAAGAGAGAAACATAGAAAAGACATGGTGACAAGAGCCAGTATGACAGAAGAATTCAACAGCCTACGCAATTTGAAAATTAAATGGACAGCACTTGAGCAGTACATCAAGCAGAAGAAAGGGAAGCTGAAGCCACAACCTCTCAAAAATTACGTGTCAAATCAGTCTCGTTGACTTCTTCGTCAAAGGAGTGATAAACTGATTCCAATTTATTACACTAATCAGAATACTAGAAGAAGATGCACGACTCTTTCATTAAAATACCCATTGCTATTCGATATTCCCCCACGAAAGTGGAAGAAAGAATTAGTCCCATGTGTGTGTGTGTGTGTGTGTGTGTGTGTGTGTGTGTGTGTGTGTGTGTTTGTGTGAGTGTGTGTGAGTTTGAAGACATTGGAGAGGGAAGGACCACGGCGGTGGGGGTAGTGAAGCTCGGTGCGAGGCGGAAGGAGGGATCTAGAGTCATGTTCAAAAATAAGTGTCCAATCAAAATGTCAAAAGGATTTCTGTTGAAGAATATACAAGGGAGGAATAAGAGAATCGTGGATATTGCCTAAAGGATGGGCAGTCAAGGCGCTATTACGAAAGTATTATTAGTGGACATTATAGGGTGTGTCCATCCTTCACCTTTGTCGTGAAAAGACAGTTCTGAGCAGTGAGTTTCATTCTAAAACACTCTTTAGTTACAAGTCACAGAAAATTTATAACAAAAAGAGTTTACAGAGTAGATTAGATTAGTACTTGTCCCATAGATCATGAATACGACACTTCGTAATGATATGGAACGTGTCAGGTTAAAAAAGGTGTCTATACAAGATATTAAGTTACATAAAATATTACATGACACTTAATATTTTTAATCTTTTGTTTGGGTTTGGGGTGGGGAAGTTACCCACTTACTGTATCCAAAAATTCATCTAATGAGTAGAAGGAGTTGCCATTCAGAAATTCTTTTAATTTCCTTTTAAATGCTATATTGCTATCTGTCAGACTTTTGGTGCTATTACGTAAGTGACCAAAGACTTTTGTGGCAGCATAATTTACCTCCTTCTGAGCCAAAGTTAGATTTAACCTTGAGTAGTGAAGATCATCCTTTCTCCTAGTGTTGCAACCATGTAGACTGCCATTACTTTTGACTTCTTTCGGATTGTTAATAACAAATTTCATAAGTGAATATATATATATATATATATATATATATATATATATATATATATATATATATATATATATTGTGAGGCTACAGTGAAAATCTCTAGCTCTTTAAATAAGTGTCTGCAGGATGATCTTAGATGAGCTCCAGCAATTATTCTCATTACACGCTTTTGTGCAATGAATACTCTTTTACTCAATGATGAGTTACCCCAGAATATGATGCCATACGAAAGCAGAGAATGAAAATAGGCGTGGTAAGCTAATTTACTGAGATGTATATCGCCAAAATTTGCAATGACCCTAATAGCATAAGTAGCAGAAGTCAAACGTTTCAGCAGATCTTCAGTGTGATTTTTCCATTTCAACTCCTCATCAAGGCATACACCTAGATATTTAGAATATTCTACCTTAGCTACCGATTTCTGAACGAAGTCTATATTTATTAATGGTGTTATTACATTTACTGTGTGGAATGTATATACTGTGTTTTGTCTAAGTTTAATGAGAGCCCATCTGCAGAGGACCACTTAACGATTTTCTGAAACACATCGATTACAATTTCATTAGTTAATTCTTGTGTATTGGGTGTGATAGCTATATTTGTATCATCGGCAAAAGGTACCAGCTTTGCATCTTCGTCACTGTAGAATGGCAAGTCAATAATGTACGTTAAGAACTGCAGAGGACCCAAGACAGAACCTTGCGGCAACCCATACTTGAATGTTCCCCAGTTTGAGAAATCACAAGTTCTTTGCATATAATGTGAACTGCTTATTTCAACTTTCTGCACCCCTCCAGTTAGGTATGATTTAAACCATTGGAACATTGTCCCATTCATACCACAGTGCTTGAGCTTATTTAGAAGTATTCCAGGATTTACACAATCAAAAGCCTTTGAGAGATCACAAAAAGTCCCAACGAGTGACTTCCGGTTAGTCAGAGCATTTAATATTTCATTAGTGAAAGTAAATATAGCATTTTCCGTTGAGAAACCTTTCTGGAAACCAAACTGACATTCTGTTAAAACTTCATTCTTACAAAGGTGTGAAGCTACTGTACAACACATTATTTTTCAAGAATTTTTGGTAAGGCAGTCAGAAGAGACATTGTGTGGTAGTTGCTGACATCAGACGTATCCCATTTTTATCCAGTGGTTTAACAATGGCATACTTCAGTCTATCTGGGAAAATACCCTGCTTCAGAGAGCTATTACATATGTGGCTAAGAGTCCCACTTATCTCTTGGGAAGAAGCTTTTATTATGCTGATGGAAATGCCATCAATTCCATGTGAGCTTTTATTCTTGAGAGAGTTTATTATATTTCTAATTTCAGAAGGAGAGGTGGGTGGAATTTCAATTGTATCAAATTGTGTGGGTAAGTCCTCTTCCATTAACTGCCTTGCTTCTTCTAATGAACATTTAGATCCTATTTTCTCTACAACATTTAAAAAAATGATTATTCAAAATGTTTTCGACTTCCAGCTAGTTGTTTGTCAAGTTTCCATTCGCTTTGATGGTAATACCATCATCCTGTACTCTAGGTTGACCTGTCTCTCTTGTAATAATATTCAAAATTGTTTTTATTTTGTTATCAGAGCTATTAATCTCAGACATGATTCACATGATTCTGGACTTTTTAATAACATTTCTTAATGTAGCACAGTAGTTTTTTTTATAATATTTGGCTGTTTCTTGGTCATTACTCTTTCTTGTTGTTAGATACAGTTCCCTTTTGTGGTTACAAGATATTTTTATTCCTTTAGTAAGCCAAGGTTTTTTGCGTGGTTTCTTATAATTAGATTTAACTACTTTCTTGGAGAAACAGTTTTCAAATTCTCTTACAAGTTTATCATGAAACAAGTTATATTTTAAATTAGCATTGGGTTCCTTGTACGCCTTGTCCCAGTCTAACTACTGCAGATTCTCCCTGAAATTTCTAATTGTTGAGTCATTAACTGAACGCACAACTCTGGAGGGTAGTTTTGAATTACGGAATGGAGCTGTGTGATATACTATAACTAGCTGAGCACCATGATAAGAAAGGCCATTCTCAAAAGGACAAGAGTTTATGTTTTTAAACTTATCTTGTTCTATAAAAGTGTTATCTATCAATGTGCTACTGTCCCTTACTACCCGAGTAGGAAAATAAATGACAGATGTCAAATTGAAAGAACCGAGAAAGACTTCCGGGTCATTCTTCGTATAACACTCTTTCAGTGAATCAATATTGAAGTCCCCACAAATAATAATTTGCTCTCCCGTATCTGACAGATAGTACAACAAGGCATCCAAGTTTTCCAGGAATAAATTAAATTTTCGAGAAGGGGACCTATATACTGTTACAATTATAAAAGAGCCCTCCTTCAGTTTAAGTTGACAGGCACATGCTTGTATATGTTGCTCTAGATAAAACTTTTTTGTATCTAAGCTTTTAACAGAGTGATAACTTTTGACGTATATGGCAACTCCTCCTCTCACCTTATTCTCTCTACTCTTATGTGCAGCTAGTTTATAACCACTGATATTTACCTTTTCCATATTAGACACAATGTGATGCTCAGACAGGCATAGTATATCTATTACGTTATCAGATTTAATGTCATCTAAACAAATCAGCAGCTCATGTACTTTATTCTTCAATCCCGGAATATTTCGGTGAAAAATGGTAACAATTTTTTTTCCGGCCGCTGTGGTCGTGCGGTTCTAGGCGCTTCAGTCTAGAACCACGTGACCGCTACGGTCGCAGGTTCGAATCCTGCCTCCGGCATGGATGTGTGTGAAGTCCTTAGGTTAGTTAGGTTTAAGTATTTCTAAGTCTATGGGACTGATGACCTCAGATGTTAGTTCCCATAGTGCTCAGAGCCATAATTTTTTACTTTACTTGTGTGAGAATCTTATTTTTTCTTTAATCCACAAATATTTTGGTTAAATATGGTAACATTGCATAACTTAATCATACTTAACACTTGGTTCAAGAATCATAAAAGGAGGATGTATACATGGAAGAAGTCTGGAGATACTGGAAGGTCTCAGATAAATTATATAGTGATAAGACAGAGATTCAGGAACCAGGTTTTAAATTGTAAGACATTTCCAAGGGCAGATGTGGACTGTGATCACAATTTATTGGTTATGAAGTGTAGATTAAAACTGAAGAAACTGCAAAAAAGGTAGGAATTTGAGGAGATGGGACCTGGATAAACTGAAAGAACCAGAGGTTGTGGAGAGCTTCAGGGAGAACATTAGGGAACGACTGACAAGATTGGGGGAAAGTAATACAGTAGAAGAAGAATGGGTAGCTTTGAGAGATGAAATAATGAAGGTAGCAGTGAATCAAGTAGGCACAAAGACGAGGGCTAATAGAAATCCTCGGGTAACAGAAGAGACATTGAATTTAATTGATGAAAGCAGAAAATATAAAAATGCAGTAAATGAAGCGGGCAAAAAGGAATACAAACGTCTCAAAAATGAGATCGACAGGAAGTGTAAAATGGCTAAGCAGAGATGGCTAGAGGACAAATGTTAGGATGCAGAGGTGCATATCACTAGGGGTAAGATAGATACTGCCTAGAGGAAAATTAAAGAGACCTTTGGAGAAAAGAGAACCACTTGCATGAATATGAAGAGCTCAAATGGAAACCCAGTTCTAAGCAAAGAAGGGAAAGCAGAAAGGTGGAAGGAGTATATAGAGGGTCTATACAAGGGCGATGTTCTTGAGGACAATATTATAGAAATGGAAGAGAATGGAGATGAAGATGAAATAGGAGAAATGATACTGCGTGAAGAGTTTGTCAGAGCACTGAAAGACCTAAGTCGAAACAAGGCCCCGGGAGTAGACAACATTCCATTAGAACTACTGACAGCCTTGGGAGATCCAGGCCTAACTAAACTCTACAATCTGGTGAGCAAGATGTATGAAATTACAACGAAAGGACACCCTTAGCCGCTTACAGGCGTTGACATACGTCAACGGGGCAGATAAAAATGTGTGCCCCGACAGGGACGTGTCCGAAAGAACAGATACCTTCTTAGTATATATATAGTTAAGGCTAACCGGCCACTTGACCATCTTCTTCTTATGTGCGAATGCACAAACAGTGCCCGAACTCACGGGAATCGGCAACGCGCCGCGAGTAATGAGTATAATGGGCGGGGGCACTACGAATGTAGTGCGGGACAATACGTTGAGAATGTGGGTTTCGCGGGAGGCGTGCCAGAGATAAATCCCTTCAGTCTCGCTTTCTTCGGTGTCATCGGTGGCTCAGATGGATAGAGCGTCTGCCATCATAGTATATACAAGATGTATGAGACAGGCGAAATACCCTCAGACTTCCAGAAGAATATAATAACTCCAATCCCAAAGAAAGCAAGTGTTGACAGATGTTAAAATTACCGAACTATCAGTTTAATAAGCCACGGTTGCAAAATACTAACACGAATTCTTTACAGACGAAAGGAAAATCTGGTAGAAGCCGACCTCGGGGAAGATCAGTTTGGATTCCGTAGAAATGTTGGAACACGTGAGGCAATACCGACCCTACGACTTATCTTAGAAAATAGATTAAGGAAAGGCAAACCTACGATTCTCGCATTTGTAGACTTAGAGAAAGCTTTTGACAATGTTGACTGGAATACTCTCTTTCAAATTCCGAAGGTGGCAGGGGTAAAATACAGGGAGCGAAAGGCTATTTGCAATTTGTACAGAAACCAGATGGCAGTTATAAGAGTCAAGGGGCATAAAAGGGAAGCAGTGGTTATGAAGGGAGTGAGACAGGGTTGTAGCCTTTCCCCGATGTTATTCAATCTGTAAACTTTGAGGTTCGCCGATGACACTGTAATTCTGTCAGAGACAGCAAAGGACCCGGAAGAGCAGCTGAACGTAATGGACAGTGTCTTGAAAGGAGAGTGTAAGATGAACATTAACAAAAGCAAAACGAGGATACTGAAATGTAGTCGAATTAAATCGGGTGATGCTGCGGGAATTAGATTTGGAAATGAGACACTTGAAGTATTAAATGAGTTTTCCTATTTGGGGAGCAAAATAACTGATGATGGTCGAAGTAGAGAGGATATAAAATGTAGACTGGCAATGGAAAGGAAAGCGTTTCTGAAGAAGAGAAATTTGTTAACATCGAGTATAGATTTAAGTGTCAGGAAGTAGTTTTTGAAAGTATTTGTATGGAGTGTAGCCATGTATGGTAGTGAAACGTGGACGATAAACAGTTTAGACAAAAATAGAATAGAAGCTTTCAAAATATGGTGCTACAGAAGAATGCTGAAGCTTAGATGGGTAAATCACATATCTAATGAGGAGGTATTGAATATAATTGGAAAGAAGAGAAATTTATGGCGCATCTTAACTAGAAGAAGGGATCGGTTGGTAGGGCATATTCTGAGGCATCAAGGGATCACCAATTTAGTATTGGAGGGCAGCGTGGAGGGTAAAAATCGTAGAGGGAGACCAAGAGATGAATACACTAAACAGATTCAGAAGTTTGTAGGTTGCAGTAGGTACTGGGAGATGAAGAAGCTTGCACAGGATAGAGTAGCATGGAGAGCTGCATGAAACCAGTCTTTGAACTGAAGACCACAACAACATGGTAACATTATTATTTACTTTACTGTTGTGAGAATCTTGTGAGTTTTGGACCTCTTTAAAACCTGCTTTCCTGAACTTCTCATGGGACACTGATATTAGTCTAAAAAGAGGTACATCCATGAGTACTAGTGTCCCCCCTTACGGATTTCGCTAACAACCCTGCCAGTTTACCCTTCCCTTTCCTATTAAGGTGTAGGCCATGCCTTTTGAAATCCCTCCTATCAAAAGAATCGACAGGAACGAATCCAATGTCTGACAGAGTGGCCGCCCTACGCAACTGATCCAACTCCATATTTACCCTCCTGACAGAACAGTTCAACTGGGGCTGATCATGTCGCACGAAAGCAGTCACCAGCCCAACATTGGTATGGGTCGTTGCAGAGGCTATTTTCGCCAGGTCACACTCAATACTGTAGCCTTGGTCCCTATGAATACTGTTTCCCACTCCACCCATTATCATCACATGATCCTGCTTTGAGAAACCCTTGCACAAGGAACCTATATCCTCTACCACCAGACTAACACATGTACTTGGCTTGAAAAAGTTTGTGACCTGGTACCTGTCGCCTAATTTTTCCTGCAAAATCTGGCCCACACCTCTTCCAAGGCTGGTACCTAGCAACAGAACTTTCTTCTTACTTTCTACTTTTTTTGAAACAGTTGGTTTCCTAGTGAGATTCTGTTGCATCTTACCTACATCTGCTTCTACTGGAGCCTCTTAACTACTTAACTGTGGTAGCAAGGCCAATCTATTGATTGTGCCAATTGGGAAACTGTCAGACACTGTTCTCTTTTTGTGGCCCCTGTTCCCAGCTACCACTTCCCACCGCTGTTTATCCTCCTCCCCCCTTAACCTCTTCAGTTCCTCCCTCACTCTATCCAAATCAGCCTGAAGGGCTCTAATTTTCTCCTACTCTTCAGCTATAATCCTATCTGTTGAGCAAACCCTGCAAAAGAAGGGAAGAGTCTTGTTTGCTTCCCCAATTCCCACGCCGCTACAATTTCCTCAATGAAACCACCTGTCACAACAGCTGTACAAAACCCCTGAACTAACTTTCCTACTGCAGCTCACACACTAAGTATCCATGGTATTTTGGAAATTAGTTAAGAGATTTACTAAGTGCTAACGATAATATATTAAATACAGATGTAGAAGGACACTAAATATGTTTTGGGAACAAATATGTAAGTGAACTATTAGCAAATGCACTTAAATTTGTGGTATAACGCTAAGTATGCACGTTCAAAAATTAGGCCTAAACAGCCGAATGTAAACAAAACGAACTTTTTGCGATTACTGGAAGAATACGCAAATAAAAGAAAAGCCTTTAATGGCAAACTTGAAGAGCACACTAATGAACGTATTTAATCAGTTAATCTATAGCAGATGCACTTAGGATTGCGGTATAAGGCTAAGTATGCACACTCGGAAAGTAAGGCAAGGCCGCGAAATGTAAAAAAAGGTCATGTCATGTCATGTCTGTGAAAATTAGTATTGCAAATGAGAGATATAAATGTGATGAACACCTCAGTTTCCAGCATCCCACCCACCCTCGTCAACCTCCAGGGTAGGACGACCAGCTTAACCGAACGTACTGTCTGCGGTCCTCTCCTCTATACACAGCTTTCTATTTCCTCCACATGTGTCTTGGGCGTCCGTCCTCTTGAACGAGAGCCAGATCACGTGGTCGGAAGGCAACAGATCTAGCAATGTGCCTCTAACTTCGTGGAATCTCCTACGCTCCTGGTCCACCTTTGCCAGAAGTCGCCTTCCAGTTTTTGCCGTAGTTTACATCCCTTAGTCAGATTGTTGGGGACAGTAGGTTGTGGTCCAGTGGGCAGTTTTAACAAGCCCTCACCAACCAGAAATTGTGCTGGCGTCAGAGATTCCGTATCGTCACCCAGAGAGATTGGCCTCGAGTTTGCTGCGGCTTCAGTGATGGCCTGAATGGTACAGAGTTGTTCCTTAGTTAATCAGTTAATCTTGATCGTCCGAACACCCCCTGTAAGCTTCGCTTGACGGCGCCCTTCATCCTCTCCCACCATCTTCGCCACCAAGACGCTTGTGACGCAATGAATTTCCAAGTGATCCCGTTCTTCGCGAAGAATCGATGGGTCTCTCAGGCGGTCAGTGAGTTTCATAGTTCCAACAATTCTTTGTTGGTAGAGTAAAAAGTCTTTGCGTTGTCGGTGTAGATTGTGTACCGCAGTCGACGTCTACTGGAAAATCTCTGTGAAACCATCAAAAATGTGCCGATGTTCATATTAGGGCAAAGTTCTAAATGTATTGCACATTTTGCTGCATTAGCGAAGAGAGCTGTACAGGCCGTTTCCATGGTCATGCGTATCTTGAAGTAGAGAGGCCCTGCAAAGTCTATGCCAGTGACAGTAAAGAGCTTAGATTGTCTCATTCGACCTGCAGGAGGAGGTGCTTCAGTTTTTTGTCCTCTTGGATTCTTCATGATCCTGTATGATAAGCATGTATACAGGACCCCTCTAATGGTGTGAGGACCTTTAAGTATCCACAATTCTTTCCTAAGTTCGAATAACACTATTCTGACACCAAGATGATGAAGATCAACGTGTTTGTTAAATGTGAGGTGTCTCGCAAAGTGATGTAACCAGTCTATAAGTGTTGGATGTCGTTGTTCCCAGACGGATGAGTCCATCTTCAATGAGCAGATGAAAGCGACCAATTTTAGATTCTTGCGGGGTCGGTTCACCGTTCTGGAGAACATGAAATTCCAGCGTGAAACGTTGGTGTTAGACTGTCGTAATCCAGTAAGCGCTAGTATTCCTAAGCTCGATTGTTGTGAATTCTTCAGCAAGTTTTCCTTTGTGACGAATATCATGTGTGAAGCGAGGGATCCAACCCGTCGTACGATTTAATTTTCAGCAGGAACTGAATTAGGAAATGTCTATGATGCCAAGAGGTGTAGCAATGCCATCACACGTTTTTTACATTCTTCTTTTCTTACGGTATATCATTACTCATGTTTGGAGTACCAGATGGCCAACTTCCTCTTGGCGTGTAAGCCATGGTCGTCCCTGCCACCAAACATGTGCAGATTGTATTTGATTACCAGTAAGGCCTAGTATCAGGTGATCCGCTGGGTTGTTACGTCCAGAACAATGCCTCCACTGACTGGGCGACGTGTATTGAGGAATATCTGTCACTCTATTGCAGATGGAAGTCTTCCATCGATTCGCGTAACTGCGTATCCAGCCCAAGGTCACCGTGACGCCCGTCCACAAAGTCGCCTGGGTAATGTCGTACCTTGCAGCTGTGTAGAAATAACTTAGTAATAGTGCTCCCACAAGTTCACCTAGACGTTTCAGACTTGACAATATAATCCTTATGACAGGTACAGGTCTGTTCTTGCTAAAGTCTAAGTGAATCATTGTGTTGTCGTGTAGAACGCTGTGGCTGAACAGAACTGCTACGTACTGTCGTTCCGAAGACTCACAAAATACTTGAATTAGAACAGCGTGATCCTTAGTAGTTAATGTCCATTGCGGGATACGGAGAGATATAGAGGTACAATGGACACCCAAGAATTCCATCGTGTTGCCAGATTGTTGGACAGCAATTATTCCAATCAGTTCCCCTACACCATGTTTCTTGGAATAATAGTTTTGCTATGATTCATACCTGACAGAATAATCCTAGTCGTAAAATGTAGTTGTAGTCTGTTACAGTTTGCTTTTTGTAGTAGGTCTATCAGATAAATTTTTCTGTGACATCATCCGTGTTAATGTATAAACTGTCGATTGCTGTGTCCCAGTACACGCCTGAAACTTCAGTAGCTGCAATGATCTCTCGCCCTTCGGTTTTTCGTATGTTCTGTAATAATTTGAAGAAGTGGCCCATTGCGCTAATACACTGAAGCGCCAAAGAAACTTGTATAGGCATGCGTATTAAAATACAGAGATATGTAAACAGGCAGAGCATGGCGGTGCGGGCGGCAACGCCTATATAAAACAAGTGTCTGTCGCAGTTGGTAGATCGGCTACTGCTGCTACATTGGCAGGTTATCATGATTTAAGCGAGTCTGAACGTGGTGTTATAGTCGGCGCACGAGCGATGGGACACAGCCTCTCCGAGGTAGCAATATGTACTGTGAATATCAGGAATCTACTAAAACATCAAATCTCCGACATCGCTGCGGCCGGAAAAAGATCCTGCAAGAACAGGACCAGCGACGACTGAAGAGAATCTTTCAACGTGACAGAAGTACAGCCCTTCCGCAAACTGCTGCAGATTTCAGTGCTGGGCCATCAACAAATATCAGTGTGCGAACCATTCAACGAAACGTCATCGATATGGGCTTTCGGAGCCGAAGGCCTACTCGTGTAGCCTTGACGACTGCACGACACAAAGCTTTACGCCTCGCCTGGGCCCGTTCAAATGGTTCAAATGGCTCTGAGCACTATGGGAATCAATTGCTGAGGTCATAAGTCCCCCAGAACTTAGAACTACTTAAACCTAACTAACCTAAGGACAACACACACATCCATGCCCCAGGCAGGATTCGAACCTGCGACCGTAGCGGTCGTGCGGTTCCAGACTGTAGCGCCAGAACCGCTCGGCCACCAACGGCCGGCCGCCTGGGCCCGTCAACACTGACACTGGTCTGCTGATGACTGGGAACACATTATCTGGTCGGACGAGTCTCGTTTCAAATTGTCGCTAGCGGATGGACGTGTACGGGTATGGAGACAATCTCATGAAACCATGACCCTGCTTGTCAGCGTGGGACTGTTCAAGTTGGTGCAGGCTCTGTAATGATGTGGGGCATGTGCAGTTGGAGTGGCACCCCTGATACGTCTAGATACGACTCTGAAAGATGACACGCAAGTAAGCATCATGTCTGATCATCTGCATCCATTCATGTCCATTGTGCATTCCGACGGGCTTGGGCAATTCCAGCAGGAAAGTCTGACATTCCACACGTCCAGAATTGCTACAGAGTGGCTCCAGGAACACTATTCTTCGGTTAAACCATTCCGCTGGCCACCAAACTCCCCACACACGAACGTTATTGAGCATATCTGGGATGCCTTGCAACGTGCTGTTCGGAAGAGACCTGCACCCCCAAGTACTGTAATTGATTTATAGGCAAGCCTACAGGATTCATGGTGTCACTTCCCTCCAGCACTACTTCAGACATTAGTCGAGTCCATGCCATGTCGTGTTGCGGCACTTCTGCGTGCTCGAGAGGCCCCTACACGATGTTAGGCAGGTGTTCCAATTTCTTTGGCTATTCAATGTAGAAAGTTCAATATTTTCATGAGGGCTGTTAGTTCATAATACATAATACGGCTGATGAATATGGATTTTGCCAAACTGAGAAAATCACGAAACAATAGCTTTGAATTTTAAACTTTTGATTTCAAAAACTGACATCATAAATAAAGAATGGATACGAATTATGTGTAATGAGAATAACAAAGTAATATTTCGCCTATGTAACGAGTAAGGAATATCACGCGACTAATGGACAGTTATGGTGTGTAGACGTTCCTGCGTTTGGTTCGAGGGGCATTTAAGACAATTGTTTATTGTTAATGGATAACTCCAGAAAATGTATTACGCAGGTACAAGCCAGAGGATTGAATATTATTACAGTTATGAGTCAGTATTCTTAACTCATGGTTAAAATAGAACTTTCAGACAGTACAATGTCTTGTTTGAGCAATGCATGTGAAGCATATGTTTGTAAACTGCTTATATGAAATAAAAATTAATACTCGGAGCATCAACATTGGAGGAGCTGCTTTGTAAAACAATAAAGAACCATCTATTACGTATCCATGGCGAAGGTTACAAATATTTACAGTTCATGACTAATCTTCATAGGTAGTACGGTACTTGCAACATGAAATTCGTAGTCACACGTTCAAAACATGGTGCAACAAGATGTGACCACAAAGGCAAATACATATAGTGTGTTCGGATATTCCAGTTACAAGTTTCTAGGACTTGTAGAGGGGAGTGAGTACATAATATTTTGAAGAGAAAACCCTGTCCGCAGAAGTACTGTTTCCGTTCCAGGACGGTTTTCATTCAGACGCTTAACTCATCCACTTCTGTTTGACAACATGAATTAGGAGTGACGCAGTACAATTATTAGGTGGCAGCTGGAAAGAAACGCAACGAAACATCCACTTACAACTTAAGCATATTTTTTTGTGTGAACACTTAAACAGTAAGTGTTTACGTTATTTCAAAACAAAAATAACCCACCGTACCGTACGTGCAGAACAGTAATGACGCATTACAACAGCGGCTCGATGTGGCGACCACCTACGTTGTTACAGACACTGTGCCCTACGAAGTACGTTCAGTTACACACTCTCTCCATCCCACTTGGTGTCTCTTCAGTTTCTAGTGCAGCAGCCAGAACTTGTGCCAGCAGGTGTTTCTCTGTCTCTACAACAGTCTCGTAGCAAGGCAGATGCTAAGTGACATCAGGTGATCGTCTGACGCAGTAGACGTCATCCCGTCTACCCTACTTCATACCAGGATAAGTGACTCTGAGAATTTTCTCTTCCCGCAGCAGACTTGGTCACGTTACACATCTGAAATGAACCCCTCGTAGAACAGAAACGGTACGTTTCTGGACATGGATTCCTATTCAAAATATTATTTACTCGCACCCCTCTACAAGTGTGTAATTGTAATTTCCGAACTCCCTGTAACAGATAAAACGTTGCAATGAATCGCCTTAATTGAAACAAATTTATAATTTTGGAGGAAAACGAGAGCGAAGGAAGATTGTTCAAAACCAAAGAGAGTTGGAAAAAGGTCCTCGACAAAGAATTGTTCACAGTGCAGAGTTTGAGGAGATGTCCTTGGATCGTGTGGGAGAGGACTTATCAATAACTGCTCGTCAACTTGTCGGTGAATAGCAAATGTCGAAGAATATAGTGTGCAGTATGTGTCTGAAGCAGCAATTACACGTCATCATAAACAATGTGTTGAAGCAAGGGGACCAAATGATTTTTATTGGCTTTCAGGACATCTCCATATAACCATCTCAGTAGTGGAATGTCACTTATGACGATATGAACGTTAGGACAACACAACAACCAGTCTCCGGCGTACAAATTCTCCTGACCTGCTAAGAATCGAACCCTGACCCTTTCGCTTATCAGTTCGCCTCGCTGATCCTACAGCTACCAAGGCGGACCACCAAATAGTTCCAAACACAAACTTCAGTGTGTCAACGGATTATCGATAACGACACTTCAGTGCTGAACCTCCTACTTCAAAAATGGTTCAAATGGCTCTGAGCACTATGGGACTCAACTGCTGTGGTCATCAGTCCCCTAGAACCTAGAACTACTTAAACCTAACTAACCTAAGGACATCACACACATCCATGCCCGAGGCAGGATTCGAACCTGCGACCGCAGCAGTCGCACGGTTCCGGACTGCGCGCCTAGAACCGCGAGACCACCGCGGCCGGCGAACCTCCTACTGTCTGTATTATTTCCATCAATTTTGATGGGATTTCAACTGCCACAATAGCCATATCTGGAATGATATAAATTCATGTGCTGCACTCGTATCACCAGTAAAGATTCTCTGTCAGCTAGTGGATTGGTGCAGCATAAAATTATCTGACAGGACTTTATTTGTTGCCACCCAGTTTGACAGTACTCATTATCTGGTGTTCCTTTGAGATGTGATGCCAAAGTTGTTTGAGACTGTGCCTATTGTTGTCCATGAGAGAATATTATTTCACGATAATACTTGCACGATCCCACTTCGATATTATTCTCCATGACCACTGGCATAGTTCTCCCATCGCTGGATTGAATGGGGCAGTACAGCCCAATGGAAGATTTTTTGATATTGTGTTACACGAAGTTATCAGTTTACGAAGCCCAGTAGAAACTAAAGAGAATTTTTTTTTATTTTTTTATTTTCCATTGAATTCTTAAGAGGAACTAAAAAGTAAATGCTTATTTCTAACCCTAGTTCCTTATCGCAGAGTACTCAATGTAGGACCTTTCAGCACCTATATAATCTAGGCTCTAAAGATGTGGAATAGCTCTTCTTTGACAAAAGTAGCATACGAAAAACTGTGAGAAATCCAACTAGTAGCATCTTAGCAATATACTGGATTATACTGAGCCATGTAACTGATTCCTGAGAGGAATTTAATTTCAGCATCTTCATTTTTCACCATCTTGACAGTGATCTATTCTCCTAAACTCACTCTGACAAGTGTTACACATTCACTATAATTCTGCATCTCCTTCCCTACTTATGTGTTCATTACTGCCACCGAAACTGTTTTACATTTCTCGTATGGCAGGAATATCCCTCAGTAATCAAACACCGATGGTTTTGGCTTTTTTCTCTGTTTGTCTTTCATATAGACACTCAAACCGTAATCCGTGAAGTTGCTGGCAGTTGTTCAGATGATCACAGAGTTGACTATCCTATAATATCCATGATTAGTAGCATACAGAAATAAATGCTATGAGCTTTTTGAGTTTTCTTCCTAATGTTGTTATACTGTTTACAGCATCAAACGAACATTTAAGAAGTGTTATGCTCATAGTAAAAACAAAAAATGAAAGGTGGAATTTTGTGTTAATGTAAGATTATAGTCTGCTTTCATTTCCATGTTCTCGCGGTCGTTACAAGATAAGTATTGGACGACAATAGAATTGTTCTGCAATCAGTCGCAAATGACGGTTATCTAAATTTTCTCAGTAGTATTCTGCGAAAAAAAGGTTATCTTTCCTGAAGAGCTTCCTGTTTGTGTTCACGAAGCGCTACTCAAGAACGAGACGCACTGTTGTTCTGTATGTGGTCTCCTTTATAGATAGGCTACACATTTCTAAAATTCTCCCAATAAACCGAAGCCGCAGACCCTAAGTTCTCACTCCATTTCACATTCACTGGTTTCAGAGATTAATTTTTATTAATGAGGAAATATGAATAATCATATATAAAATTAATTATTATTAATTAATCAGTATCGTTCTCATTAACAATAACAATAAAAACATACCTTTATGTACAACGGGGCTGTCAGTCAAAGATCCTGTATTAACGTATTTACAAATCTTTCCAAAGGGAACGCACGAGTCAATACTGACGTTGCGACACAGATTCAAGGAAGACAAAGTCATGTTTATAGTATTATACATTTAGAGGCAACATTGACTAGAACACACTTTTCGGAACCGTGAAGGTTATCTACAACCTTCACAGAAACCAGACTGCATTTATATGAGTCGAATGGGATGAAACTCCCTCTTTCCGAACAGGCCTTGGAAGGCCCAGTGGTACGACCGACCAAGGTGTCATCCACAGCTCAATGACATCATTCGAGAAGGGTGGGGTCAGCACCCCGCTCTCCCGGCCGTTGACAGTTTTCGTGACCTGGAGGCGCTACTACCAGACCAAGTAGCTCCTCAATTGATATCACGATGCTGAGTGGCAGGGCAAGAGCGCATGGCGGCCCGGATGGTCTCCCATCCAAGTGCCAAACACGCCCGCTGGTGCTAAACTTCGGCCATCTGATGGAACGCGGTCATTCACTGCGGCACCGTCATTGACCGAATGAAATCAAAGGGAAGCAATAATTGAGAAGGGAGTGAGACAGGGCTGCAGCCTATCCCCGATGTTATTCAACCTATACATTCAGCAAGCAGTAAAGAAGACCTAGGAGAAATCTGGAAAGGGAATCAATGATCAGGGAGAAGAAACAAAATCTTTGAGGTTTGTGGTTGAACAGATTGCATAGTGTCTCGAAAACAGATTATAAAATGAGCAGCAATAAAAATAAAACTAGGATAATGGAATGTAATCGAATTCAGCCAGGAGATGTTGAGTGAATTAGATTAGGAAATGAAACACAAAAAGTAGTAAATGAGTTTTGCTATTTGGGCACCAAAGTAATTGCTAATAGATAAAGAAGAGAGGACATGAAATTCAGATTGGCTGTAGCAAGGAAACCGTTTCTGAATATGAGAGATTTGTTAACATCGAATGTAAATTTAAGTAACTTCTGAATTTATTTGTCTGGAGTGTAGGCTTGAACGGAAGTTAAACGTGGGCAGTAACTGTTCAGACGATAAGAGAACAAAAGCGTTTGAAATTTGAAGCTACGGAAGAATGCCGAAGATCAAATGGATGGTTTGTATCATTAATGAGGAAGTACCTAATTGAAATGAGAGGAAAGGAGAAAAGAAATCTAAAGCAGAACTTTACTGCTGGAAGGAATTGGTTGATAGGACAGACCGTCATCCATCAAGCAACTGACTGTTTGGTGTGCACTGGAAGGGAGCGCGCGCGCGCGCGCGTGTGTGTGTGTGTGTGTGTGTGTGTGTGTGTGTGCGTGTAGTGCGGACGAGGCGAAGCGGAGTGGGAGGGTCTAGTCAAGTCTCATAGTCAAATTGTGCTATACTTTTCTTTTCTCCCCGGTTCGATTGACTACCTCTGTGGTTTCACCGCCAGACACCACACTTGCTAGGTGGTAGCCCTTAAATCGGCCGCGGTCCGTTAGTATACGTCGGACCCGCGTGTCGCCACTATCAGAGATTGCAGACCGAGCGCCGCCACACGACAGGTCTAGAGACATTTCCTAGCACTCGCCCCAGTTGTACAACTGACTTTGCTAGCAATGGTTCACTGACAAAATACGCTCTCATTTGCCGAGACGATAGTTCGCATAGCCTTCAGCTACGTCATTTGCTACGACCTAGCAAGGAACCATTATCAGTTGCTATTGATATTGTAAATAATGTTCAGACAAGAGCTACGTTCAACATTAATGGATTAAAGTTAAGTATCCCACCAAGTACCCCCTTTTTTCTGAAGTCTACATAACTTGTCCTGTTCCAGACCTCACGCCAGCCTGCGTGAGCTTAAACGCATGCATTTCGGCTTCCTCCAAACCCCGTGGGTTGGCTCCTGCCAATCCACAACATTTTGGCGACGAGGTTTTCTGCGTTCTTAACTATACTGCCCTGATTTACTTGTGTAAATGCCGGCCGCGGTGGTCTCGCGGTTAAGGCGCTCAGTCCGGAACCGCGCGACTGCTACGGTCGCAGGTTCGAATCCTGCCTCGGGCATGGGTGTGTGTGATGTCCTTAGGTTAGTTAGGTTTAAGTAGTTCTAAGTTCTAGGGGACTGATGACCCCAGATGTTAAGTCCCATAGTGCTCAGAGCCATTTGAACTTGTGTAATGGCTTCGCCACAATCTCTAGATGTACTGTCCGAATTTTATCGCTTACAGAATCAGCCGACGCAGGCCTTACTGGATGCCCTTGGACAGCTCGTCCAGGGTCAACGTGCAATGCAAAACGATGCGGCAGCCGCCGCTCCACCGCTAACGCAGCCACAACACGCTGTTGCACCAACTTTTCGTCCTTTTGATGCTGCACTGGAATGCTGGACGGAGTGGTCACGCCAATTTGGATTCCATCTCGCCGACTACAGAATTCAAGGTAATGAGCGGCAGCCTTTTCTGCTTTCCTCCATTGGCGTCCAAACGTACCATGTGATAGTGAAATAATTTCCCTGACGCGATGTAGCAACTCTGTCCTACGACGAAATTTTGTCTGCATTAGATGCATATTTCAAAGAATCAGTCAATGTAGTTGCAGGTATACCTTCTTTCGTACAAAACGTACGGCCGGTCAAACTAATCGGGAGTGGGTTGCAACCTTGCAAGGCCTTACTAGGGATTGTGCTTTTGAGTGTCAATGTGGACTCCTTTATTCAGATACTATGCTACGTGATGCAATTGCACAGAACGTTTCTGATGTTCGTATAAGGGAACAGATTTTGAAACTAGTCAATCCCTCCCTTCAACAAGTGATGGACATATTGGAGCGGCAGGACACACTTGACTTTGCTCAGGAATCATTTGAAAGTTCCCCAGTCGTGTGTCACGTTATCCGTTCCGCCGGGCGAGCTGCACGGAGCAGTAAACAGCCCTCTCGCCCAGCCGTGCAACGGCCGCCTGGCTCTCAGCCACGTGTGCCTCGTAGGCAAGCAAATGCAGTGCTAAAATCATGCCCGCGGTGTGCTACTAGACATTCGCGTGAGAATTGCCCGTCACGCCAGGCTATTTGCTTTTTCTGTAATAAAAAAGGACATGTTCAAAGTGTTTGCCAGAAAGAGCTCAGATCGGACACTCACAACCATTCCAGGCCCTTTGCTTTGCGCCGGTATCGGAATCGAACCAAGAATACTCAGGCTCGTGACCCTTCGCCCATGGAAATTCATGTAGATCATTCCACTCCGCCCAGTGCCACTCTCTCTAACAGTGACTGTGTTCGACCCACAAATAGTGTGCGTCGACATCGCCGGGAAACCCGTCAAGTCGCAAGTGGTTCTGTACCAGTGTTAGTTCACGTTGCACGTGACAGTCGCTCTTGTCGTCAACAGGACAATAAACTTTTTGTAGATTTGGACATTAACGGCAAAGTGATACCATTCCAGCTCGATACCGCAGCTGCAGTTTCACTTATCAATCAAGACACGTACAAACAGCTGGGCACACCTCCGTTGCGTGCCACAAATGTTAAGCTAACTACATATTCAGGTCACGGGCTCCCTGTGTTAGGACAGTTCAGCCTTCTTGCGACATACAAGGGACTAACAAAACTAGTGTCATTGTACACTCTTTGACATAAAACTTGACCGGCGGCCGGCCGCTTCAGAGGCTAAGTCCGCGCCGATCGCGACATGGGACAAAAAAACTGGCCAACTCGCTAATTCTCTAAGTCCGGTTATCTGCACAATCTGGCAACACTGTAGACTGCGGCACTTCCTGGAGGAAAACTTGTCCCATGATAGAAAAACTCTAGGCAGATTACGCCTGTGGTCTAGCGGTAGCGTGCGTTGTTTCTGTTCATAATGTCAGTGGATCGAGAGCAGCTGGCATAAAATATTTTTATAGCCTCTTCTGTCTGAATGCTGAAGACGTGAATGTAATGGTAGCGCAGATTCAATCTATTTCGCTTTGTGACACACCGATATCAAAATTTTATCCAGTAACGATTTTGCGGCAGATTTCCTGCAGACTCTGGACGCCGTATGCGGCAAAGCTCCGGGATCCATTTGCTGGCTACTGGCAGCGGCCGTGGCGACAGCAGCGGCGCTGCACTCCCCTGTTCTTTATCGAAAGCGCCTGCTACCGCTCATCGCTTTTGATGATTTAAAACGCTTTATTATTAAATGTTGCTCCACAGAAAATTTCTACAATTTCCATTCACTCTCAAAAGCAACGGAGACAGACGCCCTGATTAGTAGGCGGGTATTATATTACATTAATCGGCAAGAGCAGAGTATGGCCCGAAATTAATTTTATAGACTGGGACGAAATTAAACCACCTCACTACATTCGATGAATTTAAAAATGCTTCATACCTCGTTTCTTTTCCTTTCAAACTCAATTATTTGTGCAACTTTTGGTCAATGTTTGGATGTTTTCGTCAAGCCAGGGTGAGCGTCTGTGGTGTAAAGTGTATTACAGTTCTTGTTTCATTCCTTATGGTAAGTCTATGCGATAAACTGTGTGAATACCTTGCAATGCATGCTCTGTAGCAGTGCAGGAACACTGCACATTTGGAGTTCCATGTATGGGTTCATGAAGTATTTATTGTTGATCGGAAGTGATAGTTAAGGTCATCAGATTTAAACCAGAAAAATTTGTCGTTTTGAAGGTTTCAGAGAACGAAAAGGAATTGCTAACGCCGGTGTTAGAAAACGTCTACAGTTAAATGCTATTGCAAAAATTTAGAAGAAGGGAACTATATTAATGAACATGTGCACTTCATAAACAACCTTCTGACATGTTAGACCTATATGACGAACAAAGCTCAAATTTATATCGTTGACAGTCGGTCTGAATCTTTTCAGGGTCTATTTTACAGTGAAGCACCTTGGAATTTGCAAAGCAGAAATCCATGATATTAACTTAATTTACTAAGTCGAAATCGGACGAAGATTGATGTTTAAAGGCATTCTTCAGATTTCGCATAAGAAATTTTTACTAGCAGTTTGCAACTCCATTAATTAAAATGGAAAATAAAAGCTTGTAGTCAGTGGCTTCTACCGTGATTCGAACTGCTATGTCTAATAGTACAAGCACTGCAACGCACAAGGGAACCTCTGAGCTAACGACACACTGGCGGCCAGAGGCGGAATATAGTCACTGCGATGTTGCCTGAGCCTCAAAACGCAACCTTAAACACACGAACAGAGGAGGTGGAGATTACTGTTTTAACGTCCCGTCGACAACGATGTCATTAGAGACGGAGCACAAGCTCGGATTAGGGAAGGATGGGGAAGGAAATCGGCCGTGCCCTTCCTAAGGAACCATCCCGGCATTTGCCTGAAGCGATTTAGGGAAATCATTGAAAACCTAAATCAGGATGGCCGGGCGCGGGATTGCACCGTCGTCCTCCCGAATGCACACACAAACAGGTGTTACTTATGTGAAGAACGCCGTTCTTGGAGTCCAGAAATTAAATATATTTTCTAATTGTGTCATCTTGCAGTGCATTATGTCGTACGAGTCTTCGATGTGGAAAACGAATGTCAAGTGAATTTAGCGAGGTAACGCCGACCTACACCCGGAAGTAAATGCACTATCAGAGTGTTGACAAATACTTGCTACGACGCTGCCATTTCTAGGCTCTCTGACGAGGCAGCTCTTCAGCGAAATGCTTGCCGTGATTCTCCGATACGGTTCTTCAGAGTGGAGACGCGCGCGCACGTTTGGTTTTTATGCGGCGTTCTCCCCTGATGGTTTCTGACGTCGCCTTGTGGGCTATGTATACATATGAGACATTCAATTATCATTAATCCAGAATCATACAAGTTTCAGCTTCCGGCGTGGAAGAAGGCTGTTGACGCCGACATTATATCATTTCAACGTAGGGAAAGCAAAACGGATCATTCAATGTTTCTCATTCAACATAAAGCATGTGAGATAATTTTCCGTAACGTTCATAATCATCTAAAAATACAAACGAAGTAAAAATACACCGGAAGCTTAATCGAATTGAATATAACGCTTTGCACCTCGATGTCGAATTTGTCCACTTGCAATCTTTTGCAGCATACACATAGAATGTCATGATTACCACGAGAATGAAGAAATATGTTGGTAAGGATGGAAGCAAGAAGAGACGCAGTCAACAAATATTCTATTCCTCATGGCATTCATTTCATTTGACACGTAAGAAGAGGTAAAGCGGGAATTTACTTTCGTTAACACGAAAGATATGCCGCACATATTGATAACGAGGAAGTCTGCGTCTTCATACGTTTCCTCCTTGAAATCTGTATGCTCTATTATATACTAAGTAGCCCGATCATTGTTTCAGTAATGTTACCCTCTTGTTTGACCCCGTAACGATGAACAGATTCCAAATGCATGTCTCCCTTCCTGGGTTGTTTTTTGTGTTTTATTGCTTGGAATTCCTGAAGCAGACCAGTCTGCCTTCCCTCCTCGTGGGTTAGGTCTCAAAACTAAACCGCTTTGTATCCAATGGCATAATTTATTCAGACAGCATCAGCATAAGACTATCAAACAAAGCCTTCCATTTACAGTTGCAGCACTCTAAGCAGCACTGACCAAAGTGTAATCCACGGTCATGGTCCTAAATTACCAGCTGTCTGCTACTGTGGCAAAGTCCGTACTACACTTTCGATTCCGCAGCACCATTTTATCTGGTAACACTGTGTAGTTGCACAGTTGTGCTACCAGGTCTGTCCTCACACTATCAACTTTATGTATCTCACTTCTCCTGTAGCGTAGATCACGAGGAGCCGAAGTAAATGAGTGTATTCTGCATGACGTAACATTCTGTATTCCCTTCTTTCATAGCCACTCTTCATGTGCATCGATACCAAATAGGAATGCGAAAACTCTTGCGAGTGAGAGAATGACAATAACAATCGTAACAAGAACAAGCAAATAATGAATGATGTTTATTCCAACGCAGAACGAGAATGGCTTTAAATATAAAACTCTGTATCTATATCTATATCCATATCTATTGATCTTTGAGTTGGCACAATGCAAATATATTCTTAGCATTTAGTTACTGAATTTAGTTCTGGATGTTTGCAGAGAAAAGGAAAAGTCGGTACTTCTCGCTAGTGTAATATAATGTGAACCAGCAACTACCTTTTCCTTAGAACACGACTCAAGCAGGTCCTCAAGTAGGTAGCAAGGCACTGCTGCATTCTGTTCCCTGACATTGCTCTGATGACGGTTAATGCAGATAGTTCCGAATATGAAATACAAAGCGTATTGCAGGTTAGTTCCTAGGATAGTAACATTAAATTTGCGTTGTAGACGGCACATGAACGTGACGACTATCCATATTACTCATCAATATAAAAAGACAATATTTTGGGAATTTAGCAGGATTACTCAAAATGAATTCTGAAATTGGGTGACTGACTGCACAGGTGCTAAACGTCGTCAAGAGTATACGATGTCCTAATCGCATTAGGAATATGAAGATCGTCTTCGACAGCTCGCAACTTTCACATTGCTATCTCCACCCTACTCCAGACAGCCCTCGGTGGAGTTGCACTACGTTGCCGATGTTATGGAAGGCCTTCAAACCGACAACAGACCACATATTGAAAAATACAAGCGAATTCTCTTGCAGCGTAAGCTTATTGTAACTAATCCAAAAATTATTGGAGAGGAACATTGTCCTATTCAAAAAAAGTAAAATGTTACACACTGTTGACGTCAAACGGACATTATCTATGTCCTGTCTTGTGTCCTACTCATCTATAATATCAAGTGTACTATGAAAATGATTATATATAATGGATGATAGGGTAATGCATTGATACCAGATGGTCGGGGCCGGCCGGTGTGGCCGTGCGGTTCTAGGCGCTTCAGTCTGGAACCGCGTGACCGCTACGGTCGCAGGTTCGAATCCTGCCTCGGGCATGGATGTGAGTGATGTCCTTAGGTTAGTTAGGTTTAAGTAGTTCTAAGTTCTAGGGGACTGATGACCTTAGAAGTTAAGTCCCATAGTGCTCAGAGCCATTTGAACCATTTGAACTATTTAACACAAAATGGCATTAAAAATTAAAGTTATTCACGAGCAGCTAGTTGAGAATATGTATGAACATTAAATGACACGACGAACTGAAATAATATGACGAAGAGTTCAGCGCTCACTGGGAATAGAGCCCCACACATATCGTTGTTGACTACACACAAAGAGACGTCAGCTACCGAATTTTTATCCACTAGCTGCTCAGAATAGCATCTTGAACTTACAGTCATCTCGCAAATAGTTCTGTGTCTCACTGGGAGTTAAAAACGTCAGATATCGTTAGTGTTGACAACGAATGAAAATACATTAAAAATCAAAATTATTATCCACCAGCAGATAGGTGTTCTCATGATAGAGCTTGATAATACATAATTAAATCTTTAGTGCCGGGCCAGGATTCGATCCCATTCACGCGTAATATGTGAAGGTGTTGAGGGATCTGCAGTTTTGAACAAACAACAAATTGTAGCCGAGCTGTATTGCCACGAAGGGATCAAATTCCGCGTTAAGGGCGGTCTGAGTTGCATTCCCAGTTTAGAACCAATTTTATCGACATACAGAAGCTCAAATAAAAGATGGAATAAGTGTCCTGTGACCATACATAGCGTTTGTGTCGTCACTTGAAATAAATAACTAGTATAAGAAAGGTTACTGGTGATAGAGTTTCTACATGTCGCCACTCCAGACTTTATTGGTGGTTCAAACTACCGTCTACTTGGTAAAGAAGGAATATCATCTTTAATGTGAATTTTCAGACCACGCAGCCATTATATCTCCTTCACTTGGTGTAGCCAGGAGAGAATGGAATCTGTCTCTCCCTATCTAAAATCATTGACGGAAGTGGGAATCGAACCCAGACCATAGGTATAACAACCTACCATCCGTCCAACAGACCACGAAATCCTCTTCTCTGCGAGTCATTTTTCTATCGTAACGCAGTTGCGCCACACTGGATGAGAATTCTGACACACAGGCTCCCTGTAGTAATTTGCAGCATGTTCAGTAAATTCATTTACTTGGTTGACCGAATCACCATGAACTAGCTGCCTCGGCTACCCAGTGCATACATTCGACTATTTTGTAATCACAGAAATAAAATCACGTAACTGCCACCTACACACAACTGCCAACAGTGTAGGATGCAGAAGTTTAAATAGGAAGTGTTCCTTTCCACTTGAGCTATTCTATTGCGCTATCTGTTACTAGAAAACGTCGTTCAGTCGAAAAGAAAAGCTGTAACTGTTTGTCTCTCAGAAGTCAAGACCTGGCCATATGCATAATCTCACAGTGCTGTGGAATCCAAAAGTTCTGGAGGAGTAGTTGCCGAGCTCTGGAGCTGCAGTAGCTACGTGTCAGCTTGTAGCATAGATAAGATGTCGCGAGTTCGAATACATTCAGTGCTACATTTCTTAAAACGCAATTCTGCTCTCTGCTGAAGGTATCAATCTAATGGAACTTTGAACATAATTCCCTTCACTTCTCAACCCAAAGTAGTCGCATGTGGAAAAAGGGCTAACTACTGTGACATTTTGTTCTATTCAGGTTTAATAGACATCAGGCAGCAGATGCATCTCGAAGATGTGCAGGGAGAGCGCATCGTGCCATAATATGTCAGAAAAGTATTTTCTACATTAGCCGTCGTGTGGTAGTGATATTTTATTCTTCTTCAAACTTTGTTTGACAGCTTTAACTCAGAACAAGTTTTCTACATGCATGTAATCAATAAACTGCATGTGCATTGTCAGACTGTCATAGGTAACATCGGAGAATTCGCATATATCGTTGATTATTAATTTCTCTCTCATGTTTACTATTGTTTTAACAACACTAAAGGAAACCTTACGAAAATTGTGCACTGTATTATAAGAAATGAAATAAAACTAACCATGATAACCTTACGACGAAAGTATCTGTACACAAGCATGCCTCTATCGACACGATTTAGTAAAATACTACTCACTTAGATTTTGATTGGGTCTGTGTTTAATTGGTATGCTGTGTCATACTCAAGAGGTATGCAAATGTGGCATTTCATAAATATAGTTACGTATACCTAGAAACCCAAAATTCGCTTGGCAGCAGCGGAAAGAGGCCTTACCTGTTGTGCAGCATTGTAAGTTTTTCAACATTGCACTATGAGCTGAAAGCATTTTCTTGCGATTTCCTTATTGATGTTTGATCTGACTGCTTGTAGCTCTTTCACAGAAGGGATAAAAACGTTACAGTCAGTGAGACTGGAACTGCGAACCGTAACAGACGGTTTCTCACAGGTCAGCATGTTACCACAGAGCTGGCGAGGAGGTATGGGTCTTAGCTTCCTATTACGATGGCAATAGTAACTAGAACTCGTAAACCGCTATTTGAAGGTCGAGATTAGTTGCGGTTTCCACCTGCAACGACTTTCCTGGGCTGAAAACCGTAAATTTTCAATCTTTTGTTACCCTTCAAGCGATAATAACTCAGATTATTCAATGGAAATGACAGGTAAAATCAAGTGAACTTTGAGGCTTAATTCCGTGCACACCAGGAAGTAACTCGTCGATCACAGAGTTGCCAAACATACGTTGCCTTGTTGCCAAATCTCAGTTACAGTACCAGCAGGAAGAAGACGAACCGATGTGATCCTACAGCGGTCTGGGAAGTGACCATAGCTGGTGTCTCCAAGTCGCGGCTGCTACGGCCTGGAATACGTAATGCGTCTGATTCGCTTTCTGTAACTAGGTTTAGGGACTGGAGCGTAGTTACTAATAATACTCAGAACTGACTGCAAAATGAGCATCATAAATCAGTAACTCTCATTGTTGTTTTTATATTTCTTTCGTAAGTGTACTCAAAACTAAGAAAATCATTCACAGGCGTTTTCGTGCCTCGCCGATAGTCGAGCACAACATACAAATAAAAATAAAAAAGAATGTGTGTGTGTGTGTGTGTTTGTGTGTGTGTGTGTGTGTGTGAGAGAGAGAGAGAGAGAGAGAGATAAATAAAAAGCAATGAGAGAGAGTTTAAAAAATTGTTGTAAAGAAATTGAATCATGGTATTTAAAGAAATCTTTCATTAAAATGACACGTTCCACATCATTACGAAATGTCGTATTGATGATCTATGGAACAAGAGCCGGCCGCGGTGGTCTCGCGGTTCTAGGCGCACAGTCCGGAACCGTGCGAATGCTACGGTCGCAGGTTCGAATCCTGCCTCGGGCATGGATGTGTGTGATGTCCTTAGGTTAGTTAGGTTTAAGTAGTTCTAAGTTCTAGGGGACTAATGACCACAGCAGTTGAGTCCCATAGTGCTCAGAGCCATTTGAACCATGGAACAAGAGTTAATCTAATGTAATCTAATCTAATCACATCATATTGATGATTAGCCATGAAGAGTCATGAATTACCGAAATTTTGGCCAATACCAGTAACCAAATCTAAACTTGAAAATAAAAGACGACAATTTTTGTAATAAACCGTGACTCCTATCAAGACCCTTTCGTCCCTGTTATCTAACCACGAAAGATGTCTGATATACCTCCATTCTGAAGTAACAAAGTGTGTATGCATTTAAAGATGAAGTGCATGATGTGAAGTTCTGTGACGGAGATACGAACCCAACACGTAATCCGATTGTTAACTAAGAAAAATCAAATGTTACGTATCGGTTTTTCTTACGAGCCGCTAGGTGTCTGAATCTAAAATACGGATACAAACTTTTGTGCCTAAGCGACAATCGAACTGCACACCTACCGTGCATCCACGAATATAGCTTAAGTATCAGTTGCTTACTCATGAACAGTAAGATGTGTGTGTGTTTGACCAGAAATAACGACACCTGTTGCGATTGTTGGAAACACATGAACAGACATTGAAATTGCGCGTTAATTTTCACTAGCAGGTGGGTGTGCACTTGATAAAGCTAGAAATGAAATTATGAATATTTTTGTACTGGATCAGGTTTCAGACCCACATACTTACATTTGGAGGAGACCTAGAGAAGATTGCAGTCTTGGGAAAAGGAACGAAATGACTGAACTATACTGTTCCGAGAGATTCAGATCCTCGAAAGAGGAGATACGAATTCGAATCACAGTCCAGCACCAAATTTTTAAACGTCTCTAGTTCAATCAAGTACAAGTAAAATAAGAGCCCTGTCCCTTTAAATGGCTATCGGTTCATCAAATAAAATAAAATTTCCTAATGTAAGTAAGCTTACTAGCGACTGTATTTCTGTTTACCATGACTTCCGCTGTGTCATTTCCCAACGTAAACCGGCTCTGCCCAGCTGGTAATGAAGGAACGTGATGTTTAATGCGGATTCTGGATTATAACGTCTTTCTCTTGAGGTTACCAGAGGTAAAATAAATCTGTTTGTGCCTCTTAAAAGTAAATGCCTGAACCCACGCATTGCACCTGTGATAGCTCGTTCCACCATACCATTGTGGCCACATTACCCAGCCCCAAGAGTGTGCTCTAACGGATGATGTGCTTAGCTTACAAAATTAGTCACGGTGGAAAAAATGCGAGTCTATTAAATGGTCAAGTAGAAGCCAGCTTCTGACGCAGAGATTATGCTATTCTCATGTCAGCAGGATGTAAAGTCTCTTCTAGGCATCATAGGCTGGATGTGAAGCCATTTTGATTTTTCACAAATTCAGCAAATTTCTTAGTTCGAGAAAATCCACTGTGAAGTGTGTTGCCGGATAATTCGATTATTACTGTTATTATTAATATCATTCTATTCATACCGCTGCTGTAACACAAGTGCTTGAACATCATTTAATGCCTTTTGGTCACTATAGATGTAGTTTCCCAAGAACAGGTTCTTTCCCTGTCTACGGAATCCTTTTCATGTTAATATCAAACACCAGCAATTACTCGTAGATTACTTTAAAACTAAAGTAATTGACGAAGACGTTACTTGGTAACAAAAACGCACTGCCTTTCTTCATTTACTTTCGCCTAGAAATGGCTATCGAGTACTGACAAACCAAAAGGCAAGAGTTCTTACTGCCTTCCGATATACGTTGCTGTTAGTTCTTCCACATGATTTGGTCGACATGACCTGTTTCAAGTTGTGTATGACAGACAGTGTTTTAGAAAATCTATTGTTTCCCTTTGAAATAAACAGAAGTATTTTCATTCTAAGCTGTCCAAGTAAAAAATTTTCGCAATATTAGTTCAAATTTAATATTCGCTTCTATAATGTAGGAAAGTATTTCACAGTCGCAAAACTCGCATCCGAAACGTTGACCTTACACGTAGTCGCTGACCATACATTCTAGCTCAGAGTGACACCAGTTTAAATAACCTAATGTAGCGAAGACTGTTTGCCAGTGCTCTTTCTCACCGGAAAATACGCAACTCACTCATTTGGCTCCATAAGTACACTGTAACAGTAATGTCTGTGTGACATTTGTCAGTAAGCTTTTGCCTTCCAACCGGCAAAATACGGCAGAGTACGGCCGGTAAACAATTCACAAACCACGATTTAGTGCCAATAAGACGATTTCTTTAAACATTGTCGAAGCTGAGGGAATTTAGTTTCTGCTTAAATCGTCTTCAACGTTCACAGATATCTCAAATAGGAAAAAGCTGAATATCCAGGTACGAAGGTTGTAAAACAAACTTCCCACAGTTTGTGTCAGGTTGATCTTTTCGTCTGATAACACTGCTTAAGTATTTTGTCTAAGAGGTATCACAAGTAGTATCCCTGTAGCTGTGGGAATCATTGGTTGAAAACGAGTTTAACACCAATGGGTACAGTGCTGCTAAATTTTCACAATTATTATCAACCTAGGTCTGAGTTCATCCACAAACTGAGGCGTATTTATAATATTGGAGCTAGACTGTGTATCCTTGTCTTTCTTGAGTGGTCATTGGAAGGCGTTTACACACACGTATACAATACTATGAATACTTCGAACGCTATGGTTAACGTTGCTCTCATAAACTACTTTTTTTTAAATTCTTCTGGGTCTTCAGCGTGCAATATGTGTTGTAGATACAGTCTCAGACCAAAAAATTGACCGCCGAGTCGTTCACGTAAGGTGGACAATACAGTCGTGTTCCTCTCAGAATTCTATGTCTGGCAATATGCTCGATCTAGCAACATGTAGACTGCGGCACTTCCCAGAGGAAGTCTTGACTCCAGTCTTAAGTACATTACTCTTGACTACGACCGTAGTCTTGAGGTAAAACGCGAGACCAGCTAATATGATATTGTAGATTCGCTTGAATTACACTCATAGCTTCAGCACCGAGAGGAAAGGGGCGATAAAAATTTTGTCGATATGTGCTTTCGGTCGCCAGTCGTCATATTAGCTGGTCTCGCGTTTTACCTGAAGACTACGGTCGTGTTCCAGCAGCGGTATGAATAAAATGATAGTAATAATAACAGTAATAATCGAATTATCCGGCAACTTCACACTTCACAGTGGATTTTCTCGAACTAAGAAATTTGCTGAATTTGTGAAAAATCAAAATGGCTTCACATCCAGCCTATGATGCCTAGAAGAGTCTTTACATCCTGCTGACATGAGAATAGCATAATCTCTGCGTCAGAAGCTTGCTTCTACTTGACCATTTAATAGACTCGCATTTTTTACACCGTGACTAATTTTGTAAGCTAAGCACATCATCCGTTACAGCACACTCTTGGGGCTGGGTAATGTGGCCACAATGGTATGGTGGAACGATCTATCACAGGTGCAATGCGTGGGTTCAGGCATTTACTTTTAAGAGGCACAAACAGATTTATTTTACCTCTGGTAACCTCAAAAGAAAGACGTTATAATCCAGAATCCGCATTAAACATCACGTTCCTTCATTACCAACTGGGCAGAGCCGGTTTACGTTGGGAAATGACACAGCGGAAGTCATGGTAAACAGAAATACAGTCGCCAGTAAGCTTACTTACATTAGGAAATTTTATTTTATTTGATGAACCGATAGCCATTTAAAGGGACAGGGCTCTTATTTTACTTGTACTTGATTGAACTAGAGACGTTTAAAAATTTGGTGCTGGACTGTGATTCGAATTCGTATCTCCTCTTTCGAGGATCTGAATCTCTCGGAACAGTATAGTTCAGTCATTTCGTTCCTTTTCCCAAGACTGCAACCTTCTCTAGGTCTCCTCCAAAGGTAAGTATGTGGGTCTGAAACCTGATCCAGTACAAAAATATTCATAATTTCATTTCTAGATTTATCAAGTGCACACCCACCTGCTAGTGAAAATTAACGCGCAATTTCAAAGTCTGTTCATGTGTTTCCAACAATCGCAACAGGTGTCGTTATTTCTGGTCAAACACGCACACATCTTACTGTTCATGAGTAAGCAACTGATACCTAAGCTATATTCGTGGATGCACGGTAGGTGTGCAGTTCGATTGTCGCTTAGGCACAAAAGTTTGTATCCTTATTTTAGATTCAGACACCTAGCGGCTCGTAAGAAAAACCGATACGTAACATTTGATTTTTCTTAGTTAACAATCGGAATACGTGTTGGGTTCGTATCTCCGTCACAGAACTTCACATCATGCACTTCATCTTTAAATGCATGCACACTTTGTTACTTCAGATGGAGGTATATCAGACATCTTTCGTGGTTAGATAACAGGGACGAAAGGGTCTTGATAGGAGTCACGGTTTATTACAAAAATTGTCGTCTTTTATTTTCAAGTTTAGATTTGGTTACTGGTATTGGCCAAAATTTCGGTAATTCATGACTCTTCATGGCTAATCATCAATATGATGTGATTAGATTAGATTAGATTACATTAGATTAACTCTTGTTCCATAGATCATGAATACGACATTTCGTAATGATGTGGAACGTGTCATTTTAATGAAAGATTTCTTTAAATACCATGATTCAATTTCTTTACAACAATTTTTTAAACTCTCTCTCATTGCTTTTTATTTATCTCTCTCTCTCTCTCTCTCACACACACACACACAAACACACACACACACACACATTCTTTTTTATTTTTATTTGTATGTTGTGCTCGACTATCGGCGAGGCACGAAAACGCCTGTGAATGATTTTCTTAGTTTTGAGTACACTTACGAAAGAAATATAAAAACAACAATGAGAGTTACTGATTTATGATGCTCAGTTTGCAGTCAGTTCTGAGTATTATTAGTAACTACGCTCCAGTCCCTAAACCTAGTTACAGAAAGCGAATCAGACACATTACGTATTCCAGGCCGTAGCAGCCGCGACTTGGAGACACCAGCTATGGTCACTTCCCAGACCGCTGTAGGATCACATCGGTTCGTCTTCTTCCTGCTGGTACTGTAACTGAGATTTGGCAACAAGGCAACGTAAGTTTGGCAACTCTGTGATCGACGAGTTACTTCCTGGTGTGCACGGAATTAAGCCTCAAAGTTCACTTGATTTTACCTGTCATTTCCATTGAATAATCTGAGTTATTATCGCTTGAAGGGTAACAAAAGATTGAAAATTTACGGTTTTCAGCCCAGGAAAGTCGTTGCAGGTGGAAACCGCAACTAATCTCGACCTTCAAATAGCGGTTTACGAGTTCTAGTTACTATTGCCATCGTAATAGGAAGCTAAGACCCATACCTCCTCGCCAGCTCTGTGGTAACATGCTGACCTGTGAGAAACCGTCTGTTACGGTTCGCAGTTCCAGTCTCACTGACTGTAACGTTTTTATCCCTTCTGTGAAAGAGCTACAAGCAGTCAGATCAAACATCAATAAGGAAATCGCAAGAAAATGCTTTCAGCTCATAGTGCAATGTTGAAAAACTTACAATGCTGCACAACAGGTAAGGCCTCTTTCCGCTGCTGCCAAGCGAATTTTGGGTTTCTAGGAATACGTAACTATATTTATGAAATGCCACATTTGCATACCTCTTGAGTATGACACAGCATACCAATTAAACACAGACCCAATCAAAATCTAAGTGAGTAGTATTTTTCTAAATCGTGTCGATAGAGGCATGCTTGTGTACAGATACTTTCGTCGTAAGGTTATCATGGTTAGTTTTATTTCATTTCTTATAATACAGTGCACAATTTTCGTAAGGTTTCCTTTAGTGTTGTTAAAACAATAGTAAACATGAGAGAGAAATTAATCATCAACGATATAGGCGAATTCTCTGATGTTACCTATGACAGTCTGACAATGCACATGCAGTTTATTGATTACATGCATGTAGAAAACTTGTTCTGAGTTAAAGCTGTCAAACAAAGTTTGAAGAAGAATAAAATATCACTACCACACGACGGCTAAAGTAGAAAATACTTTTCTGACATATTATGGCACGATGCGCTCTCCCTGCACATCTTCGGGATGCATCTGCTGCCTGATGTCTATTAAACCTGAATAGAACAAAATGTCACAGTAGTTAGCCCTTTTTCCACATGCGACTACTTTGGGTTGAGAAGTGAAGGGAATTATGTTCAAAGTTCCATTAGATTGATACCTTCAGCAGAGAGCAGAATTGCGTTTTAAGAAATGTAGCACTGAATGTATTCGAACTCGCGACATCTTATCTATGCTACAAGCTGACACGTAGCTACTGCAGCTCCAGAGCTCGGCAACTATTCCTCCAGAACTTTTGGATTCCACAGCACTGTGAGATTATGCATATGGCCAGGTCTTGACTTCTGAGAGACAAACAGTTACAGCTTTTCTTTTCGACTGAACGACGTTTTCTAGTAACAGATAGCGCAATAGAATAGCTCAAGTAGAAAGGAACACTTCCTATTTAAACTTCTGCATCCTACACTGTTGGCAGTTGTGTGTAGGTGGCAGTTACGTGATTTTATTTCTGTGATTACAAAATAGTCGAATGTATGCACTGGGTAGCCGAGACAGCTAGTTCATGGTGATTCGGTCAACCAAGTAAATGAATTTACTGAACATGCTGCAAATTACTACAGGGAGCCTGTATGTCAGAATTCTCATCCAGTGTGGCGCAACTGCGTTACGATAGAAAAATGACTCGCAGAGAAGAGGATTTCGTGGTCTGTTGGACGGATGGTAGGTTGTTATACCTATGGTCTGGGTTCGATTCCCACTTCCGTCAATGATTTTAGATAGGGAGAGACAGATTCCATTCTCTCCTGTCTACACCAAGTGAAGGAGATATAATGGCTGCGTGGTCTGAAAATTCACATTAAAGATGATATTCCTTCTTTACCAAGTAGACGGTAGGTTGAACCACCAATAAAGTCTGGAGTGGCGACATGTAGAAACTCTATCACCAGTAACCTTTCTTATACTAGTTATTTATTTCAAGTGACGACACAAACGCTATGTATGGTCACAGGACACTTATTCCATCTTTTATTTGAGCTTCTGTATGTCGATAAAATTGGTTCTAAACTGGGAATGCAACTCAGACCGCCCTTAACGCGGAATTTGATCCCTTCGTGGCAATACAGCTCGGCTACAATTTGTTGTTTGTTCAAAACTGCAGATCCCTCAACACCTTCACATATTACGCGTGAATGGGATCGAATCCTGGCCCGGCACTAAAGATTTAATTATGTATTATCAAGCTCTATCATGAGAACACCTATCTGCTGGTGGATAATAATTTTGATTTTTAATGTATTTTCATTCGTTGTCAACACTAACGATATCTGACGTTTTTAACTCCCAGTGAGACACAGAACTATTTGCGAGATGACTGTAAGTTCAAGATGCTATTCTGAGCAGCTAGTGGATAAAAATTCGGTAGCTGACGTCTCTTTGTGTGTAGTCAACAACGATATGTGTGGGGCTCTATTCCCAGTGAGCGCTGAACTCTTCGTCATATTATTTCAGTTCGTCGTGTCATTTAATGTTCATACATATTCTCAACTAGCTGCTCGTGAATAACTTTAATTTTTAATGCCATTTTGTGTTAAATAGTTCAAATGGTTCAAATGGCTCTGAGCACTATGGGACTTAACTTCTAAGGTCATCAGTCCCCTAGAACTTAGAACTACTTAAACCTAACTAACCTAAGGACATCACTCACATCCATGCCCGAGGCAGGATTCGAACCTGCGACCGTAGCGGTCACGCGGTTCCAGACTGAAGCGCCTAGAACCGCACGGCCACACCGGCCGGCCCCGACCATCTGGTATCAATGCATTACCCTATCATCCATTATATATAATCATTTTCATAGTACACTTGATATTATAGATGAGTAGGACACAAGACAGGACATAGATAATGTCCGTTTGACGTCAACAGTGTGTAACATTTTACTTTTTTTGAATAGGACAATGTTCCTCTCCAATAATTTTTGGATTAGTTACAATAAGCTTACGCTGCAAGAGAATTCGCTTGTATTTTTCAATATGTGGTCTGTTGTCGGTTTGAAGGCCTTCCATAACATCGGCAACGTAGTGCAACTCCACCGAGGGCTGTCTGGAGTAGGGTGGAGATAGCAATGTGAAAGTTGCGAGCTGTCGAAGACGATCTTCATATTCCTAATGCGATTAGGACATCGTATACTCTTGACGACGTTTAGCACCTGTGCAGTCAGTCACCCAATTTCAGAATTCATTTTGAGTAATCCTGCTAAATTCCCAAAATATTGTCTTTTTATATTGATGAGTAATATGGATAGTCGTCACGTTCATGTGCCGTCTACAACGCAAATTTAATGTTACTATCCTAGGAACTAACCTGCAATACGCTTTGTATTTCATAATCGGAACTATCTGCATTAACCGTCATCAGAGCAATGTCAGGGAACAGAATGCAGCAGTGCCTTGCTACCTACTTGAGGACCTGCTTGAGTCGTGTTCTAAGGAAAAGGTAGTTGCTGGTTCACATTATATTACACTAGCGAGAAGTACCGACTTTTCCTTTTCTCTGCAAACATCCAGAACTAAATTCAGTAACTAAATGCTAAGAATATATTTGCATTGTGCCAACTCAAAGATCAATAGATATGGATATAGATATAGATACAGAGTTTTATATTTAAAGCCATTCTCGTTCTGCGTTGGAATAAACATCATTCATTATTTGCTTGTTCTTGTTACGATTGTTATTGTCATTCTCTCACTCGCAAGAGTTTTCGCATTCCTATTTGGTATCGATGCACATGAAGAGTGGCTATGAAAGAAGGGAATACAGAATGTTACGTCATGCAGAATACACTCATTTACTTCGGCTCCTCGTGATCTACGCTACAGGAGAAGTGAGATACATAAAGTTGATAGTGTGAGGACAGACCTGGTAGCACAACTGTGCAACTACACAGTGTTACCAGATAAAATGGTGCTGCGGAATCGAAAGTGTAGTACGGACTTTGCCACAGTAGCAGACAGCTGGTAATTTAGGACCATGACCGTGGATTACACTTTGGTCAGTGCTGCTTAGAGTGCTGCAACTGTAAATGGAAGGCTTTGTTTGATAGTCTTATGCTGATGCTGTCTGAATAAATTATGCCATTGGATACAAAGCGGTTTAGTTTTGAGACCTAACCCACGAGGAGGGAAGGCAGACTGGTCTGCTTCAGGAATTCCAAGCAATAAAACACAAAAAACAACCCAGGAAGGGATACATGCATTTGGAATCTGTTCATCGTTACGGGGTCAAACAAGAGGGTAACATTACTGAAACAATGATCGGGCTACTTAGTATATAATAGAGCATACAGATTTCAAGGAGGAAACGTATGAAGACGCAGACTTCCTCGTTATCAATATGTGCGGCATATCTTTCGTGTTAACGAAAGTAAATTCCCGCTTTACCTCTTCTTACGTGTCAAATGAAATGAATGCCATGAGGAATAGAATATTTGTTGACTGCGTCTCTTCTTGCTTCCATCCTTACCAACATATTTCTTCATTCTCGTGGTAATCATGACATTCTATGTGTATGCTGCAAAAGATTGCAAGTGGACAAATTCGACATCGAGGTGCAAAGCGTTATATTCAATTCGATTAAGCTTCCGGTGTATTTTTACTTCGTTTGTATTTTTAGATGATTATGAACGTTACGGAAAATTATCTCACATGCTTTATGTTGAATGAGAAACATTGAATGATCCGTTTTGCTTTCCCTACGTTGAAATGATATAATGTCGGCGTCAACAGCCTTCTTCCACGCCGGAAGCTGAAACTTGTATGATTCTGGATTAATGATAATTGAATGTCTCATATGTATACATAGCCCACAAGGCGACGTCAGAAACCATCAGGGGAGAACGCCGCATAAAAACCAAACGTGCGCGCGCGTCTCCACTCTGAAGAACCGTATCGGAGAATCACGGCAAGCATTTCGCTGAAGAGCTGCCTCGTCAGAGAGCCTAGAAATGGCAGCGTCGTAGCAAGTATTTGTCAACACTCTGATAGTGCATTTACTTCCGGGTGTAGGTCGGCGTTACCTCGCTAAATTCACTTGACATTCGTTTTCCACATCGAAGACTCGTACGATATAATCCACTGCAAGATGACACAATTAGAAAGTATATTTAATTTCTGGACTCCAAGAACGGCGTTCTTCACATAAGTAACACCTGTTTGTGTGTGCATTCGGGAGGACGACGGTGCAATCCCGCGCCCGGCCATCCTGATTTAGGTTTTCAATGATTTCCCTAAATCGCTTCAGGCAAATGCCGGGATGGTTCCTTAGGAAGGGCACGGCCGATTTCCTTCCCCATCCTTCCCTAATCCGAGCTTGTGCTCCGTCTCTAATGACATCGTTGTCGACGGGACGTTAAAACAGTAATCTCCACCTCCTCTGTTCGTGTGTTTAAGGTTGCGTTTTGAGGCTCAGGCAACATCGCAGTGACTATATTCCGCCTCTGGCCGCCAGTGTGTCGTTAGCTCAGAGGTTCCCTTGTGCGTTGCAGTGCTTGTACTATTAGACATAGCAGTTCGAATCACGGTAGAAGCCACTGACTACAAGCTTTTATTTTCCATTTTAATTAATGGAGTTGCAAACTGCTAGTAAAAATTTCTTATGCGAAATCTGAAGAATGCCTTTAAACATCAATCTTCGTCCGATTTCGACTTAGTAAATTAAGTTAATATCATGGATTTCTGCTTTGCAAATTCCAAGGTGCTTCACTGTAAAATAGACCCTGAAAAGATTCAGACCGACTGTCAACGATATAAATTTGAGCTTTGTTCGTCATATAGGTCTAACATGTCAGAAGGTTGTTTATGAAGTGCACATGTTCATTAATATAGTTCCCTTCTTCTAAATTTTTGCAATAGCATTTAACTGTAGACGTTTTCTAACACCGGCGTTAGCAATTCCTTTTCGTTCTCTGAAACCTTCAAAACGACAAATTTTTCTGGTTTAAATCTGATGACCTTAACTATCACTTCCGATCAACAATAAATACTTCATGAACCCATACATGGAACTCCAAATGTGCAGTGTTCCTGCACTGCTACAGAGCATGCATTGCAAGGTATTCACACAGTTTATCGCATAGACTTACCATAAGGAATGAAACAAGAACTGTAATACACTTTACACCACAGACGCTCACCCTGGCTTGACGAAAACATCCAAACATTGACCAAAAGTTGCACAAATAATTGAGTTTGAAAGGAAAAGAAACGAGGTATGAAGCATTTTTAAATTCATCGAATGTAGTGAGGTGGTTTAATTTCGTCCCAGTCTATAAAATTAATTTCGGGCCATACTCAGCTCTTGCCGATTAATGTAATATAATACCCGCCTACTAATCAGGGCGTCTGTCTCCGTTGCTTTTGAGCGTGAATGGAAATTGTAGAAATTTTCTGTGGAGCAACATTTAATAATAAAGCGTTTTAAATCATCAAAAGCGATGAGCGGTAGCAGGCGCTTTCGATAAAGAACAGGGGAGTGCAGCGCCGCTGCTGTCGCCACGGCCGCTGCCAGTAGCCAGCAAATGGATCCCGGAGCTTTGCCGCATACGGCGTCCAGAGTCTGCAGGAAATCTGCCGCAAAATCGTTACTGGATAAAATTTTGATAACGGTGTGTCACAAAGCGAAATAGATTGAATCTGCGCTACCATTACATTCACGTCTTCAGCATTCAGACAGAAGAGGCTATAAAAATATTTTATGCCAGCTGCTCTCGATCCACTGACATTATGAACAGAAACAACGCACGCTACCGCTAGACCACAGGCGTAATCTACCTAGAGTTTTTCTATCATGGGACAAGTTTTCCTCCAGGAAGTGCCGCAGTCTACAGTGTTGCCAGATTGTGCAGATAACCGGACTTAGAGAATTAGCGAGTTGGCCAGTTTTTTTGTCCCATGTCGCGATCGGCGCGGACTTAGCCTCTGAAGCGGCCGGCCGCTGGTCAAGTTTTATGTCAAAGAGTGTACGTCCTTCGTTCTTCTTCTGCAGTGAACTTGTTTGGTTTAGATTTATTTCAGTTGTTTAACTTGTCTATAGTAAATCAGGTCCTATCAGTGAACCAGACTGTGCCTTCAGACAGTGTTTCTCGTCTAAGTGAAGAATTTGCAGACATTTTTTCAACGGGCCTTGGTTGGGCTAAGAACTATAAAGTACATTTGGAACTGAAAGTAAACGCGCAACCGAAATTTTTCAGAGTGCGCAATGTTCCCCACGCATTGCGTGATGAGGTCGCAAGAACATTACACGATTTGGAATCACAAGGTGTGATCGAACGTGTGCAGGCTTCTCTCTGGGCATCACCGTTAGTAACGTTGCCAAAACCTTTCGGAAAATTGAGACTGTGTGGACTTCAAGGCAACAGTGAATCCACAACTAGTGATTGCAACTTTTCCTTTACCCCGCCCGGAAGATCTTTTTGACAAACTGTGCCCGGGTAAATATTTTTCGAAGTTGGACCTAGCAGATGCGTACTTGCAAATACCGGTGGACGATGAATTCCAGCGCGTTTTGGTGGTTAACACGCATCTTGGTTTGTATCGATTCAAACGACTGCCATTCAGGGGTGCATCTGCCCCTGCATTGTTTCAGCAATATCTACAAACCGTTTGTGCGTCGGTCCCTACTGCAGCAAACTATCTGGACGATATTGTGATCTCCGGACAGACGGAAGAAGGACATCTAGCCAATCTCAGAACATTATTTCAGGTCTTGCGACCAAATGGTCTTCGCTTGCGGAAGGACAAATGTGTGTTTTTTGCTCGTGACTTATCCTACCTGGGACGTGTCCTCAATGCCAAAGGCATACATCCCAGTCCCGAGCACCTCCATGCCATACAAGCCTTGCCTTCGCCGCAGAATTTGAAGCTGCTACAGAGTGTGCTGGGAAAGATTAATTATTATCATCGCTATGTGCTTCACGCCTCTTCCATTTCAGCTCCGCTTCATCGCTTACGCCGTAAAGGTGTTCCGTTCGTCTGGACGACGGAATGCGAACGCGCCTTTCTCCAGTTGAAATCGGCGTTGCTTTCCAATACTTGCCTTACGCCATTCGATCCCCAGAAACCCCTTTTGTTGATGGTAGATGCATCGGATTTCGGTATCGGTGCTGTGCTTGCGCACAAAGATGGATCGCACGATCGCCCGCCTTTCTCCAGTTGAAATCGGCGTTGCTTTCCAATACTTGCCTTACGCCATTCGATCCCCAGAAACCCCTTTTGTTGCTGGTAGATGCATCGGATTTCGGGATCGGTGCTGTGCTTGCGCACAAAGATGGATCGCACGATCGCCCTATTGCCTTTGCGTCCAAATTGCTCTCGTCTGCTCAAAGAAATTATTCACAGATCGAGAAAGAAACATTGGCTCTCGTATTTGGTGTTACTAAGTTTCATGATTTCTTGTATGGTCGTCACTTTACCATCATCACAGACCACAAACCTTTCACATCGCTTTTTCATCCGAACAAGCCTGTACCTACGCGTACAGCACAGAAATTCATTCGCTGGTCTAGTTTCCACTCGCAGTACCGCTACGATAACTTGTATCGGTCCATTGCTAAGCACGGAAACGCCGATGCGTTGTCCCGTTTGCCTGTTGCTGAGGATAGAGCATTCGAATCTTCCGAACTTGCTTGCATGTTCATTGATGCGGAAACCGATGACGTGGTCGAATCGTTTCCGATTGATTTTCTACGTGTAGCTACAGGCACAGCTGCCGACCCTGTCCTTGCTACCGTTCTGCGTTTTGTTGCCACGCAATGGCCCTTGTCAAAGTCACGGATCGAGGATCCGTTGGTTCGCCGATTTTTTGCTTACAAGGAGAGACTTTTGGTTCGACGTGGTGTTTCGCTGTTGCGTTCTGATAATGATCAGTCCAGGGTTGTGGTCCCACGTTCGTTACAGTCCTCTGTCTTACGGCTTCTCCACCAAGGACATTGGGGTATAGTGCGAACGAAACAACTTGCTCGTCAGCACTGTACTTGGTTCGGAATCGGTGCTGCGATTACGAATATGTGCTCCTCTTGCTTGGCGTGTGCCGAACAACAATCCGCACCGCTGCGGAAATTCTTTGCATGGCCAACAGCCACTTCCTCTTGGCAACGCTTACACATCGATTTTGCTGGTCCATTCTGGAATGCTCGATGGTTGGTTGTGGTAGATTCATTCAGTAATTTTCCTTTTGTGGTCCAGATGTCTTCCACGACGTCATCTGCCACCATCCAAGCGTTATCTGTTATCTTTTGCATTGAAGGTCTTCCGCAGACTATTGTTTCCGACAATGGCTCACAATTCATGTCCGCAGAATTTCAGTCATTCTGCAACGCCAATGGTATTCAACATCTGACATCCGCTCCGTTTTCGCCTCAGTCAAACGGTGCTGCTGAACGATTGGTCAGGACTTTCAAGTCCCAGATGTTGAAGTTGAAAGAGTCGCATTCTCGGGAGGACGCGTTATTGCTCTTTTTTTCCTAGTATCGCTCTCAGTCCCACGATGGTCACTCGCCGGCTGAGTTGCTCCACGGTCGTCCTCATCGAATCTTGATGTCTTTGCTACATCCGCCGCATCAGGTTCCTGTGCAGCGGCAGAAACCTGCTTTTGCTCCAGGCGACGTTGTCTACTATCGCCACTATCGAGGTTCACGGCGTTGGCTCGAAGGGCGCATTCTTCGCTGCCTCGGCCGCGCTATGTATCTGGTTTTGGGGGCCTCTGGTGAGGTGTGTCGGCATCTCCATCAGCTGCACCTCTGCCGTCGCATGGGATCTGCCGCTCCCCATCTGCTTTCAGCGACGGTGCCGTCAGGTCAGCGCCCTGGGGACCCATCTACTGGCTCGCCTCAGCCCCAGGTGTTACCGACGCTGCCTTCCATTTTGCCCCATGGCGACGCGCCGTCGCCGCCGCCTGTTCTTCCGCCGGCGACGCCCGCAGTGGACGCGTCGCTGCAACCGCCTGGTGCCTCCCTGGGTCACGCGCCGCCGCTCGCTTCCTGTGACCGGTTGTCCTCCGCCATGGAACTCCTGCCCGCGCCGGACCATATGTCGTCTTCGACCGTCGGGTGACCCGGCCCGACGGAGGTGGACCCTTCGTCCCCTCCTGTCTCTCTGCGGGCGCATACACCGCATGTTGGCGTGCACCCTGGAGCAGGTTTTCAGGCGTTTCCTAGCTCCCCTCGGACCGAATGGCAGGGTGCGGGTGGCACAGCCTCGCCTGTTGTTAGGCTCCCCACCTCGTCGCATACGTCTACATGGGGTCCTTCCCACGGCGGGCGGAAACTTTATAACACCACCATTCGCCGATTTGCGGGGGAGGAATGTGGTGTCACCGCCAGACACCACACTTGCTAGGTGGTAGCCTTTAAATCGGCCGCGGTCCGTTAGTATACGTCGGACCCGCGTGTCGCCACTATCAGAGATTGCAGACCGAGCGCCGCCACACGGCAGGTCTAGAGACAAAATGGTTCAAATGGCTCTGAGCACTATGGGACTCAACTGCTGAGGTCATTAGTCCCCTAGAACTTAGAACTAGGCAAACCTAACTAACCTAAGGACATCACAAACATCCATGCCCGTGGCAGGATTCGAACCTGCGACCGTAGCGGTCTTGCGGTTCCAGACTGCAGCGCCTTTAACCCCACGGCCACTTCGGCCGGCCTGTCTAGAGACATTTCCTAGCACTCGCCCCAGTTGTACAACCGACTTTGCTAGCGATGGTTCACTGACAAAATACGCTCTCATTTGCCGAGACGATAGTTAGCATAGCCTTCAGCTACGTCATTTGCTACGACCTAGCAAGGCGCCATTATCAGTTGCTATTGAGATTGTAAATAATGTACAGACAAAGGCTACGTTCAACATTAATGGATTAAAGTTAAGTATTCCACCAAGTACCCCCTTTTTTCTGACGTCGACATACCTTGTCCTGTTCCAGACCTCACGCCAGCCTGCGTGAGCTTAAACGCGTGCATTTCGGCTTCCTCCAAACCCCGTGGGTTGGCTCCTGCCAATCCACAACAACCTCCTCATTCATTATATAAAACTGAAGAGGAAAATCCAAGACTTGAGTACAGTGAACAGGCCAAAATAAATGTAGGGTGCAGAGGTGAAGAGACTTGTGGAGAGCCATATCAAACCATTTTTGACAACGGCCCACAGGAACCATACCATCTCCCGTAAACAAACGAAATACATGAACTTTTATTTTATGTAAAGCTTCAGTGTGACGCAAATAATACAGTAAATTATGGAAATTATGAGTTAATGAATTAAATGTGTGTGTTTAATCTTATTTGTGATAATGCTGTCTTTTATAAGTAAGAATTCTTGACCCAAAATAGTTAACAGTTTCTGTGCTCACTTAACACACAATAATAAGAATGGTCAGACAGAATTATTGTAAAACGTTTGGTGAAAAGAGATCTTGATAAACTGTTAACAACGTCTGATAAGGTTAATCTTCCTGTTGATAACTGTGGTAATCAGCTGGAATGACTCCAGATGAGGTTCTACTTCCAAGATATGCAATATTCTTTCTCTCATTACATCAGTCTTAACGGTACTGTTCTTTACTAATTATTATTCCATGTGCTGCCATTTAAGACTTAGGGACCTACAGAAAGGATAGCTTCTTAGACATTCAGTTTACTGTATTACTACTGATAACGACTGTAACAGTCTCGATGCCTTCCGATTCTCCGAGCCAGGCCAGGACAGGGAAGCGATGAGCCACGTGCCGTGCCGCCAGAGCTGACTCTGCTGCTTTAGCGCTGATGGTGCTGCCTACACAGCCGACCAGTCAGCTTCTGCGCAGTCAGATCAGGCGAGGTTTACCTGTAGCGGGCCTGCGCGGCTGCTCCTTCTACAGATTCCTACCCTCGACCCACCAGGTCGTGACGGACTCACTAAAAATAATGAAACCCAAGAGACTGACGTTTTCCTTATGCCTGCCCTACGCAGAGCCCATTCACCCCGTTTTGAATAAACCAGTTGTGTGTAAAGTATACATTCTTATTAATACTAAATCCTCTAAATTCTGACACCCACTGCCAATCTTGGCCATCCTGTACACTGGTGTGCTGAAGAGCAATCACTTAAGCCTATTCGTGCCTACCCCAAAACACTTCCAGAAAACAAGTGTGAATAGGAATAGCGCTCTGACTGTAAAAAAAAATTAATATATTTAATATATTTAAGATAGTTCATTTATAGGTTTTGGTGAGTGAGTTTGCGAGTAACAAAATATACGACGTAAATGGCCGTATCTTTTGACTGAAGTGATTTAGAAATTTTTTAAAACGCCAAGGGACCATAGACTTTAGTACAAATTTCAGTTCGATGCTTCTACACGTTCCTGAGAAAAATAGGTCTCAACAGACGGACAGACAACCAGACGAACAAAAGACGGTCCTATAAGGGTTCTGTTTTCACCGATTGCGGTAAGGAACCCTAATAGCATTTTCTCGCGGAATAGAAACCTCAGAATTTCTGCAGATGATGCTGTTATCAGTAACAAAGTATCGTCTGAAAGAAGCTGAACAAGTATTCAGTCAGGTATTGTTAAGATTTCAGAGATTGACAACTTTCCTTAAATACTCAGAAATGTAAAAAGGTGCATTTCACAAAACGAAGTAAATGTAGTATCGTATGATTATATCAATGAGTCACAATCGCAATCCGTCACCTCAAACAAATACGTGGCTGTAACAATTCGTTGGGACATGAAATGGATCGACCACTAAGTCTCCGTCTCAGGTAAAGCAGTTGACAAACTTTCCGTTCCTTGGTAGACTACTGGGGAAATGCAATCCGTCTACAAAGGAGACTCCATTCAAAGGAGACTCATCCTGGAATAATGCTCAAGCATGTGGGACACGTACCAAATATGCCTAACAGGAGACACTGAACGAATACAGTGAAGTGTAGCACGATTCATTCGGTCCTTAGGAGAATGTCACAAAGATACGGAAAGGCCTGAACCGGAGTGGCCAAGCGGTTCTAGGCGTTACAGTCTGGAGTCGCGCAACCGCTACGGTCACAGGTTCGAATCCTGCCTCGGGCATGGATGTGTGTGATGTCCTTAGGTTAGTTAGGTTTCAGAAGTTCTAAGTTCAAGGGTACTGATGACCTCAGAAGTTAAGTCCCATAGTGCTCAGGGCCATTTGAAACATTTAACTTGACAATTTTATGGCCGCTCGGCATTAGCCTAGCGGTCTCAGGCGCTGCAGTCATGGACTGTGCGGGTGGTCCCGGCGGAGGTTCGTGTCCTCCCTCTGTCATGAGTGTGTGTGTGTTTGTCCTCGGGATAATTTATGTTAACTAGTGTGTAAGCTTAGGGACTGATGACCTTAGCAGTTAAGTCTCGTAAGATTTCACACACACACAATTTAATGGACGGGCATCAACAGCGAAACTTGTGCATTTCAAATAAAAACCGTTTCACCTCCTGTATATCCTTTATTTAAGGCACGGCCAGTTTCGTAAGTTAAATTGCGTCATCAGGTGCAAATCTGAATAGAAACGAGAAAGAGCCGGTACATAAGGTTACACAAAGACCTTATCAGAGTGTTAAAGTGTGCCAATAATACAAAAGTAAACATATTAGTGAAGATAGCAAATGTCAAGTGAATAACTCATAGACTATGAGATAAGAGCCTGGAACCTGTTGTGGGCTGTATATAAACGTAATATTTTGAATTTAAAATGTAAAATTTCTTACAGATTTTAAAAAACTAAAGAAAGTTTAAATTTTCATAATCGAGAATCGTTCTAGCAAAAGGCACGAAGGAAGAGGAGGTAAGGGGGAAAGAGCGAATGAACCAGGCTATTCATTTAAGTGATCAAAGCTAGCCAACATGGATATAAGCCTTAAACATAACTTCCTAGGTCCTTACAGTTTGACCCACATATTTCTACTGACAATCATCGCTGCTGATGTAAACACCTGACGACTCGTGAGGCTCGCCTTTCGTCCCTGCTCTGTGTTTTAAAAAATAGTTCAAATGGCTCTGTGCACTATGGGACTTAACATCTGAGGTCGTAAGTCCCCTAGAACTTAGAACTAATTAAACCTAACTAACCTAAGGACGTCACACACACCCACGCCCGAAGCAGGATTCGAACCTGTGACTGTAGCGCTCGCGCGGTTGCAGACTGAAGCGCCTAGAACCGCTCTGTCACGGAAGCCGGCTCAGTGTTTAAACTTCAGTCCATAATTTCTAAGAATGAATTGTGCTTGGTCAATATCTTTTTTAGCCAACTGTACACTCATTCTGTTTGGAACCGTTCAATTGCACAGAATACTATGATAAGAGAAGATCCTAGGGCCATTCTCCTCCACGGGGAGTTGTGAAGATGAAACATCCTGTTGATCCTGGGCCGAAGCAGTTCTACGGCTCTTTCTCTTTTCCTGTTTTAAAAGGCTCTTGTTAATACTCGGGGCAAAATGAGCGTGGTTCACATTAGAACCTGCTACGAACTGGATTGCCCTATATTAGCGTCCATAAGCTACTTTATGTAACGGGGCGTTACGTAATCCATGAAACACTGACCAGAAACCTGTCTTTTTATACTCCAGATGGTAGGAGGAAGAGCTGTGAATAGCCAAATCCGTGGTTGCTGTTTTCCTATGAATGTCGTTTCTCAAAAGGATTCCCTGACATAGTGACTGACATGTCCAAAAATGGTAACGTCCTAATTCTGGACGCTACGTTAGAGAATTCTTTAGAGAACGGCTAGGAACCAGTAACCACGAATTTGGTTCTTCACAGCTCTTCCTATCACCCTCTAGAGTGCATAAAGGCAGCTTTCCGGTCAATGATTTATAGATTATATAACACCTCATTACGTAAACTAGCATATGAACGCGAATATAGGGCCATCTAGTTCATAGGACGTTCTCATGGAAACCACGTACATTTTGTCCCGAGTAATGGCAAAAGCCTTCTAAAAAAGAAATAAAGGAAAGAGCCGTAGGACTGCTCCGGCCCAGGATCAACAGGGTATTTCATCTTCATTACTCCCCGGGAAGGAGAGTGGCCCTAGGGTCATTTCTTATCATAGTATTCAGTACTATGGCACTGTTTCAAATGCAATGGGTATGCAGTTGACTAGGAAGATATTGTTCCCACACATTTCATTCCTAGGAATAATGCGCCAAGATTTAAATACAGGGAAAGGACGAAACGTGAACAACAGACGTCGTCAGGTGCTTACAACATCACAAGTTCTGATTCAGTCGAAATATATGGATCAAACTGGAAGGTCGTTGGAAGTTATGTTTATGGAACAAATTTCTGGTTGGTATTCCAGTTATGCCTTGCGTTCAAATTTATCCGAAACGTGCCACTCAGCATCTGGTATTACATGTCGTTTTTCAGTTTTGCGTACGGGACGCGAGGGTAATGTTTTCAATATCTTCGAACACTAGATCTACCGTGCATTAAGATAATCTTCAAATCAGCCACTTAATTTTCAAAATGAATTAAGTCATAAAGTAATTTTGACTAGCTTTGGTTACTTAAATGAATGGTGTGATTCCGTTTCGCTGACCCCTTACCTCCTCTTCCTTGGTGCCTTTGCTGAACGATTCTCGATTATTGAAAATTTTTGAGAATCGTTCAAATTTATTTTTTGTTTTTTTTTTAAATTGTAAGAAATTTTAAGAATTTAAATTCGAAATGTTATGTTTGTAAATGGCCCACAACAGGTTCTAGGCTTTTATCCCTATGGCTATGAGTTATTAATATGTTTATTTTTGTACGCTCGATTCCCAACTGTTTCCTTAAAGTTCAATATAGCTCTGTGCACTATGGGACTTAACATCTATTCTCATCAATCTCCTAGAACTTAGAACTACTTAAACCTAACTAACCTAAGGACATCACACAACACCCAGTCATCACGAGGCAGAGAAAATCCATGACCCCGCCGGGAATCGAACCCGGGAACCCGGGCGCGGGAAGCGAGAACGCTACCGCACGAACACGAGCTGCGGACCCTTAAAGTTCATCGGATGATATTTACGCATCCGCGTATGCGCCGCGTCTCTCGGGGCTATGTTTTCATAAGCTGCTAGTTCATGTATGGCAATCGCAGCATTCCGTTCCGGCGCGGCTTCGGCAGATGTACCGTTTACTCTATACTTTGTCTTTGCCCCTCCTTCATTTTCTTTTCGGTGTTTTTTATAATCTACTCTCTCGTTTCATTTGTTAACAGGTTCGTGTTTCCCGCCACATTTTTAATCCATGACTATCGGTTTATGTTAAACTTCCCGAATTTTAAAGAAAGGGTTGGAATCGGTCTGTAAAAGGGGCTTGACTACTATAAGTCTTGCGGCCACTTTTTATTACTGTGATATGGTCTTTGCGTAACACTGTCCACCGTCTCTTTCTTGTTTTTACTCAGATTTGCATCTGAGGATGTAATTTAAATTACGAAACCGGCAGTGCCTTTAATAAAGTATTTAGAACAGCTGCGGCGGATTTTATTCAATACGCTTCTGTTTTTATTGTCTGAACGGCTTATCGCCACGTTTCACTCGCGTACAGGCCTGCATTTAAGATAAATCCGAACTGAAAGGACTTCCTAACATTTAAATTTATTGTCAGTGTAAGCAACTTCATAGCACACTTCATAGTAGTTTGCGTAATATGAATGTAGAGGGAATGCTCAGTTTTATCTTGCGTTTCAAGAGCTGGCTGGACAGTCCTGGCGATCTGTGCTGTCGTATGTCCTCCGAGTTCACTACGTCGTGCGCGACGGTGTCAGCCTTGGCAGGCTGTAAACAGTTTCTGGTTTCCGCATCGCTGAGCGCCGCCTGGCGGGGTAAGGCGCTGCTATCCGCTCACATTGCCCGGGTGCGACACTGCGTACAGGGAAGCATCAGGTGCGCGCGCCTTGTGGACGAGCGTTCTGGACAGCTGCCTGCCTGCCCGTTCCTCGTAGCGGACGGTCGTGGAATCGGATCCTGCTCCGTCACACGGCGCCCACGCATCGCCAGCCGGCTTTGTTCCGCCGCGACATCATCCTCATCGCAGCGTGAAGATGGAGGCAGTGAGTGTTGAACTGTTATTGTTCTAGGCCACCGCGAGACTGCTGAACCGGAAAACGTAATAAGAAGACCCGAGAATATCTATTTTAAGTTTAGCTTTATTTGCAGCTTAACAGTGTCACGAGATGGTGCCTGGCTACTCTACTTTCATTGATGCTGCATTTGCCAACAATATCTACATCTACATACTTACTCCGCAGCCCATTGTACGGTAAACATGATGTGTTGGCAGAAGAGCCAACACCGTGTTGCTAGAGGAGGCCGAAATGCACGCGTTTAAGCTCACGCAGACTGGCGTAACATCTGGAACAGTTAAAGGAGTTGAGTCTAATAATTAAAGCACGAAGCTCTTGGAATACTTAACTTTAATCCACAATTGGAGAACATCGCTCTTGTTGATACATGAATTATAATCTCAATATAAACTGGTAACGGCGCCTGGCTAGGTCGTAGCAAATGACGTAGCTGAAGGCTATGCTAACTATCGTCTCGGCAAATGAGAGCGTAATTGTCAGTGATCCATCTCTGGCAAAGTCTGCTGTACTACTGGGGAGAGTGCTAGGACGTCTCACTAGACCTGCCGTGTGGTGGCGCTCGGTCTGCAATCACTGACAGTGGCGACACGCGGGTCCGACGTATACCAATGGACCGCGGCCGATTTAAAGACTACCACCTAGCAAGTGTGGTGTCTGGCGGTGACACCACAAAACATGGCGGAAGGTACCTTCTAGTACTGTTATTCCCTCTCCTGTACCACTCACAAATGGAGAGAGGGAAAATTTACTGTCTATACGCCTCTGTACGAGCCCTAATTTCTTTTATCTTGTCTTCGTGGCCCTTAAGGGAAATGTACGTAGGTGGCAGTAGAATTGTACTGCAGTCATCCAGAAATGCCGCAAATCTAAATTTTCTCAATATTCTTTCGCGAAAAGAATGTCTTCTTACATGCAGGGATTCCCATTTGAGTTAACGAAATACCTCCGTAATGGTCGCGTGTTGATCGAACCTACCGGTAACAAATCTGCAGCACGCCACTGAACTGTTTTGAGGTCTTCCATTAATCCGACGTGGCGGGGATCACAAACATTCTCTCAATAATCCGAAGACGACCATTCGCCCTCCCTACTACCGACCTTACGCTTTGCGACGTTGTGCCTGTATATTTAATCGATGTTACTGTGTCAAGCAGAAAATCACTAACACTGTATTTGATAATTAGTGCATTTTTTTGCCAATTCATCCACATCAACTTCCAGTTTTCTAAATTCAGAGCATACACCAAATAGATGTTGTGTCTAAGTCATTATGTATTCCTCTGTACTTTCCGGTACAGGTATACGACAGAATCATCAGCAAACAGTCGCAGATTGCTGCCCACCGTATCCGTCAGGTTGTTTATGTATAAAGCTGAGTTTCGCACGACCTATGCTTTCTAAACCGTTGCTGATTTGGGGACGGAAGCTTTTGGCTCAAGAAACTTTATTATGTTTGATCTTAGAACATGCATAAGAATTCTGCTGTAGACAGATCTTCGAGATATTGGTATGGAGTTTTGCTGGTCCGTTCATTTTCCTTTCTTATATACGATAGTCACCTGTGGTCTTTTTCCGTCGCTTGGAACTTCGCGCTGGATTTGAGTTTGGCCTTAAATGCAAAAATACTTTGTATAAATCGGAATTGGGAATCCATTCGAACTTGGCGACTTTCCTGTTTTTAATTGTATCAGTTGCTTCTCAACACCAGGGATTATTTCTGTATGTTGTGCGACGGTTAAACGATGGTATGACTGTATGATCCTCCTCCGTGAATGATGTTTTAACCGTGATATTTAAACCTTCAGCTTTCTTTTTTCTGTCTTCTATCACCACAACATTTTGTTTAGACGAGTGGCTGCATAGAATCCTTCCACAAACATAATAATTTAACTTCGGACAGAATTTTCTCGGATTCTCGCCAAGATCATTTGTTAAGGTATGACGGGGCAAGTTGTATGCTTCACGCAAGTCTTTTTTTACATGCCAGATTTTCTATTAACTGTTGCCTGTTGCCACTTGTTTGTTTTTTGACCGAGAATGTAACAATTTCTGCTTTCTCAGCATTTTCCTGATATTGTTATTAAATCAGAGCGGGTAGTTTCCGCCTCGGCACATACGTCTCCAGAGCACGATTTACAGTCGGATTAAATCTGGCCACACTTCCTCTACGTCCGTCGTATCGGAACTAAATGATGTCCATTCACTGCTTAGTAGGATGCTAACAACTGCTAATCTGCTCTTTCTAGTATAAAAACTCTCCCAGTATTCTTGATAGATCTGTTACCTTTGGAAATCGTCGTTATGATGTCATGACCACTGATACCTGTCTCTCTACTGACACTATCGATAAGGTCCGACTTCTTTGCACCTAGAAGGTACAGAATATTTCCATTGGGTGTGGGTTGTCTAACTAGCTGCTGAAGACAATTTTCGAAAATGTGCTCAGAACTAAACTTTCTGTCCATTCCACCTGCAATGAATCTACAGAGGTCAAGGCTATATTCTATAAGTTAAAATCGCATTTCCGCGCTGTTGAGTGCAGACTTCCTTTGAATGATTCTATTACTGTTACGGCGGAATCGCGTGGCCGGTAAAGACATACGATGATTATCTTGAGTTCACCTGCGCCGGCTACACACATCCACATGAATTTCGCAGTCAGACCTCTATGGGCACAATATTTTAGTCCGCTGCCGTGAACAGTCCCTCACCTCTGGTGTCTAACCTGACTTTTCGATGTACGTTCCACGCCTCGCTAAATATTTCACTGTTTTATATTTTGGGTTTCATCCAGCTTTCGGTTCCGAGTGTAATTTGAACGCAACAACTTTCCTGTAGAGCGTTAAATTCAGGTACTTTGTTACAAATACTCCGGTAAAACTTACCGTTAAAACTTTGATAGTCAAAGTGTCAATATTTTGTACGCTGTCTGATTTAGCCCCACGCGGTCGGCGAACGAGCATTCATCAGAAGACCTCAAACTATCGCATAGCCTTTTTCCTTAAAGAAGAAAAGGAATGTAGGCTCCGCACGTACTCTGCTATCCTACCCGACAAGTTGCTTGCTCTATATAGTGCAGTACAACACTGACTTGTAATGGCAAGTCCTTCAACTCTCCACCCCATAACCCAAGTCCATAAATCTTGAGCTAAGATTTTCACAGAATCGACAGAGCCTCTGGTTCAGACGCTCCACTCGGCTCCATAGTAAAGGACCCGATCAATTCTAGCTAAATTATGAACTCTGTTTGAACCCCGTGAGAGAAGCCAGCAGTCTTCATCACTTCCGCGAGCTTCACCCATGAACGAGGGATGCCCTCAGAACCCATGCTACAGGCATCACTGATGTCGACATGAGCCTCAGCTTAAAGATGACAGCACCCGGTACCCTCGATATTTAGTTTTGGGTCGACAGGAGCGTCCGATTCCACGCGTCGGCTTCGACCCGTGACGTAAGGGTGTTGTCGTGTGTGACGTCATGACGGCGAGGAGTTTGGTTTGAGTGTGGCTGTCTCCAGTTCTGTTTTATCTTATTTTATTTACTTTTCTGATCTGCTCGTTCTATCTCGTGAGATTTTTTTAAATTTAAAAACAGTTATTACTTATTTTAATTATCTGTTTCCTCCAATTTCTGTTTTAGTTTATTATATTTATCTTTCTGATCTGTTCGTTCTATCCCGTGAGATTTTTTTTAAAGACAAAAAACACTAGTCAGCTATTGAAGCATGTTTATCTTCTATGGGTTGCAGGGGTAACGACCCCTGGGGAGGTGGGTGGGTATTCATGCATGGCTGTCTTCACTTACACGTTGTTGCTACGCAAGGCGTCTAAATTTGTTTATATTTAGTTTGCCCCCCACCCAAAACACCCCATTCCCCGCGCTTGTCCCGTTAGTGTCATTAGGCTTCTTGTGGAAAGTGTGTGTATTTGTTTTTGTTTCCGCCATATTTGTGACGTCATGGGTCAAAGCAGACGGGCGGGATCGGACGCTTCCGTATTTCCTTAGTTTTTACTATTTATTTGTTGACTTGTTTAAATGTAGTGTGGCGCTATGCTATTTCTGTTATTAGTTTACTATTTCTGTGAAATGGGGGAAAATTTTTAGAATATAGGTTGAGACAAGGAATGGTTATGACTAGCAGGTGTGATAGTAAATTGAGCAACACAGGTGTTACTAGTTGCCAGAGTGGCTACTATTTCTAATGTTATTTAATTAATGATTAAAATATACGATACTGACTTTAAACACTGATCCACGAGTAAGATTTTTGTATATAATTTTAAACGTTCTGTACAAATTGTCGGAATTACAATTAATTGAAATGAAGTTATGAAAACGAAGCCACTGCCACCTACCGGACACAGGCCGTAACTTGAGAGAGCAACAGTGCCTTGACTTGGCAGAAAGAGTGGCCAAGTTTGAATCAGGTGTTAAGGTTCTGCCTGTTCCCGCCTCTATCGTAACGCTGCGAGAGTTTCCTTGTTTGCCCTCAGTTCTGCGTGAGTAGTCGTTGTCCACGTCACATCGTGGTTTGTCTCTCGCCGTCTCGTGTTTGTTATTCCATTTTGACGCGGCGTTGTCTTGGTTCGTGTTGACGTCCATGGTTCCCAGGAACGTTCCACGCAGTTTTAGTTCTGACAAGTCCACGCATCATGTGCCTCCCAGTTTGTTAGAAATTCATGATTGATTGGCTTGTAGATACGATCAAGGTCACTTCAGACCAGTTTCACACGTCTTACTTAGATTCTGAAACGTATGCGTTTTTAGTCAAGATTCTAGACCCGCTTCAGATTAACGGGCTCGCTTTGCAGCACGGACAAGAAGTCCCTTTGATTCGTCGCGATGACTCTAATAGTTTGGTTATTCTGGCGAACGTGGAGATAGAATACACGAATGACTGACGACAGTTTCCTCAAGACAGTTCTGCTTCCGTTTGGGGATATACGGAATATATGGATCGAACGCTGGTCCGCTCAACATCGTTTGCAATTTTATAGCGGAGTTCGATCCGTGGACATGGGTGTCAAACTGAATATTTGAAGGTACATATAATTTACACAGGACAAGAAGATATTTGTCTTATATGTAAGGAGAGTGGACACTTCCGAACAAATTGCTCGTGTCGTGTTACGGTCTTAAAATCCACTTACTAACAACGTAAGAAGCTAACTTTAACGGACCTGGATTCCCTAGTGTCAGCCACTGTGCCTAACAGAGTTTCTGAGGGGCGAAACGAGTCATTTCGTGATGGTCCTAGCGCATTTCCGCCGTTACCTCCCGTAGGCACTTTGCCACTGTAGCTTCCGCGCCGGCACCAACTCCACTTCAAAACAAGCGTAGACGGATGCAAGATGTTGAGTCAGATGATTCCTCTTCGCTGCTCCGTTCGATGAAAATATTCCAGTGAGGAAGCCTCATCTCCCTGAGTTTAGACCGGATGATAACATGTCGGTTACTGTTCAAGATTCGAAAGCGTCCCGCAATCCCTCCGACCTGACTCCCTAGACCGAGAGCGCCCATTCGGAATCACGCGAGGACAGACATGTTCCGGAGCTCCGTAATATATCTATGGACGTGCCAGACATCGCTGAGTCTGAAATGTATTCCTACAATCCTTCTGCGGCCCCGTATGGGGAAAGTACGCCACAAGCCGCTGCTGTTTGGAACCTGATCGGTCCAAGTGTGCAAGCGGGACATGTGATGGTAAAAGACGAACCGTCAGTTTTCTTTTTCATTGATTTCTAGGAGCCGAACCACCCACCTGTGAAAGAGTGGGGTGTATCCTCTGTACCTGATGTTGAATTTGCGCACGATTCCTCCACCCCCCCCCTCCAAATCCCCTTCTCCAATCACATTGCCCCATGAGGCAGTCGCCTTCCCCAACAGCCTCGTCAGTGTTTTCTACCTGAGCGCGCGGCATCGCGGAAAAGCAAAAGCAGAAAGAGGGTGGGAGAGAGGGATCCACCTCTCTCTACTCAGATTCATTCGTTGACTCTGCCATGCCGGCCGTGGTGGTCTCGTGGTTCTAGGCGCGCAGTCCGGAACCGCGGGACTGCTACGGTCGCAGGTTCGAATCCTGCCTCGGGCATGGGTGTGTGTGATGTCCTTAGGTTAGTTCGGTTTAAGTAGTTCTAAGTTCTAGGGGACTGATGACCACAGCAGTTGAGTCCCATAGTGCTCAGAGCCATTTTTTTGACTCTGCCATGGATTGTTAGCGGTCATTTGCAAGTAATAAATTGCATAGTTTTTGTAGTAAATAGATGCGTGCCTATACCTTTCTTACTTTGAGTGTGAACAGAATTAGTTCGAAGCTTAGACTTACGGTGTTGCGACAGTTCATTTACGATTCGCCGGCCGTTGTGGCCGAGCGGTTCTAGGCGCTTCAGTCGAGAACAGCGCCGCTGCTAAGATCGCAGGTTCGAATCCTGCCTCGGGCATGGATGTGTATGATGTCCTTAGGTTAGTTACGTGCAAGTAGATTTAAATTGGCTCTAAGCACTATGGGACTTAACATCTGGGGTCGCCATTCCCCTCAAGTGGTTCTAAGTCTTGGGGACTGATGACCTCGGATGTGAAGTCCCATAGTCCACAGAGCCATTTGAACCATTTTACTTAAGATTCAAGTGAAGACGTGGTATTTTTTGCAAGAAGCGTTATTTGACAATTTTTCTATTTCCAGTTTTTCTACTTTCTTTAATGTGGCTCCTGAACTATCTACTGGTACAGCGTTATTTTATATACAGAAAATACCACTGACTGATTTCTAAGTTCTTGATATTCGTCGAAGAATAAGCTGCATTTCTTGTAACCTTAATTTATATCTTATTTATTCCCCTTAGGAATATGGTCGTTCCACAGATCACGCGCGTTTTTATAAAAAGGATGTACTTTATTTATTTCGTAAAACTCCGCAGAAACTTCTGTTACGTGAAGATTTTAATTGTTTTGCGTCCTGTGGATGAAACCCATAATTTTAATTTCAGGAAAGAACTAGACTGTTTGGTCCGTTCTTCGCTAATACGAAATGGGTGGATCTGTCAACATTCCACTCTCGTATACGCACTTTACAGCTACTTCCCGCAGCCGATTCGATGGCTTTTTTCTTTCTGACACTTCATGTGGACAGCTGTTAGCGATAGACGTGATACCAGCTTGTTTCACTGATCACTGTGCCGAAGCTTCAACTTTAAATCATGTGCTGCAACCAGTAAAACTATATGGCCTGCTCTTGATGCTGAACACATCCATCTTAAAGACCCCTTCCATCGAGATTATCGTTAGAGAGGTTTGAGCTCGTAGCTTTCGTTCGCAGGACCCTTACCCTTGTCTTACGGAATGGTGGTCATGGCATGCCAAACTTTTGCTCCGGAAAGCATTAATGCATTACGGCGCTGAGAGAGCGAGGTATCTCCGTCGGACGCAGGAATTTTATTACTCCGTCTTGCGTCAACTTTATGACGGTGCCAGGCCAACTCCCTTACGGATTATGAAAGTCCTCCATGTTAAGGCGAAGCATTTTCAGTTAAATAGACAACAACTGGAAGGACTCAGGGTGCGATCAAAATCCCGCTCCTTCCCACAGGATGAGATGACCACCTTATATCACCTTATCCGGTGGCGGAAGCGTCGAAAACGAGCATATATCACATCCCTTACAAAAATTGTCACATACTGACATCCCGATGTAACATTTCTAAAGAGATCTTTAATTTCTTAAGACTTTTATGATATCCGCGCTACTGATGCGATTCTCCCTGATAGATTTAGTCCTCTCCTGGACTGTGTGGTTACTATCGCATTAAATTATGATTTTCTAAGTAATTTTACTTGTGTGGTGTCCAAAATTAAAGCGACAAACGGAAATTTTACAAGGTTTCGTTTATTTTCCCACAAAACAGTGTAAACATGTGATAGGAAAGTAGAAAAAATGTAACGAATACAGAACATAAACACCTGCAACATGCAGAGTAGACGAAAATATCAAAAAATGGTTCAAATGGCTCTGAGCACTATGGGACTTAACATCTGAGGTCATCAGTCACCTAGAACTTAGAACTACTTAAACCTAACTAACTTAAAGACATCACATACATCCACGCCTGAGGCAGGATTCGAACCTGCGACCGTAGCGGTCGCGCAGTTCCGGACTGAAGCGCTTAGAACCGCTCGGCCACAGAGGCTGGCACGAAAATTTCTTCATTTTTTCGAACTTAAAAGATTGGCACACACATCCCGTCAACTGGGTAACGTGCTCAGTATGGGTAGTGACGACCTCTGACAGCAGTACAGACTTGGCAACTACGGAACATGCTGTGAATAACGTCATCAATGTCATGTTGAGCCAATAATACCCATTCTTCCTGTGGAGCTGCTGACAAGTCTTGGAGAGTGGTTGGTGGATGTTGACGTGATGCAGCCCGCCTCCCTAGTGCATCCCAGACATGATCTATGGGATTCATATCGGGAGAGCAAGCAGACAATACCATGCGTGCAGTATCTTCAGTTTCAAAGAAAACATCAACCACTCGTGTTCTATGAGGGCGAGCATTATCGTCCATCAGAAAGAAGTCTGGGAGCACAGCATCTCACAGCAACCATACGTGAGGTCCTAAGCCCTCGTCACGACACCTGATGGCAGTTAACCTTTCCGATTCACCCGTACAATTTCATGAAGCGATGTTCGAGTGATCAACATAATCCCTGCCCACATCATTAGCGATCCTCCTCGATATTGGTCTCTTTCCACAATGTTTTGGTTTCGAAATCGTGTTCCACATTCACTTCAGATACGAATACGTCGGCAACTACTTTCCAGACCAAACCTGGCCTCATCTGTGAAAAGAACTTCGGCCCACTGTTGGACTGTCCATGTATCCAATTAGCATGTTGACGACTCTGCTTCCCTTCGGTGAAGACGCATCCGAGGCACACATACGGCAGGTCTCTGACAGTAAAGACAATCTGTCGAAGCCTGCTCTACACCGTTTGCCTTGATACAACACGTCCAGTGTATGCTGAGAGGGCAGATGCCAGTTGCCACGCCCAACTAAGGCGGTTCCGTCGTGCCCTTACAGCCAAATAAGTCCCCCAGGGGGTCCACAACTCTTTTGTGGATACGTGCGTAGCGAGCACGGAACCCCGAGCTAATGTGGCCCTCCTTCCTTTCCGGGCTGCATACCTTCCTTTTCCGCATCCTTCCCTATCCCCAATCTTCGCCACCTCTCCCCTCACCTCTGGCTCTTTCCTTCCCTTTCTCCTCCTCTGGGAGTATGGTTTGTGCCTACGCTCAGAGATGGATGCTCGTGAATGTAACGCATTCTTCGCCTTCTCTGCTTGTATGTCTTCATCCTTCCTTTGTCCTTCTCTTTTCCTTACCTCTTCTCTTTACCCTTTTCTCCGCTGCGCCGTTTGAGACCTCTCTTCTTTCCTTTCCCTTTCTTTGTTTTTCCCTTTCTCTTTCTTCCTCCCTGTGCGTGTCTGAAGGCCGACCCCCGCATTTTCCTGCATAGCCGGTGACGGGGTAACGCGTGATTGCCCGCCCCGGGTAGACAGGTAGGACACGTACGTACCCCCTGGTAATGGTCAGGCCCAGGGAGGGGTGATTACCCGAGCTGATACCTTCCGAAAGTGCCGATTGGTCCCTCCGTCCGTTTGTCGGGAGGTGTGACCTGAGGTGCAAACAATCACGTAAGGTGTGAGTGCCCTCAGAGAGGGCCCCCACAAGGGAGGAGCGCGCTATCAGAGACGTCGGTAATCATGGGGGATTCTTCCACAATGATTTCCTCACCTTCCACTATGTCTGCTCACAAGCGTAAGTTCACTAAGTCTCAGCCACAGACAGTTCTTCCTTCGTTGCGACAGTTCCTTGTTGTTTCTCGGTCTGATGAATGTCACGACTTCTCCACGGTCAACCCTTTCATTATTCAGAAAGGTGTCGACGCAATTGCAGGTCCTGTAAAGTCTTGTTCCAGATTATGGAATGGCACCTTGTTGTTAGAAACAGTCAGTGCCCTCCACGCACAAAAATTTCTGTGTACTTAACTTCTCCACACCTTCCCTGTCCGGGTGGAACCGCACCGTACTTTAAATTCCTCACGTGGAGTCGTTTATACACGCTCCCTCGATGGATTGTCTGACGATGAAATTCAGCACTACCTGTCTGACCAGGGCGTAACGGCTGTTCATAGAGTTATGAAAAGGGTTGACATGAACATCATTCCAACCTGCACCGTCTTCTTCACATTTGACAAAGTTTAACTCCCATTCAAAAGCCCTTACGTGCCAAAACCTACGCGTTGCTATCGGTGTCAGAGGTTCAACCTCACCAGCCAGTCCTGTTCCAATACGGCCAAGTGTGTTATATGTGGCAAGGATGCCCATGAGGGTGTTTGTCCACCTCCATCCCCTCGCTGCATAAACTGTATGGGAGACCACGCTGCTTCCTCTCGAGATGGCCCCATTTTTAAATACGAAAAGCTCATCCAGGAAATCAGAGTGGAGGAAAAGGTGTCGACCTTTGCTGCTCGAAAATTATTCGCCAGTCGACAGCCCACCGTGCCTCAGACGGGAAAATACAGCACTGTACTTGCTTCTACTCGGCCAACAAAGGAGGCAGCCATGCAGACTTGCGACCTCACCTTTAGTGCCACGGTCGTCAGATCGGCCAGCGCGACGATCGCCGTTCAACCTCACCACTTTCGTCTGCCCACTCTACGGCTCACCCTTAATCGGGTTCTGCTAAATCTCGAGCCCAAAAGTCAGACACCAAGACTTGGAAAAAAGAGCATACTCGTGAAGATTTTTTACGTACCCCAACTTCACAACCATCGGTTCCTCCTTCATCTAAACATCATATTTCCAAGAAGGCTAATAAGAAACCCAGTTCATCTCCACCTCCGCCAAGGCGTGTCTCATCTACAGCACCGCCTGGCGGAAATCGCCCTCGGCCGTCTTCTGTGTCGCCGAGGCGCACTGCTGGCGGCCGATCAACCGGCCGATCGCTGGTGGCAGGAGCTGCTCCTGAACAACCTATGGATCAGAATCTTCTGCCTTCGGCAGAATGCCATTCCATACTGTCGGTCGCAAGCTCTGAGCAGTCGTTGAGTTGACGGCAACCTTGGTCACATTCCTCCATTTTATGTTCACCCTATGTCCATTATCCACTGGAATATCCGCGGCCTTCGAGCCAATCGGGATGAATTGTCGATCCTCTTACGATCCTACTCGCCGGTCATCTTCTGTCCTCAGGAAACAAAGCTGCGTCCCCATGACCACTTTGTTCTCCCCCATTTTCGGTCCATCCGATTTGATCTCCCCTCTGTTGAAGGCACTCCAGCACATTGGAGGACTCATGATTCTTCTCCATGATACTCTCCATTATCACCCCATCCACTTACACGCTTCCTTCCAAGCTGTCGCTGTCCGTCTTTCCCTTTCTGGATATACCTTTTCTCTTTGTACTGTATACATTCCATCGTCCACACCAATGGCACGAGCTGATCTCCTTCATCTTCTTGGTCAGCTTCCACCCCCCTATTTGCTGGTTGGGGACTTCAATGCCCACCACCCGCTTTGGGGATCTCCACATCCTTGTCCACGTGGATCACTATTGCTAGACGTCTTCCACCAAGCGGATCTAGTTTGCCTCAACACTGGGGTCCCTACATTTTTGTCTGCCTCCACGACAAATTTCTCTCATTTAGACCTTTCGGTCGGTACTGGCCCGCTAGCTCGGCGCTTCGAATAGTTCGCCCTTGATGATACACACTCGAGTGATCACTTTCCATGTGTCCTTAGACTGCAGCCTCAACCTCCCTATATGCGCCCGCGACGCTGGAAGTTTGCCCAAGCCGATTGGACACTTTTTTCGTCTCTAGCGACATTCGATGACCGTCACTTTCCTAGCGTCGACGATGAGGTCACACATATTACCGACGTTATTCTTACAGCTGCGGAACGTTCCATACCACGTACCTCCGAATTGCCCAGCGCCCCCCAGTTCCTTGGTGGAACGCGGCATGCCGTGACGCAATACGTGAGCGGAGACGTGCTCTTTGCGTTTTCCGCCACCATCCTACTTTGGACAACTGTATCCGCTATAAGCAGTTCCGAGCGCAATGCCGTCGCGTCATCCGCGATAGCAAGAAGGTAAGCTGGAAATTCTTTACTAGCTCATTTAACACCTTCACTCCCTCCTCGGAAGTTGGGAGTCGGCTTCGATGGTTCTCAGGCGCGCCTAGTTTCTCCCCGGTCTCTGGGCTCACTGTCGCGCATGATACGTTAGTGGACCCCGTCGCAATTTCTAACTCATTGGGTCAACTCTTTGCTGAGATTTCGAGCTCTTCAAATTACCCGCCAGCGTTTCTCCCAAAGAAAAGTGCTGCGGAAGTGCGACCTCTTGCTTTCTTCTCTCAAAATCGCGAAAGCTATAATACTGTTTTTTCCATGCGGGAACTCCAACATGCACTCTATTCTTCTCGCTCCTCCGCCCCAGGACCGGATGGTATCCACATCCAAATGTTGCTGCATTTATCAACCCATAGTCTGCGTTACCTCCTTTCGCATTTATAATCGAATTTGGACCGACAGTACTTTTCCCAGACGATGGCGGGAAGCTATCGTCGTTCCTGTTCCGAAACCTGGAAAGGACAAACATCTCATTTTTGGCTATCGCCCCATTTCTCTCACGAGTAGTGTATGTAAGGTTTTGGAGCGTATGGTGAATTGCCGTTTAGCTTGGTGGCTGGAGTCCCGCAGTCTTTTAACACCTGCCCAATGCGGCTTCCGAAAGCATCGTTCTGCAGTTGACCATCTTGCTGCTCTCTCCACTTGTATCATGAACAATTTTCTCCGGAAACGCCAAACAGTAGCAATATTTTTTGATCTGGAGAGAGGATACGGTACCTGTTGGAGGACTGGCATCCTCCGCACACTGTTCTCTTGGGGCTTTCGAGGTCGACTGCCCTTTTTTCTTCGCGAATTTATAGCAGAGCGCACATTTAGGATGCGGGTGAACACTACTCTCTCCCGTACTGTCTCCCAAGAAAACCGGGTACCCCAGGGCTCCGTGCTAAGTGTTGTGCTGTTTGCTATTGCCATAAATCCTATTATGGATTGTCTCCTTCCTGATGTCTCGGGCTCCCTCTATGTGGACGATTTTGCGATCTACTACAGCTCTCAACGGACCAGCCTTCTTGAACGACGTCTTCAAGGATGTCACGATCGCCTCTACTCTTGGAGCACCGAAACCGGCTTCCGTTTTTCTCCCAGTAAGACCGTTTGTGTTAATTTTTGGCGAGTTTCTTCCACCCTCCTTACATCGAGGACCTATCAACCTTCCGTTTTCGGACGTCGCTAGATTCTTGGGTCTTATGTTTGACAGAAAACTGTGCTGGTCCTCCCACGTTTCCTATCTTTCGGCTCGCTGTCTGCGATCGCTCAACACCCTCCGTGTCCTGAATGGTACCTCCTGGGGAGCGGACCGAGTGGTCCTTCTCCGCCTCTATCGCGCCTTAGTGCGCTTGAAATTGGACTATGGAAGCATAGTTTACTCCTCTGCTCGGCCGTCTATTCTTCGGCAACTCGACTCTATCCACCACCGTGGATTACGTTTAGTGTCTGGAGCTATTTACACCAGCCCTGTGGAAAGCCTCTATGCTGAGACTGCTGAACCTCCGCTGTCCAATCGGCGAGCTGTCCTTCTGAGTCGTTATGCTAGCCATCTGTCTTCCATGCCTGCTAATCCGGCCCATGACCTTTTTTTCGACGCCTCCTTTGATGTAGGGTATGCAGGCCGCCCCTCCTCCCTACTACCACTGGGAGTCCGCTTCCGTCAACTGCTCCATTCTCTTTCCTTCCGCTTTCCTAAAACCTTCTTGACAACTTGGGGTACAGCACCGCCTTGGCTCCATCCCCGGATCTGCCTGCTCCGTGACCTTTGTCAATTTCCCAAGGATGGTAGCCCTTCACTTGTTTATCGTCGGGCATTTGCTGCTCTATGTGCACAAATGAAGGAAGCCACATTTATTGACACCGATGGCTCGAAAACATCGTTAGGTGTAGGGAGTGCCTATTTTGTTGGCGACACCCCAAATCAATTTCGGCTTCCCGACCAGTGTTCGGTTTATACTGCGGAGCTTTACGCTGTTCTCCAGGCTGTCCACTACATCCGCCGCCATCAGCGGATACAGTATGTTTTCTGCTCAGATTCTCTCAGCTCTCTCCTCAGTCTGCAAGCTCTTTACCATGTGCACCCTCTGGTCCACCGGATTCAGGACTGTCTGCGCTTGCTCCACCTGGGGGCGTCTCGGTGGCGTTCTTCTGGCTCCCGGGACGCGTTGGTATCTGTGGAAATGAGGCGGCTGATACTGCGGCCAAGGCTGCAGTCTCTCCTCTTCGGCCAGCTATTCAATCGATTCCCTTCGCCGATATACGGAGCGTTTTACGTCGTCGTGTCGTTCTTTTATGGCACGCACATTGGTCGACACTTCCCCATAATAAATTGCGGGACGTGAAAGCTCTTCCTTGTGCTTGGACCTCTTCCTCCCGAACGCGTCGTCGGGAGGAGGTAATTTTAACTAGACTCCGGATAGGGCACTGTCTTTTTAGCCATCGACATCTTTTAAGCGGCGATCCTCCCCCACTCTGTCCCCACTGCTCCCAGCTGTGGACGGTAAGACACCTTTTAATTGAGTGCCCCTATTTTACTCCGTTACGCGCCCGTCTACAGTTGTCGCCTGATATATCGTCAATTTTAGCAGATGACACGCGCTCGGCCGATCGCGTTCTCGAGTTTATTAGTGCCAGTGAAATGACGTCAGTCATTTGAAGCTTTGTTGGGGACAATCAACCCCTTTCTGTAGTGGATTTTTAAGCCTTCCTTCTGCTTTTAGTTTCTCCAATTTTTTGAGTTTCTTTCCCATTGCTGCTGGTTTCCATTTTCGGTTTTTACTGTTTCCTAAATCACTGACCGGGCGCTAATGACCATAGCAGTTTTGCGCCCTAAAATCAAAACAAAGAAAAAGGAGGCCGACGGTTCAAATCAATGTCTGGCCATCCTGTACAGATTTTCCATGGTTTCTCTATGTTGCTCCAGGCAAATGCTGGGATGATGCCGCTACGTTAAACATTCCGTACTTGTGCTCCATCTCTAATGACCAGGATGCCGACGGATTTAAAAACACCATTTTTCTTCCTATTTGCATTTACCTACTGTAATATAGAGCAGAGCAGAAATTGTAGCGTCTTCGTTATCCACATTAGCGTGAAGCTACTAGTTGTTACCAGAGTAAATTAGATATGTGCCAGGATGGGTGAAAATATTATGGTAACTGATGCTGGTTGAAGTACCGCTGAAATCTTACGAATTGTCAGGTGAATTACGGTATCGCAGGAGAGAGTTAAATTTTGTTGTTGTGACCAAAGTCCTCTTGGGGAGATGGCGATTTCACCGTTGTATAGCTGTCGTAAGCTGTTCTGTATTGTCCTGCATATCTTTGTCTATGTCGTAGTTAGCTGTGTATGGTTGTGTTGTACGTTAGTAATGGTTTAGTGGGTGGTGGAGGTCGCTAATAGTACAGGCCGCTCTTCCAGTGGCAGTTGCTTCTCTCTGTTATTCGGTGTGATTCTATGAGCCCATTCCTACAGTTATTACTTCTGATAATAGTTCTCTTTTGTTGAAATATAGTTGTAAAGTCATTTGGGCAGAATTAGATTGTTTAAGAAATAGTTGGATTTGCCTGAAACAGATATTTTTATTGTTATACACTCCTGGAAATTGAAATAAGAACACCGTGAATTCATTGTCCCAGGAAGGGGAAACTTTATTGACACATTCCTGGGGTCAGATACATCACATGATCACACTGACAGAACCACAGGCACATAGACACAGGCAACAGAGCATGCACAATGTCGGCACTAGTACAGTGTATATCCACCTTTCGCAGCAATGCAGGCTGCTATTCTCCCATAGAGACGATCGTAGAGATGCTGGATGTAGTCCTGTGGAACGGCTTGCCATGCCATTTCCACCTGGCGCCTCAGTTGGACCAGCGTTCGTGCTGGACGTGCAGACCGCGTGAGACGACGCTTCATCCAGTCCCAAACATGCTCAATGGGGGACAGATCCGGAGATCTTGCTGGCCAGGGTAGTTGACTTACACCTTCTAGAGCACGTTGGGTGGCACGGGATACATGCGGACGTGCATTGTCCTGTTAGAACAGCAAGTTCCCTTGCCGGTCTAGGAATGGTAGAACGATGGGTTCGATGACGGTTTGGATGTACCGTGCACTATTCAGTGTCCCCTCGACGATCACCAGTGGTGTACGGCCAGTGTAGGAGATCGCTCCCCACACCATGATGCCGGTTGTTGGCCCTGTGTGCCTCGGTCGTATGCAGTCCTGATTGTGGCGCTCACCTGCACGGCGCCAAACACGCATACGACCATCATTGGCACCAAGGCAGAAGCGACTCTCATCGCTGAAGACGACACGTCTCCATTCGTCCCTCCATTCACGCCTGTCGCGACACCACTGGAGGCGGGCTGCACGATGTTGGGGCGTGAGCGGAAGACGGCCTAACGGTGTGCGGGACCGTAGCCCAGCTTCATGGAGACGGTTGCGAATGGTCCTCGCCGATACCCCAGGAGCAACAGTGTCCCTAATTTGCTGGGAAGTGGCGGTGCGGTCCCCTACGGCACTGCGTAGGATCCTACGGTCTTGGCGTGCATCCGTGCGTCGCTGCGGTCCGGTCCCAGGTCGACGGGCACGTGCACCTTCCGCCGACCACTGGCGACAACATCGATGTACTGTGGAGACCTCACGCCCCACGTGTTGAGCAATTCGGCGGTACGTCCACCCGGCCTCCCGCATGCCCACTATACGCCCTCGCTAAAAGTCCGTCAACTGCACATACGGTTCACGTCCACGCTGTCGCGGCATGCTACCAGTGTTAAAGACTGCGATGGAGCTCCGTATGCCACGGCAAACTGGCTGACACTGACGGCGGCGGTGCACAAATGCTGCGCAGCTAGCGCCATTCGACGGCCAACACCGCGATTCCTGGTGTGTCCGCTGTGCCGTGCGTGTGATCATTGCTTGTACAGCCCTCTCGCAGTGTCCGGAGCAAGTATGGTGGGTCTGACACACCGGTGTCAATGTGTTCTTTTTTCCATTTTCAGGAGTGTATTTTATCTTATAATTTGAATAAGAACTTTTACTGTATGTGCATTTGGACGAGATATTATTTAATTCCAGCTTTTTTGTGATTCGTATGCGCCCGGCCGCCGGGAGGGGCCCGGCCGACGGAAAGATAACGATCACTACAAAAATAGCTCACCGTCGGGAAATGTCGATGTCTCGAAAAGTAAAAGGCATATTACTATATACATAACTAGGTCTAGACTGGGACTTAGCATCTATTCCACAATGCCAGGTCTTGTAACTGATGACATCTCGGTCGGTAAATGATTGCTGAGCATGGAACTGTAATTGGTGATGTAACCCTGTGTAAGTAGGCTGTTTAGGTTTTTTTATTGGTAATGCCACGTAGCGCTCTGTATGAAAATCACTGGCTGTGCTCTGTGCAGTCTGTGGTTGGTTGGATTGTTGTTCGCTATTGTAGTGTTGGGCTGTTGGCTGTTAACAGCGCGTAGCGTTGAGCAGTTGGAGGTAAGCCGCCAGCAGTGGTGGATGTGGGGAAGTGAGATGGCGGATTTTTGAGAGCGGATGACCTGGACGTGTGTCCATCAGAAACAGTACATTTGTAAGAATGGATGTCATGAAATGCTATTTATATTATCACTTTTGAACACTATTAAGGTAAATACATTGTTTGTTCTCTATCAAAATCTTTCATTTGCTAACTATGCCTATCACTAGTTAGTGCCTTCAGTAGTTCGAATCTTTTATTTAACTGGCAGCAGTGGCGCTCGCTGTATTGCAGTAGTTAGAGTAACGAAGATTTTTGTGAGGTAAGTGATTTGTGAAACGTATAGGTTAATGTTAGTCAGGGCCATCCTTTTGTAGGAATTTTTGAAAGTCAGATTGCGTTTCGCTAAATATATTGTGTGTCAGTTTAGTGTTGATCAGAACAGGTAAAGAGCGAAATGTCTGAGTACGTTCAGTTCTGCTCAGCTGTTTGAAAATCAAATAATGTAAGAGGTTTATCAGCACAGTAATTCATTAATTTTTCTAAGGGGACGTTTCAGGGCACATTTCCCCGAGGGGTCGGGCACTTTTGCCCTGGAGGTGGGGTTTGGCTCTTTGCCCTCCCCCCCCCCCCCCCCCCACGGGAGTGTGTGGCTCTTTTCCCCTGTTGCCCGCTCAGCGCCTTTTTTTTTAATTTTTCTTTAAAAAAATTCTTTATTAACCATCAATGATAATTATACAATGAAACCCACTTCCTTATATGATTAGTGCGTCTTAATTTGTAAGTTTGTTAGATATAATTTGCAGCTAATTACAATTTAGTGGATTGTGAGCTACAGCTATACTCTAATTACAATGGGCAGCAAAATTCTTACAAGTATTAGGATTTAATTCCTAAGATCTTAACTAACTCTACTACCTGCAGCGTCCCAAATGTGTCAGAGGTCAGAGATATATATAAACCTATTTTATTGACTTGCCCATCGAGCTAATCCTGATGGGCGTGCCCCTGACTCTGGGCAGGCCAGGATGTTATTCGTTTCAGGTTCCTAATACTAATTTCCTAATCTAATTCCTACTAACTAATTCTAACCTAAGTCAATTCTGGTGCCTCGTCTAGTCCGTCATATTATTCCTCACTCCACCTAGTCCCTCACGTGGCGGATTACAGACTACTAAGGTCGGCCTATCCACGCGCAGGCGGTATAGGAGTAGGGCGCGTGTTTGGTATTAGAATTTCTTTAGTTTTATTTTAATTTATGTTAATTTATTTCCCTCAGGTATTCCTTTAGCACTTTTCGTGATACCTCATCTGCTAGTTTATTTAGAGTTTGAAAAGTGTCTTTTTGTCTCATGAGATGGTATGTGTCATGGTCAGGTAGTTGGTCACGTAGAGTGGAAGGAACATCATTGAAGAGGGGGCACTCGTAACTCACATGATCAGGAGTGCCCTCTGGTTCACCACATTCACACGCGGGTGTGGCCCTTTTCCCGAACTGACATAAGTATGTAGGGTAAGGCCCATGTCCAGTGAGAAAATGGATTAGTCCTCTGGTGGGTTCAAAGTATTCCATTTTTAATCATTCCCTAATGTTTGGAATAAGTTCATATGACCTACGCCCTGTTTCATCCGTCTCCCATGGTTCTTGCCATTGTCCCATATGTCCTACACCCTGTTTCATCCGTCTCCCATTGTTCTTGCCATTGTTATTCACCCCTTTGCCGAATCTCACCCTTGTCCCTAGCCCCAGTGCCTAAAATTTCTTCTACCTTTGTAACATTTCCTTTCTTAACCCAGAACCACGCAGCCTGCTATCTAATTTTGATGTCCAAGGGGCAGAGCCCCATTATGACCAATAGTGCTCCCCCTTGTGATGTTCTATAAACCCCCACAGATCTGAGTATCATGTTCCTTTGAACCCTTCTCACTGTCATGGGGGACACAACCCTCGTGAGCCTCTGTGCCCAGACTCCCGAGCCGTAACCCACTATTGATGTTAATATGCCATTATGGTATAGTTTTATGAGATGTGGAGGGAGATGATATCTTTTATGTCCGATGGATATAAGATTGTTTAATGTTCAAAAGGCTTTCTGAGTTACGGTTTCTATGTGTTTCCCGAAGTTCCACTTCTCATCAATGATGATTCCCAGGTATCGTGTGTCACGTCGCCGAAGAACCGGCGAGTGCTCGATTCGGACAGTTGGATTTCGGATTAATTGTCTCTTTAATAGCGAGTAGGTTGACTTGCTTGGTGATATCATCATCTTAGTGTAGTTTGTTTAGGGCACTTTCTATTTTGGGTTCTATGTCTTGGCGGCTACGGCTGCCGACCAACAGAAGGAGGTCATCTGCATAGTCTATCACCTCTAGCACTTCTTCACTTTGTTGTAAGGTGTCTAGTAATGGCTACATGTGGATGTCCCAAAACAGGGGCCCTAACACGGAACCCTGGGGACAGCCCTTTGTTGCCGGCCGCGGTGGCCGTGCGGTTCTAGGCGCTCCAGTCCGGAACCGCGCTGCTGCTACGGTCGCAGGTTCAAATCCTGCCTCGGGCATGGGTGTGTGTGATGTCCTTAGGTTAGTTAGGTTTAAGTAGTTCTAAGTTCTAGGGGACTGATGACCACAGCAGTTGAGTCCCATAGTGCTCAGAGCCATTTGAACCATTTTGAACAGCCCTTTGTTATAGATTTTCCAATTCTCCCGCTAGGGGATGATAGCCAGACCTCCTGCTCCTCGCAATAGCATCAGATGCCGATAGCCCAGGCCTGAAGCCAAACTGCTTGTCGCTCATCCCACACAGCACTCGGTGTGCGGCCAGTCTGTCAGCTAGTAGCTTTTCTAGTATTTTCCCGAGTATGTTGAGCAAGCAAATTGGTCTATAGGGTTTTGTGTTTGTTGGGTCTTTATCTCGTCCTTTTCGGACAATAACTACGTCCGCTGTCTTCCACAGATTTGGAAATTTTCGCTGTCTAGGACACTCATTGTACAGGTGAGTGAGTGGTGCAGTTAGCTGTGGAGCTAGAAACTGCAACACCTCAGCCACAATGCCATCTGGCCTGGGAGCTTTACCCCTTTTAAGTGACTTTGAAAGGTCTCTGTTGGATTCCTCTCATGTTAATTTTTTAAATCTGTTGTCATTTACGGCACAAATTCCTCTTCTAAATTTACTGTGGCGTTTCTTACTATCTGGGAGGAGACTGAGTAGTGGAACGTGTTACTTTTACACATAAATAAGAACGATCTGTCACACTACTACACTTTAAAACACAGTTTATATGTAATTCATGTCACACAGTCTCATACGGAACCTACATCCGCTTTCTTTTATATACTGTATACGATAAGTCACTGTCATCCTCCTTCCCTTCTGTGTGAGAGGATGAATGAGCAAATGTATTTTTAGTTGCATGCTTGAGGGTAGCAATCCTGTCTGCTAGACAACAGTAGGACCAACGTCGGAACAGGTAGCTAAGCTTTCTAAAAGCAGAGAGGTTTCTATTCTTAGTATGGTCCTGTCCGTCCCTTGTCATGTTGGTATAGGAAGGTGCATCCCTGTTCACTTCCGATTGTATCTGTTAGCACGCTCGGTAGAAGCCCAGGTCAGCCTGTCAGCGGCGAGCGTCTTAAGTGGTAAGATCTCCGGCTAAGCGCGTGTCTGCTAAGTCCGTAGGACAATGGATTTCTTAAGTTCAGCCTAACTGAAAATTTAATCACCTTTATTTCAGGTTTAGCTCCAAAATATTCTAATGTTATCTTAAATTGCAACGCAGTGAATTTCGAGTGTGAAGTTCAGAATATCTTCCAGTAGTTGGTTTGTCACTACTTCGTGAGTAAAGTGGAACCACATGTTGATCAGTAACTCTTAGATCATCAATCTTGAATGCGAATGTACATGAGATTATAACATCTCGTCTTGACAATATGTTTCAATATAGCTACTTTTCTTTATGTTCAACCCACGTGGGGTGTACTTTGTGAGACCAGTACCACGTGCTTATGCAATTGTTTGACCCATCAGGTTAATAGTAAGACGATAGTAACCAGTTGGAGGTTTTTCTTTTGTGAATTGAGTTTCGATGTAATTTATTTTAATTATCAAAATGATTGTGGAGTTACACTCTTTGTGTAAACCAAGTTGACCACGTGAAACATGTCGTGTAAGCATCAAAGTAGCCCTCAGCTATTATTTTCGGGAAGATTTCACAGAGAGTTAGTATGAATTTAGTATACCAGTGTGTGGTAATTTCATGACGGACAGGATTGCGCTACGAACGTAACTTCTTTGGGTGAAAATTGAGTCGGTTGGTTGTGGTTAATTTCCTCTTGCATATGTTTCAAAGTTCTTCGTGTGTTATTTTATGAAAAATGGTTCAAATGGCTCTGAGCACTATGGGACTTAACATCTATGGTCATCAGTCCCCTAGAACTTAGAACTACTTAAACCTAACTAACCTAAGGACATCACACAACACCCAGCCATCACGAGGCAGAGAAAATCCCTGACCCCGCCGGGAATCGAACCCGGGAACCCGGGCGTGGGAAGCGAGAACGCTACCGCACGACCACGAGATGCGGGCTGTTATTTAATGAATGCAGTGTTGTATGTAGTCTCCTAATCTTGGCTCCCTGTTTGATGTGTTCCGTAAGATTACAAACTCACATTTACACAATCCGAAATAAGGCACCAGTTTAGTTATGAATCAAGTTTGATATGCTGAAATTTTAACGGGACAATGATCAATGTTAAAATAAATGTCCAAATATAAACTGATGTATTTCTTTTTATTTAAATTGTCTTTTCATATATATATATATATATATATATATATATATATATATATATATATATATATAAAATGAGTACTAAAAGATTATAATTAATGTTAGTCTGGTTGGGAATTTTATAAGCAAGACTGGCTACCTGGTGATACAGTTGCGCAGTAATGCATGGTTAACTTCCTCAGACAGCTCACAGCTTTTAACCCGCTTTTATTGTCTATCAGCACCGCTTTCATAGCAAATTAATGCAACAATATTACAGCTTTATGTGGGCAGCCACCTCTTCCTCTGAGAAAGGGTAGACTGCTGTGTTGTTATTGTATTCATTGAGACTATCAAGTCTTAGTTGTTGTCGTTCGGATTCCCCATCCGTGCTGTCATCAGGCAGCAGGGGCCGGAGGAGGGCCTCAGCAGTCTCCTGCCAGGATTCCGTCATCCTGTCCCCCTGCCTGACTGTTGATAATTCCAGTGGAGAGCGGATCTTCTCTCTTACTAATTTATATGGTGTGCCCCAGGGGTCCAACGCCAACTGGCTCTGGACGAAGTTTTCCCAGCTTTGTGTTCTGACAGCTTGGAGTTCCTTCTGGAATCGGAGTTTAGCCTCCCGATATTGCAGCAGCCATCTTTGCCGTTCTGGCAGATGACACAGCACTGGTACTGTCTTCTCAACCTTCTGACAGACCGGCGCATATCCTCGAGTTCAGGTGACCATGGTGATGGAGAGGCTGCCATGGCCTTCTTCCTGGTCGGTACGGCAGCTTTCACTGCGTTACTTATTGCACCGATCAGTTCCTCTGCTCTGTCATTTATGTCTATGTACAGGTCTGTGTCACCTTCTGGCAAGGCAGGAATGACGCACTCCCTCGCTAGGCGTTCCCAATCAGCCCTTTTATAATTGAATTGCGTTTCCCACCCCATGGCCCAGCAGGACACTTTCTCCTAAGATGAGAGTAATTAAATTGTGGTCGCTAGTGGTGGCGTTTTCTTCGACTTTCCATTGTTGTATTATGTTGCTTGCGTTAGGAGTGGCTAAAGTTACATCGATGTTTGTGCCTGGTCCTCCTCCCCCAGCATAGGTTGGAGGGTTGCCAGGCTTGTTAGCCACCACTAGTTGTGAGGCCATGATGGGGATTTTGCGTTAATATCAGCAGTAATTATGATTCTTCGTCCTTGCAATGCCGTGGTTACTACAGCTAGATGGTCAAGATGGATTTCAATGTTGTCACCATACTGGAAGTACATGTTGACTAGTATTATTGCTCCGCCGGGAGATGACAGCTCCACGACACTGCAGTGACTGTTAGTATATTGCGATAATGTCTTTACTTTCAGGGCTTTATTTGTGATTATTAACGCCGCTTTCGGATTTTCTCCTTGGCTGATGACCTGCCAGGTCGCGGCTACAAATGCTATTTTTCCAGCTTGGGAATACGGCTCTTGTAGACAGAGCACATCCAGCCTTCTCTCCTCCACTTCCTTGCACAGCTCCTGCATCACAAGTCGACCGTTATGTGTGTTGAGTTGGCCGATGGTAATTTTAGTCATTTAAGGAAAGTAAGTATGTATGCGGTCGTCTGGCCATGTCTGACTCCAGTCAAAAGTGATGCGTCCATTAGCCAAGACAGACTGTTCGTAAATGTCTTCTAGGCCAAATTTTTCTCCTCGTCTCTCGAATACATTCTTTAGTAAGTCTCGCAGGGCTCCGAAGTCGGTGGGGAGATTCACCAACTTCAGCTGTATCCTGTCCACAGCCTCCATTACCGAGAAGGTGACTTTTCTTCCGTTTTCGTGTCCCACGCGAACCACATGTAAGGCTGGGGTCAGGGTAGCCGGCTCCTCCAATCTTGCCAGTTGCATCGTGAATTCTATATTTGGGTAAATCCGAACCGGGTCTACTGGCGCTAACCTTACTACCGGGGTGTCGGGTGAGCTCGTTATTGTGCTTTCTCGCACAGGCCTCTGTTGTTTCTGGTTGCTTCCATCTTTAAGGACCTCAGGCACAGGATGCCCTTGCCGTTGCTGGTGTTTAATCGGCTTTGCTCCCCGGCTGAGGGAGGAGGGAGTTGTGGCCACAGGGGTAAATTCCGTCTGGATACTTTTATCGATCTTCGGGGGATCAGTTTGGACACTTCTGTCAGCTGTCTCAATTTTCGGGTCTCTCGAAAGAGACTTCAGGTATTCTTTAAACTTATTTGCCCTGATGGCATCCCTCCTTTTGCTTAGGGATTTTCGCTTTGGCATCCTGTTTTGTTTGACGTACTCAGCCATAGTCAGTTCTGGAAATCAGTTTTTGTTCCAACATACGGTGCGTAGGGCAATTTCGTCCTGAAGTTCCGCAGTTTTTCTTCCCGCGTCTCTTGCAAGGTATGCAGACACTTGCAGCTTTGCATTCTTTCCGGGTGTGACAATCTTCGCCGCACTTGGAGCACGCCGACCCCCTGGTGCAATGCCTAAGAATGTGGTCCAAGTCTCAGCAGTTGTGGCAGCGAGGTACCACGAGATAATCTCTAACATTTATGGCATGGAAGCCAACATACAGTCTGCCCACTGTTATCATCTGCTTCCACATTTGTGCTGTGACCTCGGCAACGTAGTGTACGACATCACGATCCCGAGGCAAAAAAAAAAAAAAAATGGTTCAAATGGGTCTGAGCACCATGGGACTTAACAGCTATGGTCATCAGTCCCCTAGCACTTAGAACTACTTACACCTAACTAACCTAAGGACATCACACAACACACAGTCATCACGAGGCAGAGAAAATCCCTGACCCCGCCGGGAATCGAACCCGGGAACCCGGGCGCGGGAAGCGAGAACGCTACCGCACGACCACGCACGATCACGAGGCCCCGTTTTAAATCTCAGCTTGAATGAGTCTTTGAAAACGTTGTTGTTCATTTGGTCAAAGTTCTGGTCCTTGATAGTTTAATAGAATTCTTCGTTTGTCATTGTTCAAATGGCTCGGAGCACTATGGGACTCAACTGCTGTGGTCATAAGTCCCCTAGAACTTAGAACTACGTAAACCTAACTAACCTAAGGACATCACACACATCCATGCCCGAGGCAGGATTCGAACCTGCGACCGTCGCGGTCGTGCGGTTCCAGACTGTAGCGCCTTTAACCGCTCGGCCACTTCGGCCGGCTTGTCATTGTTGTGGGTGTTGTTGTGGTCTTCAGTCCTGAGACTGGTTTGATGCAGGCCTCCATACTACTCTATCCTGTGCAAGCTTCTTCATCCCCCGGTACCTACAGCAGCCTACATCCTTCTGAATCTGCTTAGTGTACTCATCTCTTGGCCTCCCTTAACGATTTTTACCCTCCACGCTGCCCTCCAATACTAAATTGGTGATTCCTCGATGTCTCAGAACATGTCCCACCAACCGATCCCTTCTTTTAGTCAAGTTGTGCCACAAGCTCCTCTTCTCCCCAATTCTATCCAATACCTCCTCATTAGTTACGTGATCTACCCATCTAATCTTCAGCATTCTTCTGTAGCACCACATTTCGAAAGCTTCTATTCTCTTCTTGTCTAAGCTATTTATCGTCCACGTTTCACTTCCATACATGGCTACACTACATACAAATACTTTCAGAAATGACTTCCTGACATTTAAATCTATACTCGATGTTAACAAATTTTTCTTCTCCACAAATGCTTTCCTTGCCATTGCCAGTCTACATTTTATATCCTCTCTAATTCGACTATCATCAGTTAGTTTGCTCCCCAAATAGCAAAACTCAATTACTACTTTACGTGTCTCATTTCCTAATCTAATTCCCTCAGCATCACCCAACTTAATTCGACTACATTCAATTATCCTCGTTTTGCTTTTGTTGATGTTCATCTTATACCCTCCTTTCAAGACACTGTCCATTCCGTTCAACTGATCTTCCAAGTCCTTTGCTGTCTATGACAGAATTACAATGTCATCGGCGAACCTCAAAGTTTTTATTTCTTCTCCATGGGATTAAATATCTACCCCGAACTTTTCTTTTGTTTCTTATGTTGCTTGCTCAATATACAGATTGAATAACATCGGGGAGAGGCTACAACCCTGTCTCACTCCCTTCTCAACCACTGCTTCCCTTTCATACCCCTCGACATTTATAACTACCATCTGGTTTCTGTACGAATTGTAAATAGCCTTTCGCTCTCTGTATTTTACACCTGCCACCCTCAGAATTTGAAAGAGAGTATTCCAATCAACATTGTCAAAAGCTTTCTCTAAGTCTACAAAAGCTAAAAACGTAGGTTTGCCTTTCCTTAATCTTTCTTCTAAGATAAGTCGTAGGGTCAGTATTGCCTCACGTGTTCCAATATTTCTACGGAATCCCAACTGATCTTCCCCGAGGTAGGCTTCTATCAGTTTTTCCATTCGTCTGTAAAGAATTCGCGTTAGTATTTTGCAGCTGTGACTTATTAAACTGATAGTTCGGTAATTTTCACATCTGTCAACACCTGCTTTCTTTGGGATTGGGATTATTATATTCTTCTTGAAGTCTGAGGGATTTTCGCCTGTCTCATACATCTTGCTCACCAGATGGTTGAGTTTTCTCAGGACTGGCTCTCCCAAGGCTGTCAGTAGTTCTAATGGAATATTGTCTACTCCCGGGGCCTTGTTTCGACTTAGGTCTTTCAGTGCTCTGTCAAACTCTTCACGCAATATCATATCTCCCATTTCATCTTCATCCTCTTCCATTTCCATAATATTGTCGTCAAGTACATCGCCCTTGTATAGACCCTCTTTAGACTCATTCCACCTTTCTGCTTTCCCTTCTTTGCTTACAACTGGGTTTCCATCTGAGCCCTTGATATTCATGCAAGTGGTTCTCTTTTTTCCAAAGGTGTCTCTAATTTTCCTGAAGGCAGTTTGTCCTCTAGCCATCCCTGCTTAGCCATTTTGCACTTCCTGTCGATATTTTTGAGACGTTTGTATTCGTTTTTCCCCGATTCATTTACTGCCTTTTTATATTTTCTCATTTCATCAATTAAATTCAATTTTTCTTCTGTTACCCAAGGGTTTCTACTAGCCCTCGTCTTTTTACGTGTTTGATCCTCTTCTGCCTTCACTATTTCATCCCTCAAAGTTACCCATTCTTGGTTCAAATGGCTCTGAGCACTATGGGACTCAACTGCTGAGGTCATTAGTCCCCTAGAACTTAGAACTAGTTAAACCTAACTAACCTAAGGACATCACACACATCCATGCCCGAGGCAGGATTCGAACCTGCGACCGTAGCGGTCTCGCGGTTCCAGAGTGCAGCGCCAGAACCGCGCGGCCACTGCGGCCGGCTTACCCATTCTTTTTCTACTGTATTTCTTTCCCCCATTCCTGTTTCCTTACGCATTCCTTGAAACTCTGTACAACCTCTGGTTCTTTCAGTTAATCCAGGTCCCAGCTCCATAAATTCCCACCTTTTTGCAGTTTCTTCAGTTTTAATCTACAGTTCATAACCAATGGATTGTGGTCAGAGTCCACATATGCCCCTGGAAATGTCTTATAATTTAAAACCTGGTTTCTAAATTTCTGTCTTACCATTATATAATCTATCTGATACCTTTTAGCATCCCCAGGGTTCTTCCATGTATACAACCTTCTTTCATGATTCTTAAAACAAGTGTTAGCTATGATTAAGTGATGCTCTGTACAAAATTCTATCAGGCGTCTTTCTCTTTCTTTTCTTAGCCCCAATCCATATTCACCTACTGTATTTCCTTCTCTCCCTTTTCCGACTCTTGAATTCCAGTCACACATGACTATTAAATTTTCGCCTCCCTTCACTACCTGAATAATTTTTTTTATCTCATAATACATTTCATCAGTTTCTTCGTCATCTGCAGAGCTAGTTGGCATATAAACTTGTACTACTGTAGTAGGCTTGCTCTTCGTGTCCATCTTGGCCACAATAATACGTTCACTATGCTGTTTGTAGTAACTTACCCGCACTCCTATTTTTTTTATTCATTGTTAATCCTACTCCTGCATTACCCCTATTTGATTTTGTATTTATAGCCCTGTATTCACCTGACCCAAAGTCTTGTTCCTCCTGTCACCGAACTTCACTAATTCCCACTATATCTAACTTTAACCTATCCATTTCCCTTTTTAAATTTTCTAACCTACCTGCCAGATTAAGGGATCTGACATTCCACACTCCGATCCGTAGAACGCCAGTTTTCCTTCTCCTGATAACAACGTCCTCTTGAGTAGTCCCCGCCCAGAGATCCGAATGGGAGACTATGTTACCCCGGAATATTTTACCCAAGAGGACACCATCATTTAATCATACAGTAAAGCTGTATGCCCTCGGGAAAAATGACGGCCGTTGTTTCCCCTTGCTTTCAGCTGTTCGCAGTACCAGAACAGCAAGGCCATTTTGGTTAGTGTTACAAGGGCAGATCAATCATCCAGACTGTTGCCCCTGCAACTACCGAAAAGGCTGCTGCCCCTCTTGAGGAACCACACGTTTCTCTGGCCTCTCAACACCCCTCCGTTGTGGTTGCACCTACGGTACGGCTATCTGTATCATTGAGGCACACAAGCCTCTCCACAAACGGCAAGGTCCATGGTTCATGTGGGGTTACATTGTACAAAATGACCAAAGCTTTCCTTTTTCTCGGTCGTTCACACTTGACCACCGAGTTCAGCTTAGGGTTATTTACGAGTTTTTCTTTGTCCTCCTTGGTGGCCACCTCTACGATCAGAGTTCCTGCTGGGTTTGACTTTGTTTATTCTAATTTTATCTTTTGCCGGATCAGCAGTTGTGGTCAACAGCTCTTGCATCTTTTTCACACTTGTGTTTTGGCCAGGTAGAGTTCTGAGGACGACTGCCGTATCTGACCGCTTGGTCATCTTGGAGATCGTCTCTTTTGTGGTTTGTGGCTTGGGTGGCGCTTGCGCAATCACTCCAGCCCAGGTCTTTGTTGGTTGCCTTCTTAATCTTTCATTTTCCTTTTCTAATTCCTCCACGCGGCCTTCGAGTTTGGCGTGGGCAAAGGCCCATGCAGCCAGCTAGTTCTTGATGATGGACAGTGCTGCCTGACTAATCTTTCCATTTTTAATGTTCTACTCCAGGAGCAGCGTAACTCGTGCATGTCATTGAGTTACAGTTTCGTCTTCTGCCAGTCCCATCTCGTCCTGAGGAGAGGGATCAAGCATCGTAGATGCTCGCTTGAGCGTACTCGAATCACTCGTCTCTATTGTAGCCATGTTAAGTTAACGAGTGAAAAAAAAGGTGGGAGCCCATCTCTTACTCCAGACCGGCTACTCTGGCATGGGGGTTGGGGGGGACAAGGAGGCAGCTCACCCACCAGCCTCGCCCCAAGGCCAAGGGCATTCTGGAACTGCAGGGTTCAGCACGCCGTTGCCAGCGCACTGGTCCCAATCGGTGGCTCCATCATCGTAGATGTCACCCGACGCTCCTTGGCAAGTGCACCCCGCACTCCAGAGAGGCGGATGCACCTCTCCCCCTTCGCCGCTTACTGGCCCGAGCTTCCACCTCTTGGCCAAGGACGCACTCCTACTCAGGTGGTGGGCCAGTCACCCAGTCGTTCAGCAGTCTGGACCCATCTAACCTAGCCCAGTCGATGTCACCACCTCCTGGGTTTGGCTGAACACGCCCCAGTTACCCAGGGGCGTGGCGAAGCACCCTTGCCGAATCGCGCTGCAATCCCACGCCGACAAACGAGGATGCCGGCACGCAGAGCACCAGCTGGTCTGTGCCCTGTGAACAGAAAGGGACTGATGTTCGGTCCCTCGACACAGCTCCCCCTTTGCCATGCACCCTTCGCTTTCGCATCGGGTTGGTTTGCAGCTCTTCCTTTTGTCGCAAGGCAAAATGCCGAGCTTAACGTCTGACACCACGGGAAGGCGGAAAGAGCCACTTGGGAAGGAGAGGCTATGAGAGACGCATCACTTCCCCTTGTGAGGACTGGCGCGGCACGCCCGACTACAATCGATATGCCCTACTGCGAGCCTCCATGCCTTACGGCGCGCAGGCAACGGGCAGCGACGCGCCGAACGCGCCTTCAAGCGACCGACCTCACGCCAGACATGCTCGGCGCCTTTACCCCATGGCCGTGGCGCGCTCGGCGCCTTTACCCCGTGGCCGTAGCACGCTCGGCGCCTTACCCCGAAAGTTTGGTTCTTTTCCCAGGCGGTCGGTACTTTCCGAGAGATGCATATTTTTCACAGATACATATTTTTCCAGTGTTCGATATATTCTCGCGTTTCATCTTTTCTATATATTCGACTTTTTCGGTGTTTACAGGTGATTGATAATTTTCTATACGTCTTGATTTTTCTAAAGATGATTCATTATCGGGAGAAGAATACCTTGGTAAGGACGAAAGTTTTTTAATGATCGATAATTCACTGGTGATCGATATTCCCAGATGACCGAATTTTACTTGTGATCGATATTTCATTGGTAATTGATATTTCACTGGTGAACGATACTTCACTGGCGAACGATACTTCACTGGCCAACGATACTTCACTGGCCAACGATACTTCACTGGCGAACGATACTTCACTGGTGAACGATACATCACTGGCGACCGATACTTCACTGGCGACCGATACTTCACTGGCGACCGATACTTCACTGGCGACCGATACTTCACTGGCGACCGATACTTCACTGGCGACCGATACTTCACTGGCGACCGATACTTCACTGGCGACCGATACTTCACTGGCGACCGATACTTCACTGCCAACCGGTACTTCACTGCCGACCGGTACTTCACTGCCGACCGGTACTTCACTGGCGACCGATACTTCACTGGCGACCGATACTTCACTGGCGACCGATACTTCACTGGCGAGCGATACTTCACTGGCGAGCGATACTTCACTGGCGAGCGATACTTCACTGGCGACCGATACTTCACTGGCGACCGATACTTCACTGGCGACCGATACTTCACTGGCGACCGATACTTCACTGGCGACCGATACTTCACTGGCGACCGATACTTCACTGGCGACCGATACTTCACTGGCGACCGATACTTCACTGGCGACCGATACTTCACTGGCGACCGATACTTCACTGGCGACCGATACTTCACTGGCGACCGGTACTTCACTGGCGACCGGTACTTCACTGGCGACCGATACTTCACTGCCGACCGATACTTCACTGGCGACCGATACTTCACTGGCGACCGATACTTCACTGGCGACCGATACTTCACTGGCGAGCGATACTTCACTGGCGACCGATACTTCACTGGCGACCGATACTTCACTGGCGACCGATACTACACTGGCGATCGATACTTCACTGGCGACCGATACTTCAATGGCGATCGATACTTCACTGGCGATCGATACTTCACTGGTGAACGATACTTCACTGGCGATTGATACATCACTGGCGATCGATACTGCAATGGCGATCAATACTTCACTGGCGATCGATATTTCACTGGCAACCTATACTTCAATGGCGATCGATACTTCACAGGCGATCGATACTTTACTGGCGTTCGATACTTTACTGGCGTTCGATACTTTACTGGCGTTCTATACTTTACTGGCGATCGATACATCACTGGCGATTGATACTTCACTGGCGACCGATACTTGAGTGGCGATCGATACTTCACTTGCGATCGGTTCTCCGCAGGCTATCGAAATTCCACTGCCGATCGATACTACACGGGCGATCGTTACTTCACTGGCGATCGATACTTCACTGGCGAGCGATACTTCACTGGCGATCGATACTTCACTGGCGAGCGATACTTCACTGGCGAGCGATACTTTACTGGCGAGCGATACTTCACTGGCGAGCGATACTTCACTGGCGAGCGATACTTCACTGGCGAGCGATACTTTACTGGCGAGCGATACTTTACTGGCGAGCGATACTTCACTGGCGAGCGATACTTTACTGGCGAGCGATACTTTACTGGCGAGCGATACTTCACTGGCGAGCGATACTTCACTGGCGAGCGATACTTCACTGGCGAGCGATACTTACTGGTGAATGATACTTCACTGGCGGTCGATACTTCACTGGCGATAGATACATCACTGGCGATAGATACTTCACTGGCGATAGATACTTCACTGGCGATAGATGCTTTACTGGCGATAGATGCTTTACTGGCGATAGATGCTTTACTGGCGATAGATGCTTTACTGGCGATAGATGCTTTACTGGCGATAGATGCTTTACTGGCGATAGATACTTTACTGGCGATAGATACTTTGCTGGTGATAGATACTTCGCTGGCTACCGATACTTCAATGGCGATTGATACTTCACTGTCGATCGATACTTCACTGGCGATAGATACTTCACTGGCGATAGATGCTTTACTGGCGATAGATGCTTTACTGGCGATAGATGCTTTACTGGCGATAGATGCTTTACTGGCGATGGATGCTTTACTGGCGATAGATGCTTTACTGGCGATAGATGCTTTACTGGCGATAGATACTTCACTGGCGATAGATGCTTTACTGGCGATAGATGCTTTACTGGCGATAGATGCTTTACTGGCGATAGATACTTTACTGGCGATAGATACTTTGCTGGTGATAGATACTTCGCTGGCTACCGATACTTCAATGGCGATTGATACTTCACTGTCGATCGATACTTCACTGGCGATCGATACTTCACTGGCTATCGATACTGCACTGGCGATCGATACTTCACTGACGATTGATACTTCACAGGCGATCTATACTTCACTGGCGATCGATACTTCACTGGCGATCAATACTTCACTGGCGATCGATACTTCACAGGCGATCGATACTTTATGGCTTTCGAACTTTATTGAAGTTCGATACTTCACTGGCGATCGAGACATCAATGGCCATCGATACTTCACTTGCGATAGGTACTCCGCTGGCTATCGATATTCCACTGCCGATCGATACTTCAGGGGCTATCGTTAGTTCACTGGCAATCGGTACTTCACTGACGATCGATACTTGACTGCCAGTCGATACTTCATTGGCTATCGATACTTCATTGCCGATCGATACTTCATTGGCGATCGATAGTTCACTGGCGTTCTATACTTCACTGGCGTTCTATACTTCACTGGCGAGCTTTACTTCACTGGCGAGCGATACTTCACTGGCGAGCGATACTTCACTGGCGAGCGATACTTCACTGGCGAGCGATACTTCACTGGCGAGCGATACTTCACTGGCGAGCGATACTTCACTGGCGAGCGATACTTCACTGGCGAGAGATACTTCACTGGCGATCGATACTTCACTCGCTATCCATACTTCACTGGCGATAGATATTTACTGGCGATAGATGCTTTACTGGCGATAGATGCTTTACTGGCGATAGATGCTTTACGGGCGATAGATACTTTACTGGCGATAGATACTTTGCTCGTGATAGATACTTCGCTGGCGATCGATACTTTACTGGTGATAGATACTTCGTTGGCGATCGATACTTCTCTGGCCATCATTACTTCATTGGCGATCGATACTTCATTGGCGATCGATACTTCACTGGTGATCGATACTCCAGGAGCACAAGATGTTTTGAGCGGTAGAGTCATTAGGTGCAGATAGAATGGTGGGGCTTGAGAAAAGTTTCGTTCAAGAGGAAGGCGTCGACCTGGTGGCGGGAGAGGGTGTGCACGAGTAGGTATTTGTTGGAACGAGCGAATATTCTGAAAGAGGATGCAATACTCGTGGCACGCATGGAGGGAAGAGAGTGGGGAAAGAGAGGGAAGGGAAGAGTCTTAAACTAGGGTGTCGAGGCGCGTGAAGGTGAAGTGGGCTTGGTTGTGGGAGTAAGTGGCTAAGGTGTTCAGGTGAGAAACGGAGCGGGTGGCGAGGGAGATCTGTTGGAAGGTGTGGGGGCATTGAAAAGGGTGAATTTTTTAGAGTACAACGGTAAGGAACCGGATGATGTCCTCGGCCGTGGGGGTGGACGGAGGGAATTGTTAGGTTGGACAGGGGGATCAATGGGACAGACAAGGACTGTAAGCTCAGGGTTGGCTGGAGGGGGTTTGGCTTTACACTTGTGGGAGTAGGTGGGATGGGGGCCATCGCAGGTGTTACGGGAAGGAGGAGCAGCGAGTTTGGCGCAGTTTTTAAGGAAGTGGGTGGCCTTGCAATGGGGACAGGTGGGGGGGGGGGTTTGCAGTTGGGGGTCAGTTGGTCATTGTACATGAGGTATCACTGGCAGCAGTAGGACTGGGGAGGGGATTTGAAGGATTCAACAGGGTGGTGATGGTGGTAAATCAGGGCACCCTGGGTGTGGAGATGGTCAATGGAGGGGGCGGTCTGTGTGAAAGGAGGGGATAGTGACTTGATAAGGACTGAGTCCTTGTGGGGAATGAGTTGGGAGATGGGAGCACTGGGTAAATACTTTCGTATCTCCATGATGAAGGTACGGGCATCAAGGAACTTAAGATTGGGATTTGACAGGACAGAGATGTGGAGGGTGGGGCTGGGGTATAGGTGGCTGGAGGAGGGGTGGTGTCCATGGAGACTACAGGAGGAGGGGGAGGTGGTGTTGACGTTTTGTGAGAAGTGGCGAGGGCAGAGTCGGTAATGAGGTGGTTTTGGGGTTTTTTGGAGACTAGAGACTGGAGACTGGAGTCTGGGAGGAGGGGAGAGGGATGGGGAGGAGAGGGAGGTGGCAGGTGGCAGATCCCTGTGGTATAGTGGAGGTGCTGGGAGAAACAGCTGGTTCAGTGGTGGTGATGGTGGCTCGGCATTGCGTGATGTGAAGCGTGCGGGGCATGCAGATAATGAAGTGACTTAGTGAGAGAGGGGAAGCTGACGATCTGAGGGGTGGCAGCAGCAGCATAGTGGGAGCTGTTGAGGGTGTGGAGGCTGGAGGAAGAGTGTATTGGTGAGGGTATACAGCAGGGGAGGAGATAGGGGAATGGTAAGTGGGGGAAGGGGAGGAGAGTTGTAAGGAGGGAGGCCAGGGCTGGCACTCCAGGAAGTGACTGTGGAAGAGGGGGAGGCTGAGGTGTAGATGACAGAGGAGGTGGGAGTGTTGATGGTGGACGAACGGCGACAGACGGACAGCAGCCGGCGGCGGCGACGATGGACGATGCCAGTCGGATGGCGATGGACGGATGGCTAGCAGCGGCGGCGATGGACGGCGACGAACAGACGGACGGACAGCAGGCAGCGGCGACGACGATGGATGGCGAGCAGGCAGGCAGGCAGGCACGCGGATGGACAGACAGCAACAGCAGCAGGCGACAGACAGACAGACACCAAACATAACAGCAGCACCAACTAGCGCTTGGAAGACGTAGACCACACCCTGAGGGTAACACAGGGTCTGGAATCTTGTGCCTTCGACGGAGGGAATCCAATCCCCTAGATCCTGGCTGAGTTTTTTTTTTCTTTATTGTGATTTTACACTTTATACAAAAGGTGGGCTGGCAGCGGCAACATTACGCCGCTCTTCAGCCACAGGCAGTACAAAGAGACACAGTGAGGACACAGAATAACAGAACATAATGGTGGACAAAAAACAGTAGACACAGTAATTAAAAAACACGAAGCCGTTCACAGGCGTAGAAAAACAAAGAACTGTCAGCACTGTACATGAACACTGATGATTGAGATGACACACATGAACAATGGAGTGTGGGCGGTGAAAACACTGAAGCACAAACACGACGGCACACACACAAAACCGATGGTGGTGGTCTCCGGCACGTGAATGTCCACGTGATGTGTGAGAGTCTGGGGACATGCCAAAAGGGGGAAAAGGTGGGGGAGGAGGGAGAGGAGAGAGCATGTCCAGCAAGCTGCACATGAGGGAGGTGCCCTGTAGCTAAACTTGTGCATGGTGGTCACGTACATATACGGCGCTCGGATTGGTTCATTGGCAAGACCGAGGCTCCCCGCACTCATGTGGAGGGTGAGCGTTTCGTAACGCACCTTTAACACCGTACCAGCTGTAAGAAAGTAGCCGAAGGCGACCTGGAGGCTGCGTCCAATATCTGATGGCAGTTTGATGTGGACCATCTTAGACGTCATATGTTGATTGAGGTATTCGACACTTTATAATAATCGGGTTGGAGGAGGAGATTTTGTCGCATTGCCATGCCGATAAATTAAAAAGTACGCTGAAAATTAGTGGCAGTGGGGCGGCGCACCATCAGGGTGAAAATAATATGAGGGTATCGTAGGTTCTACACGCACTGGAGGTGTGCTAAGTCGTCGTGTGAGAGGCAGCGACCAATGGACATCGCTGAGGCTTTAGCGACATGCATGGTGCTGCCTGCTGCAGCTCCGTACATTGCTAACAAGGTGGGCTGGCAGCGGCAACATTACGCCGCTCTTCAGCCACAGGCAGTACAAAGAGACACAGTGAGGACACCGAATAACAGAATATAATGGTGGACAATAAACAGTAGACACAGTGAGGACACAGAATAACAGAACATAATGGTGGACAAAAAACAGTAGACACAGTAATTAAAAAACACGAAGCTGCCTGCGTTTTGGTCAGCGAGCGGACTAAGAGGAGAAGCACGTCCGCATACGCACGACAACGAAAATTCTGCTATCGCAATGTGAGACCAGAAAGGTACCCCGGCTAAAGAGAGGGGTACTCGCTCTATCCACCACTGAGAGAGTACTTGCTCTCGATAAACTGCATTATTTTCCAATCCTTATAACACATGCCGATCAAATACGGTCTTCTGTAACAGTTTAAATTTTGGGTACATTTATGACCTATTTATGACTCGTCTATTAATGGTAGTTGTGATCACTGAAGCACCAGTTTCACATTGAATCTGTGACAATGATTAATTTGCCGCCATGAGCTTCCCCACTGACGATTGCTCGTTCCTCACGTTCTGTCGCCTCTCTAGGTCGACTGCTTGTTGCTTGACGCTGTGTTCTTCTATGGTTCATTCTCTTCTGCCAACATCGTCCAGTGTTGGCATAGCTCCTATTCTAATATCGAACGAATCGTCCATTACTCCAGCCATTTTCTTTGAGCCCAAATACACGCCCTCACTCAACTGCTGACATCTGCGTAAATTGCTCACGAGCCTGTCTGCGAGGCATAGTTACTGTCCAGCTGAGTACATGGAATGACCAAGAATTGGTGCCCTGGTGTCGATATGTCCCTTGTTTATCATCCTAGCCGGACGCTGTGGCCGAGCGGTTATAGGAGCTTCAGTCCGGAACCACGCTGCTGCTACGGTCACAGGTTCGAATCCTGCCTCGGGCATGGATGTGTGTGATGTCCTTAGGTGAGTTAGATTTGGGAAGTAGTTATAAGTTTAGGGCACTGATGACCTCAGATGTTAAGTCCCATAGTGCTTAGAGCCATTTGAACAACTTTATCATCCTTCGCAGCTCCGCGGAGCTAGGTTGATAAACGAGGGACATATCGATAACAGGGCACCAATTATTTGCGAATTTCATTCCATGTACTCAGCTAGTAACGAGTCAGATGCCCTGCCCTTGGCTTATCTTTCTTGTGTACACGTAGTCTCTTCTAAAATCACTTTCATCTTATGCTGCGTTTTCATTATTCGGCCATTCGGACAGTATATCTTTTGATACACTCATCACAAATTTATTCACTGTCTTATAATCTTGATTATTTTCTTGCATTTACGGTTTGTAGCAGACATCTGACTCTCTCAGTAAATGCTCTGTTCTCTTCAGCATGAGCTACACTGACACTCCTCGATTCTGTACGGAACCGAACACACCCCTCAAATGGTAGGAGAGAGTTGCTGGAGTGAATGTCATACGGACGCACAGCAATCAATACTTCCAGTATGGCTGATACATAGCAGAGCACCTGGCCTCGGCCGGAGGGTTGAGCGTGGGTGGAGCACGTGGCTGTCTCCATGGTTACGGCCGGCGCGGACAGCTATTGAGCGGGCGGCAGCGCCGGCGGGAGGAAATGTTGTCTTTCATATAATGAGTAACTTCACGTTTACGAACTTCGCTGGCTTGCAACGTGGAGGTCCTAGACTGGAGTCCATACTTGAACATATGTTTGTGTTTTAAAATTCTCATTTCTGAGTGAATCCTTCAGACTGACAGAAAGCATTCACGGAAATGATTGCAGATATATTTCAGTAACGAATATAAGATTATGCAAGTAAATAATCAAGATTATAAGATAGTGAATAAATTTGTGATGAGTGTATCAAAAGATGTACTGTCCGAATGACCGAATAATGAAAACACAGCATAAGATGAAAGTGATTTTAGAAGAGACTACGTGTACACAAGAAAGATAAGCCAAGGGCATCTGACTCGTTATTGTAATTTTCTGAACAGCCAACATATAGGTACATAACTACTTGCTGGTGCTGAAATTTATATTTCGAAGTATGTCGTTTTGGAAAAAATTCAGTTCACGGTGCGAAAACTTTCAGATCTAAATTATGTTGGCCTTCTTCCTCTTGTTTGTTCTGTGAAGCAATCCATGCAAAATGAGCTGTAAATTGCAAAATTAATCGTTTTCATTCGTAAGGTAACGTGCTGCTCACCAGATACCCAGCACGTGGAGTTTTGTTGACTCTCAGCAGCAACACTAGTACACGATAAAGGAAAATAGCGTCTTTCCTTACAAATATAACTCTCTTCTTGAAGAAATACAAGCAGGAAACGTTTCATACAATAAATTCTTGTTTTAAGTAAAATGTATTTCTGTCATCACACTCCCTTAAGAAATGCAAACAGCAAACACTTCATCTAATGAATATTCTCTATTAGAGTAAAACAAATTGTTTGTTAGTTATGGGACTCACTGCTGAATACAACGATAATGAGAAAATTTTCTTCAATTAAGAATCGCAGTTAGTGTTAAATACCGAATACAAAACACAATTATTGTTGCTCATAATCGTTCACATGCTGTTAGCTAAATTTATATTCCATGGCTGTGTGAAACAGGATGCGCTAAAAAATTTCCTGGTTACTAATAGGTTATCAGTAAAAGCAAGACTAAGTTTAGGCTACGTAACATAACTGATAACAGTTGATAAGGTGTAAGATGAACTTCGAAACAAACAGGATGCAAGAAGAATTATTACTAAATTCTCAAACCCTGTAAGCTTTTGTTTGAAGATACTTTTATAGACGAAGCAGAGAACTTACGGTCAAGCGTTATAATAGGCCTTGGAATAAGAGAGAAACATAAAAAAGACATGGTGACCAGGGCCAGTATGACGGAAGAATCCAACAGCCTACGTTATTTGAAAATTAAATGGACAGCAGAAGGAAGGGAAGCTGGAACCCACAATCTTTATAAAATTACGTGTCAAATCAGTCTCGTTGATTTCTTCGTCAAAAGAGTGGTAAACTGATTCCATTTTGTTAAACTAATAAGAATACGAGAAGAAGATAAACGACTATTTCATCAAAATACGAGTGTGTGTGTGTGTTTTTGTGTGTGTGTGTGTGTGTGTGTGTGTGTGTGTGTGTGTGTGTGTCTGTGTGTAGAGGTTGGAGAGGGAAGGAGCACGGCGGTGGCGGAAGTGAAGCTAGGTGAGAGGCGGAAGGAGGGATCTAGAATCATGTTCAAAATTGTCAAATTAAAATGTCAAATGGATTCCTGTTGAAGAATCTACAAGGGAAGAATAAGAGAGTCGTGGATAATGCCCAAAGGATGGGATGTGAAGGCGCTAGTACGAAAGAATTATTAGCGGACATTATGGGGTGTGTCCACCCTTCACCTCTGTCGTGAAAAGACAGTTGTGAGCAGCGAGTTTCATTCTACCACACTCCTTAGTTAAGTCACAGAACGTTTACAACAAACGAATTTACAACAAGTTGTCTGCAAAAGTGAGCGTTGCAAATTAGAGATATAAATGTGCTGAACAGCTCAATTTCCCGCATCCCACCCACCCTCGTCAACTATCAGGGTGGGATGACCAGGTGAACCAGACGTACTGTCTTCTGTCCTTTCCGCTATACACAGCTTTCTATTTTCTCTTTCCTCCACATGTGTCTCGGGCGTCCGTCCTCTTGAACCAACGCCAGATCACCCAGTCGGAAGGCAACAGATCTAGCAATGTGCCTCTAAATACGTGGGATCTCCTAAGCTCCTGGTCCACCTTTGCCAGGAGTCGTCAGCCAGTTTCTATCGTAGTTTACATCCTTTGGGCAGATTGAGGGTGACAGTAGGTTCTGACCGAGCGGGGTGGCGCAGTGGTTAGCACACTGGACTCGCATTCGGGAGGACGACGGTTCAATCCCGTCTCCGGCCATCCTGATTTAGGTTTTCCGTGATTTCCCTAAATCGTTTCAGGCAAATGCCGGGATGGTTCCTTTGAAAGGGCACGGCCGATTTCCTTCCCCATCCTTCCCTGACCCGAGCTTGCCCTCCGTCTCTAATGACCTCGTTGTCGACGGGACGTTAAACACCACTAGCCTAACCTAACGTAAGTAGGTTCTGGTCCAGTGGGCAGTTTTAACAAGCCATCACCAACCAGAAATGGTGCTGGCGTCAGAGGTTCTGTATCATCACCCAGAGAGATTGGCCTCGAGTTTGCTGCGGCTTCAGTGATGGCCAGAGTGGTCAGAGTTTTTCTGCAGTTAATCTTGATCGTCCCAACACCCTCTGTAAGCTTCGCTTGACCGCGACCTTCATCCTCTCCCACCATCTTCCCCAACAACACGCTTGTGACGCAATGAATTTCCAAGTAATTTGTTCTTGACGAAGAAGCGATGGTTCTCTCAGGCGGTCAGTGAGTTTCATAGATCCAACAATTCTTTGTTGGTAGAGTAAAAGGTCTTTGCGTTGTCGGTGTAGATACTGTGCAGCAGTGGATGTCTACTAGCAAATCTCTGTGAAACCATCTAAAATGTGTCGATGTTCATATTAGAGCAAAGTTCTAAAGGTATTGCACATGTTGCCGCGTTAGCGAAGAGAGTCGTACAGGCCGTTTCAATTGTCATGCATATGTTGATGTGGAGAGGCCCTGAAAAGTCTATACCAGCGACAGTAAAGAGCTTAGATGGTCTCATTCGATCTGCAGGCGTAGGTGCTTCAATTTTTTGTCCTCTTGGATTCTTCATGATCTTGCATGGTAAGCACGTATACAGGACCCCTTTAATGGTGTGAGAACCTTTAAGTATCCAAAATTTACTCCAAAGGTTTGATAACACAATTCTGACACCAAGATGGCGATCAACGTGTTTGTTAAATGTGAGGTGTCCCGTAAAGTGATGTAACCACTCGGAGTATCGGATGTCGTTGTTCCGAGACGGATGAGTCCATCATCAATGAACAGATGAAAGCGTCCAATTTTAGATTCTTGGGGGATCGGTTAACCGTTCTGGAGTGCACGAAATTCCCACTTGAACCATTTGTGTTAGGCTGTTTTAATCCAGTAAGTGCTTGCACTTGTAAGCTCTGTTGTTGTAAACTCTTCAGCAAGATTTACTTTGTGACGAATGTTATGTGTGAATCGAAGAATCCAACCCATCGTGCGACTTAATCTTCAGCAGGAAGTGAATTAGGAAATGTTTATGATGCCAAGAGGTTTTCTACATTTTTCCTTTCTTGCGGGAGATCATGACTCATGTTTGGAGTACCAGATGGCCAACTTCTTCAGGGCGTGTAAGCCATGGTGGTCCCTTCCACCAAACATGTGAAGATTGGATTTGATTACCAATAAGGCCCCGCTTTAGGTGATCCGCTGCGTTGTCAGGTCCAGAACAATGTCTCCACTGACTAGGAGACGTGTGTTTATGAATATCTGTCACTCTATTGTAGATGAAAGTCTTCCATCGATTCGCGTAACTGCGTATCCAGCCCAAGGTCATTGTGGGTCCCGTCCACAAAGTTGCCTGAGTAATGTCGTACACTGCAGCTTAGTAATAGTCCTCCCACAAGTTCACCTAGACGTTTCAGACGTGGTAACATTATCCTTTTGGCAGGTACAAGTCTGTTCTTGTTACAGTCTCAGTGAATCATTGTGTTGTCGTGTAGAACATTGTGGATGAACAGAACTTCCCTGTACTGTCGTACCGAAGCTTCAAAAATACTTGAATTAGAACAGCGTGATCTTTAGTAGTTAATATCCATTGCGGGATACGGAGAGATAGCGGTACAATGGACACCCAAGTATTCCATCGTGTTGCCAGATCGTTGGACAGCAATTATTCCAATCAGTTCCCCTACACCATTTTTCTTGGAATAATAGTTTTGCCATGATTCATACTTGACAGAATAACCCTAGTCGTAATATTTAGTTGTAGTCTGTTTTACTTTGCTTTTTGTAGTAGGTGTATCAAATAAATTTTCTGTGACATCATCCGTGTTAATGTATAAGCTGTCGATTGCTGTGTCCCAGTACACGCCTAAAGCTTGAGTAGCTGCAATGATCTCTCACACTTCGGTTTTTCGTATGTTCTGTAACTAATTTGAAGAAGTGGCCCATTGCGCTAATACACTGAAGCGCCAAAGAAACTTGTACAGGCATGCGTATTCAAATACAGAGATATGTAAACAGGTAGAGTATGGCGCTGCGGGCGGCAACGCCTATATAAAACAAGTGTCTGGCGCAGTTGTTAGATCGGCTACCGCTGCTACATTGGCAGGTTAACATGACTTACGTGAGCCTGAACGTGGTGGTATAGTCGGCGCACGAGCGATGGGACACTGCCTCTCCGAGGCAGCGATGATGTGCACCGTGAATTTCAGGAATCCCGTGAAACATCGAATTTCCGACATCGCTGCGACCGGAAAAAGATCCTGCATGAATGGGATCAACGACGACTGAAGAGAATCGTTCAAGGTGACAGAAGTGCAACGTTTACGCATACTGCTGCAGATATCAATGCTGGACCATCAACAAGTGTCAGCGGGCGAACCATTCAACGAAACATCATCGATACGGGCTTTCGTGTACTCTTGATGACTGCACGACACAAAGCTTTACGCGACGCCTGGTCCTGTCGACTGGAAACATGTTGCCTGGTCGGACGAGTCTCGTTTCCAATTGTATCGAGCGGATGGACGTGTACGGGTAAGGCCACAGCTTCACGAATCCTTGGACCCTGTATATCAGCAAGGGACTGTTCAGGCTGGTGGAGACTCTGTAATGGAGTGGGGCGTGTGCAGTTGGAGTGCTATGGGACCCCTGATTCGTCCATACAGGGTGTTACAAAAAGGTACGGTCAAACTTTCAGGAAACGTTCCTCACATACAAATAAAGAAAATATGTTATGTGGACATGTGTCCGTAAACGCTTGATTTCCATGTTAGAGCTCATTTTAGTTTCTTCAGTATGTACTGTACTTCCTCGATTCACCGCCAGTTGGCCCAATTGAAGGAAGGTAATGTTGACTTCGGTGCTTGTGTTGACATGCGACTCATTGCTCTACAGTACTAGCATCAAGAACATCAGTACGTAGCATCAACAGGTTAGTGTTCATCATGAACGTGGTTTTGCAGTCAGTGAATGTTTACAAATGCGGAGTTGGCATGTATGGATTAGCACGGGGCAATAGCAGTGGTGCGGTACGTCTGTATCGAGACACATTTCCAGAAAGAAGGTGTCCCGACAGGAAGACGTTCGAAGCAATTGATCGGCGTCTTAGGGAGCACGGAACATTCCAACCTATGACTCGCGACTGGGGATGACCTAGAACGACGAGGACACCTGCAATGGACGAGGCAATTCTTCGTGCAGTTGACGATAACCCTAATGCCAGCGTCAGAGAAGTTGCTGCTGTACAAGGTAACGTTGAGCACGCCACTGTATAGTGAGTGCTACGGGAGAACCAGTTGTTTCCGTACCATGTACAGCGTGTGCAGGCACTATCAGCAGCTGATCGGCCTCCACGGATACACTTCTGCGAATGGTTCATCCAACCATGTGTCAATCCACATTTCAGTGCAAATGTTCTCTTTACGGATGAGGCTTCATTCCAACGTGATCAAATTGTAAATTTGCACAATCAACATGTGTGGGCTGATGAGAATCCGCACGCAATTGTGCAATCACGTCATCAACACAGATTTTCTGTGAACGTTTGGGCAGGCATTGTTGGTGATGTCTTGATTTTGCTCCATGTTCTTCCACGTTATCATGAATTCATACGGGATACTCTACCTGTGCTGGTAGAACATGAGCCTTTACAAGTACGACACAACATGTGGTTCATGCACGATGGAGCTCCTTCCCATTTCAGTCGAAGTGTTCGTACGCTTCTCAACAACAGATTCGGTGACCGATGGATTGGTAGAGGCGGACCAATTCCATGGCCTCCACGCTCTCCTGACGTCAACTCTGTCGACTTCCATTTATGGGGGCATTTAAAAGCTCTTCTCTACGCATCCCCGGTACCAAATGTAGAGACTCTTCGTGCTCGTATTGTGCACGGCTGTGATACAATACGCCATTCTCCAGGGCTGCATCAGCGCATCAGGGATTCCATGCGACGGAGGGTGGATGCATGTATCCTCGCTAACGGCGTACATTTTGCACATTTCCTGTAAGAAAGTGTTTGAAGTCACGCTGGTACGTTCTGTTGCTGTGTGTTTCCATTCCATGATTAATGTGATTTGAAGAGAAGTAATAAAATGAGCTCCAACATGGAAAGCAAGCGTTTCCGGACACATGTCCACATAACATATTTTCTTTCTTTGTGTGTAAGGAATGTTTCCTGAAAGTTTGGCCGTAGCTTTTTATAACACCCTGTATACGTCTCTGACAGGTGACACCTACGTAAGCATCCTGTCTGATCACCCGCATCCATTCATGTCCATTGTGTATTCCGACGGACTTGGGCAGTTGCAACAGGACAATGCGGCACCCCACACGTCCAGATTGATACAGAGTGGCTTCAGGAACACTCTTCTGAGTTTAAACACTTCCGCTGGCCACCAAACACCCCAGACATGAACATGATTGAGCATATCTGGGATGCCTTGTAACGTGCTGTTCGGAAGAATCTCCACTCCTTCGTACTATAACTGATTTATTGACAGGCCTAAAGAGAAACAGGTTAAATGTGCAGGTGAAAAACAGAGCAATGTGAGGCGCCCATTGGTTTGAAAGATGTACGAGCAGAATTTATTGCATATCAGAAAACATTTACTTGGGAAATACTGTACACTTGCAAAGAAGGTAAAGAAAGAATCTGATGGTTTTTTGAAATACAACATCCGCAGTACTATATTCAAATAAATAATGTGCACATATAATCTCAAACTTTGCTTGTGTTTAATTTCATATCACTGTCATTATAGTCCAAGTATTACACTTATTAATATCATTACCTCCAATGCTGCGCCTGTAATCATGTAGCAGCAGAAAATTTCCTAAGACACTAACTCACCTGTCGTAATCAAACTGAATGATAATGTTCTATTTCATGGGGATATATTTGGCTTGTCAGTACCTCACATAGTCCGTATCATGGCAGGGTGGGTGAAATATCTTCTTCATAATGTCTTTGTTGAAGGTAACTTGTCCCGTGAAGACGCAAAAGAAAACCTGAAGAAGAAGAAGAAGAAGAAGAATGGAATACTCCTTCCTGACAATATATGAATAATTATTGTACGTCCATGCAATTCTGGCAAGAATAATGTTCTCATGACGCTGCTAACACGCATAGATGGAGTCCGATTTGAACATGTTTGTGTATTTTCGAAGACACCGTTTCAGCCCAATTATCGGCCATTTCAGGAGATACTGCGTATTGAAAAATGCGTTACGCACCTGAGAAAGTAAAGCCAAATTCTGCGTTCATATTTGACGATATTGCTGTGGAAAACCAAGACCAAATTCGAAAATATTTATGTTTTGGTTGTCATATGGGTGCTGATGTATTTCATCTAAGCCAAACATATTCCGTAATCCCAAAACTGTTAGTTAGGGAAAATGGAAACCTCATTATAACCTTCAAACGAGACAATGTGAATTTAAAACACATTTACGAAGTGAATGTAGGAACTGACATGTCATCAAATGATTCTGTAAAGATATGTGCCGACTGGTGGAATCATTCACAGTATGGGTTTATCGTCATTGATAAAACAAGAAAACTGGATGATGATAGGTATAGGCGAAACTTCCAAGAGTTTCTGTATATATAGACTGGTAAGAGAGGTGAGTGCAGCAGTATACGCTCACCATGGACAAATTCGTGCTCGTATCTGGCTCTCAACCTGAGAGAACGAGTGTGCATAGACATATCATTCGCTTGTACATCGATGCAAAAATTCAGACTATCGTGCATACAGTTGGAGGTGTGCGCAGCGAGCTACAGGCGTATTACAAGACTCTTCTGAGAATCATCAATGCGTTAAATAAGTTAGTTAATGAAATCGGTAGGAAAGTAACCGATTTAACTAAAAAGGTTGAGGTTATTGCGGGCAAAATAGATGTAGAAGCCCTTGTTATTGAGAAGGGAGAGCAGGCACATACCAAGAGGAAGAAGAGCGGATATATAAAGCCTCACACAGCAGATAGGTCTGATTAGTACACCGAGATGTCAACAAAGCAGGAAGTTATTCAGGCTTGGAATGCTGTTCGAGAGAAATTACGGTTGCTACGGTTAGGGCATATGGATCGACAGGGAACGCTAAGAGAGACCTTTAAGCTGGTTACTGAATCTCTCAGGTGACTCTCAGCAAAAACAAAACCACACGATAACGATGGTGTTGCCATCCGTCATGCCCCAAGCCAAATAGATAGAACATTCGGCGTCAACAGGGGAAGACCGTACATGCTGGGTATGCAGCCTATAAATGTAACTGATGGCACAATACAGATTGGTGATACGCAGTTTGAGAGAACACCAGGCTTATTGAATCTTTCTTTCCTAATATCCACAAAAAAACCATAAATGACTTAGTTACTGACAGGGGAAAGTACCGTGAAATATTGGCTCAAATGGCTGTGAGCACTATGGGACTTAACATCTGTGGTCATCAGTCCCCTAGAACTTAGAACTAGTTAAACCCAACTAACCTAAGGACATCACACACATCTATGCCCGAGGCAGGATTCGAACCTGCGACCGTAGCGGTCACGCGGTTCCAGACTGAAGCACCTAGAACCGCACGGCCACACCGGCCGGCCGTGAAATATTTCATTTGACTGATGTACATAAGATCGCAAAGAGCTAGAGCAAAAATAAATATAAAACCATTTTAGAAACAGTACTTGGTGGTGAAAACAACTACAGCAGCAGCGGTGATGGTATTGACATTGAGCATAAAGCAGTAAACAATCGAATCCCGTAGTACATATATTTTGATGTCCTCAACATGTCGTGGGCTTTTTATAAATAAAATATTTTGAATTTAAAATCTTAAAAATTCTTACAGCTTTTAAAGAACTATAAAAGTTTAAACGATGTTTAAAAATTTTCATAATCGAGAATCATTCTAGCAAAGGCGCCATGAAGAGGAGGTAAGGGGGACAGGGCGAATGAATCGGGCTATTCATTTAAGAAATCAAAGCTAGCCTAAATGGCTATATGCCTCAACTTTCTTAACGTACGGTTGATCTCCCGTTGTTCGAAGATGTTAAGAACTTTCCCTTTGCGCTCCGGAAGCAAAATTGTAAAACCACATCTAATACCAAAAACTGAGTAACCTGTTCCGGATAAACGTGAACTCAAGTCAGAGCTGGAATCCGAACCAGAAATACGTTTCTTAAACATAACTTCCTAGGACCTTCCAGTTTGACCCACATATTTCGACTGACAATCACTGTTGATGTTGTAAACACCTGACGACTCGTTAACCTCGCGTTTTGTCCTCGATCTGTGTTTAAACTTCGGTCCATAATTCCTAGGAATGAAATATGCTGGGTCAGTACCTTCTGTAGCCAACTGTACACCCATTCTGTTTGAAACCGTTCCATAGCACAGAATACTAGGATAAGAAAAAATCCTAGGGCCATTCTCCTCCACGGGGAGTATTGAAGATGAAACATCCTGTTGATCCTGAGCCGGAGCAGTTCTACGGCTCTTTCCATTTTCCTTTTTTAGAAGGCTCTTGTTAATACTCGGGGCAAAATCAGCGTGGTAGACATTAGAACCTGCTACGAACTGGATGGCCCGATATTAGCGTTCATAAGCTACTTTATGTAATGGGGCGTTACGTAATCCATGAAGCACTGACCGGAAACCTGCCTTTTTATACTCCAGAGGGTAGGAGGAAAAGCTGTGAATAGCCAAATCCGTGGTTGCTCTTTTCTTATAAATGTCGTTTCTCAAAACGATTCCCTGACATAGTGACTGACATGTCCAAAATTGGTAACATTCCATTTCTGGACACTACGTTAGGGGAATTGTTTAGAGAATTACATTTATAGCAACCAATAACCACTAATTTGGTTCTTCACAGCTCTTCCTATCACCCTCTAGAGTACAAAAAGGCAGCTTTCCGGTCAATGCTGTTTATAGATTACGTAATGCCTCATTACGTAAACTAGCACATGAAAGCGAATGTAGGGCCATCCACTTCATAGCACGTTCTGATCGATACCATGTATATTTTGTCCCGATGACAAGAGCCTTCTAAAAAAAGGAAATAGCCGTAGGACTTCTCTGGCACAGGATCAACAGGATATTTCATCTTCATTACTTAGCGTGGAGGAGAATGGCCCTAGGGTCTTTTCTTATCATTGTATTCAGTACTATGGAACGGTTTCAAATAGAGTGGGTATACAGTTGGCTACAAAAGATATTGTCCCCGCACATTTCATACCTAGGAATAACACGCTGAGGTTTAAACACAGGTAAAGGATGAAACGAGAACCCCAGAAGGCGTCAGGTGTTTACAACATCACAAGTGGTGATTTTCAGACGAAATATATGGGCCAAACTGGAAGGTCGTTGGAAGTTAGGTTTAAGGAACGCATTTCTGGTTCGGATTCCAGTTGTGCCTTGCGTTCACATTTATCCAGAACGTGTCACTCAGCTTCTGGTATTACATGTCGTTTTAAAATCTTGCATACGGGACGCAAGGGTAACGTTGTTAATATCTTCGACCTGTAGGAGATATGCCGTGCATTAAGATAATCTTCAAACCAAGGCATAATTAAGGTATAAAGCCATTTTGGCTAGCTTTCCTTACTTAAATGAATGGTGTGATTCATTTTCGCTGCCCACTTACCTCCTCTTCCTTGGTGCCTTTGCTGGAACGATTCTCGACTATGAAAATTTTTAAGAATCGTTCAAATTTCTTTTTTTAGTTTTTTAAATATTGTAAGAAATTTTAAGATTTTAAATTCGAAACGTTATGTCTGTAAATGGCCCACAACAGGTTCTAGGCTTTTATCCCTCTGTCTGTGAGTTATTAATATGTTTATTTTTGTACGCTCGATTCCCAACTGTTTCCTTAATGTTCATCGGATGATATTTACGCTTCCGCGCATGCGCCGCGTCTCTCGGGGCTATGTTTTCATAACCTGCTAGTTCATGTATGGCAGTTGCAGCATTCCATTACGGCGCGGCTTCGGCTGATGTACCGTTTATTCTATACTGCGTCTTTGCCCCTCCTCCATTTCTTTTCGGTGCTTTTTATAACTTACTCTCTCGTCCCATTTGTTAATAGGTTCGAGTTTCACGCCGAATTTTTAACCCTTGACTATCGGTTTATGTGCAACTTCCCGAATTTTAAAGAAAGGGTTGGGCTCGGTCTGTAAAATAGGCTTGACTACCATAAGTCTTGGGGATACTTGTTATCACCGTGATATGGTCTTTGCGTAACACTGCCCACAGTATCTTTCTTGTTTTTTACTCAGATTTGCACCTAATGATGTAATTTAAAATAAGAAACCGCCGTGGCTTTAATAAAGGATTTAGAATAGCTGCGGCGGATTTTATTCAATACGCTTTTGTTTTTCATTATCTGAACGGCTTATCGCCACGTTTCACTCGCGTGCAAACCTGCACTAACGAAAAATGCGGTCTGCAAAGGCTTCCTAACATTTTAATTTCTTGTTAGTGTAAGCAACTTCACAGTACACTTCAGAGTGGTTTGCTTAATATGGATGTAGAGGAAATGCGCTGTTCTATGTTGCGTTTCAAGAGCTGGCTGAACAGTGCTGGCGATACGTGCTGTCATATGCCCTCCGATTTCACTACGTCATGCGCGACGGTGTCAGCGTTGGCAGGCTGTAAACAGTTTCTGGTTTCCGCATGGCTGGGCGCCGCCTGGCGGGGTAACGCGTTGCTATCCGCTCACATTGGCCGTGTGCGACAATGCGTACAGGGAAGCATCAGGTGCGCGCGCCTTGTGGACGCGCATATCTGACCATCTGGACAGCTGCCTGCCTGCCCGTTGCTCGTAGCGGAGGGTCGCGGAATCGGATCCTGTTCCGTCACACGGCGCCCACGCATCGCCAGCCGGCTTTGTTCCGCCGCGACATCATCCTCATCGCAGCCTGAAGATGGAGGCAGTGAGTGTTCAACTGTTATTGCTCTAGGCCACCGCGAGACTACTCAGCCGGAAAACGAAATAAAAAGACCCGAGAATATCTACTTTAAATTTAGTTTTATTTGCAGCTTAACAGTGTCGCGAAATGGAGCCTGGCAACTCCACTTTCATTGAAGCAGCATTTGCCAAACAATATCTACATCTACATACTTTCTCCGCAAGCCACTGTACGGTAAACATGGCGGAAGATATCTTTCACTACTGTTATTCCCTCTCCGGTACCACTCACAAATGGAGAGAGAGGGAAAGGTTACTGTCTATACACCTCCGTACGAGCCGTAATTTCTTTTATATTGTCTTCGTGGTCCTTACGGGAAATGTACGTTGGCGGCAGTACAATTGTACCGTAGTGAGCCACAAATTCCTCATCCCCAAATTTTCTCAATAGTGTTTAGCGAAAATAATGTCGTCTTCCATCCAGGGATACCCATTTGAGCCAACGAAACATCTCCGTAATGGTCGCGTATCGATCGAACCAACCGGTAACAAATTTACAACACGCCACTGAACTGCTTCCAGATCTTCCTTTAATCCGACGTGGCGGGAATCCCAAGCATTCTCTCAATAATCCGAAGACGACCATTCGCTCTCCCTCCTACCGACCTTACGCTTTGCAACGTTGCGCCTGTATATTTAATCGATGTTACTGTACCAAGCAGGAAGTCACTAATACTGTATTTGATAATTAGAGCATTGTTTTGCCACATCATCCACATCAACTTACAGTTCTCTACATTCAGAGCACACAACAAATAGATGTGTCTAAGTCATTATGTATCCCTCTGTACTTTCCAGTACGGGTATACGACAGAATCATCAGCAAACAGTCTCAGATTGCTGCCCACCGTATCCGTCAAGTCGCTTATGTATAAAGGTGAGTTTCGCACGACCTATGCTTTCTAAACCGTTGCTGATTTGAGGACTGAAGCTTCTGACTCAAGAAACTTTATTATGTTTGATCTTAGAACATGCTTAAGAATTCTGCAGTGGACAGATGTTAGGGATATTGGTCTGTAATTTTGCTGGTCCGTTCGTTTGCCATTCTTATATGCGAAAGTCACCTGTGGCCTTTTTCCGTCGCTTGGAACTTCGCGCTGGATTTGAGATTGACGATAAATGCAAGCTAAGTAAGGGTCCAATGACGAAGAGTAATTAGTATATATTGGAATTGAGAATCCATCCGAACTTGGCGACTTTCCTGTTTTCAATTGTATCAGTTGCTTCTCAACACCAGGGATTATTTCTATATCTTTCGCAACGGTTAAACGATGGTATGACTGTAGGATCCTCCGTGAATGGAGATTTAACCTTGATATTTAAAACTTCAGCTTTATTTTTGCTCTATACTGTTACCACACCATTTCTTTTCCGACGAGTCACTGGATAGAATCCTTCGACCAACATACTAATTTAACTTTGGACAGAATTTTCTCGGATTCTCGCCAAGATCTTTCGGTAAGATATGACGGGGGACGTTGTATGCTTCACGCAACAGTCTTTTTATACACGTCAGATTTTCTAATATTGCCACTTCTTTGTTTTTTGGACCGGGAATGAAACAATATCTGCTTCCTCAGCATTTTCCTGATTTTGTTATTAAATCATAGCGGGTCATTTCCGCCTCGGCACATACGACTCCAGAGCGCGATTTACAGTCGGGTTAAATCTGGCCACAGTTCCTCTACGCCCGTCATATCGGAACTAAATGATGTCCATTCACTGTCTTAGTAGGATGCTAACAACTGCTAATCTGCTCTTTCTAGCATAAAAATTCTCCCAATATTCTTGATGGATCTGTTAACTTTGAAAATCATCGTCGCTGTGATATCATGATCACTGATACCTGTCTCTCTACTGACACTTCTTTGTAGCTAGAAGGTAAAGAATATTTGCATTGGGTGTGGGTTGGTTCAAATGGCTCTGAGCACTATGGGACTTACCTTCTGAGGTAATCAGTCCCTTAGAACTGAGAACTACTTAAACCTAACTAACCTAAGGACATCACACACATCCATACCCAAGGCAGGATTCTAACCTGCGACCGTTGTAGTCGCGCGGTTCCAGACTGTAGCGCCTAGAGCCGCTTGGACACCCCGGCCGGCGGTGTGGGTTGTCGAACTAGCTGTTCAAGAAAATTTTCGTAAAATCTGCTCAGATCCACAATACAAAACTGCCTGTCTGTACCACCTGCAATGAATCTACAGAGGTCCCAGGCTATATTCTGTAAGTTAAAGTCGCATTTCCGCGCTGCTGAGTGCAGACTTTCTTTGAATGATTCTACCACTGTTACGGCGGAATCGCGTGGCCAGTAAAAACATACGATGATTATCTTGTTCACTTGAGCCGGTTACACACATCCACATGAATTTCGCAGTCAGACCTGTATAGGCACAATACTTTTGTCCGCTGCCGTTAACAGTCCCCCATCTATGGTGTCTAACCTGACTTTTCGATATACATTCCACGCCTCGCTTAGTATTTCACTGCTTTCTATTTTGGGTTTCATCCAGCTTTCGGTTCCGAGTGTAATTTGAACGATACAACTTTTTTGTGGAGCGCTAAATTCAGGTAATTTGTTACGAATGCTCCGATAAAACAAGCCGTTATAATTTTGATAGTCGAAGTGTCAGTATTTTGTACGCGGTCTGATTTAGCCCTACGCGGTCGGCGAAAGAGCATTCAACAGAAGACCTCAAACTATCGCATAGCCTTTTTCCTTAAAGAAAAAAGAAATGTACGCTCCGCACGTATTCTGCTATCCTAGCCGACTAGCTGCTGTCTCTATATAGTGCAGTACAACACTGACTTGTCATGGCGAGTCCTACAACTCTCCACCCCATAACGCAAGTCTACAAATCTTCTAACATTCTGCGTGGTGTCTGTTTGTTCTATATCGTGTCTCCCTACCACTTTCGCGCAACGACACTCTGAGCGTGTTTTTTAGGGAATTGACTAGTTTGAACCTGGGACCTGTTGCTGGTAAGGAGACGTCAGACCACACATGACATTTTGAGTTTAGAAGAGTTCAGTGAGACTAGCGATGATATAACCAAATACTTAATGATTTCAGTGTCAGCTCCACTGCACTCCGCCGGCCGAAGTGGCCGTGCGGTTAAAGGCGCTGCAGTCTGGAACCGCAAGACCGCTACGGTCGCAGGTTCGAATCCCGCCTCGGGCATGGATGTTTGTGGTGTCCTTAGGTTAGTTAGGTTTAACTAGTTCTAAGTTCTAGGGGACTAATGACCTCAGCAGTTGAGTCCCATAGTGCTCAGAGTCATTTGAACCATTTCACTGCACTCCCTGTAAAAGAATCTTAATACTAACTAAATTTAGTGGAAGGTGTTCAAGGCTTTCCTACTTTTAGTTAGCTGGTAAAATAACGTCGAAGAAGCAGTTAAATTTACCATTGGAAATTTTATTCTACTCACAAAACATTGTTTATAAATTGTACTATTGATAAAAGGAAGTGTTTTAATACAGGATGATAGAAACCAACTGCGTTCAACAAAAATGTGAACGAATATTCCCTGAGTGGGTTTTCAAGTTCTACAATGGATCGAAGGATGACCTATGCCATATCACATCTATAATCTAGGTTTAAATTAAGTTTCACAAGAGAGAAAACTATCAATGGTCAACAGTGACCCTCAATTATCTTTAATTACCTATCTAACTTGTCGTAAATTACAGTGGCTGATGTGGCTTCTTGTTAACTATGTAACAGAAAAATCATCGCGTTTTAGATTTTTACTTCAAGTGGCAAATGTGAACACCATGAGCTTTAATTGACGATCGACACTAGTATTACGCAAAAAGGGGGTGTAACAGATGAGACTTCTGCAGTTCTGAGTGAAGCTTTATGCGCTGTTATGCGGCATCGCGTGCGGTCATTACCTTGTCGGTGTTCGTCAGGGGGCAGCGGGCAGCACAGCTCCGCTCACCTCGCCGTCTCTGAAGCAACTCTCGTCCTAACTTCTCCTTACTACAATATACCGACGCTGGTTTAAAAAAAACTATCCGGCTGTGTTTTCATCTGACCAGTCAGGGTCTCAATGTTAACCTTAAGCTCCGCCTACAAAAATTCTGTCAATCCAATGAGAAACATTATACTTTTCGTGGTGGGGCAATGTTTTTAAAGTTTGCAACGTAACAGAGACGCGAAAAAGTCTCACGCTAAAACTTGCAGCTGGTGTGGTCCTTTTAGTGTTATCGTAAGATCTATACTGTTCTTCTGGAGGGCTCTATCTTTTTACATGTGCTGGGGGGTGGTCCTGAGGTAACAGAGACGCGAAAAAGTCTCACGCTAAAACTTGCGGCTGGGCTAGCCCTTTTTGTGTTATCGTAAGATCTATACTGTTATTCTGGAGGGCACTAGCTTTTAACATGGGCTGGGGGGTGGTCCTAGCGGTTAGCTGGCGACGTGGGTGTCAGTCCCTTATCGTAGGGCCTTCCAGCTTAACATGGTTCTGCTCTCGGCTTCTGTTCTCGCTTCTCCCCTGGGAACTGCGTCTGTCTCACGGTGGGAAGGTATAACATGCATTTAGGCATTCTTGAGTTTGTGGTATTCCATTTGCTCACTCGTTACTCGTGTTACTTTGGTTAATTTAATGTCATGATTTATTCGGAGCTATGTGACATACTACTGGATTTGCTTATCATGTCAGGGTTTTCATGGAAGGTGTTGGATTTGCCTGACACCTTACAGTGGTTAGGAGCTTCCCTTGAAGTAACCAATTTGCAACAGTTCGCTGTGTCACAATGGTGCCAACTGCTGCGCAGATTGCTGCTGCTGATGCAGTACAATGTGCCAGAGCCATACAGCGTACACGGTGGTCTTCCCTCTCGGCTATGCGACGTGGACCTCCGGAGCCCGGTCATCTCGCCACCGTGCACTCTCGTGACCACAGCTACCAGCAATCGTGTACAGTGGTTATATTCCTGCCAAATCTTTCTGCAGTATCGCAGAAGAAACATCCAGCTTCTTGTAGTCCTATTGCACTACCTCGTTCAAACTCAATGAGATGCTGATAATGGTGTCTTTGTCGCCTTAAAGGCATTCTTGGCTAACATCAACTCACCCCGTCCAGTGTCATAGGTAAATAACGCTCACGACCCTTACAGCGTGTATTTAAAGCAAACCTAATTTTCATCCTCATAGTGGCTCTACTAGCGACATTCCTACGCGACTGGGGCAAAATTTAAATAACCATCTTTCAATTGTAGAACACGCCTAGCAACTTTCATTTATGTCGCTCAACTCGTTCTTGGTGTTGTGACTTTTTTTACCATCAGTGTATTTGTTGCAAATAGTCAGTAGCTAAGAAGAAATAAATTAAAATGTCATCCATGATGTGAAAGTTTTTCACGCATCTCAATTTTTGTGAAGTCATATCTTCTGGACTGTGTGTTGTACAATGAGACATGTTTGCATGTACAGTCGTGCTCAAAAGTATCTGAACGACCTGAATTGCATTTCGCCTGATTCGCATGGAACCCAAATAACGCAGCTGTCTAGTAGGTCCTCTAATCGCTCCTTGGTACAGTCGTTTGACTATTGAAAATGGTTCCAACAAGTCACCACTAGAAAACTCTGCTCTGTATCGCAATAACTCAAGATGTCAAGTAATACCACGATACTAGAAATATCAGGGAACACCTTATCATAGATAAGACTGTCCTTAAGGCTTGTAAGCTCACATTTATTGCAATAAATGACATACCTGAAATGTTACCACTCTCATTATTACGTCAGATAGGTAATGCACGTAGTAAGTTCGTCGTATTCATGATTTCCTCTTCAAAGTAACATACCGAACTTGTTATTTAACACAAAATGGCATTAAATATTTAAGTTATTCACGAGTACCTAGTTGAGAATATGTATGAACTTCAAATGACACGAGGAACCGCCTCGTTCTGCACATTGATTCAAACCCAGGTCATGCAGACTAAGATTTCGTGACTAACGAAAACTAACAGTCATTCCTGACTAGGCATACAGAGAGTGATATACCTCGATTTTAGACAGTATAAGGTAGCAAATATCAACTTTAAATTACATAACGTAAACATTCTTAACGGACGCGAATTCCTACACAGCACCTACTGTCCCCGTTAACGAACTACGAGAGATGTTAAATATTGCTTCTTCACAAGTAACTTACTTGAAATGCCGTGAGGTAAAGCTTTGTGTTGGACATGGATTCGAACCCAGAACCCAATAGGATTGATATCGAAGCACAATCAACTGTGACATATCGGATTTTTTCGGCAGTAGGTAGACGTTTTAACTGAAATGACGAGACGAGACAATTTTTTTCCTTCCCACGGCTCCAACCCGGCACCTATCGCTGTTATATTCTAGAGAAAACGAACGTTAAATATGGGTTTGCTACTCCAGCAGCGGCGTGTGAGCATTTTTGAACTAGAAATAATACGAAGAAGAGTTCAGTGTTAACTGGAAATCGAACCCCACAAATATCGTTGTTGACTACACACCAAGAGACGTCGGCTACCAAAGCTACCACCAGCAGCTCGGAATAACATCCTTGAACTTATTGTGATCTCTCAAATAGTTCTGTGTCTCATTGGGAGTCAAAATCGTCGGATATCGTTAGTGTTGACAAAGAATGAAAATGCATTAAAAATCCAAACTATTATCTACCGACCTTGCCGTTGGTGGGGAGGCTTGCGGGCCTCAGCGATACAGATGGCCGTATCGTAGGTGCAACCACAACGGAGGGCTAGCTGTTGAGAGGCCAGACAATCGTGTGGTTCCTGAAGAGGGGCAGCAGCCTTTTCAGTAGTTGCAGGGGCAACAGTCTGGATGATTGACTGATCTGGCCTTGTAACACTAACCAAAACAGCCTTGCTGTGCTGGTACTGAAAGAAAGGGGAAACTACAGCCGTAATTTTTCCCGAGGGCATGCAGCCTTACTGTATGGTTAAATGATGATGGAGTCCTCTTGGGTAAAATATTCCGGAGGTATAATAGTTCCCCATTCGGATCTCCGGGCGGGGCTACTCAAGAGGACATCGTTATCAGGAGAAAGAAAACTGGCGTTCTGCGGATCGGAGCGTGGAATGTCAGGTCCCTTAATCGGGCAGGTAGGTTAGAAAACTTAAAAGGAAATGGATAGGTTAAAGTTAGATATAGTGAGAATTTGTGAAGTTCGGTGGCAGGAGGAACAAGATTTCTGGTCAGGTGAATACAGGGTTATAAATACAAAATCAAAAAGGGGTAATGCAGGAGTAGGTTTAATAATGAATAAAAAAATAGGAGTGCGGGTAAGCTACTACAAACAGCATAGTGAACGCATTATTGTGGCCAAGATAGACCCGAAGCCCACACCTACTATAATATTACAAGTCTATATGCCAACTAGCTCTGCAGATGATGAAGAAATTGATGAAATGTACGGTGAGATAAAAGAAATTATTCCGGTAGTGAAGGGAGACGAAAATGTAATAGTCATGGGTGACTGGAATTCGAGAGTAGGAAAAGGGAGGGAAGGAAACATAGTAGGTGAATATGGATTGGGGGAAAGTTATGAAAGAGGAAGCCGTCTGGTAGAATTTTGCACAGTGCATAACTGAAACATATCTAACACTTGGTTCAAGAATGATAATAGAAGGTTGTACGCGTGGAAGAATCCTGGAAATACTAGAAGGTATCAGATAGATTATATAATGGTAAGACACAGATTTAGGAACCAGGTATTAAATTGTAAGACATTTCCAGGGGCAGATGTGGACTCTGACCACAATCTATTGGTTATGAGCTGTAGATTAAAACTGAAGAAACTGCAAAAAGATGGGAATTTAAGGAGATGGGATCTGGACAAACTGATTAATCCAGAGGTTGTACAGAGTTTCAGGGAGAGCATAAGGGAACAATTGTCACAAATGGGGAAAGAAATACAGTGGAAGAAGAATGGGTAGCTCTGAGGGATGAAGTGGTGAAGGCAGCAGAGGATCAAATAGGTAAAAAGACGAGGGCTAGTAGAAATCCTTGGGTAACAGAAGAAATATTGAATTTAATTGATGAAAGGAGAAGATATACAAATGCAGTAAATGAAGCAGACAAAAAGAAATGCAAACGTCTCAAAAATGGGATCGGCAGGAAGTTCAACATGGCTAAGAAGGGATGGCTAGAGGACAAATGTAAGGATGTAGAGGCTTATCTCACTAGGGGTAAGATGGATGCTGCCTACAGGAAAATTAAAGAGACCTCTGGAGAAAAGAGAACCACTTCTAGGAATATCAAGAGCTCAGATGGGAACCCAGTTCTAAGCAAAGAAGGGAAAGCAGAAAGGTGGAAGGAGTATATAGAGGGTCTATACAAGGGCGACGTGCTTAAGGACAATATTCTGGAAATGGAAGAGGATGTAGATGAAGATGAAATGGTATATACGATGCTGCGTGAAGAGTTTGACAGAGCACTGAAAGACCTGAGTCGAAACAAGGCCCCGGGAGTAGACAACATTCCATTAGAACTACTGACGGCCTCGGGAGAGCCAGTCATGACAAATTCTACCATTTGGTGAGCAAGATGTATGAGACAGGCGAAATACCCTCAGACTTCAAGAAGAATATGATAATTCCAATCCCAAAGAAAGCAGGTGTTGATAGATGTGAAAATTACCGAACAATCAGTTTAATAAGCCGCAGCTGCAAAATACTAACGCGAATTCTTTACAGACGAATGGAAAAACTTGTAGAAGCCCACCTTGGGGAATACCAGTCTGGATTCCATAGAAATATTGGAACACGTGAGGCAACACTGACCTTACGACATCCCTTAGAAGAAAGATTAAGGAAAGGCTAACCTACGTTTCTAGCCTTTGTCGGCTTAGAGAAAACGTTTGACAATGTTGACTGGAATACTCTCTTTCAAATTCAAAAGGTGGCAGGGATAAAGTACAGGGAGCGAAAGGCTATTTACAATTTGTACAGAAACCAGATGGCAGTTATAAGAGTCGAGGGACATGAAAGGGAAGCAGTGGTTGGGAAGGGAGTGAGACAGGGTAGTAGCCGCTCCCCGATGTTACTTAATCTGTATATTGAGCAACCAGTAAAGGAAACAAAAGAAAAACTCGGAGTAGGTATTAAAATCCATGGAGAAGGAATAAAAACTTTGAGGTTCGCCGATGAGATTGTAGTTCTGTCAGAGACAGTAAAGGACTTGGAAGGGCAGTTGAACAGAATGGACAGTGTCGTGAAGGGAGGGTATAAGATGAACATCAACAAAAGCAAACAAGGATAATGGAATGTAGTCGAATTAAGTAGGGTGATGCTGAGGGAATTAGATTAGGAAATGAGACACTTAAAGAAGTAAACGAGTTTTGCTATTTGGGGAGCAAAGTAACTGATGATGGTCGAAGTAGAGAGAATATAAAATGTAGACTGGCAGTGGCAAGGAAAGCAGTTCTTAAGAAGAGAAATTTGTTAACATCGAGTATAAATTTAAGTGTCTGGAAGTCGTTTCTGAAAGTATTTCTATGGAGTGTAGCCATGTGTGGAAGTGAAACATGGACGATAAATAGTTTGGACAAGAGGAGAATAGAAGCTTTCGAAATGTGGTGCTACAGAAGAATGCTGAAGATCAGATGGGTAGATCACATAACTAATGAGGAGTTATTGAATAGAATTGGGGAGGAGAGGAGTTTGTGGTACAACTTGACAAGAAGAAGGGACCGGTTGGTAGGACATGTTCTGAGGCATCAAGGGATCACAAATTTAGCATTGGAGGGCAGGGTGGAGGGTAAAAATCGTAAGACTTGAGTACACTAAGGAGATTCAGAAGCATGTAAGTTTCAGTAAGTACTGGGAGATGAAGAAGCTTGCTCAGGATAGAGTAGCATGGAGAGCTGCATCAAACCAGTGTCAGGACTGAAGACCACCACCACAACAACAACAACAACATGTGATTCTTGAGTTTCTCCCGGCGTATTCGATAATCAAAATATCCACGGGTGTACTGCCGGTCTACAGTGTCCAACGGGCACAATATTTCGGCGATCATACATGTCGCCATCATCAGGTGAACTGACGGACTGAGTTCCTGTGAACGTGCCGGCACGGAGATCCGTACACTATGGCTGCTCAGGTGGAACTGGGTTAGGTCGCGGCGGCGGCGGATTTAAATACCCTCCGCCCGCGGCGCGCTCACTCCGCAGTCCGCGCCCCGCGCCACGGTCGCGCGGTGGAACAGATTGCGACGGCGTCTCAGATGACGTCGGTGTGATGGCTCCGTCCGCCGTGGTCGTCACAACTATACATTTGCTCGATTTACTCTTGATTAACCCAGTCGCTGGTTCCCAAGCCTTGCTAAGATTATAGCCACAGTCACGATTTATGAGGTCGTCATTGGTGCGAATTTCGATGGCCTCTCTAACAACGCTGTCCCAGTATCTCGACGTCTGTACCAGAATCCTCGTGCGTTCATACTCCATAGCGTGATTTTCCGACAAACAATGTTCAGCGACCGCTGACTTGCTCGGATACATCAGTCGAGTGTACCTCTGGTGTTCACGCCATCGATCCTCGACGGTACGCATCGTCTGACCAATATACGACTTGCCACATTGACACGGAATCTGGTACACGCCGGCCTTCCTCAAACCGAGGTCATCTTTGGCGCTCCCCACCAGTGCACTAGTTTTATTCGGAGGACAAAACACCGTTCCGACCCGGTGTTTCTTCAAAATGCGCGCGATCTTTCCCGAGAGTGCGCCTGTATATGGGATAAACGCAGTGCCTACCTCCTCCCTCGTGATTTCATCCATATCCACAGGTTGTCCTGTAGTGGTTGGGCGGAGAGCACGTTGAATCTGCCACTCTGAGTACCCATTTTTTCGAAATACAGTTCTCAGATGTTCCAATTCCTGGGGTAGACTCTCTGCGTCAGAGATAGTGCGCGCCCTATGTACTAGAGTTTTAAGTACCCCATTCCTCTGTGAAGGGTGGTGGCAGCTGTCTGCGTGCAAATACAGATCAGTGTGCGTTGTCTTCCGATACACCCCATGACCTAGGGTGCCGTCAGGCCTTCTCTTGACCAAGACGTCAAGAAAAGGTAGTTTACCCTCCGTTTCAGTCTCCATAGTGAATTTGATGTTGGGGTGTATGGAGTTTAGATGTGTAAGGAAGTCAAGGTGTTTATCCATACCATGTGTCCAGATGACGAAAGTGTCGTCCACGTAACGGAAAAAGCAAGTAGGTTTCCATTCGGATGACGACAGGGCTTCCTCCTCGAAGTTCTCCATGTACAAATTCGCTACCACCGGTGAGAGTGGGCTACCCATGGCGACTCCCTCCGTCTGTTCGTAGTATTCTTCATTAAAAAGAAAATACGTGGAAGTCAAGACATGCCTAAAAAGTTCAGTGGTCTTCTCGTCAAACTTCTGACTAATCAATTCTAGTGACTCTCGCAAGGGTACCGTCGTGAACAAGGAAACGACGTCAAAACTCACCATGATATCTGACTCACCCAACGTGAAGCTATCAAGGCGTTTAACAAAATCCACGGAATTACGGATGTGATGAGGGCATTTACCCTTGTAAGGACTTAATATTCCCGTCAGGTATTTGGCCAACAAATATGTAGGTGCCCTGATGTTGCTGACAATGGGGCGTAATGGTACCCCCTCTTTGTGAACCTTCGGGAGTCCATATAGTCTAGGCGGTACCGGACCTTGGGGTAACAATTTCTTAGCGTCACCCTCCGGTAAATCTGCGTCCTTGAGAAGTGACCTCGTCTTGTTGTCCACCTTCATTGTAGGGTCAACGCTGATCTTCCGGTAGGAATCGTCATTTAGCAGGCTCTGCATCTTATCAGTGTAGTCCTTATGGGAGACAACAACTGCAGCATTGCCTTTGTCGGCCGGTAAGACAACAATTTCAGAGCGCTCCCTCAGATCACGAATGGCCGCCCTCTCTTTACTAGTGATATTTGACTTCATCGGCTTGGATTTCGTCAACGCACGACAAGTTTCACGACGTATTTCCTCAGCTGATTCAGGCGGAAGTCGAGCTGCAACCTGTTCAACAGCACTAACAATTACTGCGACCGGAGTGAACTTGGGGGTGGGAGCGAAGTTGAGACCTTTCTGCAAAACCGAGACCGCATCACCACTCAACACCATGCCACTCAAATTGATGACAGTCTTGCCCGGAACCTGCAGTGATGGTATGTCAAGGAGACGTGAGAACTTAGCTGTTTGACGTCCCGTTGCCTTCTTATGGGCGGAATCAGCTGCAACCCAGGTGACACCATCAATCCAATCCCAGGAAAAGGAAGTGAAATTACTAGCCAGTTGCAAATGTAGTTTGAGTAATTCCTGTGAGATAAACTCAAGGCTCCGGCGGGTGAATTGCACTCTCTCACGTACCAATGCGAGGCTGGCTCGTTTCTTGATTCTCTTAGCTGCTGCAGAATCGATGTGATGCATAACCTTAGCAAAATTTGGAACAACGTTGTCGGAACGACATCTCTTTAGAAAGGCAAGAGTACTTAGCAAACGACATCTACGGTGGCGCAACTTTTCAAATTTCTTCATGCTGCGATACATCTCCTCCCCGTAAAGGTGTATGATGTGATTCTTGAGTTTCTCCCGGCGTATTTGATAATCAAAATATCCACGGGTGTACTGTCGGTCTACAGTGTCCAACGGGCACAATATTTCGGCGATCATACATGTCGCCATCATCAGGTGAACTGACGGACTGAGCTCCTGTTGAAACGTCCCCTTTTAATAATTTTACACAACTGTGCTTATACTGACACACAATATTTTGTTAGCGCAACGCAATCTGACTTTCAAAATTCCCTACAAAAGAATGGCCCTGACTAACATTAAACTATACCTTTCACAAATCACTTACCTCACAAAAATCTTCGCTACTCAAGCTACTGCAATACAGCGAGCGCCACTACTGCCAGCTAAATAAAAGATTCAAACTATGGAAGGCACTAACTACTGATAGGGATAGTTAGCAAATGAAAGATATTAATAGAGAACAAAGAATGTATTTACCTTGATATCATCATATATATAGCAGTTCATGACAAATTACAAAACTCCGCCATCTCTCTCCCCACATCCACCACTGCTGGCGACTCACCTCCAACTGCCCAACGCTATGCGCTGTTCACAGCCAGCTGCCTAACACTACAATGGCGAGTATTACAACAATGCAAAGCAGCCACAGACTGCACACAGCACAGCCAGTGATTTTCATACAGAGGTGGCGTTACCAATAAAAAAACCTAAACAGCCTACTTACATAGCCCCCATGCTCCCCACAAAAAATTTTACAAATTTTTTTGGGCACTGGCCAATACATATTTGTTAAAATTTTTCATAATCGTAATTACAATAACAAAGAAATCAAATGCACACACTTATTGATACAATGTTGGTCAAAAGCTAAAATTTTCTCACAGTCAATAAAGACAGTCCTGATCATTCATCACATTGCAGTGTTTTTCTCAAAGTCTGAGCAGTAAAAGAAAATGCACACGGAAGTAGTGGATTTCCATGCAGTCTTGAGGAAGTAGCATTGTCCTTCCAACGGAAAGACAGTGCTGACTCTTGACATGCTGACAGGTAATGGGCCACAACAGAGCAAACCCACAGCGGAGTCAGTCGAGCTTTTGAAGAAGATTGGTAGGTAGGTCATCACAGAGCAGACCCACTGCAGTCCTTTTAGAGATTACGGTATTGGTGGGCCACCAAAGATGCAGACCCACTATAGTCCTTGTAGAGATGGCCAGCAGCCATCTGTTGTGACTATGCAGGTGCACAATCACCATTGAAGAGTCTTGCGGATAATAGAGCTAGTCCATAACCACCACTTGTGCACTCACAAAGTTTTTGAATTGTCCTGAGAACCAGCAATGCTGTTAACCAGTCCCTTGCTGAATTATTAACAGACGTGCAAACACTAACAGTCCCTACTTCTCACATATTGTCCATATAGTATGACCAACAGAAACGTGTGCAGTGAAATGGAACTTACAAGTTACTGAATTTGATGAACTGCTGTCAATTACAATTTTATAACATGAGAGTACAATTACAAAGGCACAAAATACATCATTAAAGAACATAACAATACAGATAACATTTGTAGTACAGGCTTTACAACACAATAGAAATAAACATATACATCAATGTTACAGGAATTATGACATAAGTAAAAACATAAAAGATCAGAATAATTATTGAAACATCAACTTCACACATGAGCATTAAAACAAAACAGAATAAATAATGTCTAAACATCTTTACAAAGAAAATAACATATTATTAATGCAAATTATATTTGAGGATAACAGTATTCCTCATCATAGTGAATAGTATTAGAAAAAAAAATCTATGAAACTACACAGAGACAGGAAGAAAACAAATACACAAGGGTACACAAACATATAGTGGGAAAACACAATGGAAAGGACAGGGTTCGTTTTCAGTGTAACTTTTGGTACTGCAGTATTTTGCGAACAAAACCTATTTTGTTCTTGGAGATCTCCCTTCGTTCATCATTATTCCCAAAAAGTCCTATCTATACCTGCTTTCTGTATTCGATTCATATTTCTTTCAAAATAATTATTTCTCAGTGCACAATACTCATTTTTGCCAAATCTGTTTCATATAACCTCCAAAGCATTCTTTCCCTATTCTCCATAGTTAGGTTCTTATATAGTCTACCCCCTCTTAAGCTAACTTAAATCTACTGAGCTCAGATATTAAACTAAGGGACAAGGCAATGCAGCATCACATAAAACAATTAATATAAACAGCAATGAAGAAAAACGCAGATTTGCGAAGCAAGCAGCATTAAGAAATTAGCAAAGCAATTGTAATATTACAACTAATCTAAGGCAATGTGCAGCAAACAATAAAAATAAATCATTAGTAAAACTGGCTTAACAGAATAATACAGAGTCAAATTCAATAACACTATGCCTGGCAAACAGCAGCAACTTATACCTAAACATGACATAGCTCAAGCAGAAAAAATATTACACTAAAAATGGCCATGTCTAATACCTATGTCACATCTTAACACTAGAGTGATGCATCACGAGAACTTACACTAGCAGATAAGTTACCAAATCGTAAATAAATTGTTTATGCAATTCCTGTGAAGGGAAATGTCTTTTTATGCTCCCTCATTTTTTGGAAATATATCACAAAACTATTATTTACTGGATCTGGAGACAGAAAATATTTATATTAGTACATCTATAAAATTTTATTTTAACCAGTGCTGCAGTGCAGCTAGAAACTAGATATTAAACAAAATGAGTAAATAAATACATAAAGCAAGCCATATGGCATTTCTCTCAATTCTCGTAGATAGACACTTGTCCTAATCAGGTGTGCAGATGTAAGAATGTTTCCAAGTTATTATTAGCGTGTCGTATTTACGATGCTTTCTACAAACGAATGTCAATAGCGAGGATAATGGCTTCCTTTTTTTTTTTTTTTTCTTCTCTACCTGTGCTTCCAGAAAGGCACACCCTAATGGCTTGTTCTCCAGGTGTCTGACACAGCTGTGTGCCCACGACGCACGTGCAGGTGGTCACCTAACTTTCTTACGGAAATATTTACGACAGCAGTTTCCGCTACAGTGACAGTCTTATATAAAAATTTCACAGGTCGAGAATTTACGTTGCAAATGTGTAGAAACAAAATCCTATGAATATAACAGTGTCCAAGAAATTTTCGCCGTCATTGTGATACATTCACGCATTTACACACATTTCATAACTCTTAAAGTACGATTCTTGGTTTCCAACATCCTTTTTCACAAGTCAAGAGTCCCTAACTTCTATCCATTATTCATATACATATAAACACGTAATCACATTCCTTATATAGCATCAGCTTATTGATCATAAACATACCTCAACACATCGTCGTCGTAAAAATAACATCATAACATCTCAGTCAATTCTCAAAATCGTCGTAGCTTCCTCCAATAATTTCAAAACCTAAAAAAATTCTCTGCTCATTTCAATAGTGTCATCTACCTCAAACGTACTTTAAATATTATGATCCCATACCAAATATATCATTCAAAGCTCTCATAATATCACAATGGGTCCGCAAAATATGAACAGTTCACAAAGTACAGACAAAATACAATTTCATAAGTGTGAAGTTACCAAACTGTGTAATTGCGTAAACATGTGTCACTGATGTAGTAAAAAGAATGTTTATTTCTCTGTCAAATAATTAGATAGCTGTGTAATTTATGTGTTGGAGAAATATGGTACCGATGTGTAAAGTTGTATAAGCAAATACCATATTAGCTAGGGTTCCTTGTGGTTGCCACACACATGGTACACAAAGTAAGCGTGTACCCCCCTGAGGATTAATGTAATTATACCCTCAAGTGTTACAGATTACAGCAATGGAATGAAATGTATCACGGAAAACCCTTGTATCATTGCACTTCAAATATCTTTAAAAAAATAAATGTTTTAAGTGCGAAATTAATCACTCAAATACGTGTACTGTAGCGCTAAACTGTGCGTCATGTTGTAAGATAATCTCTGTGGAAGTCTCGTATTTATCGTCCTCCGAAAGCTAAGTTCTGCAGAAGTCAATGTACTTACCTCATGATAAACAAAAGTGAAATGCTTTGCATATAGATATCTTAGTTATTACGCTTATTGTTGTGATGAAGAAAGTACTGTACTGTAACGTATTGTTGTGCTACGGAAAACCCTGTCTCATTGTAGCTATACTACAAAAGTTACTAGTAAAACCTGTTTTACTTTCCAGAAGAATTCAGAAAAACTGTCCAGATATAAAACAGATACACCGCAAAAGCAACATTGTAAAATGTCACTCATTAGTAGCGTCGTGATAAAACCGTGTAGTTGTCACATAAACTAACCACTGTGTCGTCTGGTATCCCACAGAAAGTACTTTAAATCCAGAATGTATTTTCAAGTAAACCAAAATGTTGCATTAAAATCTCATTAGCAGTACCAGTATGTGTCCTAAATATGTAAGCCTGATAGTCGTTACGTAATCGTGCAACTAACAAGCAAGAATGTACAAATACAACACTGTGTCGTCTGTTCACTATAACAATGCATTCGTAATTTCTGTTTAAAAAAGTTCCGTAGGTTCTAGACTGGATATTTAACTTCAAACATTGTTGCATGTTAACAGTTTCTTAAGTCTGACAAAGCATACTAGAAATGTGAAGTGAAAAGTTTTATGGCAAAGACAAAGTTAAAAAGCAGATTATCTTTCAATAAACGGTTTTATATGTGAAATGTGGTGTAAACCTTTGCTCTTCCTAGTAATCAGAGTTTGAACTTGAAATCGATTATCATGCAGTATACGTCGGTAAAGAATACTGGAATTTTTCTCAAGGTTAGCGTCTATGTTATTTTTCCCTGAGCCAGCTGGCGCACGCGGCTCCCTGCGGTGCGAGTCATTGTCTGTTCCCTTGTTTGCGCGCGTCGTTATTGAGATTAGGAGACCTAGCTTCACGTTGTCGAAAGTGAAGTGCCCTGCTCTGTTTGAATCCCGCCAGTTCTGATGAAATTCAGGTCTGTCGTTATGATTATCTCGTCTGCCTTCATGTCGGTAGATTTCATAATTTCTTTCTTGTCCGTCACGTTGTGGAGGATTTCTCCCTGAATCGTAACTGTGCGCCGAACTGTTGCGTCTGAAGTTATTCTGTCTCCCTTGATAATAATTGTTTTGGTTCCCATATTGTCTATTTATGTGGTTATCTCTGTCATATTCATTACTACGGAAATGCGATCTTTCTCTGTAACTATTATTCTTCCAACGGTTGTCATACGGGTGATGTCTGTTTTGGTCACGATTTGCGTTGTAAGAATAGCCTTGTCGTGTCCAGTTATTGTTTCTGTCGTCACGGAATTGTGACGTATGTGACCTGTAGTGTTTGTTTTCCTGTTTTCGCATCCGGCGACTGTCTGTGTCAATTTCTAATTCTTGTAAGAGTCCCTGAAAAGCTTCAATGTCGTCTTTGCAACGTCCTGCTAAAATAATATGTCGTAAATGTTCAGGCAATTTGAGTAAGCAAATGCGGATGAGTTCTGAGGGGCTGTATGGGTTTGAAAGATACTGATTCTTATGCAACATGTCTTCAAAATATTTGACAAGACTGGAAAATTCAGATTGTTCAAAGTGTTTCATCATCATGATGCTATGTTTTACTCGGTCTTGTGTAGCTTGAGACCAATATGCTGAGAGGAAGGCATGGTAAAATTCTCCTTCACTGTAGCAATCGTGAATGACCGATCGCATTCTTACAGCTGGTTCATTCTCTAAGTAGCCACACATAAATTCTAATCTGTGTTCTAACGACCAGTTGGGGGGGAAAACAATGAGAGAATTGATGGAGCCACGCTTGTGGATGAATGTCGTTGGCAGAATTTTTAAACGTTTTGAATTTACGTGTAGTAATGAACAGCTTATAGTCAAAGTCATCATGTCGGCGAGTCGCATATCGGTCATTGTTACGTCGTTTCGGCGGTTCCACTTCAAAATTCGGTGCACCTTGCCAATTTCTTTCATAATTTCCGAAATGCGCTGTGTTATTATTTTGTGGCTGTTCCGTATTTCTATGTCCCTCTTCCTGTACTGGAGCGCGAGTGTCCTCTGAAATATGTAATTCTTGTATTACCTGCGTCAACTGATCTTGTACTTCCCGGATTTCTCTTTTGTACTGTGTATTGATTTGATTTTGATTTTGTTTGAATTTTCTAATTTGTTCATACTCTTCTGTGTCAGTGAAGGCTACAGGTCTTGTGTCATTCAGATCATCATCTACCTTTGTAGATAAGTTAGTGACCTGATCCGAAAGTTCGGCTACTTTCTCCGATAGTGAACACATTTCCTCAGTGTGTTTTTCTGAACCAAGTTTCAGAATGTCCATTTGTGTTGAAATCGAATCTACTGTGTCCTTCAAGTTTTCCTGAGTTTTTGCAAGTTGCGTAACCGAATCGGTAGATGCAACTGAGTCAAATTTAGCTTGCAAGGTCTCATGATTTTCATGAACAGTAGTTTGCAGTTCTTTTATGGCTGCTTCGTGATTCTGTAGTGCATTTTCATGACGCGAAAAAATAGGTTGGAAATGCTCACAAATTTGTGTTTTTACGTCACTACAGACTTTTTGACATTTCGATTCAATGTGATGTAACTCAGTAGTTAAATCCTTGCGTGTTTGTTCAAGAGTTTGCTCCAATGAGTCTAACTTTTGAAGATTTTGTTCCATTGCGTCTAACTTTTGAAGATTTTGTCCTATTTGTTTCTGATTTTGTTCAAGTGTTGTGTCTAACTTTTTAAGATTTTGTTCCACTGTGTCTAACTTTTGAAGATTTTGTTCCATTATGTCTAACTTTTGAAGCTTTTGTCCCATTTGTTGCATTAATTGTAATAACAGTGCAGTGGTGTCTGAAACATGTTCCTCAGTGCTATTCGGCAGTGAAGTTGCACCGGCAACATTCACATTTTGACAAGCAGAAAATGTGTCTTGACTCATTTGAGAAAACGGTGAGGACCAAAAACCTCAGTCTACAATATTTGCGAGATTGTTTCCTGTCATTTCCGATTCCTGAGGCGAGCTGTTGCCGACCGATCGATCGATAATGCTTCCCTGTTCTCTAATTGTTTCACTGTCTACACCATTGTTTGCCGCCCGCTCCATTTCCCTATGCGCAATTACCAAATTACTACTTTGAACATTAGTTAATTCATTACTCTGCGGCGCTAACACACTGCTTTCGTCTTCACTGTCATTTCTCAATTTAGTTTGGAGCCTAGTATTACGTTTTTCACACGCCATTATTGTCACAGTATTTCACACGACAACACAGAAAAGCACAATTTGAAGAGCAAAAATAAGAAAACACATTAACATAACACTGAAAATAATATCTAGTTAATTGCAGCTGCGAAATACTTGGTGCAAATCTACATGCGTGCCACACCTGTTTTACTGTACAACAATGAAAGACTGCAACTACAAAGGAGATTCTCTCTACAATTACGCGCTAGCAATAAACAAAATCTACACTAATTACACAAACTACAAGAAAAAATCAGAAGATTCCAGTGAGGTATCCTAGGCTAAGGGTCGACATATGAAACGTCCCCTTTTAATAATTTTACACAACTGTGCTTATACTGACACACAATATTTTGTTAGCGCAACGCAATCTGACTTTCAAAATTCCCTACAAAAGAATGGCCCTGACTAACATTAAACTATACCTTTCACAAATCACTTACCTCACAAAAATCTTCGCTACTCAAGCTACTGCAATACAGCGAGCGCCACTACTGCCAGCTAAATAAAAGATTCAAACTATGGAAGGCACTAACTACTGATAGGGATAGTTAGCAAATGAAAGATATTAATAGAGAACAAAGAATGTATTTACCTAGATATCATCATATATATAGCAGTTCATGACAAATTACAAAACTCCGCCATCTCTCTCCCCACATCCACCACTGCTGGCGACTCACCTCCAACTGCCCAACGCTATGCGCTGTTCACAGCCAGCTGCCTAACACTACAATGGCGAGTATTACAACAATGCAAAGCAGCCACAGACTGCACACAGCACAGCCAGTGATTTTCATACAGAGGTGGCGTTACCAATAAAAAAACCTAAACAGCCTACTTACACTGTGAACGTGCCGGCACGGAGATCCGTACACTATGGCTGCTCAGGTGGAACTGGGTTCGGTCGCGGCGGCGGCGGATTTAAATACCCTCCGCCCGCGGCGCGCTCACTCCGCCGTCCGCGCCCCGCGCCACGGTCGCGCGGTGGAACAGATTGCGACAGCTTCTGAGATGACGTCGGTGTGATGGCTCCGTCCGCCGTGGTCGTCACAACTATACATTTGCTCGATATACTCTTGATTAACCCAATCGCTGGTTCCCAAGCCTTGCTTAGATTATAGCCACAGTCACGATTTATGAGGTCGTCATTGGTGCGAATTTCGATGGCCTCTCTAACAACGCTGTCCCAGTATCTCAGTTGCAAATAGGAAAAGCTCTTTATCCACGTACGAAGGTTGTAAAACAAACTTCCCACAGTTTGTGTCAGGTTGATCTTTTCGTCTGATGGCACTGCGTAAGTATTTTGTCTAACAGGTATCACAAGTAATCTTCCTGTAGCTGTGGGAATCATTGGTTGAAAACGAGATTAACACCGGTGGGTACAGTACTGCTAAATGTTCAAAATGATTATCAACCTAAGTCTGAGTTCATCCACAAACAGAGGCGTATTTATAAAATTGAAGCTAGACTGTGTATCCTTGTCTTCCTTGAGTGGGCATCGGAAGGCGTTTACACACACGTATACCAGGGTAGTCCGAAAAGGAAGGTCTCCAAAGGGACACGCAAGTGCCAACGCTGGCACAAATGGGAAATCATTAATTTTAATGCCAAGTGAACCCAGAGCAGTAGTTTCATGGTGGCAAAGTGAAGAAGAATACGACTACGGATTCCAAGGTCTCAGGTTCATTCCCTCTTCAGGCTCACGAATTTTATGTGTCATTTTACACTTATTTCCCATCGGGCAGTGTTTGTTGACGTCAAAAATGCCTAGTTGCACTGTTATCCGAAAGCCACATTAAACTGTAGGTTCACCTATTAACTTGCTAGGTAATTCAAATCAAATGTCGGAGGAAAGCAATGGCATACCACCTCCAACAAGACCGTGCCTATTAAAGCACTGTGGTGTTCAAACCACTGTTCTGACTGATGACCGCTTTACTTTCTATGGGTTCTAATGTTAAAGATCTTCGGGTTATTAACATTTTTGTGCTTTCATGCTGTAGCTTTGATACCAGTAAACGTAAGTAACCGGTCGAGCACTGTCACCGTTCGAGTTGTCAGGGTGGTAGACGAGGATTCTGTCGACCCCAGTTACAATCTTGGTCATAGCTATGTTTCAGTCGAATAACTCTATGTGACTTTCTGCGTATTTCAAAATATATGTTCAACTGCTTGTGAAATCTTATGGGACTTAACTGCTAAGGTCATCAGTGCCTAAGCTTACATAGTGTTTGTTGTTGTTGGTGTTGTTATTGTTGTTGTTGTTGTCTTCAGTCCTGAGACTGGTTTGCTGCAGCTCTCCATGCTACCCCATCCTGTGCAAGCTGCTTCATCTCCCAGTACTTACTGCAACGTACATCCTTCTGAAACTGCTTAGTGTATTCATATCTTGGTCTCCCTCAACGATTTTTACCCTCCACACTGCCCTCCAATGCTAAATTTGTGATCCCTTGATGCCTCAAAACATGTCCTACTAACCGGTCCCTTCTTTTTGTCAAGTTGTGCCACATACTCCTCTTCTCCCCAGTTCTATTCAATACTTCATCATTAGTTATGTGATCTACCCATCTAATCTTCAGCATTCTTCTGTAGCACCACATTTCGAAAGCTTCTATTCTCTTCTTGTCCAAACTATTTATGGTCCATGTTTCACTTCCATACATGGCTACACCCCATACAAATACTTTCAGAAACGACTTCCTGTCACTTAAATCTATACTCGATGTTAACAAATTTCTCTTCTTCAGAAACGCTTTCCTTGCCATTGCCAGTCTACATTTTATATCCTCTCTACTTCGACCATCGTCAGTTATTTTGCTCCCCAAATAGCAAAACTCATTTACTACTTTAAGCGTCCCATTTCCTAATTTAATTCCCTCAGCATCATTTGACTTAATTCGACTTCATTCCATTATCCTCGTTTTGCTTTTGTTGATGTTCATCCTATATCCTCTTTTCAAAACACTGTCCATTCCGTTCAACTGCTCTTCCAAGTCCTTTGCTGTCTCTGATAGAATTACAATGTCATCGGCGAACCTCAAAGTTTTTATTTCTTCTCCATGGATTTTAATACTTACTCCGAATTTTTCTTTTGTTTCCTTTACTGCTTGCTCAATATACAGATTAAGTAACATCGGGGAGCGGCTACTATCCTGTCTCACTCCCTTCCCAACCACTGCTTCCCTTTCATGCCCCTCGACTCATAGCTGCCATCTGGTTTCTGTACAAATTGTGAATAGCCTTTCGCTCCCTGTATTTTACCCCTGCCACCATTAGAATTTGAAAGGGAGTATTCCCGTCAACATTGTCAATGCTTTATCTAAGTCTACAAATGATAGAAACGTAGGTTTGCCTTTTCTTAATCTTTTTCTTACACACTACTTAACCTAAATTATCCTAAGGACAAACACACACACCCATGCCCGAGGGAGGATGCGAACCTCCCCCGGGACCAGCCGCACAGTCCATGACTGTAGCGCCTTAGATCTCAAGATATACTTTTATACACTTGGTACGCATCCAAAATGATATCTGATAGAACTGTATTTAGCAACATGAATCAGATATGTTTTCGTGCAATATACCGGACAACACATCAGTGCAGCTTGATTTCGTTTGTGTGTTGCCCATGGTGCAAGAAATATTTATATTTTGCTTGCTTCTGTGATCGGTTTCACCCCACTGAATGCGAGCAAGCTCACGAATAGACTGTCAATAACTGGAATTACGCAATAATACACTTAAGTTGTGTTTTCGCATTATGTATCCCAATGAAACTATCTGTATAACAGGTTATATGCCTATTTGCTTATTATTTGCGCTTCTCGCTGCTTTCCTCAAAAAATAAAAATAAAGAGAGAGAGAGAGAGGGAGAGAGAGAGAGGGAGAGAGAGAGAGGGAAAACAGAAGTATATTTCAAATATCAGCTCGGTGACGCCATGCTCGTCTCGTCATGTAAAGCAGGGTTAGTTGATAGGTAATATCTCGTTGTACTAACGATATGTATGGCTACAGGGCTATTTCTGTTCTCTCTGCAAACAACCATAACAGAATTCAGTAACAAAGTGCTAAGAACCCCTTTGCAGTGGTCCTATTAAACACGTAGGCTTTCTTGGTTATTTTGTTAATCGTTTGTAATGCAGTAAACATCCTTGATTACTGATTTGTTATTACTACAATGTTTATTGCTATTCGTCACCTCACTACTGCTTTCCTATCACTCATTGCTGCCGATGCACTTAACGAATAGATCAGGATGAATGGAATGTGGGATGTTTCGTCACGTAGAATATACACATTTATCTCGGCGTCTTGTGTTCAGGGTAATATGAAAATCTCAATAAGAGAAGACGACAACGAGATGCCGGTTATGAAGGCAATAACACCCAAATATTTCTGTCGACTTAACACCATGACGACAGACAAATTGGCGTCTCACTGTATTTTGATTATAATTGGTTAGCCTTCTTGTGACCTCGTGTAATACCTCGTGGGAGCAGGCATAACATTTTGTTTTTTGAACACCGAAGCATAACACACAAAGATAGTAGATGGATGGATACAAAGAAACAGACTCATGGGTGTGGATCCAGTTCACCACTAGAAGACTAAACAAGAGGGAAACATTACGAAAGCAATGAATACGCTGGTTAGTATACATTATTTTTATAGATCTGAAGATGAAAAAGCGCAGATCTGCACAGTGCCCGCATCTGCACTTTAGTTTCTGTCTTAATGGGCATAATTTTTAGTTTCTTCTCTTCTGAATTTTCAAATGAATTGATTATTACGTGGTACTGAATAATATGTTAACTATGTTTCTTACAGCTTTCATTTGCACCAACATTTTTCTACATTCTCGTGCAATTCATGAAATACTACTTGTATGATCACAAGACTGCACATAGATGCAATCGATTTCGAGGTGCAAAGTGTTTGTTGCCTTACTTTTCGTGACAGGTGGGCAAAGTTGCTTTCCAAAGACTTTTAATTGTGCTGAAATAACCATTGTCACAAAGTAACAAGGTAGGTGTTTTACTCGTATATATTTTGTGGGAAACTGTAATGATGATGGAAGATTACACACCTGAATGTTTGACACAACTGGTAGGAGAAAATGCTGCATATTAACCAAAGCCCGTGCCTCCTCTCTGTATCCTCCTATGACATGAGCACAGGATGCTCCTCCCATAACGCTACAGAGCTGTTCCTAGCACAGCTGAGAATTGGCAACATCGTCATAAACATTTGGCAACACTGTGACAGTGCAATCACTTCCGCATATGGTACTGAATTGACTCGCTAAATTTATGTGATGTTCCCTTTCCATTTGAATGACTGGTGCTATATAGTCCTCATGTAATCTAAGACCCTGAGACAGAAAATTCAATTTTTTGGCTAAAGAAATGCTATTCTTCACGTAAGTGACAACTTTTATTATCTTTCACGATGCAGTATGAGGCTGAAGGACCAACATCACAATGAGAGTGGCATGCTGGCAGCAGTGTGTCTGTAGCCCTGTGGTACCGCCCATGTCTCTTGTCGCAACGGTTCAAGGAGTCATCAGTTCTAACCATGTTAGGGGCCAGCATGTGCAAGTTTTTTTTCTGACTTATTTTATGGGGCTGCGAATTTCTAGGTAAAATTATTTAACGATATCAGGAGAAAACCATTACACATCAAATCCTCTTGGTAGCTCGACACAGTAAGTTGTGTTAATGGTCATCGATCTCGGCTTTCTGACTGCCAAGCTGCTTCACAATACAAGCGTCTCTGAAGAAATTCGAATCGACCATCAACGATACAAAATTCAATATTGTTCTCCTCTTAAGGCTCATATGCCAGGGTGATAAGTATGAAGGAAAGGAACTTCTTGGTCACTACAGGGCCTTTACGCTAAATTTCCAAAGTAGCATTTAGGAACTCTCTGCAGACGTTTGCTAACAGCGGCTCTAGCAACTTTCTTTTTCTATGGGTAGCTTCAAATATGGGCAATTTTGTCGCCTTAAATCCAATTGAATATTTTAAATATCACTTTTAAACAGCGTTCACTTCTCCATTATTTAATGTATGGATCTCAAAACAAGCAATTGACACAATGTTTCGCATCCATTTCCCATAGGGATTCAAAGAAAGAAACATATTACATTGCATTTACTCTCTGTGCCTGGACATCCATGACAAAAATAAATTATTTGAAGAATCTGCTGTGAAAGGAAAAAGAACAGGACGTGACGCTTTAATTATAGTGCACTGGATCAGAAAGAATGAAATTAATTCCATGCCACATTGATGTATTGCATACTAGTGTAATAAAATACTCATAAAATAAAAACGGTTTTGTGCCTCCATTGCTATCGAGTGTGAAACACAAATCGTAGACGGATTTTATGGGTCACCCCTCAACAACATTAAAGCTTTTACACCGTCGAGAGTGAGGAGTGGAGCAGACGTCGGCAGAAGGCGAGGCAGAGCAGTGCCTCAGCCCCCGCCAGTAGGCAGCAAATGGGTCCCAAACAACTCAGACACAAGTAGTGTTCAGAGGCAGATGGTCAGCCAAGAAATCTCTTGCTAAAGTATTGTTGAACCAAACCGTTATTACCAATGTTAGAGAAAGCGAAATATATTGTAGATTCGCTTGAATTATACTCACAGCTTCAGCACCGAGAGGAAAGGGGCAATAAATATTCTGTCAACGTGTGATTTTGGTTACCCGACGTCGTATTAGTTAGTCTCGCGTTTTACCTCAAGACTATAGTCATAGACAAGAGTGAAGTACTCAGACGGCAGTCAAGAGTTGCTGTCCATGCATCAGCACAGCTTTAGAAAGCATCGCTCCTGCGAAACGCAACTCGCCCTTTTTTCACATGATATCTTGCGAACCATGGATGAAGGGTATCAGACGGATGCCATATTCCTTGACTTCCGGAAAGCATTTGACTCGGTGCCCCACTGCAGACTCCTAAGGTACGAGCATATTGAATTGGTTCTCAAAAATGTGACTGGCTGCAAGACTTCTTAAGTAATAGAACCCAGTACGTTGTCCTCGATGGTGAGTGTTCATCGGAGGTGAGGGTATCATTTGGAATGCCCCAGGGTAGTGTGGTAGGTCCGCTGTTGTTTTCTATCTACATAAATGATCTTTTGGATAGGGTGGATAGAAATGTGCGGCTGTTTGCTGATGATGCTGTGGTGTACAGGAAGGTGTCGTCGTTGAGTGACTGTAGAAGGATACAAGATGACTTGGACAGGATTTGTGATTGGTGTAAAGAATGGCAGCTAACTCTAAATTTAAATAAATGTAAATTAATGCAGATGAATAGGAAAAAGAATTCTGTAGTGTTTGAATACTCAATTAGTAGTGTAGTGCTTGACACAGTCACGGCGATTAATTATTTTGGCGTAACATTGCAGAGCGATATGAAGTGGGACAAGCATGTAATGGCGGTTGTGGGGAAGGCAGATAGTCGTCTTCGGTTCATTGGTAGAATTTTGGGAAGATGTGGTTCATCTGTAAAGGAGACCGCATATAAAACACTAATACGACCTATTCTTGAGTACTGCTCGAGCGTTTGGGACCATTTTCAGGTCGGATTGAGGGAGGACATAGAAGCAATTCAGAAGCAGGCTCCTACATTTGTTACTGATCGGTTTGATCATCACGCGAGTGTTACGGAAATGCTTCAGGAACCCGGGTGGGAGTCTCTAGAGGAAAGAAGCCGTTCTTTTCTTGAATCGACACTGAGGAAATTTAGAGGACCAGCATTTGAGGCTGACAGCAGTACAATTTTACTGCCGCCAACTTATATTTCGCGGAAAGACCACAAAGATAACATAAGAGAGATTAGGGCTGGTACAGAGGCATATAGGCAGTCATTTTTCCCTTGTTCTGTTTGGGAGTGGAGCAGAGAGAGAAGATGCTAATTGTGGTAAGAGGTACACTCCGCCACGCACCGTATGGTGGATTGCGGAGTATGTATAGAGATGTAGATGTTGAAGAGTTCCTCCGGGAAATGTAGCAGTCTACAATGTTGACACATCGAGTATATTGCCGAACATAGAATTCAGAGGGGAGCACGACTGTATATTCCACCTTACGTGAACGACTCGGCAGTCAGTTTTTTTCTCTAAGACTGTATCTACAACACACATTGCACGCTTGAGAACAAGAATAATTACAAAACAAAATTAGTTTATGAGAGCAGCGTTAGAAGTATTCATTGTATTGTACAAGTGTGTGTCAGCGCCATCCAATGCCCACTCAAGGAAGACAATTATACACAGTGTAGCTTCAATATTATAAATACGCCTCTGTTTGTGGATGAACTCAGACTTACGTTGATAATCATTTTTAACATTTAGCAGTACTGTACCCACTGGTGCTAATCTCGTTTTCAACCAATGATTCCCACAACTACAGGACGATTACTTGTGATACCTGTTAGACAAAATACTTACGCAGTGCCATCAGACGAAAAGATCAACCTGACACAAACTGTGGGAAGTTTGTTTTACAACCTTCGTACCTGGATAAAGAGCTTTTCCTATTTGAGATATCTGTGAACGTTGCTGCATAAGGAGATCTAAGAAGAAACTAAATTCCTTCAGCTACGCCAATGTTTAAAGAAATCGTCTTAACGGCACTAAATCGTTGTTTATGAATCGTTTACCGGAAGTACTCTGCCGCATTTCGCTGGTTAGAAGGCAAAATGCTTACTGACAAATTTCACAGAAGGAAAAAGGGGACGAAATGTCTCCCACTGGAATGTCATGTTGTTTTATTTAAATGATTGCAAAAAATCTGGTAAAACGAACAGCGAGGTTGTCAATATAAGCACATTACTATTGTCAGTATGATGTTGCACCGCCCAGGGCCTGTAATGATTAAGGGCCCGTTTGGGTCTGGCATATTGCATACAGAAGTGGAAGAGAGAGCACCACTAAATTCTGCAATCCGTATGCATTGCATACACACAGAAATTACTGTTACAGTGTACTTATGGAGCCCAATGAGTGAAATGCATATTTTCCGGTGACAGAGAGCACTGGCAAATAGTCTTCGCTACATAAGGTTGCTTAAAGTGGTGTCACCCTGAGCTAGAATTTATGGTCAGCGACTAAGTCTAAGTACAATGAGACGGACGCGGGTTTTGCAACTGTGAAATACTTTCCTACACTATATAATCGAATATTCAATTTGAACTAATATTGCGAAAATTTTGAACTTGGATAGCTTAGAATGAAAATCTTTCTGCTTCTAGCAGTAGAAAACAATTGATTTTCTAAAACATTCTCTGTCATACACAGCTTGGAAACAGGTCACGTCGACCAAACCATATGGAAGAACTGACAGCGACGTATATCAGAAGGCAGTACGATCCCTTGGCTTTTGGTTTCGCAGTATTCGACAGCCATTTCTAGGCGCAAGTAACCGAAGAAAGGCAGTGTGTTTATGTTATCAGGTTACGTCTTCATCAGTTACTTTAGTATTAACGTTATCTACGAGTAACTGCTGATGTTTGATATTAACATGAAAAGGATTCTGTAGACAGGGAAAGAACCCGTTCTTTGGCAACTACTTCTATTATGACCAAAAGGCCTTAAACGATCTTCAAGCACATGTGTTCCAGCAGCGATATGAAGGAAACGATAGTAACAATGACGGTAATAATCGAATTAACCGGTAACTTCACACGTCACAGAGGATTTTCTCGAACTAAGAAATTTCTTTTATTAGTGAAAATTTCAAAATGGCTTCACATAGAGGCTATGATGACTAGAAGAGTCATGACATCCTGCTGAGCACCGAGCGAGGTGGCGCAGTGGTTAGCACACTGGACTCGCATTCGGGAGGACGACGGTTCAATCCCGTCTCCGGCCATCCTGATTTAGGTTTTCCGTGATTTCCCTAAATCGTTTCAGGCAAATGCAGGGATGGTTCCTTTGAAAGGGCACGGCCGATTTCCTTCCCAATCCTTCCTTAACCCGAGCTTACGCTCCGTCTCTAATGACCTCGTTGTCGACGGGACGTTAAAACTCTAACCACCACCACCACCACCACCACCACATCCTGCTGACATGAGAATAGCATAATCTGCGCGTCAGATTTTGTTTTATTTGATGAACCGATAGCCATTTAAAGGGTTGTGCGTGTGGATTCTTATGGGACTTGACTGCTACGGTCATAAGTCCCTAAAATTTCACACTACTTAACCTAAATTATCCTAAGTACGAACACACACACCCATGCCCGAGGGAGGACTCGAACCTCCGCCGGGACCAGCCGCACAGTCCATGACTGCAGCGCCTGAGACAGCACGGCTAATCCCGCACAGCGCCATTTAAAGGAACAGTGCTCTTATTTTACTTGTACTTGATTGAACTAGAGACGTTGAAAAATTTGGTGCTGGACTGTGACTCGAATTCGTATCTCCCCTTTCGAGGATTTGAATCTCTCGGAACAGTATAGTTCAATAAATTCGTTCCTTTTTCCAAGACTGCAAACTTCTCTAGGTCTCCTCCAAAGGTAAGTGTGTTGGTCCGAATCCTGATCCAGTACAAAAATATTCATAACTTCATTTCAAGCCCTATCACGTGCACACCGGCCTACTAGTGAAAATTACCGTGCATTTTTAATGTCTGTTCATGTGTTGCCAACAATTTCTGGTCAAACACGCACACATCTTACTGTTACTGAGTAAGCAATTGATACTTAAGCTATATTCGTGGACGATAAAGAAGAACGATAGGAGTGCGGTTCGATTGTCGCTCAGGCACAAAAATGTGTATCCTTATTTTAGATTCAAACACCTAGCGGCTGGTAAGAAAAACCCATACGTAACATTTGATTTTACATAGTTAACAATCCGATTACGTGTCGGGTTCGTATCTCCGTCACAGAACTTCATGCGCTTCATCTTTAAATGCATTCACATTTTGTTACTTCAGAATGGAGGTATATTAGACATGTTTCGTGGTTAGTTAACAGGGATGAAAGGGTCTTGATATTAGTCCCGGTTTATTACAAAAACTGTCATCTTTTATTTTCAAGTTTAGATTTGGTTACTGATATTGGCGAAAATTTCGGTAATTCATGACTTGGTTACTGATATTGGCGAAAATTTCGGTAATTCATGACACTTGACGGCTACTTAGCAAAATGATTAGATTAGATTAACACTTGTTCCATAGATCTTGAATACGACATTTCGTAATGATGTGGAACGTGTCATTTTAATGAAAGATTTCCTTACATACCGGTATGCAACTTCTCTACTACAATTTTTTACCTTCTCTCTCAATCTTTTTTTATTTTTCACTCTCTTCTCTCTCTCTCTCTCTCTCTCTCTCTCTCTCTCTCTCACACACACACACACACACACACACACACACACACACACACACGCAGACACATTCTTTTTTTCTTTATTTGTTTGGTGTGTTCGACTATCGGCGAGGCACGAAAACGTCCATGAATGAGTTTCATAGTTTTGAGTGCAGTTACGAAAGATATATAAAAACGACTATGAGAGTTACTGATTTATGATGCTTAGCTTGCAGTCAGTTCTGCGTAATATTAGTAACTGCGCTCCCGTCCCTAAACCTAGTTACAGAAATGTGAATCAGACGCTTTACGTATTCCAGGTCGTAGCAGCCGCGTCTTTGAGGTGCCATCTATGGTCACTTCCCAGCCCACTGTAGGATCACATCGGTTCGTCTTCCTCCTGCTGGTACTGTAACTGAGATTTGGCAACAAGGCAAGGTATGTTTGGCAACTCTACGATCGACGAGTTACTTCCTCGTGTGCACGGAATTAAGCCTCAAAGTTCACTTGATTTTTCATATCATTTCTATTGGATAATCTCAGCTATGATTGCTTGAGGTGTAACAAAAGATTGTAAATTTACGGTTTTCAGCCCAGGAAAGTCGTTGCACGTGGAAATCGCAACTAATCTCGTCCTTTAAATAGCGGTTGACGAGTTCTAGCCGCTATTGGCCTCGTAAGAGAAAGGCACAACACAGTCATTAGCTAGCTCTGTGGTGATGTGCTGACCTGTGAAAATGTGTCTGATAAGATTCCTGGTTCCAGTCTCGCTGACTGTAACGTTTTTATCCCTTCTGTGAAAGAGCTACAAGCAGTCAGATCAAACACCGATAAGGAAATCGCAAGAAAGTACTTTTAGCTCATAGTGCAGTGGTGAAAAGCTTGCAATGCTACACAACAGGTAATGCCTCTTTCCGTTGCTGACAAGCAAATTTTGGGTTTCTACGAATACATAACTTTATTAGTGAAATGCCACATTTGAATACCTGTTGAGTATGACACAGCATACTGATTAAACACAGACCCAATCCAAATCTAAGTGAGTAGTATTTTACTATTTCGTGCCGACAGAGGCAAGCTTGTGCACAGATACTCAGTTTTATTAAATCAGACTTTCGTCGTAAGGTGATTGTGGGTAGTTTTATTTGATTTCTTATAATACAGTGCACAATTTTCGTAAGGTTTCCTTTAGTCTTGTTAAAAGAATCCAAAACGTAAGAGAGAAATTAATCATCACCGATATATGCGAATTCTCTTATGTTATCTACAACAGTATGACAATGCACTTGCAGTCTACTGATTAAATGCATGTAGAAAACTTGTACTGATTGAAAGCTGTCAAACAAGGTTTGAAGAAGAATAAAATGCCACTACCAGACGACAGATAATGTAGAAAATACTTTTCTGACTATTTTGGCAAGATGCGCTCTCCCCATACATAATACAAAAACTTCGAGATGCATCTGCTGCCTGGCTGTTGTTAAACCTGAAAAGAATAAAATGTCACCGAAGTTAGCCCTTTTTCCACATGCGGCTATTTTGGGTTGAGAAGTGAATGGCTATATGTTCAAAGTTCCATTAAATCTATAACTTCAGCAGACAGCAGAATTGCATTTTAAAAAATGTAGCAGCGAATGTAATAGAAATGGCGACATCTTATCTACAGTGCGCGACGCTTACTGTTAAGTTACTAGATGTCATGTAGCTACAGCAGCTCCTGAAGTCAACAATAGTTCCTTCAGAACTCCCGCATTCCACAGTGCTGTGAGATAATGCATATTCTTCTGAGAGACATACAGTTACAGCTTTTCTTTTGCACTGCACGACGTTTTCAACAAACAGATAGCGCAATAGAGTACCTCAAATGGAAAGGAACACTTCCTATTTAAATTTCTGCATCCTACACTGTCGGCAGTTCTGTGTAGGTGGCAGTTACGTGATTTTATTTCGGTGATTACAAAATGGATTCGAATGTGTGCACTGGGTAGCCGAAGCAGCTAGTTCATGGCGATTCTGTCAACGTAGTTAATGAATGTACTGAAAATGCTGCAAATCACTACAGGGAGCCTATGTGTCACAATTCTCGTCGAGTGTGCCGCAACGGTGTTATGATAGAATAATGAGTCTCAGAGAAGTGGACTTGGTGGTCTGTTGGATGGCTGATAAGTTCGTATCATCATGGTCTGGGTTCGATTCCAACTTCTACTGATGATTTTTAATAGGGAGAGAAATATTCTAATCTCTCTGGGCTGCGCCAAGTGAAGAAAGTATAATGGCATTGTGGTCTGAAATTCACATTGAACATGATATTCCTTCTCTACCAAGTAGACGTTAGGTTGAACCACAATAAAGTCAGGAGTGGCGACATGTAGAAACTCTATCACCAGTAACCTTTCTTATACTAGTTATTTATTTTTAGTGGCGAAACAAACGCTATGTAGAGTAACAGGACACTTACTCCATCTTTTATTTGAGCTTCTGTGTGTCGATAAAATTGGTTATGAACTGGGAATGCAACTCAGACCCCCCTTAACGCGGAATTTGACCCCTTCGTGACAATAGTGCTCGACTACTATTTGTTGTTTGTTCAAAACTGCAGATTCCTCAACATCTCCACATGTTGCTTGTGTATGGGTTCGAATCCTGGCCCGGCACTGAAATTTTCATTATGTATTATCAAGCTGTAACATGAGGAAACATATCTGCTGGTGGATAATAGTTCGGATTTTTAATGCATTTTCATTCGTTGTCAACACTAACGATATCTGACGATTTTGACTCCCAGTGAGTCACAGAACTATTTGAGAGATCACTGTAAGTTCAAGGATGTCATTCCGAGCTGCTGGTGGTAGCTTCGGTAGCTGATGTCTCTTAGTTGAAAAATGCTCACACGCCGCTGCTGGTGTAGCAAACCCATATTTAACGTTCGTTTTCTCTAGAATATAACAGCGATAGCTGCCGGGTTGGAGTCGTGGGAAGGTAAAAATTAATGTTTCGTCTCGTCATTTCAGTTAAAACATACTGCCGAAGAAATCCAATATGTCACAGTTGATTGTGCTTCGATGTCAATCCTATTAGGTTCTTGGTTCGAATCCATGCCCAACACAAAGCTTTACCTCACGGCATTTCAAGTAAGTTACTTGTGTAGAAGCAATATTTAACATCTCTCGTAGTTCGTTAACAGGGACAATAGATGCTGGGTAGGAATTCGCATCCGTTAAAAATGATTACGTTATGTAATTTAAAGTTGATATTTGCTAACTGATACTGTCTAAAATCAGGGTACATCAATCTCTGTATGCCTAGTCAGGAATGACTGTTAGTATCCGTGAGTCACGAAATCTTAGTCTACATGACCTGGGTTTGAATCAATGTGCAGAACGAGGCGGTTCGTCGTGTCATTTGAAGTTTGTACATATTCTCAACTAGGTGCTCGTGAATAACTTAAATTTTTAAAGTCATTTTGTGTTAAATAACAAGTTCGGTATGTTACTGTGAAGAGGAAATCATGAATACGACGAACTTACTACGTGCATTACCTATCTGACGTAATAATGAGTGGTAACATTTCAGGTATGTAATTTATTGCAATTATTGTGAGCTTACAAGTCTTAAGGACAGTCTTATCTGTGATAAGATGTTCCCTGATATTTCTAGTATCATGGTATTACGTGACATCTTGAGTTATTGCGATACTGAGCAGTGTTTTCTAGTGGTGACTTGTTGGAACCATTTTCAACAGTCAAACGACTGTACCAAGGAGCGATTAGAGGACCTGCTAGACAGCTGCGTTATTTGGGTTGCATGCGAATCAGGCGAAATGTAATTCTGGTCGTTCTGATACTTTTGAGCGTGACTGTACATTCAGTGATGTATGTGAATACTGTCTGCGAAATGTCATGTAAATAGAGTTGGTAGTAAATAAGAACTAAGTTAAAATATCATTCCTGTTACGTGAGTTTTACCGTATGAACAGTGAAATTGATGTTAAAGGATAATCTTATTTCCTTTCATCGTTTAGTGGGAGCTGTCAGCGAGAAAGTCTCGCAAATGTTTGAAATTATATGTAAAGTTGGCTGTATGTCACGAAGTGCTCCAATTCTCACATGCTGGACGTATCTAGTCAGACTATTTGCGCGTCATGAGCAACGCTTATTTTCCACCCCCCTCCCCCTCTTCGAGAGGCAGGTGGCCCTCAGTGATTCTATCCAGACAGTAAAAAATGTGTGTACTAGGTTTAGTTGAAATCTATGCAGTGGTTAGGAGGTGTGGAATATACGTACATACAAACATACATACACTTCTATACTATGTAAGGATTTGCATCATTTAATGTCAAATGAAAGAGGTGCTCCAGTCAGTTTTTCTGATTTTCATAAAGTTTCCTTTGTTCGCTCTTACATCCATTTGGAATTGATAGGGTATAAGTTTATTTTCATGCTTGTTATAATTTCTGAATGGCGTCATATTAAAATTTAAAAAAAAATAAACTGATGCGTTTCTTTCTTGGTTACATAAAAACGCTAAAAAAAGCACAAAGACGATCGAAGAATGATCAGGAATATTGCCAGATATCGCGTTAAAAATAAAATTAAAACTGAAACTGGAACGTAAAATGATATGATTTAGAAAATGGTTTACTATGAGTTCATATAAAATCTAAATAATATATCTTATTATTGAGGAACTGGCTAAGTTTCAGCTTTTATCATTATATGAAAAAGCAGCACAATATTTTCTTCTTTGCTCTTTTCTTGACCTCTATTTTTGAAAAACTTGTTTTCTTTATTGTTATTTTCAAACCCGTACAAACAGGTAGGCTGTCAGCAGCATGTTACGCCGCTCTTCAGCCATAGAGTAGATAAATAAACAACAGAAAGAATATACAGACGTGACATAACGATGGGTAATAAAACAGTAGACACATAAAGACAAACACGGAGCCGTTCACACTCGACGATAAGCCACACTACAAACTGTTGACACGACGCACAAACACTGAAGATGGCGATGGCACAGTTGAACGATGGAGTGCGACGGTGAACACTAAACACGACGGCACACACGGGACACTGATGGCGATGATCTCCGGCGCGCGAATGTCCACGTAGCGTGTGAGAGTCCGGGGATCTATATTTTTGAAAAGTTTGCTTCATTGTTTTAAAGTGGGAAGATTACGTGACAGAAAGCTGTATCCGCCAGAAGAAATTTTTATTAACACTATTTCCAGTTTTAGGTAGTTACTGAAAGTAATACTGATAGTTCTGTGGTTTACGTCCAGAGTGATGCGAAGCGTTAATTGTATGCCACACCTTAAAGTATACAGTTTCTTCCAATGAACAGTCGTGAAACAACTTCATAAATTGAGTATAACTATAGCAGCCAAAGCGAACGAGAAGTGAAGCTATACTCTGACACTAAAGTGTCTGTAAGCAAGACAACGTTGGTCGTTGTCGCGAGTGAAAGATTCACAATGACAGAAGTGCAACTCAGTCTGTAAATAAGAAGGAACTCTGCGTGCGTCCAATTCTGTCCTCCGAACTGCGCTTTCGAATTGCGGCCCAGGCTGACTGGGTATTACTATTCTGCCGTTGCTTTTGCGTTTAGGAGTGTAAATACGTACATGGATATCCCATATCTAAAAAAATGGTTCAAATGGCTCTGAGCACTATGGGACTCAACATCTTAGGTCATAAGTCCCCTAGAACTTAGAACTACTTAAACCTAACTAACCTAAGGACATCACACACACCCATGCCCGAGGCAGGATTCGAACCTGCGACCGTAGCAGTCCCGCGGTTCCGGACTGCAGCGCCAGAACCGCTAGACCACCGCGGCCGGCTATCCCATATCTAGATGTGCGAATGTGTCTCGTTATTTTGTTATTCAAATATTATTAAAAATAGTGAAATGCAGATTGTATTCCTCTGCGTTCTAGCTCTCATTTCAGAAACAAATATGCCACATTTACTAACCACGTGTTTCTGTGAACTGCAGGTTCATTCACAGACGATCTTGGGGACAGCATACTGTTTAGAATAAGAAAATGAATATTGCTCTAAAATGAAGCATAAATAAAATTATCCTAATAACACCTTATGAAAATAAAACTGTAACAACACCATCTGGATTCCTAAGGAGACACTTCCTGTTGCATTAGTAACTTGCTCTAGGACGTGAAACTGACAGCGGAGCTGTGACTTTCCGAATGTACAGCTTTCAAATATTCGCGCGCACCTGTATTTGCCAATATTCACCTCTCTGCAGCCATACGGGAGACACGGCTTTGCGCATGCGTGATGTAAGGGTGCAGTCGTACGGGAGACACGGCTTTGCGCATGTGCGACGTGAGGGTGCTCGCTAGTCTTGTGAAGTAACTACCCTTCCCGCCGCTTACCGGCACCACCCGTACATCCGTGGCTGCAAGACGCATAAATTTTACTTACTTAGAACATGCAAACGCGAGCCGAACGTTAAACGTAAAATATCACATACAGACATAATGCTAGTTCTGGTTGCAATTACCGAAACATAGAACGTGGCACAAGCGTAGGAAAAACATCTTTACTCGTCTGATTCACCAAATTCTGCATGTATATAGAGGTGCCTTATTCGACCTACCGACGTTGGTGGTTATGGGGGATAGTCTATTATCGTCCGCATCTTGCGGTTGATGTTTGCTTCTAATTTTTGGAAGGCTGTATAGCCTCATTATGTAAGTAACGTGGTTCTAGATAGGAATTGTGTACTCATAATTGTCTGCAGATATGCGTCGAGGATAGTGGGGGTCAGACTACCACAGTAACGCTTGGTGTAAATAAGTTCATCTTTGTTATTTGGGCGGCGTGGTCTCAGGCGCTTTGTCAGACTTCGCAAGGCTCGCCCCATCGGAGTTTCGAGTCCACCCTCGAGCGTGGGTGTCTGTGGTGTCCTTAGCGTAAGACTAGCGTTACAGTTAGATGGCTGAAGTAGAGAGTATATAACATACAGACGGCTCTTCTGAAGAATAGATATTTGTTGCTGCCCCTTCTCTCTCTCCTTCTCTCTCTCTCTCTCTCTCTCATGTTACTTCCTCTTGTCCGTCTTTATGTGCAGGCTAATTTCGGGAACCTATTGAACGAATTTTTATCCGGTTTTGACTAATCGATACACTGATTCACGAGAAAGGTTTCTGTATACAATTTACAAATATTTCATATGAATTGTCCGAATTATGATTAACTGAAGTTCAATTATGAAAACGACACCACTGCCACCTACCGAACAACTGCCTTAATTCGAGAGAGGAGCAGTCACTTGTGACAGCAGAAAGCGTGATATAATTTGTATCTGGCGTTATCTAACGGTATAGCGTTTGGCTTTGAGCTATAGAATCCCGGATGAGTCAATTTTTTCCACTGTGCCTGGAATCCTAACATTCACCTCTCAGTCACGAGGAGATTCACCAGAAACGAAACGTGATTCGGATCGTACGTTACACTGTAGCTCTCCCTTTTCCGGTTGGATAACTGGTTACGGACATGCAAGTCGCCTGATATCTAATTTATTGCAATCGTTTCGCAACAACTGCTTAGCAAAAATAACATGTGAAACCAAATGCTTAGATTTTCAATGTTTTATGCATAAAGTAAAATGAAACGTGGGATGCAGATTTGCTTCGTTTATATAAACAAAGTTTTACATCACCGCCGCTCATGATTCAATATTCAGCTTCCTGCTTTCCATAAGTCAAATATAATTGCGAACACAATGCTCTGCGTCCTGGGAGCAAAAGATAATATTTGTTTGGACACCTCCAAATTACGCAGAAGACTGGTAAACGAATCTTATCTGACGACGCACTTCGAAATACGACGAGAATTTCAGACAGCCCTTGTCTGCTTCCCTCACATTATTAGTTGCAACTCGCTCTCTTAACTCACGACAAATCTTTCGAATAACCGGCAGTGAGTTATTCAGCTTTCAAGTATTCTAATAAATACGACCATTAACGAAAAGACAGCCGCCCCCTCACATGACGTGAGACTTACAACTTGAAGTAATAAAATATTTTTAACCGATAGTGTCACTGCAATCGTTTCAGAATAACTGCATAGCGGTAAAACATGCGAATACCAAATATCTGAAGTTTTATTTTTGTGTTTCAAGTAAATTTTTTCCTGAAAAACTACTTCAGCAGCTTCGCTTCGTTTACATGCAATACGTTCTTTCAGCAGTGCAGGAGATGACTCAATTTTCAGCTATCTGCTTTCCTTGAATCAAACTTAGATGTGGACACGGTTCTTTATGTGGCACAATGAAGTCTTCCATAAGAGTCCACGGAAAAGAATTGTGGTAATTACTCTCAACAATGCATCACAGTGCGTACTAAGCTTCACATGAAGTGTGCTGTAACACGACCTCAACATGTACGTCATGCATGTTCTTTGTTCTACCTCCGACAGCCTCCGATACATACTGAATCATTCACGCGGACGGAACTCATGATTCGCATACAATGTTTACATAAATTGGAAACATAACTTACGTCATGATGTGCTCCCATCATTTGCATGAGATGTCACTCCAAACGCCATTTTTACAGGGAAGACACAACATTCATGCCTCCAGATAATTTTCCTGCCGTGCACTGCTTTCACCGCATAAGTTTTGTGAAAGTGACGATATTTACTTACTTAACGATGTTCTCTGAATAATGTTATTCGTTGCCTGCAAACAAAATACGGTACACAGTCAAGTCGTCTAGTCGTTTATACTTAGTGCCACACGTGCGAAGCCAGGCCGGGTTACTTGTGAAATATAAATTTAAATATTGGGACGACTTTGCTGGAGTTTAGCCGTCCATGGAAGTGAAACAAGGGCGATTAGCAGTTCTGACAAGAACATAAGTTTTAGAAATGAGGTGTTACAGAAGAATGCTGAAAATCACACCGGTAGATCGCGTGCGTGATGAGGTGGGACTGAGTAGAATTTGGAAGAAAAACAAATTGTGGTACAACTTGACTAAAAGAAGGGATCAGTTGATAAGACGTTCTGAGACTTATGGGGAAAACCAGTTTAGTTTGGAGGGAAGTGTGGGAGGTAAAAATCGTAGAGGGAAAGCAGGATATGGATACAATAAGCAGGTCCAAGGGGATTTAGGTTGCAGTAGCTATTCGGAGATGTAGAGGCTTCCACAATAGACAGTAGCATGGAAAACTGCTTCAAACCAGTATTCAGACTGAAGACCACAACCATAACAACAGCATCAACACCACCACCTACTACTACTACTACTACTACAAAAACGAATGTTTCAGTTTACAGACGTGTCAAGTCACAAGAACCAAATTTTATAAGTGACACAAAAAGCTATTGTATCTTATAGAACAAATGGTTATGCACTCACTTCTAAAATTGCATGAGACTTCTGTAAACAATGTAACACTACATGTGTTAGCAATTCTGGCAGTTGAACTGAATCACACTTTAACATGGCTGAACTTAAACCATAAATGTCATTACTAAAACTGTTCTTCATTTTCCTCAGTATATTAGTAACATCCTGTACCTTGACCAGTTTAAAGCTAAGTGTACTTTCAGGCTTTGAGGTGTTTCTCAGGTAGTATTTATGGTCAGTGGCTATATTGGAAGTGCCAATCACCTTTATTATTTCTTGCACCTTCTCAGTCAAGAATGAATTTAACTGTGCGGCATTCAGATTACTGCCTTCAGCCTGTGAAGTCATTTTCCTGTTGCACTGACTGTTAATGATATTGCACATTGCACGTGTCTTGTTTTCAGATGTTAGTATTATATCTTCATTTTTTTTACACCTAGCTTCCTTTAAGGCCTGTCTTAATCTTTTCTTTTTCACTGTGAGCATGTCTTTAAATACGTGAGAACCTGTACTTCTATACCAGTCATAATATTGATCACCCTCCCTCTTGATCTTCAACACCTTTTCATCCTTTACCTTATTTACTCTTACTGCCTTTTTATTATTTAGTAACTTAATGGGAAAGGACATCTTAGCATATACAGAAAGAGTAGATATGAGTTCTTCCACCTTTCTATCTATTGCATGTTCTCAATAAACCTGCAACCAATTACTTTTATCAATAAGAGACTAAACATATTTAGATTATCATAATTGACCACACATACTTTCTTTCCTGCCATGTGCACTGAGTCAGTGTTACAATTTCTTGTTATATCTGTTCTAAGAAGTAGTGGCCAGTGGTCAGATACCCAGGTCTTAATTACCTCTGACTTGAGATGCATTAACTCATTTGATACAAATATATTGTCAATACAGGTACCAGTACCTTTATAATGTGGCCTTGTTATTTCAGTGGTTGTAATATAAAGACAAAAAGAATTTAAGAAATTATTTACATATGAGATATAGATAGTGGACAAGTGAAAATTCAAATTGAAATCTCCACAGATTAGTATCCTACACTAACTTGTTAACAAAATCATCTTTTGAATTGCCTCCAGTCTTAGTTGAGTACAAAGCTACAACTATTAAATCTAAATCTGTTAACCTAACAGCTGCAATTTCACATAACATTTCTAGAGATAATGCTTTAACTTTTGTTGTTGGTTCATATTTAATCCTTTTTTTTAGGAATATAGCACACCCACCATGATTTTTATTGGTTCTACAATATTTGTCAGCTAGGGTGTAGCCCTCAGGGCAGTATAAATCTATTTCATCATGCTTTAACCAGTGTTCTACAAGACAGACTACATCTAAGTTATAAGTCTCTATGACATCTTACACTACTTCCAACTTATTAGATAAACACTGTACATTCCAGTGAAGGACATTAAAATTGTCTGATCTGTGCCTTGGTCGATAAGCGACAAAGTGACATTTAACATAATGAAAATTAATGCCATGAATTTCAGTATGAAGAGGGAAAACGACAATGTTAAATTAAATTGGGATTTCACCTCTATAGACTGTCTAACAAATGCAAAATTTCTAGGAATGAATATTGATTCTCAGTTGAAGTGATGAGAATACACAAAGATACTTGCAAACAAAATGTCATCAGCATGTTATGCCCTTAGAATCCCATCATCAGTGTATAACATACCAAGTCTTCTAGTTACATACTATTCATAAGTACAGTCAGTTATTAGCTATGGCATTCTGTTTTGAGGAAAAAATGCACAAAATATGAACACAATTTTTGAACTTCAGAAAAGAGCCATAAGAATGATAGCCAAAAATAGTAGTTGAGCTCATTGTAAAGATCTGTTCTAAACAATGTGGATTCTAACTGCACCATGTGAACACCTTTACCAGTCAGTTGTACATATCAAAAATTACATTGGTAATTACTGCACAAACCTTTCTGTCCATGACGATGGAACAAGAGCAAGACTCAAGTTGCATTTACCAAGAAAATATAAACATAAAACACGAAATAGTATTTAATTAGACTTAAATCAAAATGCAGTCATTGTGAATTAGAACAGAAAAGTGACACTGAGGATATTTGAATTCGTAGATGTATCACAAGGCATTTCAGTTTTGTGCATAACACAGAATTAATCTCATACCTAGTGGGCTGTGTGGAAGCTCTTGCTGCCTTGGTATGCCAAAATCTTCCCCTCACACTCAGTACTGTTGGACATAAATGAATATAGGGATAACTCACAAGGCATTTCAGTAATTTGTGTAACACAGAATAAATCACGTAGCTGGTGTGCTGTGAGAAAACATTACCTGCTATGGAATGCCAAAAGCTTTCACCTTACACTCAGTCACAGGCACTGTAAGTAAACAATTAATCATTAAAGCAGAATGCAGGCATTGTGATTTGGAACAGAAAAAAAAAACATTGAGCGTATTCGAATTTATAGAGGTCTCACAAGGGATTTCAGTATTGTGCATAACACAAAATTAGTGACATACCTGGTCTGCTGAGTAGAAGCTCTTGCTGCCATGATATGTCAAAAGCTTGCCCGTCTTACTCAGTGACAGGCACTGTGAGTAAGCAATTAAACATTAAATAAAAATACAGGCATTGAGCATTGGCACAGAAAAGTAACATTGAGTGTATTTAAATTCATTGATGTCTCACAAGAAATTTCACTATTGTGCATAAGACAGAAATAATCACATACCTGGTGTGCTGTGTGGAAGCTGTTGCTGCCATTGATTTGAGTTGTTTTGCAACACCTAAAATATCTACTTTTATGTCACTCATACTAACAGCTGCTCTGTTTTCAAATTCTGGAATATTTACTTTGTCTTCTTTCGTGAAGGAATGACCGAAAACTGTATTTAGTAACTCCGCTTTAGTGGCACCATCATTGGTAACATTTCCATCCCTATCAAGCAGTGACGGTATTGTCTGTTTTTTGCCACTGGTGTAATTTACATGCGACCAGAATCTCTTTGGGTTTGCTACCATATTTTGAGACAATGTTTCATCGTGGAAACTATTAAAAGCATCTCACAATGACGTCCACACTAAAATTCGAGCTTCTGTGAAACTTAGCCAGTCCTGGGGATTTTGCATTCTTCTGAATTTGGCATGCACTATTCATTGCTTCTGCAGCAGTGTTGTGACGTGTTTTGTCTACCACAGTGGATCAGTCCCGTCTCTTATTAACTTATGTGGTATGAATCTATCTATTGCTGTCGATACTGTATCTTTGAATTTGAGCCATATCTGGTCTACCCTTACATAATTAGCTTGGAAGGAATGGAGACCCTTTCTCAGGAAGGCATCAAGTGATTTTATTAAATCAGAATGTAACCATTGTCCATATGAACACAAAAGTAACAATGAGCATATCTGGATTTATAGATGTCTCACAAGGTATTACACAATTCTGCATATCACAGAATTAATCTCATACCTGGTGTGGTGTGTGGATGCTCTTACTGGCATTGTATGCCAAAAGCTTTCCCCCCTTACACTCAGTGACAGGCCCTTTAAGTAAACAATTAAACATTAAATCAGAGTGCACGCAATGTGTGTTCGATCAGAAACGTAACGTTGAGCATATTTCAATTTATAGAGGTCTCACAAGACATTTCAGTATTGTGTGTTACATAGAATTAATCTCATACCTGGTCTACTGCCTTGGTAAGTCACAAACTCCTTCTTAAGATTCACTGACAGATGCTGTAAGTAAAGATTAAAACAGCGTGCAGGCATACTGCATCAGAAGATTCACTGACAGATGCTGTAAGTAAAGATTAAAACAGCGTGCAGGCATACTGCATCAGAACAGAAAAGTAACTTCGAGCATATGTGAATCTAGGAATGGGACTCAAGATATTTTAGTGTTGTACATAACACAGATTTAATCTCATACCTGGTGTGGTGTGTTGGAGCTGTCGCTGCCTTGGTTGACTCAAAGTTTGTTGCACACATGTACTGACACTTATAGGTTTTTTAATCATGTTCCATACATAGAACAGAAACATGGGACTGTGTATGTGTGAAATAAAAGATAAATTACATGCAGTGTGGTCCACTTCACAGGATTACATTCACATACCAGGTGATAAATGTTGCATATCTCACTGCCGTGTATGCCACTGAGTTTTCACCCAGTAAATCTATCAGTTCTGCTGGACCCTGCAAATACTTAATCTGCCATACTTAGAAAGCACTTGATTCTCCAAGCATTCACTCAATATGCTGAGTTGCGATAGGCACAACAGATTCACACAATTATAGCTTTTGGCCAATGAGGCCTTTGTCAGCAGTAGATACACATACACACGCACACACACTCATGCAAACACAACTTGCACACACACCTGCAGTCTCAGAAAACTGAAACCACACTGCAAGCAGCAGCACCAGTGGCAACTGGGTGGTGGTAAGGAGGAGGCTGGGGCGGGGAGGGGGAGGGATATTATGGTAGGAGTGGTGGACAGTGAAGTGTTGCAGTTTAGACAGAGGACAGGAGAGAAGGTGAAGAGGGGGGAGGGGGTAAGTACCGGAAAGGAGAGAAATAAAAAGAAATGAAAAGAGACTGTCAAGCAGCTTTGCTGTTACAAGCAACATGAATGCAGGTATACCTTTATCCAAATGTTTTACCTGCTTTGCATTACCATGTATGTATTTCAGTGTCTTATGCATACTCTCCAGGTGCATGTCTGTGTTGAGCCGGTTCCCATCCTATGACAATACGCCCAACACTTCACATCTTTTTCATAATACATCTGGAAATAGTGACCAAATTGTGATGTCTCCGAATCGCTGTTGAGTTTCTGAAGTGCTTTTATCAACGATTCCTGAAACACGGCACTGTCTCTTACCTGCATTAACGTCTTAAGGGTACCGAGCGAGGTGGCGCAGTGGTTAGACACTGGACTCGCATTCGGGAGGACGACGGTTCAATCCCGCGTCCGGCCATCCTGATTTAGGTTTTCCGTGATTTCCCTAAATCACTCCAGGCAAATGCCGGGATGGTTTCTCTGAAAGGGCACGGCCGACTTCCTTCCCCATCCTTCCCTAATCCGATGAGACCGATGACCACGCTGTCTGGTCTCCTTCCCCAAGCAACCAACCCACCAACGTCTTAAGGAGTTTGTACAGCTCATTTCTCTTGTCCAAATTTTGAATTTTGCTCTTAATATTGGTTCTCCAGGCTCTGTCGACATGCCAGATACAGAAAAGTCTCATTTCAGGAGGTCCCATTGATTTGTTCCAAGCAATACTATACGATTCTGCCAAAACTGTCATGAATACTTTTGGGGAAATATGTTCAACCTGAAACTTGACACAATTGAAAAATATACTCAAAACATCAGAGTCATTCCTGTCAGATATGAGGAAAGCACACAGAAATCCTTGGCTCATATAACCTAGTACAAGTAATGTTGTAACTTCAAAATCATAGCCATTTAGGCCATGAGTTCCATCAACACAAATACAATCACTTCCATATTTTGCTTATATGTCGTTCATTATAATTAACACAAACTCTTCACTTCTCAGCGCAGGGTGTAGACCATTAATTGTTTCTTGAGGCTTATAGAACAATACACATGGATTGTCACATGGCATTTTCCTTCCTTTTCCTTCCTTATATTAGATTTTAATGTCTGCAGGGCACTTTCCACTGATTTTGTTGCTCCCTGTCAATTTTAGATGTTTGCTCCCATCACCTTTGGAGATAAAATGACCTGAGCGATGGCAAACATGACAACATTTCGTGCCATCATTGTAAAATTTAGTGCCACAGCTTTTAATGAATTTGGAATGTGTAGCACATTCCATTTTAAAAATTCTTCTTCACTGGAGAATTCTAAGGCTTCTGGTTTCACACATAAGGCATGTGCAGACTAGAAATGATCCATCCAGTACTTTTTACAATTGGTTTCATAATGCACACATCGTGCTGTACTGTGGTTCCACTCATATCTTACATGCCATCAGTAATGTTAATGATTGAAACAGAGAAGTCACAGAGAAAGAACTTAGTATCAAGGGACCCACAAGGATCTGTATTGAGCCCATTACTTTCCTCGTTATATGCTAAAGATGTGTCAAATATTGTCTCCCACTGTGAATATGATTTATATGCTGATGATCTGCAGTTATACGCAAGTGCAAGCCCAACAAATCTTCACTCAGCCATCCAGAAAGTAAATGCTGATCTACTTGCCTTATCACAATGGATGCAGAACACTTCATTTACTACAGAAATATAAAAAGATATTTCCTCTCGAACTTAAAAAGAAACTTGTAGAATCACTAATACTCCCCTCGTTGGTTTAGGTGATCCTATTCTTCGAGGATTTTCGTGTGAGAGCTCATGTCAGTTGGAACTGACGAAAAATGCTTCTGTGATACATTTGTGACTTACACTATTTCTACCATATCACTCCTATGAACAATTATCATGCGTATGTGCTGATAGACATACACTGTGTTTGCTGCATCATTCAGATGTTCAAATGTGTGGGAATTCCTAAGGGACCAAACCTGTGGGGTCATCGGTCCTTAGACTTACACACTACTTAAACTAACAACACACACACCCATGCCCAAGGGAGGACTCGAACCTCTGGTGCGAGGGGCCGTGCCAACCATGACACGGCGCCTCAAACTGTGTGGCCACTCCACGCGGCTTGCTGCATCATCTTCTCAATCATTGCACTCCTGCCTATTTATCTTCAAGCCTTACACTGCTGTCTGAACAGCACAGCGGATATACTCATTCTCAATAAAGTAAAATCCTCTCTGTGTCACAACACAGCACTGCCATTTTCTCTAAATCATTTTCTGTATGAGGAACCTGACTTTGGAACAATCTTTCTCAAAAGATTAGAGAAATAAAATCATTTCAAACTTCAGAAGAGAGCTAATGACTCACTTTCTATCACAACAGTGAAGTATGTCTTCTTGCAACTCACTCTCGTCAACCCTCCCTCCCCCTCTATTTTTCCCTCCTCTTGGCTACAGAGTTCTCTGTTGATATTACCTTCTTTCCTACAAGCCATTGTCACTTTAATTTCAACCCTTTCCTCCTCCATTATCCCTTCCACTTCTTCTAATACCAAGGAAGCCTTCAAAAGCCCCAAACTAATCAATATCATTCATAATGCCTCTGTTATTTTATTATTCTTATTACTATAACTTTATTATTACTTTTTTCCGTTCTCAGACGTTATGTCTGGTTAAAAATGGAAAGTGTCATGGACCTTGATCAAGCGTGACTTCCTTTTAACTGTAGGGTATATGTTACATTGCGTTTAGGAACTTCTGGGTAATTGAACATGTCTCAGTATTTACAGATTTCTGTAGTTGTGTATATACGTTTGGGTGTAGCTGTATTGTGTTAATGTACTGGTGGATATTGTGTGGTATGACTCCTGTAGTTGATAGTATAATTGGTAAAATGTCAACTTTAACCTGATGCCACATGTCCTTCACTTCCTCAGCCAGTTGGATGTATTTTTCAATTTTTTCTCCTGTTTTCTTCTGTATATTTGTTGTATTGGGTATGGATATTTCAATTAGTTGTGTTAATTTCTTCTTCTTATTGGTGAGAGTGATGTCAGGTTTGTTATGTGGTGTTGTTTTATCTGTTATAATGGTTCTGTTCCAGTATAATTTGTATTCATCATTCTCCAGTACATTTTGTGGTGCATACTTGTATGTGGAAAAATGTTGCTTTATTAGTGTATGTTGTGTGGCAAGTTGTTGATGTATTATTTTTGCTACATTGTCATGTCTTCTGCTGTATTCTGTATTTGCTAGTATTGTACATCCGCTTGTGATGTGATCTACTGTTTCTATTTATTGTTTGCAAAGTCTGCATTTATCTGTTGTGGTATTGGGATCTTTAATAATATGCTTGCTGTAATATCTGGTGTTTATTGTTTGAGCCTGTATTGCAATCATGAATCCTTCCGTCTCACTGTATATATGGCCCTTGCGTAGCCAAATGTTGGATGCGTCTTGATCGATGTGTGGCTGTGTCAGATGATACGGGTGCTTGCCGTGTAGTGTTTTCTTTTTCCAATTTACTTTCCTTGTATCTGTTGATGTTATGTGATCTAAAGGGTTGTAGAACTGGTTATGAAATTGCAATGGTGTAGCACATGTAGTTATATGAGTGATTGCTTTGTGTATTTTGTTAGTTTCTGCTCGTTCTATAAAGAATTTTCTTAAATTGTCTACCAGTCCATAATGTAGGTTTTTATGTCGATAAATCCCCTTCCTCCTTCCTTTCTGCTTAATGTGAATCTTTCTGTTGCTGAATGTATGTGATGTATTCTATATTTGTGGCATTGTGATCGTGTAAGTGTATTGAGTGCTTCTAGGTCTCTGTTACTCCATTTCACTACTCCAAATGAGTTGGTCAGTATTGGTATAGCATAAGTATTTATAGCTTTTGTCTTGTTTCTTGCTGTCAATTTTTTTCAGTATTTTTGTTAGCCTTTGTCTATATTTTTCTTTTGGTTCTTCTTTAATATTTGTATTATCTATTCCTATGTTTTGTCTGTATCCTAGATATTTGTAGCCATCTGTTTTTTCTTCCATCAACTCTATGCAGTCGCTGTGGTTATCCAATATGTAATCTTCTTGTTTAGTGTGTTTTCCCTTGACTATGCTATTTTTCTTACATTTGTCTGTTCCAAAAGCCATATTTATATCATTGCTGAATGCTTCTGTTATCTTTAGTAATTGGTTGAGTTGTTGATTTGTTGCTGCCAGTAGTTTTAGATCATCCATGTATAGCAAATGTGTGATTTTGTGTTGGTATGTTCCAGTAATATCGTATCCATAATTTGTATTATTTAGCATGTTGGATAGTGGGTTCAGAGCAAGGCAGAACGAGAAAGGACTTAATGAGTCTCCTTGGTATACACCACACTTTATCTGTATTGGTTGTGATGTGATATTATTTGAATTTGTTTGGATATTAAGTGTGGTTTTCCAGTTTTTCATTACTATGTTTAGGAACTGTATCAATTTAGGATCTACTTTGTATATTTCCAATACTTGTAGTAACCATGAGTGGAGTACACTATCAAAAGCTTTTTGGTAATCAATGTATGCATAGTGTAGCGACCTTTGTTTAGTTTTAGCTTCAGTGTCACCTCTGCATCTATTATCAGTTATTCTTTACACCCTTGTGCTCCTTTGCAGCAGCCTTTTTGTTCTTCATTGAACCATGGACCTTGCCGTTGGTGGGGAGGCTTGCGTGCCTCAGCGATACAGATAGCCGTACCGTAGGTACAACCACAACGGAGGGGTATCTGTTGAGAGGCCAGACAAACGTGTGGTTCCTGAAGAGGGGTAGCAGCCTTTTCAGTAGTTGCAAGGGCAACAGTCTGGATGATTGACTGATCTGGCCTTGTAACAATAACCAAAACGGCCTTGCTGTGCTGGTCCTGCGAACGGCTGAAAGCAAGGGGAAACTACGGCCATAATTTTTCCCGAGGGCATGCAGCTTTACTGTATGATTAAATGATGATGGCGTCCTCTTGGGTAAAATATTCCGGAGGTAAAATAGTCCCCCATTCGGATCTCCGGGCGGGGACTACTCAAGAGGATGTCGTTATCAGGAGAAAGAAAACGGGCGTTCTACGGATCGGAGCGTGGAATGTCAGGTCCCTTAATCGGGCAGTTAGGTTAGAAAATTTGAAAAGGGAAATGGAGAGGTTAAAGTTAGATATAGTGGGAATTAGTGAAGTTCAGTGGCAGGAGGGACAATACTTCTGGTCAGGTGACTACAGGGTTATAAACACAAAGTCAAATAGGGGTAATGCAGGAGTAGGTTTAATAATGAATAGGAAAAAAGGAACGCGGGGAAGCTTCTACAAACAGCTTAGTGAACGCATTATTGTGGCCAAGATAGATACGAAGCCCACACCTACTATAGTAGTACAAGTTTATATGCCAACTAGCTTTGCAGATGACGAAGAAATTGAAGAAATGTATGATGAAATAAAAGAAATTATTCAGATAGTGAAGGGAGATGAAAATTTAATAGTCATGGGTGACTGGAATTCGAGTGTAGGAAAAGGGATAGAAGGAAACGTAGTAGGTGAATATGGATTGGGGCTAAGAAATGAAAGAGGAAGCCGACTGGTAGAATTTTGCACAGAGCACAACTTAATCATAGCTAACACTTGGTTTAAGAATCATGATAGAAGGTTGTATACATGGAAGAACCCTGGAGATACTAAAAGGTATCAGATAGATTATATAATGGTAAGACAGAGATTTAGGAACCAGGTTTTAAATTGTAAGACATTTCCATGGGCATATGTGGACTCTGACCACAATCTATTAGTTATGAGCTGTAGATTAAAACTGAAAAAACTGCAAAAAGATGGGAATTTAAGGAGATGGGATCTGGACAAACTGATTAATCCAGAGGTTGTACAGAGTTTCAGGGAGAGCGTAAGGGAACAATTGTCACAAATGGGGAAAGAAATACAGTGGAAGAAGAATGGGTAGCTTTGAGGGATGAAGTAGTGAAGGCAGCAGAGGATCAAGTAGGTAAAAAGACGAGGTCTAGTAGAAATCCTTGGGTAACAGAAAAAGTATTGAATTTAATTGATGAAAGGAGAAAATATAAAAATGCAGTAAATGAAGCAGGCAAAAAGGAATACAAACGTCTCAAAAATGAGATCGACAGGAAGTGCAAAATGGCTAAGCAGGGATGGCTAGAGGACAAATGTAAGGATGTAGAGGCTTATCTCACTAGGGGTAAGATAGATACTGCCTACAGGAAAATTAAAGAGACCTTTGGAGAGAAGAGAACCACTTGTATGAACATCAAGAGCTCAGATGGCGACCCAGTTCTAAGCAAAGAAGGGAAAGCAGAAAGGTGGAAGGAGTATATAGAGGGTCTATACAAGGGCGATGTACTTGAGGACAATATTATGGAAATGGAAGAGGATGTAGATGAAGATGAAATGCGAGATACGATACTGCGTGAAGAGTTTGACAGAGCACTGAAAGACGTAAGTCGAAACAACGCCCCCGGAGTAGACAACATTCCATTGGAACTACTGACGGCCTTGGGAGAGCCAGTCCTGACAAAACTCTACCATCTGGTGAGCAAGATGTATGAAACAGGCGAAATACCCTCAGACTTCAAGAAGAATATAATAATTCCAATCCCAAAGAAAGCAGCTGTTGACAGATGTGAGAATTACCGAACAATCAGTTTAATGAGCCACAGCTGCAAAATACTAACACGAATTCTTTACAGACGAATGGAAAAACTAGTAGAAGCCGACCTCAGGGAAGATCAGTTTGGATTCCGTAGAAATACTGGAACACGTGAGGCAATACTGACCTTACGACTTATCTTAGAAGAAAGATTAAGGAAAGGCAAACCTACGTTTCTACTATTTGTAGACTTAGAGAAAGCTTTTGACAATGTTGACTGGAACACTCTCTTTCAAATTCTAAAGGTGGCAGGGGTAAAATACAGGGAGCGAAAGGCTATTTACAATTTGTACAGAAACCAGATGGCAGTTATAAGAGTCGAGGGACATGAAATTGAAGCAGTGGTTGGGAAGGGAGTAAGACAGGGTTGTAGCCTCTCCCCGATGTTATTCAATCTGTATATTGAGCAAGCAGTAAAGGAAACAAAAGAAAAATTCGGAGTAGGTATTAAAATCCATGGAGAAGAAATAAAAACTTTGAGGTTCGCCGATGACATTGTAATTCTGTCAGAGACAGCAAAGAACTTGGAAGGGCAGTTGAACGGAATGGATGGTGTCTTGAAGGGAGGATATAAGATGAACATCAACAAAAGCAAAACGAGGATAATGGAATGTAATCAAATTAAGTCGGGTGATGTTGAGGGTATTAGATTAGGAAATGAGACACTTAAATTAGTAAAGGAGTTTTGCTATTTGGGGAGCAAAATAACTGATGATGGTCGAAGTAGAGAGGATATAAAATGTAGACTGGCAAGGGCAAGGATAGCGTTTCTGAAGAAGAGAAATTTGTTAACATCGAGTATAGATTTAAGTGTCAGGAAGTCTTTTCTGAAAGTATTTCTATGGAGTGTAGCCATGTATGGAAGTGAAACATGGACGATAAATAGTTTGGACAAGAAGAGAATAGAAGCTTTCGGAATGTGGTGCTACAGAAGAGTGCTGAAGATTAGATGGGTAGATCACATAACTAATGAGGAGGTACTGAATAGGATTGGGGTGAAGAGGAGTTTGTGGCACAACTTGACCAGAAGAAGGGATCGGTTGGTAGGACATGTTCTGAGGCATCAAGGGATCACCAATTCAGTATTGGAGGGCAGCGTGGAGGGTAAAAATCGTAGGGGGAGACCAAGAGATGCATACACTAAGCAGATTCAGAAGGATGTAGGTTGCAGTAGGTACTGGGAGATGAAGAAGCTTGCACAGGATAGAGTAGCATGGAGAGCTGCATCAAACCAGTCTCAGGACTGAAGACCACAACAACAACAACATATAATTTTGTTCTGTGTTGTATGTGTCATTAATTTCCATGTAATGACTGAAGTTTATATCTTGTATATTGTTGGTAGGCATGTTATGGGGATATATTTTGCTGGGTTTGCTGTGTGTGCTTGATCTTTAGGATTCAGGTAAGTTATTCCTTGTGTAAGTGTATCAGGGACTGTGTATGGGTCTGCAATGTAATTGTTAAATAATTTATATCTAAAAATAAAGATGATGTGACTTACCAAATGAAAGTGCTGGCAGGTCGACAGACACACAAACAAACACAAACATACACACAAAATTTAAGGTTTCACAACAAACTGTTGCCTCATCAGGAAAGAGGGAAGGAGATGAAAGACGAAAGGATGTGGGTTTTAAGGGAGAGGGTAAGGAGTCATTCCAATCCCGGGAGCGGAAAGACTTACCTTAGGGGGAAAAAAGGACGGGTATACACTCGCGCGCGCGCACACACACACACACACACCCATCCACACATATACAGACACAAGCAGACATTGCTTGTGTCTGTATATGTGTGGATACATATAAACTTGTACTACTGTACTAGGTGTGGGCTTCGTGTTTATCTTGGCCACAATAATGTGTTCACTATGCCGTTTGTAGTTGCTTACCCGCACTCCTATTTTTTTTATTCATTATTAAACCTACTCCTGCATTACCCCTATTTGATTTTTTATTTGTAACCCTGTATTCACCTGACCAGAAGTCTTGTTCCTCCTGCCACTGAACTTCACTAATTCCCACTATATCTAATTTTAACCTATGCAATTCTCTTTTTAAATTTTCTAACATACCTGCCCGATTAAGGGATCTGACATTTCACACTCCGATCCATAGAATGCCAGTTTTCTTTCTCCTGATAACAACGTCCTCTTGAGTAGTCCCTGCCGGGAGATCCGAATGGGAGACTATCTTACCTCCGGAATATTTTTACCCAAGAGGACACCATCATCATTTAACCATACAGTAAAGCTGCATGCCCTCGGGAAAAATTACAGCTGTAGTTTCCCCTCGCTTTCAACCATTCGCAGTACCAGCACAGCATGGCCATTTTGGTTAGTGTTACAAGGCCAGATTAGTCAATCATCCAGACTGTTGCCCCTGCAACTACTGGAAAGGCTGCTGCCCCTCTCCAGGAACCACATGTTTGTCTGGCCTCTCAACAGATACCCCTCCGTTGTGGTTGCACCTATGGTACGGCTATCTGTATCGCTGAGGCACGCAAGCCTCCCCACCAACGGCAAGGTCCATGGGTAATGGGGGGGGGGTACTTTTTATTAATAATCCAAATTATTAGCATTGAGTTTGTTGTGTCTTAACTTATTATTATAATACATTATTTTATCATCATTATTAATGTTACTGTTGTTATTATCAGTTATTATTTTTGATTAATAATGCAAATTATTATTATTGTGTTTTCTGTGTCATATTGTTCGTATGTGTTGTTCCTGGTCATAAGTAAGTTAGGGCCTTAAGCATCTAATCTAGCCAGGCTAAATAAGCCATAAATAAATAAATTTGGGAATTGTGTTGCAAATACTTCAACAATTAAGTGATAAAATTTGTCAAAGTGTCTTCACTCTGAATGCAGTCTGAATTTGTTATATGCATGTCAACTGATGAGTGTTCATCAAAGTATCTCAGACTACCATCTAGCCTAAAAACCACCATGTGCACCCCGCAAGTACTTACCTAACTGAGTAGCTGCTTCCCTTGTGTAGTGTACCCTGAGCTGTCAAGGAGAGTCCTACAATTATCCACCCAATAATGCAGGTCCAGCCAAGACTGTCAGACTCAACAAAGCCTCTGGCCGAGATTGTCCACTCAGCTCCAGACCGTAGGACCCCAGTCAACTCTGGAAACTATGCTGCAAATCATGAGCTGTGCTTGCACTCCATATGTGAGGCCAGCAGCCTCCACCACCTCCACCAGTCATCTGTATGAACTGAGGATGACCTCGGAACCCTCGCAAAAGGCATTGTCGGAACTGATGCCACTCCTCGCAGATGACTGCACCCTGCAAGCTCGATAGCCACAGGCAAAGCCGCCACATCTCGGATGAGGCTCCCTGCAGACGTACTGAGTGCATATTGGCTATCTTTCTGGCTCTGAACAATATTTCCCTAAGGATCTCCCTAATGTGTCCAACACTAGTGGTCCCAATAACTAGTAAACCCCTCCCCCTGAGTGCTCGCTCAGATGCCGTCGGAGGAGTGACTCACAGACGAATGGGAGAGGCCGGACAGCCAGCCTCCACACTGATGGTCTACATGCCTAACCGAGCAGTGTAGTTAGTCATTCAAGAGAAATGACGACTGTGCTACACAATGCCTGAATTTACAAAAATGTGAGACTAAACCTCTTAAATAGCAGAAAACTCATGGAATTTAAGAATTAATCTATGAAGAAAACAGAAAAATCTAAAGACATACCTAGCTGTTCTCCTCATCTTTCACAGGTGACAACTGGAACCTGTATGTAACTCAGCTTTACTTGTTTCTTGTGAAGATGAGATTTAAAAAAGATTGTGCTCTGGGTTGATCTATATTTATTTTTGTCATTATGAAATTTTGGACTTTATTTACAAGTCAGTCAGTGCCCCATTGTGAATTTACAGAAAAGCTGAATAATACAGTAATAGTGAGCATTAGCTGAAGTTTAGATATATTAGGAACCTGTGAATACTATCAGTCTTTTAGCCTCCTTCTTTCAGAGAGTCTTTGTACATATGGTGGGCTACAAGCACACTTTTATAACAACAGATTAATAATCATATATTTTAATCTTACATAAAAAAAATTTCTAAACAACAATCAGTACATTTCTGCCATGACTTGAACCTAAAAAAAAAAATCTATGTGAACAGGCCTCGGACGTCTCAACAGTGATGGTACTGACTGACAATTGTGTCATCCTCAGCTAACAAAATTCACTGGAGGGGCACGGGGTCAGCACACCTCTGTCCTGGCCGTTGTCAGTTTTTGGCAGTGGCGATGCTACTTCTCAGTCAAGTAGCTCCTCAGTTGGCCTTACAAGGGCTGGGTGCACCCTTATTGAACCTTGCCCACATAGCACAGTACAGAGAGCTTCACTCACAATGTTTCATCAAGATGTGCGTCAGTTAAAATCACACTTGGTTTCTTACAGGGCTCAGAATTTGGCTGCCAGGCTGGATAACAGACATGTCTATTCCCAGAAACATAGTTTTTTCTTACAGTGCCAATGTATTTAATTAAATTGCTTGCTAACAAATGAATACTTCACTTACCAGCATTTACAGGCTTTGTGAAAATTGGCTATATCTTTCAACAGAACTTTGCCCATTTTGTCATAGCTGGACGTGAGGAATATCGTGGTCAAAATTTTGTTTTTGCTTCCCATAACAGTATGCTATTAATCACTTAACTTAAACCATATGCTGGTGCATTTGTATGTCATCCTGATCCCAGGTTCTCACCATATATTTCATTCCCCTGAGAACCAGCTAGCAAATCTTCTTACACTCTATTCATGCATGGTACTCTATGAAGGTATGATGTATGACCAGCTGTCTGCCATCCTGAATGGACTCTTCCAAACTGTGACCAACAACCACCTACACTGACTCAAGTGATGGAATGGGGCATTTACACAACATTTTATAATATTTCACATTGCAAGCTTAAATTTCAATTGAAACAGGAACTTTCTTTCTCTGGCCAAAAAATGATGTAGACCTAAGTATGAAGCTATAATAATTGTTATAGGACAATTTTTCAACACTGTCATACAACATACACAAATTCTTGTGAGTTCATAGTAGAGGCCCACCTTGAGCTGCACAATTAATTATGAATGAAGCATGGTATTGATATTAAAAGTGTCAGTGATTGTCAGTTTAGAGAGTAATTTAAGACAGATTTGTACATTAGCTGGGAATAAGGGGATGTTTGGAAGCACACTCAGTGACACAGACTGAACTGAGCACTGGAACACTCAGGGACCCGGCTGAGCTCGTCTGAAAAGCGGCAGTGAGGGGAAACTTTCACTGTGGCAGCCTGGACCAGTAAGTGTCTTTATGATCCCTAATGGCACCACCGTGCAGATGGACAACAGTCGGGACATTCTGTAGTGTTCGCTCACACAAATGTTTTAAGAGTTGGAGTGAGGAGTAATGTTAGTGAAAGATGCTATTGACTGCCAAATGCAGAAAATCTGGCTTTGGGATGCGTGCCAGAGATTGCTGTCTTACAGGTGAACTCCCAGCTAGGCCTTTGAAATTTTTGAGATGCCATCAAACACATAACCCTTAAAAAAACTTTGTTTAAGGATTTAAGACCTATGGACAGTGGTTCATCTTGATGTTTTTCAGAGTGACAGAGAGCCCAACAGAGCCAAAAGGAAGCTGCCTCATTGATGGGGGAGAGAGATAGGAATAGCGAGGCACGACTTTTTCCGAGGAGTATAGCAGAAAGGGAAGCACTGGTTACCCAAGTAAAACATAGCCCAGGGAAGGGGAGTTGTGCTCTCTGAGGAACACTTTTGTCAGTCAGAGCTTGGAAGATCCAGAGCACAGCCAGTAAAATTAAGCATGTATAGAAAAACTTGGCAATTCGAGGTTTCTCTCACACTGAGAAATCAGATCAATCAACACAATCGCTCCTCGCAGATGAACTTCAATTCACAGCTGCTACACTGATGTGTAAGGAGACTTGTCAAATATTTGGCCAACCAACACACAGCCACAGAAGAGGTCTGCTGGTGCTGCCACTGCCACTATGGTGAGACCAGCCGCTACTGAATGGGATCGAGGGAACTTCAAGTCATCTTATAAATACAATCACAGAGATTCATTCTGAATATTTGTATTGCAAAGTCGTAAACACTCTGCCTCTAAAATCCACAAAAAGTATGGCAAATTACCATCTATAACTTATTAGTTTCAGTAGTTCTATTCTGTGCTAATAAACCAACTAGTCATGTTCCACAGTCGTAAAACACTCCTTCCCACCCAAACACACAACCTCTCAAAGCTTCCAGAATGAAATTTTCACTCTGCAGCAAAGTGTGCACTGATATGAAACTTTCTGGCAGATTAAAACTGTGTGCTGTACTGAGGCTCTATCTCAGTACCTTTGCCTCTTGTGGGAAAGTGCTCTAGCAACTGAGCTACCTAAGAATGACTCATGACCCATCCTCACAGCTTTACTTCCTCCAGTACCTCATCTCCTACCATCCAAACTTCACAGAAGCTGTCCTGCAATGCTGCAGAACTAGCACTCCTGGAAGAAAGGATATAGCAAAGACATGGCTTGTCACAGCATGGGGGATGTTTACAGAATGACATTTTCACTCTGAAGTCGAGTGTGTGCTGATGTGAAACTTCCTGGCAGATTAAAACTGAGACTCGAACTCGGATCCTTTGCCTTTAGCAGGCAAGTGCTCTCAAAGCTTGTCACAGTTTGGAGTTACCATCTACACAAAGACATTGCTGCTAATTTTGGCTAACATTAAAAGACAAGGAAAAACTCTTCGTATGTAGCATAACTGTTACAGATTTATTTGCTTGCCTCATCTAGCTGCTCCATCATACTCAGTCCAGCACTTGCTCCATCCAATATATTGTTGATAGAGTAGTTTGTATTAGGAAACCTGCAGTACAGTTCTATGCATTCACATGGATTAGCATTTTACTTAAGTGTCAGTGTACACCATTTTCCTAAAACTGCGAAAAAGACGATAATGTATCATGTAATAAAAATGTAGGAAAATGTACTGTAGCCCGTTTGATGCATCAGTACATTTGTCACAACCAACTTGAGTTGAGTAAAATAGTGTCACTAGCAGACTAAGTGTTAAGTGTGAAATGGTATATTGAAACTTACTTAACATACTTGTAGATAGAATGTCAGGGACACAAATTATTAACAACAACTTTTTCATTCATGGTCTTGTGGTGGTATGAACTACCAATTTTTTTTGTTCCAGCTGTATGGAATTGAATTCTCACAAGCATTTTGCTGAGTACTCGTAAACCGATGTCAGATGGTAACTGACTCTCATACCAACCATGACCTCATCCACAGCCATGTTGCCAACACTATCATGAAGATGGCTGCAGTATAATTGGATAAATAACATGATCTACTCACTAAGCTGGTGGCAGCAGAAACTATGTATAAAGGATATAGAAATGTGGAAGCTTTCAGAGCCAATGGCTCTTCCTTCTAGCAGAAGATTTGAAGGGAAAGAATGAGAACTGAAGAAAGAAAACTGGCAAGACTTAAGAAATGGAGAGAGTTATGGAAAAGTTGCCCAAAACCCTAGGTTGGAGGAGACTTACCAGACAGGATGAGAAGGAAAGACTGATCCCTGGTGGCTGCGTTGGATAAGATTTGGAAACCTGAGAGCTTAACGATGGAAGATATGGTAATTAGCAAGAAACAATGTACTGAAAAAAAAATCATGCGGAGTCAATATGAGCTGAAAGCTAAGTGCATTGTACATGATAGGCATATATGGGGGAGGGGGAAGAGGGTGGAGATGTGTGGGGGGGGGGGGGGGGATAGACAGGCTGCAAAATGAAAAATACAGAAAAATGAAAGGGGAGCAAGAAAAGGAATAGTTACTGAGAATAAATTCTGAGAACACTATGATGCTAGTTTACTTTTTTAAGCTGATGTTTCTCATTGATTCAGTAAACAAACCAAACGGATCCCATACCATGTATTTATATGTCCAAAAGTAATGAATAAAATAGACTGATTATCGGCTTCAGTGTCCATTGTCCAAGGTTGTTGAATAAGTCAATTTGCGGTCTGCTTGTTTCTATTAAATCATTGTCCGCCCACGGTAGCTGAGTGGTCAGTGTGACATACTGTCAATCTTAAGGGACCGGGTTTGATCCCGAGCTGGATCAGAGATTTTCTCCGCTCAGGGACTGGGTGTTGTGTTGTCCTGATCATCACCTATTCATCCCCATCCAAGCACAATTCGCCAAAGTGGTGTCAAATTAATTAGTTTCTTTATTTACATTTTATTTATTTACATTTATTTATTTTCATTCATTCTGTCTCTCTCTCTCTCTCTCTCTCTCTCTCTCTCTCTCTCTCTCGCTCTCTCTGTCTCTCTTTCTTTCCCATTCATTCATTCATTCGAAATTCTTCATTAATTTTAGAAAAACAACTCTCTGTCTCTAATTTGATTGTCCGGTCAATTGTCTTTGTCATGGTTTCTAAATCTGTCTCTACTTGTGTGACACGCTTCGTGATGTCATCTTGAGCAGTGACGCACTTTCCTACTTTTGTCGTCACGGTGTCACACGTGCCACTTAACTATTTGACATTGGTTTCAAGAACATTGATTTTGGTTTCATTATGTTTTGCTAAAACTGTTAATTTTGAAAACTAGGTGGTCATTTCATTGATCCTTTTGTTTAAGTCGGATCCAATTTTGGTTAATTTAGCGTCATTACCATCAAGTTTTTTGTTTATTTCCTGAAATTTTTCCGTAAACTATTTGTCATTGTTCTGTAAACTTGTATTCATCAGCAGAAATTGTTGCATGACTGCATTGATAAACTGTGAGAAATTTACTGTTTGAACATTATCTGCCCCCGGTAAATCGTGAGAATTTACTGCTTCTGATTCAGTTTCCATATCTTGCGACTCAATGTTACTGTCGGTTGCTACGGCTAGATTATTTAGGTTCTGTATTTCATTTACTGTTTTGCTTGTTCGAGCATTAGTGTTTTGAGCAAGCGTAATTTAATTCAATGCTTCTTCATTGGATATGGAACTTGCAGTAGGCGAACTGTTTATGTTATCCATTCTATTTGCCATACTACAAGTCATGACCATATCAATAGCAAAAGTGTAATAAGTTTTTTTGGAAAATTCAGTAAAGTAAATACATGAAATATTTTTAAACCCATCTCTACAGCAAATGAGTATCTACAATGTTTAGCTTGTATGTAACTGTTATTCAAACAATGCATAGAGTTAATCTATTATTGACGATGTATCTACATGCTATGTTGTCTCCACTGAGCTGTGTATCGGCCATTTTGCAATAATTATTGTCGTACTTTGAAAATCTGAATAAATATTTTTTTAAAAAATCACACTCAGCAGTAAAAATCACTTTTTAACTTTGCAAAACTTCACTATATATCGCGGGTTAATGAAAGATTGCACCAGAGTCAAATGCGATAGATATGTCTGTCCTACCTTCTCTGTTGTGGTGATTGTTGTCACAGTCTGACCAGATTTTCCATTATGCTTTCTGGATTTAATATTCTTTCCATTCCTTCTTGGTGATTTCTCAGAGTAATGTTTGCAATGAAACATGAAACAAAAAAAAAAAATTGCTCACCAATAACGTCCTGGCCAACGTGTTGCCAATGTAAATAATTAAATATATATGTATGTAAATATGATTATTTATATTATTTTAGGTTTTTTTTATAATTTTTGTTGAACTGAATTGAGATAGATGGAAATATTTAAAAATCAGTGAATGTATTTAAACCATGATAAGGTGGCATCGGACATATGCTTTGACAATTTCATCACCGTAAGGAGGAGGTTTGTGGGCCATGTTATTTCTGAGCTAAAATGAGGTAAATAGTGAAAATACAGTTTACATATAATGTTGAAATTTTAGGATCATGGATTAAACAAATAATGAAATCACAATAGCGTTAATCATAACTATAATTACTGAAGTGCACTATGCTACTTACATTGGGAATACAATATGAATCACTAGTGATATGTTGATTATCCGCAAGTCGGTGTCTCATCTGTGCGCAGTGGGAACTTCCTTATATAATTACTAGTATGCGCCCTGCAGTATGCAGTGACTTTTTATAAAATTAAAGAGTTTAAATTAGAGCAGCTAGTGTAACGCGCTCCCCCTGTGGGTCTGGGGTAAGAATAGGCCCGAGGTATTCCTGCCTGCCGTAAGAGGCAACTAAAAGGAGTCCCTCCCACTCAAGGGGGTAGTTTGCACCTGCGTCCAGAGGTGGACGGTTCAACGACTTACATTAGTGGTTATTTTGGTTTTTCGCTTATTCTGGTTTCTTCCTTCCTTTGTTTGTTTCCTTTCTTTGTCCTTCTCCCTGTCTCACTGTCTTCCTTACTTTTTACGTAGCCTTCTTGTCCACCCTATGGTCTCCGCCTCGGCGTTTGAGACAGTCTGTCCTTTATGTCCCCGTGTGTGCCTGGAGGCCAACCCACGCATTTACACGCGTAGCCAATGATGGGGTAATGCGTAATTCCCCATCCTGGGTAGACTAGTAAAGCACACATGTACCCCCTGGTAAAGGCCAGGCCCAGGGAGAGGTGATTGCCTGATGTGACACCTTCCGACCATGCCGATTGCTCCCTCCGTCCATTTCTCGGGAGGTGTGACCTGAGGTGTAATCATTCACCTAAGGCGGGAGCGCCCTCTGAGAGGGTCCCCACAAGGACGGAGCGCACCATCTGACACGCTGGCAATCATGGGGGATTCATCCACAATGGATTTCTCTTCTTCTTCTCTCGCGACTTCTGCCCAAAAGCGGAAACTTGACCAGCCCCAGTGACAAAAGTACTACCGCCTGCCCCAAAGTTCCTTGTAGTTTCTGGATCTGAGGACGGAAAAGATTTTTCATCTGTCAACCCTTTCATTATTCAGAAGGGCGTAGATGCCATAGCCGGACCTGACAAGTCTTGTACCAGGATGCGTAATGGTACCTTGTTGTTAGAAACTGAGAGTGCCTTTCAGGCATAAAAACTCCTTCGGGCCACACTCCTGTACACGTTCCCTGTCGGGGTGGGGGCTCACCGCACTTTGAATTCTTCGTGTGGTGTGCTATATACTAGATCACTCGACGGATTAACTGATGAGGAGATTCAGTCATTCCTTGCTGAGCAGGGCGTGATGGCTGTCCATAGGGTCATGAAAAGGGTCGACAATGACCTTGTACCGGCCCGGACACTTTTCTTGACCTTTGATAGTGTTCAGCTGCCGTCGCGCATCAAAGCGGGCTATGAGGTTATTTCTGTTTGCCCCTATGTCCCGACACCTATGCGCTGCTACCAGTGTCAGCATTTTAATCACACCCGCCAGTCTTGTTCTGATGCGGCTAAATGCATCACTTGTGGCAGGGACACCCATGAGGGTGACTGTCCACCTCCATCTCCTCATTGCATGAACTGTCAGGGTGACCATGCAGCGTCCTCCCGCGACTGTCCCATCTACAAGGATGAATGCTGTATACAGGAAATTCGGCTCAAAGAGAAAGTGTCCACCTCAGATGCTCACAAGCTATTTGGTAGTAGGAAGCCAACGCTGCTCCCAGGGGGGAAATACTGTACTGTCCTCGTGTCTCCTCAGCCTACCAGGGAGGTGTTGATGCAGACATGCGATCTGACCTTTAGCGCTACGTTCGTTCGTTCAGCCAGTGCTAAGATCGCCCGGTCAACATCTCCTCTTCCTCCCGTCACCCCTAAGATACAAGCACCTTCATCAGCTTCTGCCAAGACTAAGACCCAGAAGTCAGATGCATGGGCCTTCAAGAAGGAACCGTGCCGTGAGGACTTCCTACGTACCCCGAACTCCCAGCCATCAACCGGTACTTCGACTAAACAACCTTCCAAGAAGGCTCATAGGAAGGAAAGTTCTCCTTCTCCGCCACGGCGTATTTCTTCTCCTGCGCCACCCAGCGGTTGCCACCCCAGGCCGTCATCCGTTTTGCCTGGCCGCACCACTGGTAGCCGAACATTTGGCCGTTCACTGGCAGAGGAAGCTCCCCCTCCCGGCCATCTTAACATGGTGGCCAACGAACCTATTGAAAAAATGGAGGATGACTCTCCACCTATTGATGGCGGCAGCAGTGCTCGCTCGAATCCAGGCCCTTAGTGGCCTTTGAGGTGACCCCTTCTTGCATCTCCTTTTCTTTTCCTTCTCATGATGGCACTTCTTCATTGGAATATTTGCGGCATTCACTCCAACTGCAAGGACTTAAAGTTGCTGCTATGCTTGCACTGTCCACTCGTAGTAGCTCTCCATGAAACGAAGCTACGCCTATGTGATCGAATTGACTTGGCATACTACGCCTCTGTGCATTTTGACCTACCCCCTGTGGCAGGTATTCCAGCTCATGGAGGGGTTATGTTGTTGGTCCAGAATGATATCTACTATGATCCCATCACATTGCACAAATATCTGCAGGCATTTGCCATCTGAATTAGTCTCCCCTCTTTTGCATTTTCCATTTGTACCGTTTACTCTCCATTGTAACCCGTCTTTCCATCAGTCCCTATATCAGTTCCAAACTGAACAATCCATAGCCCTCAGCCACCTAATCCTTCACCTACACATCAACTCAGCCAATGAACACACCCGTCAACTCTTATCCTTAATAAAAGTCCTCAATCTTTCCTCTTCCGCCGGCCGAAGTGGCCGTGCGGTTAAAGGCGCTGCAGTCTGGAACCGCAAGACCGCTACGGTCGCAGGTTCGAATCCTGCCTCGGGCATGGATGTTTGTGATGTCCTTAGGTTAGTTAGGTTTAAGTAGTTCTAAGTTCTAGGGGACTAATGACCTCAGCAGTTGAGTCCCATAGTGCTCAGAGCCATTTGAACAATTTTTTCCTCTCCCACATCCACACTGGATGTTCAGAGCATCCTCCTACAGGCCAACTGCAAATTAGAACAGCATGCCACCCTCCACCTCAAAAAACTATTCAATCTCCTGGTTTCCCACCTCTGGAAAGGCAACTCACTCACCCACCACAACCTTTCCAGCAAACCTCAACCTCCTCTCATTCCACACAGACCCAGTGTCTCTCATCTACTCAATCTGCCACTTCCAGCTCCACTCCCCCCAAAACCTCAAAATTCTAATCAACACAATCTGGAACCACAACACCCCAATTTAGTAGTTAACCTTTCCTCCAAACCTCTCTCCCAATCCGAAACCTCTGTCCTATCCAAAGGCCTCACCTTCAGCCCTGCTCCCAGATACAACCAAACAGCCCTCATCAAAGATTTACTGTCCTACACTTGTACTCTCTGGTGGAAATATTACTTTGCCACGAAGAAAAATTATCCTGATCCTACTCCTAATGATCCAACTCCCCAAGACACTATCCAAATTGAACCCTCAAAATCACCCTCTCCAAACCTTCCAGGAATTTCTCACTTCCAGCCTTGCCTCTCAATCCTTCTTCAAAAACCTTAATCCTACTCCCAACATCACCACAGCAGGAACTCAGGCTATCCGTGATCTGAAGGCTGACTGATCCATCGTCATTCTTCCGGCAGACAAGGGTTCCATGACCGTGGTTCTTGATCGTCGGGAGTATGTGGCTGAGGGACTGCGTCAGCTTTCAGACAACACTACATACAAAGTTTTCCAAGGTAATCCCATTCCTGATGTCCAGGTGGAGCTTCAAGGAATCCTCAGAACCTACAAAACCTTTCACCTGACTCCATCAACCTCCTGACCCACCGACACCCCGCACCCCTACCTTCTACCTACTTCCTAAAATTCACAAACCCAATCATCCCGGCCGCCGCATTGTAGCTGGTTACCAAGCCCCCACAGAATGTATCTCTGCCTACGCAGATCAACACCTTCAACCCATTACATGCAGTCTCCCATCCTTCATCAAAGACACCAACCACTTTCTCGAACGCCTGGAATCCTTACCCAATCTGTTAACCCCAGAAACCATCCTTGTAACCATTGATGCCACTTCCTTATACACAAATATCCCACACATCCAGGGCCTCGCTGCGATGGAGCACTTCCTTTAATGCAGATCACCTGCCACCCTACCTACAACCTCTTTCCTCATTATCTTAGCCAGCTTCGTCCTAACTCACAACTTCTTCACTTTCGAATGCCAGATATACCAACAATTTAAGGGAACACCCATGGGTACCAGGTTGGCCCCTCATACGCCAACCTATTTATGGGTCGCTTAGAGGAAGCCTTCTTGGTTACCCAGGCCTGCCAACCCAAAGTTTGGTACAGATTTGTTGATGACATCTTCATGATCTGGACTCACAGTGAAGAACAACTCCAGAATTTCCTCTCCAACCTCGTCTCCTTTGGTTCCGTCAGATTCACCTGGTCCTACTCCAAATCCCATGCCACTTTCCTCTACGTTGACCTCCATCTGTCCAATGGCCAGCTTCACACATCTGTCCACATCAAACCCACCAACAAGCAACAGTACCTACATTATGACAGCTGCCACCCATTCCAAATCAAACAGTCCCTTCCCTACAGCCTAGGTTTTTGTGGCAAATGTATCTGCTCCAGTCCTGAATCCCTGAACCATTACACCAACAACCTGAAAACAGCTTTCGCATCCCGCAACTACCCTCCTGACCTGGTAGAGAAGCAAATAACCAGAGCCACTTCCTCATCCCCCCAAACCCAGAACCTCCCACAGAAGAACCCCAAAAGTGCCCCACTTACGACAGGATACTTTCTGGGACTGGATCAGACTCTGAATGTGGCTCTCCAGAAGGGATACGACTTCCTCAAATCCTGCCCTGAAATGAGAACCATCCTTCATGAAATCCTCCCCACTCCACCAAAAGTGCCTTTCCGCCGTCCACCTAACCTTCGTAACTTCTTGGTTCATCCCTATGAAATCCCCAAACCACCTTCCCTACCCTTGTAATCGTCTGTGGTGTAAAACCTATCCCATACACCCTCCCACCACCACCTACCCCAGTCCTGTAACCCGGAAGGTGTATACAATCAAAGGCAGAGCCACGTGTGAAAGCACCCACATGATTTACCAACTGACCTGCCTACACTGTGAAGCTTTCTATGTGGGAATGACCAGCAACAAACTGTCCATTCACATGATTGGACACAGGCAGACAGTGTTTGTTGGTAATGAGGATCACCCTGTGGCTAAACATGCCTTGGTGCACAGCCAGCACATCTTGGCACAGTGTTACACCATCCGGGTTATCTGGATACTTCCCACTGACACCAACCTATCAGAACTCTGGAGATGGGAACTTGCCCTCCAATATATCCTCTCTTCCCGTTACCCACCAGGCCTCAACCTCCGCTAATTTCAAGTTGCCGCCACTCATACCTCACGTGTCATTCAATAACATCTCTGCCTCTGTACTTCCGCCTCGACTGACATCTCTGCCCAAACTCTTTGCCTTTACATATGTCTGCTTGTGTCTGTATATGTGCGGATGGATATGTGTGTGCAAGGGTATACCTGTCCCTTTTTCCCCCCAGGGTAAGTCTTTCTGGATTGGAATGACCCCTCACCCTCTCCCTTAAAACCCACATCCTTTCGTCTTTCCCTCTCCTTCCCTTTTTCCTGATGAAGCAACCATGGGTTGCGAAAGCTTGAAATTTGTGTATGTGTGTCTATCAACGTGCCAATGCTTTCGTTTGGTAAGTCACAGAATCTTTTTTTTTATATATACAGGGTGTTTCAAAAATGACCGGTATATTTGAAACGGCAATAAAAACTAAACGAGCAGCGATAGAAATACGCCATTTGTTGCAATATGCTTGGGACAACAGTACATTTTCAGGCAGACAAACTTTCGAAATTACAGTAGTTACAATTTTCAACAACAGATGGCGCTGCGGTCTGGGAAACACTATAGTACGATATTTTGCACATATCCACCATGCGTAGCAATAATATGGCGTAGTCTCTGAATGAAATTACCCGAAACCTTTGACAACGTGTCTGGCGGAATGGCTTCACATGCAGATGAGATGTACTGCTTCAGCTGTTCAATTGTTTCTGGATTCTGGCGGTACACCTGGTCTTTCAAGTGTCCCCACAGAAAGAAGTCACAGGGGTTCATGTCTGGCGAATAGGGAGGCCAATCCACGCCGCCTCCTGTATGTTTCGGATAGCCCAAAGCAATCACACGATCATCGAAATATTCATTCAGGAAATTAAAGACGTCGGCCGTGCGATGTGGCCGGGCACCATCTTGCATAAACCACGAGGTGTTCGCAGTATCGTCTAAGGCAGTTTGTACAACCACAAATTCACGAAGAATGTCCAGATAGCGTGATGCAGTAATCGTTTCGGATCTGAAAAATGGGCCAATGATTCCTTTGGAAGAAATGGCGGCCCAGACCAGTACTTTTTGAGGATGCAAGGACGATGGGACTGCAACATGGGGCTTTTCGGTTCCCCATATGCGCCAGTTCTGTTTATTGACGAAGCCGTCCAGGTAAAAATAAGCTTCGTCAGTAAACCAAATGCTGCCCACATGCATATCGCCATCATCAATCCTGTGCACTATATCGTTAGCGAATGTCTCTCGTGCAGCAATGGTAGCGGCGCTGAGGGGTTGCCGCGTTTGAATTTTGTATGGATAGAGGTGTAAACTCTGGCGCATGAGACGATACGTGGACGTTGGCGTCATTTGGACCGCAGCTGCAACACGGCGAACGGAAACCCGAGGCCGCTGTTGGATCACCTGCTGCACTAGCTGCGCGTTGCCCTCTGCAGTTGCCGCACGCAGTCGTCCTACCTTTCCAGCACGTTCATCTGTCACGTTCCCAGTCCATTGAAATTTTTCAAACAAATCCTTTATTGTGTCGCTTTTCGGTCCTTTGGTTACATTAAACCTCCGTTGAAAACTTCGTCGTGTTGCAACAACACTGTGTTCTAGACGGTGGAATTTCAACACCAGAAAAATCCTCTGTTCTAAGGAATAAACCATGTTGTCTACAGAACACTTGCACGTTGTGAACAGCACACGCTTACAGCAGAAAGACGACGTACAGAATGGCGCACCCACAGACTGCGTTGTCTTCTATATCGTTCACATCACTTGCAGCGCCATCTGTTGTTGAAAATTGTAACTACTGTAATTTCGAAAGTTTGTCCGCCTGAAAATGTACTGTTGTCCCAAGCATATTGCAACAAACGGTGTATTTCTATCGCTGCTCGTTTAGTTTTTATTGCCGTTTCAAATATAACGGTCATTTTTGAAACACCCTGTATATTCCCCCATATATATATATATATGGGGAATATATATATATATATATATATATATATATATATATATATATATATATGATCTGGTAGGGTTTCACTGATGTTGCAGTTGTCTAGAACAAAGTAGCAATACCATAAGACAGTAATGATTTGCAGAATGAGCTTCAGAGAATTGATGAACAGTTGGCAGTTGACCCAGAATGTAAATAAATGTAACATATTGTTCTTACATAGAAAAAGAAATCCACTATTCTGTAGCTACACTATTGATGAAAAATGAGAGCAACCTTAAGGGGAATGACCACATAAAACAAGTAGTTGGAAAAGCAGAAGCCAAACTTAGATTCATACGAATAATCTTAAGGAAATGTAACTCATCCATGAAGGAAGTGGCTTACGTGGTGCTTGTTTGACTGATTCATGAGTATTGTTTATCTGTTTGGGATCCCTACCAGATAGGACTGATAGCATAGATAGAGAAGATCCAATGAAGAGTGGCATGTTTCATTACATCATCACCTAGTTGCATGAGAGTGTTATGGAGATTCTCAACAAACTCCATTGGAAGATGTTATGAGAGACACATTGTGCATCACTGAGAGAGATTTACTATTGAAATTTTGGAAGAGCGCTTTCCGGGAAGAGTCAGACAACATATTACTTTTTCCCACATACATTTCATGTAATGACCACAAGAAGAAAATTCAAGAAAGCAGAGACAATAAGAGGCTTCTTTCCAAGTGCTGTTCATGAGTGGAACATGGATGGAGGACTCAGTTAGTGGTACAAAGAGTACCCTCCACCATACACCTATATGTGGCTTGTGGAGTATGATGTAGATATAGATGAACACTGTTTGCCCAAGTTACCAGTTACAATGAGTGGGCATAGACAGAAGATGTATACTGGCAACACACAATATCCTGTATCAGAGGATGCTCTACAACATGACAGTTATGACCCCTGTGCCTGTTTCCAGATATGTGCCTCACTCAAGTTTCTCAGAATTCTGCATGTGGGAACTGCCATTACAACATGTGTGGTTGGTTCTTACCAGCCACCTGGCCTTCATTTGTGCTAGTTTCTGTGATCTCAGCATTTATTTTCAGTAACTGTTGCTCTTTTCCACTCCCCTTCCGTTTTTCTATATCTTTAATTTTGCAACCTGCCTATTCCCCCACCCCATTGCCCTCTCCCACACCTGTCTAGCGTGTATAATGCCCTTTACTTTCTGCTCTTATTGACTCTTGCATGATTTATTTTTCAGTAATCTCTATCTTGCTTATTACCCTATTCTCCATCATCCCATCCATAAAGTCTCCCATGACCCTAGGTTCAGGGCAACTTTTCCATAACTCTCACTGTTTCCTAAATCTCACCCACCTTCTTCCTTCATCACTCTACCTTTCCCTTCAGTCCTCCTGCCAGAAGGAGCCAATGGCTCCAAATGCTTGTGTATTTCCATGTTCCTTGTATGTGTTTTCTCCAGTCAACACTTGGCAAGTAGATCTTGTATCTATCCAGTAATATTTTCTAACATTGGTTATTTTTGTTGACATGTTATCCCTATAGAACAGATTGGGAAGCTTGCATTCTTTTGCAATTCAGTGGTTGGAGAATATTCGTCAGTTCCTGAAGAGGCAAACTGTTATACCGGTCTTCGGGTCGCCATGGAATATAAGTGTTTAATATGCTATCAGTGACGAGGTCATCAGAGATTGGGGATGAGATCATGTTGGGAAAGGATGGAAAGAGAAATTGAGTGTGTCCTTTATAAGTAACAACCCAGGCAATCACTATAAGCAACGGAAATAATGGGAAACATAAATCAGGAAGCCCAAAGAGTTTGGGCCACCATTGGCCTGAAGATTTATTTAGGTAGTTACATTTTATTTGCATAGAGCCAACGGAATGATGGATTTTGTAAATGTCATAAATAATAATATGACAGTAATTACATTAACAAAATACCATGTTAACAGAATCTTCCATAGGTTCTTGGTAGAACAACATTATAATAAATGAAAAGCACCAGTTTGTTTTTGCTCTACAACATTACTTTTATTGTGTTAACTGGTTTTCGGCTTACAAGGCAATCTTCAGACATTTACTGCATATTATCACCAAAGAAGTTACAATGTTTGCAAACAACATTGAAAGAGAAGTAACACTGAAGCAGAAACATACAGCAAGCAACATCTTTGACAGTGTGGTGGTAGTGCATTGAAAAATGGACTAAACAGGAAAAACTTTAACACAAAATAGTAACAGCATGCCTGCATAAAAGTTTCTATTAATAAACAAAACTAATAAAATAAAATTACTACTTGACAAGGCTACATCAGGAGTTATAAAAAATGGAGAGTAATACACAAACCTATTAAAAGAAGAAACAATCATCACCATGTTATACCCTGATAATCCTATCATCAGTGTCTAACATGCAGTGTCTTTTAGTTACATATTATTCATATGTTCTCTCAATTCTTAGCTATGACCTTCTTTTTTGGGGAACCAATGCACAGAATATGAATGCAATTTTCTAACTCCAGAAAAGAGCCATAAGAACAATAACCAAAAATACTAGTCAAGCTCACTGTAAAGATCTGTTGAAAACACTAGGGATTTTAACTGCTCCATGTGAATACATTAGCCAGTCAGTTGTACACATCAAAAATAACATTGGTAATTACTGCACAAACAGCTCTGTCCATGACCATGCAACAAGAGATAGACTCAACTTACATTTACCAAGAAAAAATAAACATAAAACTCGAAACAGCACTTTCTACCACAGAATAAAACTGTACAATAAATTACCAAAAGAGATTAAAGAAATTGCCAAAATACACTTATTTAAAAAGGCAGCTAAAAATTACCTGTTATGCAATACATTTTATACATTGAAGGATTACTTAGAGATAACAGAGTAGGGGTTTGATAAAAAATGTTGTACAAATAAATAATAATAACAACACTGCAGGAGTAGATTTAATGATTGTCTCTAACTAGAATTCTGTAAGTATATGTGTATACAAATTAGCTTATTTTAAATTGATATAAACTTATAAATACTTTGCCATGTCCTATATCCTTGTAAAAAGAGATCTACAGATGAATAAAGATACTACTAATACTAATGTATCTACTGAATACATAAAGAATATATCAATAAGGTAAACAGAAATAAATAGATGCAGGAAAATGGAGGCATTTGAGTGGACATACTGTAAATGCAACCTTTGAGAGTGTGGTGGTACAGCACTTTGACATTAACATTATATTCAAAACTGTGTCTATGTAACAGTTTGCATTAAATAAATGAACCAAGTAAAATATAAACAATATTTGGTGAGACAACTACAAGAGGTGTTAAACATGGACCAGTTAAGAGAAAGCCCTAACAATTGAAACTAGAGTCTAGTCTCTTGTTAAATTTCCAAAAAATGCTGTAACACTTAATTCTTTATTTATGACCAAGAAACCAAATACCAATTTTTATAAGTCTAGCATCAAAATTGCCTTAATAGAAACATTTTTGAAAAAACCCTTCATCCCGTATTTAATCCCCTTGATGTTGGTATTTCAAAAAATCCCTTCTTAAATGACACTGGCAATATAAGATCCACACCTCCAAATTTCAAGTTCCTGTCCTATCTATCATTGGACTGGGCAATGTTGAGGCAGTCAGTCAGGGCATTATGCCCTGATATATAAAGAGATTGTGTTTGGATGTTTCACCATCATGTCTTATGCTAAATAGTTCATGTTCATCGTCTTTGAACTTAAATTCATTCTTTAATTAGTTCTCAGAAAGCTTTACTTTTATTATCAGACTGCTCTATTGTTTTTTTGCTAATCCATTTCCTAATACACTCCTGGAAATTGAAATAAGAACACCGTGAATTCATTGTCCCAGGAAGGGGAAACTTTATTGACACATTCCTGGGGTCAGATACATCACATGATCACACTGACAGAACCACAGGCACATAGACACAGGCAACAGAGCATGCACAATGTCGGCACTAGTACAGTGTATATCCACCTTTCGCAGCAATGCAGGCTGCTATTCTCCCATAGAGACGATCGTAGAGATGCTGGATGTAGTCCTGTGGAACGGCTTGCCATGCCATTTCCACCTGGCGCCTCAGTTGGACCAGCGTTCGTGCTGGACGTGCAGACCGCGTGAGACGACGCTTCATCCAGTCCCAAACATGCTCAATGGGGGACAGATCCGGAGATCTTGCTGGCCAGGGTAGTTGACTTACACCTTCTAGAGCACGTTGGGTGGCACGGGATACATGCGGACGTGCATTGTCCTGTTGGAACAGCAAGTTCCCTTGCCGGTCTAGGAATGGTAGAACGATGGGTTCGATGACGGTTTGGATGTACCGTGCACTATTCAGTGTCCCCTCAACGATCACCAGTGGTGTACGGCCTGTGTAGGAGATCGCTCCCCACACCATGATGCCGGGTGTTGGCCCTGTGTGCCTCGGTCGTATGCAGTCCTGATTGTGGTGCTCACCTGCACGGCGCCAAACATGCATACGACCATCAATGGCACCAAGGCAGAAGCGACTCTCATCGCTGAAGACGACACGTCTCCATTCGTCCCTCCATTCACGCCTGTCGCGACACCACTGGAGGCGGGCTGCACGATGTTGGGGCGTGAGCGGAAGACGGCCTAACGGTGTGCGGGACCGTCGCCCAGCTTCATGGAGACGGTTGCGAATGGTCCTCGCCGATACCCCAGGAGCAACAGTGTCCCTAATTTGCTGGGAAGTGGCGGTGCGGTCCCCTACGGCACTGCGTAGGATCCTATGGTCTTGGCGTGCATCCGTGCGTCGCTGCGGTCCGGTCCCAGGTCGACGGGCACGTGCACCTTCCGCCGACCACTGGCGACAACATCGATGTACTGTGGAGACCTCACGCCCCACGTGTTGAGCAATTCGGCGGTACGTCCACCCGGCCTCCCGCATGCCCACTATACGCCCTCGCTCAAAGTCCGTCAACTGCACATACGGTTCACGTCCACGCTGTCGCGGCATGCTACCAGTGTTAAAGACTGCGATGGAGCTCCGTATGCCACGGCAAACTGGCTGACACTGACGGCGGCGGTGCACAAATGCTGCGCAGCTAGCGCCATTCGACGGCCAACACCGCGGTTCCTGGTGTGTCCGCTGTGCCGTGCGTGTGATCATTGCTTGTACAGCCCTCTCGCAGTGTCCGGAGCAAGTATGGTGGGTCTGACACACCGGTGTCAATGTGTTCTTTTTTCCATTTCCAGGAGTGTATTAGCAATTTCAGTTTTAAGAGTTTTCTTTGCCTCATTTCATTTCTCCTTCTAAAGCTGTACAACATTAGCTTTATAAAGTAGGTTTAGATGTATATTTGATTGAGCCTAATCAGACTTGGGGAGTTTCAGTCTAGGATTACTTCCATTTTGGTAATGTTTAACTACCTGAAGGGTTTCTCTGAAAGAGTGGCAATAGTCATAATATCTCATCAGGGTTCAATAGAACTTATTCCATATGTCATCAGTTCCTTACACCTGGTACACAGAACCTCATTTCTCCTCTTATTGTATTTAAAGGCATTACTATTCAATCTCTTCGGAGTTATTTTCAGCAGAACATCCTTTGTTATTTTTCTATGGCTGAATTTATGTACTCTACCACGTGACAAAAGTAATCAAAATAATTTAAAGCTATGCTAACTGACCTATAAAATTCCTGGTGGTTATAGAATAATCCATGTTAGTGGACTATTTGTATTTACTCTAGTACCTGATGCAACAGGAAGCTGAGGCTTCATTGCAGTTAAAAAAAATATTGACTCTACTGATACTGAATTCGAATGTGACAGTGAATTTACCTGGTCGTGTCTAACAGGTCTAGATGAAATCAAGTTAATTGTTGCATGTTTTTACTGGTTACCCAATTTCATTGTGACAGTTCTACAGTCATTCAAGAAAGTCTTTAGTCAGAAGAACCTAAATACCCAGATTATACAATATTAGTTTCAGGTGTCTTTAACCTACTTAGTATGGACTGGTACATACAGATTCGTTGCAGGGGTACAGACAGACAATCTTGCAAAGTACTTTTGAACATATTTTCCAAAAACTGTCTTGAGCAGATAATTCAACAACCCACATGCTATGGGAATATTTTAGACCTTGTGGCTACAAACGGGTGTGGCTCTATTGATGGCATCACTTTAGAGTCAGGGATTAGTGATTATGATGTCTTCTTAGTAACTAGGGTTACTAAATGAATCAATAAAGAAAGCATGGAGAGTGTTTCTGTTAGAAACAGCAGATACACTATGTGATCAAAAGTGTCAGGACACCCCCAAAATCACACATTTTTCATATTAGGTGCATTGTGCTGCCACCTTCTGCCAAGTACTCCATATCAGCAACCTCTGTAGTCATTAGACATCGTGAGAGAGCAGAATGGGTCGCTCTGCGGAACTCACAGACTTCGAACATGGTCGGGTGATTGGGTGTCACTTGTGTCAGATGTCTTTATGCAAGATTTTCACACTCCTAAACATACCTAGGACCACTGTTTTCAATGTGACAGTGAAGTGGAAACATGAAGGGACACGTAGAGCACAAAAGCATACAGGCCGGCCTCGTCTGTTGACTGACAGAGACTGCTGACAGTTTAAGAGAGTCATAGTGTGTAGTAGGCATACATCTACCCAGACCATCACATAGGTATTCCAAACTGCATCTGGATCCACCGCAGGTACTTTGACAGTTAGGTGGGAGGTGAGAAAACTTTGATTTCATGGTTGAGCGGCTGCTCATAAGCCACACATCACGCCAGTAAATGCCAAACGATGTCTTGCTTGGTGTAAGGAGCGTAATCATTGAACGATTGAACAGTGGAAAAATGTTGTGCGGAGTGATGAATCATGGTACACAATGTGCTGATCGAATGGCGGGATGTGGATATGGCGAATGCCCAGTGAACGTCCTCTGCCAGAATGTGCAGTGGCAAAGGTAAAATATGCAGGCGATGGTGTTATTGTGTGGTCATGTTTTTCATCGAGTGACCTTGCACCTCTTGTTGTTTTGTGTGGCACTATCACAGCACAGGCTACATTGATGCTTTAAGCACCTTCTTGCTTGCCACTGTTGAAGAGCTATTCAGGGATGGCGATTGCATCTTTCAACATGATCGAGCACCAGTTCATAATGCACTGTCTGTGGCAGAGTGGTTTCATGACAACAACATCCCTGTAATGGACTGGCCTGCACAGAGTTCTGAACTGAAACCTGTACAACACCTTTGGGATGATTAGGAACGCCGACTTCATTCCAGGTCTCACCAACCGACATCAGTAGCTGTCCTCAGTACAGCATTCTGTGAAGAATGGGCTGCCATTCCCCAAGAAACCTTTGAGCACCTGGTTGAATGCATGCCTGAAAGAGTGGAAGCTGTCATCAAGGGTAAGGATGTCCAAAAACCATATTGAATTCCAGCATTACCGGTGGAGGGCACCACGGACTTGCAACTCATTTTCAGCCAGGTGTCTGGACACTTTTGATCACATAGTGTAAGTAGTTGTACGCATCCCCACTTAGATAATGAACTGACATCATTTTGTTCCAGTGAGCTGTGGTGCCATTGAGTTAGTAGACTGGAGCCACTGGCTCAAGAGTAGTATCAACTGTCCCTCGTGGAACCCCACTGTCAATATTAATGAGGAAGAGTGGGCATCTGTGGGTTGTGTCCTTAGAAGGTCTTTGCTTGCCGATATATACATGGGGTTCACTCGCCTGAGAATGGAGGCACGAAGTTTCGAGATTGGTGGTAGTATTGTGACAAGAGATGGTCATGAGGTGTGAGCGGCCAAAGCCATGAGCTATGCAAGGAGGGCCTGCACAGAGTGAAGATCCCAGAGTACTTCACTGGGGTCAGCATCAACTACAAGCAGCAGGCTGACATTTTGTCGGTTGGTTATCAACAATAATGTCAGATGACCACTTGTGGCCTGGCTACCCTCTTCTACCTGGCTTTCATTGGCACACTCAGTAAGCACAGTGATGCACTGTGGGTCCATGGAACTGCTTGCTGATAAAGGGGAGTAAAATTCTGTAATCCCCATGGTGATTTGTGTCATTGCCTACCTGCCCTCCTTATTATTTTCCAGTTAAGTGAACTTTTGGGAGAATATCCTGAGGTACTTCTTGACAGGTTGGGAGTCACAGACATTATTTGATACCATATTCATGTTATGGATGATGTGCTGGTTTGCCAGTCACCATATCACTTGTCACCTTCTTAAAAGATGGAGTCATAAGACCATCCACCTCCCCCCTTTTCTTAGTACCTAAAGATCAGGGGCAGGATTTCTGACCTGTGGTTGATCACAGGCTTCTCAATTAAAAGGTAATCTTGGATTTCGTGCCACTCCCTGATCTCCACAGCTGTTTGACCTGGTTTTAGGGGGGTTTACTGTGTTAGATCTTAATCAGGCTTATTACCAGGTACCCTTAACAGAGGAATCTAACCATCTCATCGCCTTCACCCTGGATTGGAATTTATATGATTTCATCTGAGTTCCATTTGGTTTGTCAACCAGTGCAGCAGTTTTATCCCAATTATTGGATGAAATTTTAGGTGATTTAAAGTTTAATTGTGTGTTCAGTTATTGGGACAATGCAGTCATATTCAGTGCCTCCTTTGAAGATCATTTAGAGCACATCTGGAAGGTACTCTCCAGGCTTAGGGATGTGGTCCTGACTGTGAAACCCTCAAAGACAACTTTGGCTAAGCACCAAGTGTCATTTTTGGGTCACTTGGTATCTGGTGATGGAATTAGCATTGATCCAGAATGAACTAAGGCATTGAGGAATTTTCCGCAGCCATGAAATAAGAGGGAGGTTGCCTGATTTGTAGTGATGACTAATTATATCCGCAAATTTGTCCCAAACTCTGTGCAACCTTTAGCTCCATTAAATTTGTTATGCAGAAATAATGAGAAATTCATGTGAGCTGAAAGTCAGCAGGTAGCCTTTGAAGGAATCAAAACTGTGATTTCCAACCCACTGGTTTTAGCTGTACCTGACTTTAAGAAATGATTTGTGGTCCAGACTGATGCTTGCAATACTGGTATGGCAGCAGTTCTTTTACAGAAAGATCAAAATATCAGGCATCTGTTAGCATTTGCTTCCTGACATCTGGAGGGGACTGAACTCAATGACTCGGTATATGAGTGTGAAGCGTTAGCTGTGTTATTTGCTATGGAAAAATTTTGGTTCTATCTTAAACATCATGAATTTGATCTAGAGATGGATAATCAGGTCCTTAGTTGGGACCTAGCTTGTCCTAGGAAGACAGGGTGTATTGCAAGATGGGCGGTCTGCATTTTTGCTTTCCATTTTAAGGTTCAGGACATTGAGGGCTCTGATAATCAGGCTGCTGAAGCCCTTAGCGGGATGTTCCAACAGCACAAGCTTGATGAGGAAATGCTGGACAGTCACGTAGTATGTACTATCCTTACTGAGGTACCCAAACTGTTTAATAATTTGTAAACTGAACAAGAATAATACCCATCTGGGGAGGGGGGGGGGGGGGGGGGGGCTCAGGAAGCAAATACTAGATGGACAGGAATCCAGTGACTGTTTTCTGAAGAATGGGAGTCTGTGTAACTGCAGAGGTAGGCCTGGGGTAGCTAGAATTTATCTCCCTTGACCCTTAGTTATTCTGGTCTTCCGGTACTTTCATGACTCTCAAGTAGGAGGGCATTTAGGTCTTTATAAAACGTTAGAGACAGTCAAGGAGCAGCTGACCTGGCCAACACATAAAATAAACATTAGAGGTTTAGTCAAAGAATGCCGAGATTGTAGGAATGGAAGACCAAGTAACTCCCTGGCGAGGGGATTGCTGCAGTCGGAACGGGAAGAGCATCCACTGGACAAATTGTTTGTTGATTATGTGTGCCAGCTTCCCTGGACAAAAAAAGGCAATCTGTATATTCTCATAGTAGTGGACACCTTTTCCGGGTTCATACCTAGCTGGGGTGAGAGCACTCTTATCACCATCTCTCATGGTACTAATATATTTAGGTGGTTTGGGCCACTGCAGCCATTGGTTATGGATAACGTTCCTGGAATTCTGGCAAGATTGTTTAGACAATTCTGTTTTGGCAATGGGATAAAACATGTTACCACCTCACCTTATTATCCTCAGGGTTCCTTTGCCAAAAGGATTAACTGCAACTTGAAGTCAGCATCGATTATTTACCACCATAAATAACCCAAGAAGTGGGATACGACCTAAGCCTGATTAAACTTAGTGTTTAACTCCATGTGGCATGAAGAAGAATCCCACGCCACCCCAGCTAGCCTAATGCTCGCATATCCCATGAATTCCTGACTCTCCAACTTATGTGAGATAAATTATCTTTTACCTCCATCTATCAGTCCGAAGGTACTTAGAGAGCATAGGGACCAAATTTGGTTAAATATTAGGAATGTTCACGATTGTCTGGCCTGTCACTATAACAGAAACAAGTGCCCCTTTCAAGGGAAGATAGGGGATCTTGTCTACATCAGGAACATTTCTGCGTGGACTTCCCAGGATAAATGTTTAGAGAAACTTGCCCCACATTTCTTAGGTCCATATTCCATTGTCAAAATTTTAAGCCCAGTCAATCTTTTGGTCAGGGACCCAGAAAAGAGGAAGCTCATACAAGTTCATCTCAGTCAGATTAAACTTTCCAGCAGAGTGACAGGTTCTTAGATCTGGGGGAAGGCTTGTTCATGTTTGAGAGGGGGATGTTGAGATGTGGCGCCATTGAGTTGGTAGACTGTTCTGTCTAGCACCAGTGGCTGAAGAATTGTATCGACTATCACTCTTGTGGCCCCATTACCAATATCTGTGAGGAAGAGTGGATATCTGTGGGTTGTGTCCTTAGAAGGTCCTTGAGAGGATGTCTGCTGGCCTGAGAAGGGAGGCACGAAGTCTGCCGATTGCAGTAGCATTACGACAAGAGGTGGCTACAAGGTCCGAGCGGCCGAAACCACAAGCTGTGCAAGGAGGGTCTCTGCAGGGTTAAGATACCAGAGTACTTCACTGGGGTCAGCATTGACTACAAGCAGCAGGCTGACATCCCGTCAGTTGGTTGGCAACATTTGTGTTGGACGACTGCTCGTGGCCTGGCTGCCCTCTTCTACCTGGCTTTCATTGGCACCACTCAGTAACCACTGTAACGCACCATGGATACATGGAACTGCTTGCTGATAAAGCGAAGTAAAATTCTGTAATCCTCGTGTTGATTTGTGTCATTGCCTACCTGCCCTGCTTATGATTTTCCGGTTTGTACCCGACCCTCAGAGTTTTACTCGGTCGGCTCTTTGGTCATTAATAGAGGCCGTAAATTTGTACTAAGACACTAGTTGTTATTTGAAAATTTGTTCCACTATTATATTTCCTTTCCTTTCTGGTTTGTACCCAATCATTAATGTTCTAATGACCAGCTCCTCGCCATAAATACAACCAGAACAATTATACTAATGCGCATGTTGCCATTAAAGAAAAGACGGACCTTGTAGTTAGATTTAGGTGTTAACCAGTTCAGTTCTTTGATGAATTTACATTTTTAAGTCTTTAGTTATAATCTGAACAACCTGTTGTACTAAGATGTGTTTCAAAGACCAGTTCATTATTTGTGTATTTTAGCTGGATCTTGTGGTTCTGGCAAGAGAGTTCTCTTGTACTAAGTATTCACAAGTGATGTTTTAAGACGTTCCTTCAGAACGGTCTTAATAACTGACAATCAGTTTAACTTTGAAAATATTAACAGCCAACTGTCACCAGGACATTAGTCAAAATGGACAGGTTGGGATCCAATCGCACCTTGGCTGTTGATTGAAATTAAAAAGTTGGTTGCTCTTAAGTAAACTTTATCATTGTCATATTGTTTCCTAATCTTTAAGCACAGGTGCACATATTAACCCAGAACCTTTAGACATACAGCCTTCAAATTAAAAATTATGTCATCTGTTTTGAGTAACTTAGTCACTCATCAATGGTGCTTATATAATTTCCATATGTTGCAGAAACGCATGTAATAGCAGAGGCTTTGTCCAGTGCAATAGTAAACACTGCCATTTGACCCAATAATGTGTGGGCTGCAGGGATGATTGTATATTGTTAAATATACAGGTTGTGTGAAAAGTAAGTTACCTTTTTGGGTCCTTCCTTCCACATTTTTTTAATTCTGGTAGGTACCATGTTTCATCCAGTATGTTGGATGTAGAGGACTTATAGGAAAATTTTAAATGGACTGTATATCATGCTCAGGAGAAGTATGTACTGATTAAGTGGATGAAGGACAGAAAATATCCTTTGTGGTTTACCACTGAAATTTGGAAAATACTGAGAAAGTAAAGGCTGTTGTACTCTCAGTTCAAAAGAGAATGAACAAATGATTACAGGAAGTAGTTAGTAGAGATTCAAGCATCTGTAAAAAGATAAATGTGTGATCCATACAACTGTCATACCTAAGCAAAAGATATTGTTGAGAACACAAGAAAATTGTGGTCATCTATAAGACTACTAATCAAGTCTTAGGCTTTTATCCAGTTACTCACTGACCAACCTGCATGGAGGTAGAAGACAGCAAAAAAAAAAAAGATGAAGTTTTAAATTTTGTGTTTAAGAAATCATCCACACAGGACAATCATACAAACATTGACCAGTTGCAAAGACTTCCATATGGGGGACACAGTAATGGTCATCCCTGGCATAACGAAACAATAGAAATAGTTAGAACCAAATAAGTCACAGGTCCAGATGGAATCCTAATTAGCTTTTACAAAGAGTATTTTATGGCATTGCCCTCTTACTTAGCTTGAATTAATGAATCTCTCATCCACTGAAAAGTTCCGAGTGCCTGGAAAAAGGCACAGCTGACTCTTGTATATAAGAAGGGTAAAAGAAGGACCCAAAAAATTACAGACCGGTATAATTAACATTGGGTTTCCAGCAAAACTGTAGAACACATTCTGAATTCGAATGCAATAAATTTCCTAGATAATGTGAAACTTATGTCCACAAATCAGCATGGTTTTAGCCCCCCCAGGGGATCCACAACTCTTTTGTGGATACGTGCGTAGCGAGCACGGAACCCAGAGCTAATGTGGCCCTCCTTCCTTTCCGGGCTGCATACCTTCCCTTTCCACATCCTTCCCCATCCCCCATCTTCGCCCCCCCCCCTTTCACCTCTGGCTCTTTCCTTCCCTTTCTCCCCCTCTGGGAGTATGGTTTGTACCTACGTCCGGAGACGGACGCTCAAAACTGTTACCAATTCCTTGCTTTCTAAACTTGCAAGTCTTCGTCCTTCCTCTGTCCTTCTCTTTTCCTAACCTCTTCTCTTTGCACTTTTCTCCGCTGCGGCATTTGAGACCCCTCTTCTTTCCTTTCCCTTTCCCTTTCTCTTTTTTCCCTCCCTGTGCGTGTCTGTGCGTAGCCGGTGACGGGGTAACGCGTAATTCCCCGCCCTGGGTAGACAGGTAGGACACGTACGTACCCCCTAGTAACGGCCAGGCCAAGGGAGGGGTGATTACCCGAGCTGATACCTTCCGAAAGTGCCGATTAGTCCCTCTGTCCGTTTGTCGGGAGGTGTGACCTGAGGTGTGAACAATCACCTAAGGCGGGAGTGCCCTCGGAGAGGGCCCCCACAAGGGAGGAGCGCGCCATCGGAGACGCCGGTAATCATGGGGGATTCTTCCGCAATGGTTTCCTCACCTTTCACTATGTCTGCTCACAAGCGTAAATTCACTGAGTCTCAGCCACAGACAGTTCTTCCATCGTTGCCACAGTTCCTTGTTGTTTCTCGGTCTGATGATGGTCACGACTTCTCCACGGTCAACCCTTTCATTATTCAGAAAGGTGTAGACGCAATTGCAGGTCCTGTTAAGTCTTGTTCCAGATTACGGAATGGCACATTGTTGTTAGAAACAGTCAGTGCCCTCCAAGCACAAAAATTGCTGCGTACTACACTGCTCCACACCTTCCCTGTCCGGATTGAACCACACCGCACTTTAAATTCCTCGCGTGGAGTCGTTTACACACGCTCCCTCGATGGATTGTCTGACGAAGAAATTCGGCACTACCTGTCTGATCAGGGCGTAACGGCTGTTCATAGAGTTATGAAAAGGGTTGATGCGAACATCATTCCAACCCGCACTGTCTTCTTGACATTTGACAAAGTTCAACTCCCATCGAAAATCAAAGCAGGCTATGAGATAATTTCCGTTCGCCCTTACGTCCCAAACCCTACGCGTGGCTATCGGTGTCAGCGGTTCAATCACACCAGCCAGTCCTGTTCCAATCCGGCCAAATGTGTTACGTGTGGCAAGGATGTCCATGAGGGTGCTTGTCCACCTCCATCCCCTCGCTGCATCAACTGTATGGGTGACCACGCTGCTTCCTCTCGAGATTGCCCCATTTTTAAAGACGAAAAGCTCATCCAGGAAATCAGTGAAGGAAAAGGTGTCGACCTTTGCTGCTCGAAAATTATTCGCCAGTCGACAGCCCACCGTGCCTCAGACAGGAAAATACAGCACTGTCCTTGCTTCTCCTCGGCCAACAAAGGAGGCGGCCACGCAGACTTGCGACCTCACCTTTAGTACCACAGTCGTCAGATCGGCCAGCGCAGAGATCGCCCGTTCAACCTCACCACTTTCGCCTGCCCACTCTATGGTTCACCCTTCATCGGGTTCTGCTAAATCTCGAGCCCACAAGTCAGACACAAAGACTTCGAAAAAAGAGCATACTCGTGAAGATTTTTTACGTACCCCAACTTCACAACCATCGGTTCCTCCTTCATCTAAACATCATACTTCCAAGAAGGCTACAAAGAAACCCAGTTCATCTCCTTCCCCGCCAAGGCGTGTCCCATCTACAGCACCACCTGGCGGAAATCGCCCTCGGCCGTCTTCTGTGTCGCCAAGGCGCACTGCTGGAGGCCGATCAACCGGCCGATCGCTGGTGGCAGGAGTTGCTCCCGAACAACCTATGGATCAGGATCTTCTGCCTTCGGCTGAATGCCATTCCATGCTGTCGGTCGCAAGCTCTGAGCAGTCGTTGAGTTGACAGCAACCTTGGTCACATTCCTCCATTTTCTGTTCACCCTATGTCCATTATCCACTGGAATATCCACGGCATTCGAGATGAATTGTCGATCCTCTTACGATCCTACTCGCCGGTCAACTTCTGTCTTCAGGAAACAAAGCTGCGTCCCCATGACCGCTTTGATCTCCCTCATTTTCAGTCAGTCCGATATGATCTCCCCTCTGTTGAAGGCACTCCAGCCCATGGAGGACTCATGATTCTTCTCCATGATACTCTCCATTATCACCCAATCCACTTAAACACTTCCTTCCAAGCTGTCGCCGTCCGTCTTTCCCTTTCTGGATACGCATTCTCTCTTTGGACTGTATACATTCCATCGTCCATACCAATGGCACGAGCTGATGTCCTTCATCTTCTTGGTCAGCTTCCACCCCCCTATTTGATGGTTGGGGACTTCAATGCCCACCACCCGCTTTGGGGATCTCCACATCCTTGTCCACGTGGCTCACTATTGCTAGACGTCTTCCACCAAGCGGATCTAGTTTGCCTCAACACTGGGGTCCCTACATTTTTGTCTGCCTCCACGACAAATTTATCTCATTTGGACCTTGCGGTCGGTACTGTTCCGCTAGCTCGGCGCTTCGAATGGTTCGCCCTTGATGACACACACTCGAGTGACCACTTTCCATGTGTCCTTAGACTGCAGCCTCAACTGCCATATATGCGGCCGCGACGCTGGAAGTTTGCCCAAGCCGATTGGACACTTTCTTCGTCTCTAGCGACATTCGATGACCGTCACTTTCCCAGCGTCGAGGATGAGGTCACACATATTACCGACGTTATTCTTACAGCTGCGGAACGTTCAATACCACGCACCTCCGAATTGCCCCGGCACCCCCCAGTTCCTCGGTGGAACGAGACACGCCGTGACGCAATACGTGAACGGTGACGTGCTCTCCGCGTTTTCCGCCACCATCCTACTTTGGCCAACTGTATCCGCTATAAGCAGTTCCGTGCGCGATGCCGTCGTGTCATCCGCGATAGCAAGAAGGCAAGCTGGAAATTCTTTACTAGCTCATTTAACACCTTCACTCCCTCCTCGGAAGTTTGGAGTCGGCTTCGACGGTTCTCAGGCACGCCTAGTTTCTCCCCGGTCTCTGGGCTTAGTGTCGCGCATGATACATTAGTGGACCCCGTCGCAATTTCTAACTCATTGGGTCAGCACTTTGCTGAGATTTCGAGCTCTTCAAATTACCCGCCAGCGTTTCTCCCGAAGAAACGTGCAGCGGAAGTGCGACCTCTTGCTTTCTCCTCTCAAAGTCGCGAAAGCTACAATACTGTTTTCTCCATGCGGGAACTCCTACATGCACTCTCTTCTTCTCGCTCCTCCGCCCCAGGTCCGGATGGTATCCACGTCCACATGTTGCTGCATTTATCAACCCATAGTCTGCGTTACCTCCTTCGCCTTTATAATCGAATTTGGACCGATAGTACTTTTCCCAGACGATGGCGGGAAGCTATCGTCGTTCCTGTTCCGAAACCTGGAAAGGACAAACATCTCCCCTCTAGCTATCGCCCCATTTCTCTCACGAGTAGTGTCTGTAAGGTTTTGGAGCGTATGGTGAATTACCGTTTATCTTGGTGGCTGGAATCCCGCAGTCTTTTAACACCTGCCCAATGCGGATTCCGAAAGCATCGTTCTGCAGTTGACCATCTTGTTTCTCTCTCCACTTATATCATGAACAATTTTCTCCGGAAACGCCAAACAGTAGCAATATTTTTTGATCTGGAGAGAGCATACGATACCTATTGGAGGACAGGCATCCTCCGCACACTGTTCTCTTGGCGCTTTCGAGGTCGGCTGCCCCTTTTTCTTCGCGAATTTATAGCAGAGCGCACATTTAGGGTGCGGGTGAACACTACTCTCTCCCGTACTTTCTCCCAAGAAAACGGGGTACCCCAGGGCCCCGTGCTGAGTGTTGTACTGTTTGCCATTGCCATAAATCCAATTATGGATTGTCTCCTTCCTGATGTCTCGGGCTCCCTCTTTGTGGACGATTTTTCGATCTACTACAGCTCTCAACGGACCAGCCTTCTTGAACGACGTCTTCAAGGATGCCTCGATCGCCTCCACTCTTGGAGCATCGAAACCGGCTTCCGTTTTTCTCCCAGTAAGACCGTTTGCGTTAATTTTTGGCGACGTAAGGAGTTTCTTCCGCCCTCCTTACATCTAGGTCCTGTCATCCTTCCGTTTTCAGACGTCGCTAAGTTCTTGGGTCTTATGTTTGACAGAAAACTGTGCTGATCCTCCCACGTTTCCTATCTTTCGGCTCGCTGTCTGCGATCCCTCAACACCCTCCGTGTCCTGAATGGACCTCCTGGGGAGCGGACCGAGTGGTCCTTCTCCGCCTCTGTCGCGCCTTAGCGCTCTCGAAATTGGACTATGGAAGCATAGTCTACTCCTCTGCTCGGCCGTCTATTCTTCGTCGTCTCGACTCTATCCACCACCGTGGATTACGTTTAAAGTCTGGAGCTTTTTACACCAGCCCTGTGGAAAGCCTTTATGCTGAGACTGCTGAACCTCCGCTGTCCAATCGGCGAGCTGTCCTTCTGAGTCGTTATGCTATCCATCTGTCTTCCATGCCTGCTAATCCGGCCCATGACCTTTTTTTCGACGCCTCCTTTGATGTAGGGTATGCAGGCCGCCCCTCCTCCCTACTACCACCGGGAGTCCGCTTCCGTCAACTGCTCCATTCTCTTTCCTTCCGCTTTCTTAAAACCATCTTGACAACTTGGGGTACAGCACCGCCTTGGCTCCATCCCCGGATCTGCCTGCTCCGTGACCTTTGTCGATTTCCCAAGGATGGTACCCCTTCACTTGTTTATCGTCGGGCATTTGCTGCTCTATGTGCACAAATGACGGACGCCACATTTATTTACACCGACGGCTCGAAAACATCATTAGGTGTAGGGAGTGCTTATATTAATGGCGACACCCCAAATCACTTTCGGCTTCCCGACCAGTGTTCGGTTTATACTGCGGAGCTTTACGCTGTTCTCCAGGCTGTCCACTACATTCGCCGCCATCAGCGGATACAGTACGTTATCTGCTCAGAGTCTCTCAGCTCTCTCCTCAGTCTCCAAGCTCTTACCCTGTGCACCCTCTGGTCCACCGGATTCAGAACTGTCTGCGCTTGCTCCACCTGGGGGGCGTCTCGGTGGCGTTCCTCTGGCTCCCGGGACACGTTGGTATCTGTGGAAATGAGGCGGCCGATGTTGCAGCCAAGTCTGCAGTCTCTCTTCTTTGGCCAGCTATTCAATCGATTCCCTTCGCCGATCTACGGAGCGTTTTATGTCGTCGTGTTGTTCATTTATGGCACGCACATTGGTCGACACTTCCCCATAATAAATTGCGGGACGTGAAAGCTCTTCCTTGTGCTTGGACCTCTTCCTCCCGAACGCGTCGTCGGGAGGAGGTAATTTTAACTAGACTCCGGATAGGGCACTGTCTTTTTAGCCATCGACATCTTTTAAGCGGCGATCCTCCCCCACTCTGTCCCCACTGCTCTCAGCTGTGGACGGTAAGACACCTTTTAATTGAGTGCCCCTATTTTAATCCGTTACGCTCCCGTCTACAGCTATCGCCTGATATATCGTCAATTTTAGCAGATGACACGCACTCAGCCGATCGCGTTCTCGAGTTTATTAGTGCCAGTGAAATGACGTCAGTCATTTGAAGCTTTTTTTGGGGACAACCAACCCCTTTCTGTAGTGGATTTTTAAGCCTTCCTTCTGCTTTTAGTTTCTCCCATTTTATGACTTTCGTTCCCATTGCTGCTGGTTTCCATTTTCGGTTTTTTACTGTTTCCTGAGTCGCGGACCTGGCGCTAATGACCATAGCAGTTTTGTGCCCTAAAACCAAAACAAATACAAAAAGCATGATTTTAGCAATTATTACTCATGTGAAGCTCAGCTTGCCTTTCTCTTACATGATATACTGCAAACTATGGAAAAAGGGCAACAGGAAGACTTCATATTCTCAGATTTCTAAAAAGCATTGGATATGGTGCCCCATTGCAGACTGTTACTGAAGGCATGAGCATAAAGAATAGATCTCCAGATATGAAAGTTGCTCAAAGACTTCTCAAGTAACAGGACCCTGTGTGCTGTCCTTGAGGGCTGGTGTCTGTCAGTGGCAAGGATATTGTAAGGAGTGCCCCAGGGAGATGTGAAGGGACTGCTATTTTTTTCTGTTTGCTCAAATGATGTGGCAGACAGGGTGAGCAGCAATCTGCAACCATTTGTTGATGATGATGTTACACACAGGAAGGTGTCATCATTGAGTGACTCTAGCGGAATACAAGATAACTTAGACAAAAATTTCTATTTGGTGTGATAAATCTCAGCTAGCTCTAAATGTCTAAAAATGTAAATTAATGTGCATGAGTAGGAAAAACAAACCAGAAATGGTTGAATAAGTGTTACTAGTGTAATGCTCGAAACATTAATGTCAATTAAATGTCTAGGCATAATGGTACAAAGCGATGTGAAATGGAACAAGCATCTGAGGACTGTAGTAGGGAGGGTGAACGATCGACTTTTAGTAAAATATGGTTCAGCTGTAAAGGAGATGGCATACTAGTGAATCCCATGGTACTATTTGAGTTTTTGGGTCAGATTAAAGGAAGACATAAAGCAATTCAGAGGTGGGCCATTATATTTCTTACTAGTAAGTTCAGTCAATATGCAAGTATTGTGGAGATGCTTAGGGAACTCAAATGGGAAACCCTGGAGGTAAGGAAACATTCTTCTCTAAGAACACTATTGAGAAAATTTAGAGAACTAGCATCTGAGGCTTATTGCAGTACAATTCTACTGTCACCAACTTACATTTCATGCAAGTATAATGAAGATTAGATGGGAGAAATAAGGATTCTCATGGAAGAATGTAGACAGTCATTTTCCCCTCGCTCTGTTTGCAAATGGAACAGGAAAGGAAATAAGAAGCAATTGTTCAGGGCATCCTACACCATGCACCATGCAGTAGCTTGTGTAGTATTGATGTAGATGTATTATATTTAGAAGATTTTATGAGTTTAATATGTCAGTGAGCTTCAAATTTACTACATTCTTTGGATTTGCGTCTATATTAAAATCACCAAATATTTCAACAATGTAAAATCCAAGATGAAATGTAACTGTACTATGAAAAGGAAAGTTGCTACTCACCATATAGCAGAGATGCTGAGTCACAGACAGCTACAACAAAGAGACTCACAAATAAAGCTTTCGGCCAGTAAGGCCTCTGTTAAAAATAGATGACACACACACACACACACACAAATTGTCTAGAACTCTCTTACTTTTGTTTTGAAGACTGTTAGTGCTTTTGTATTTTGTAAACTGTTTGGTAGCCTGTTGTGTAATAAGCACTCAGCTTTAGCAGGACCTTTATCAGCCAGTTGTAGTCAAGTACCATTGATGTGATAACAAATTTTAACATTTGTGCTACAAATGTGTACGTCTCTGTTTAGCATTAGTGCACAGTTTGCTTTGACATACATGATAGTTTCACATACATACATAGAGGGAACTGTCACAATTTTAAATTGTCTGAATTTGATTTTACAAGGTTCTCTTGGTGATAGCCTTATATACCAGGTACAGGGATTTCTTCTCATTTCATTCACATATGGAGTGCCGGAAGAATGATTGTTTGGATACCTTCATGTGTGCTGTAATTATTATTACGAGCCTGCCACTTCCATTTCTTCAGCATCTCTGTGGCACTCTCCCTTGGATTAATGGATTAAACAAACTTGTGGCCATTTGTGCTGCCCTTGTCTGTATATGTTCAATATCCCTGTTAGTCCTATCTGGTACGGTTCCTACACATTTGAGCAATATTCTAGGATGGGTCACATGAGTGATTTGTAAGCAATCTCTTTTGTAGACTGAGGGCGTTTCCCCAGCATTCTCCAATAAATCAAAGTATGGCACCTGCTTTACCCATGACTCAGCCCACGTTATCATCCCCCTTTAATATCCTTACAAAGTGTAACACCCAGGTATTTGTACAAGTTTGCTGTTTCCAACACTGACTCATTGATATTATAGTTACACGTTACTATGTTTTTTTCATTTTGTGAAGAGCACAATTTTACACTAGTGAACATTTCAATCAAGTTGAAGAACACCACTTTCAAATCTTATCAAGATCTAACTGAATATTTATGAAGATTCATTCAGGCAGTACTTCATTATAGATAACTGCATCAACTGGAAAAAGCCTGAGGTTACTTTTAATATTGTCCACAAGGTCATTAATACACATTATTTACTTGTGCATACACTGATTAGCCAGAACAGCACGATCACCTACCTAATCACTGGTATGGTCACCTCGGACAGGGACAATGTATTGTGGTATGGAAGCAATGAGGTCTTGGTAGGTAGCTGGAGGGAGTTGGCACCACATCTGCACACATAAGTTACCTAATTCCTGTAAATTTCAGGTGGGGGGTGCTGATCTCTAATGCCAGTTTAAGTTACATCCTGACCAATTTCAGATCAGGTGGCTTGGGGGACCAGAACCTCAACTGGACTTGCCACTGTGTTCCTCGAACCACTCCATCACTCTATCCTGGCCTTGTGACATGGTGCATTATCTTGCTGAAAAATGCCACTGCCGTTGGAAAACATAATTGTTATGAAGGGGTGTACAATACTCCTTGCACGAGCTCCACCGGACCTATGGATGCCCACTCGAATGTCCTCAGAGCATAATAGAGCCACCACCATCTGTTGCTCTGGAAGACAAAGGCTTTGTGCCCTCCCATCAGCATGATAAAAAAAAGTATCACAATTCACCAGACCAAGAAATGCTCTGTCACTGTACTAAATTCCAGTGCCAAGGGTCACATGCTCATTTCAGTTTTAGTTGCCGATGTTGTGGTTTAACAACGGCACATGCACGGGTCATTGGGTGCAGAGGCCCATCGTTAGAAGTGTTTGGTGCACTGTGTATTCAGACATACTTGGATGATTGCTCCATGTCTGGTATCTATATGTATTATGTTATCTGTCTGATACAGATATAAGGTGTTCTGCATATTACTTTTGTCATAATGTCTGCTCAAATCAGCAAACTGCTCAGCTATAAATCTCAGGTGACGTAGGATGTTTGAACGGAAAATTTGTATGATGAAGAAAGTAGGTTAGGTGCTGTTCAATGGTGCAGCAAGCCAATGCTTTTCACTAATGTGTACTTAATGAAAACCAGTCCAATATTATGTTATTGTATCAGTTGTATTCTGACAGTCATAAACAATTGCAAAGTAATGTGTAGCACAAGGCAAATCTATGATAAAATAATGTTTCAAAGATTAGGTATTTGTCTGCAGCCCATGAGGATTTGTATTCCTGGTATAGCTATTGATCCTGCAGACATCTACTTTCAACTGAAGTCTAGTTAATTCATTATTTTGTAACTGATGAGAAAATATAATACATATAGATCAAACCTTTAGGATGGCTGAACTATCCATTTTGTTCCATTCTTTTTTTTTTTTTTTGCTCATTCCTATGTAACTAGTGGTACTTCACCCTTTAAATTACTCTATGTTGGAATTTACCTTTAGCTGTACCCAGTTTTATTTACTGTCTGATGTGATGTTGCTACATCATGTCTACTGTGGTGATGATCAACGAGACAACTGTAACTGGTTATTGAGCAGTATACATTCTGGAAGTACTCTGTAGGTACTTAGTGTACCAGCATAAACCCGATTCTGCAGTGGCATCTGGCCGTGGTGGCTCTCAGTCTCTACAAATAAATAAATAAATAATTGGGATGATTAATTTCTAGCTATGAGAATAAGGTGCCATTGACAATTATTGCGGGCAAATTCCTCTATCCATCCTTGTGGTTTCCTGACCTTAAATGTTCATGTCAGTTCAGTTGCTATAAAGTCTGAGTTTCACTTGTACAGAAATAATGCCTTTTGGTCCTACAAATGGTACAGTCATTATGTCTAGGTACATTTCAACAGTTAAAAACTAACATAATTTTTCCATGAAAATAGATGTCTGAAAGGCTAACAATTACTGTTTCTTGTAAATTGCTTAACAACTACCTTTACATCATACAATGTATGCTATAATCATCTGTTTAATCTGGTCTATCTAGACTTAATACAAAGATATACTGTTACATGCAATATAATTCTTTATAATCACCCATTGTCAATGTAATTCTGTACCTCTCTTTATTATTTTCATGTTTACGTCTCAGATATGTCAGAGGTTTTAATATTTAATTTTTATGTAAGATCAAACCCAGATATTAGAGGGGCTGCTTGTAGGTCAGTTGGTAGTAACTAGCATTTGTTACTTGAACTAACCAATACAGCATTATATATGTCATTTACTCTGTCCTGCAGAATGCTAATTGTTCACCCTTTGTTGATTAGTCAGTAGGGAGTGTTGGGGTTAATATTCGAGGACTGGGAAGGTGAAGCTGTGGCAAGTCCGTTGTGCAGGGAACGCCAAACACTGTTCTCTATCCAGCGCCACAGTCAAGTTCTGGAACAGTGGGGGTCCTGGGTAGGGGGGTGTCATCTTTTCTTCTTCAACTCCAACACTCTGAATCTTCTATTTAATTTCTTACTTCTCATCAGAGTACCAAGCTCTGCTTCCCTCTGTCCACATGCATATCCCTGTATTGCTGAGATCCTTCTAGCTAACAGTGTCAACACTTTCCATTGTTGACAAAAGCCTATTTTACAGGAGGATCTGGGAAACAAGCTAGTATTTCTGCACTCTTGAAGATACTTGATCAGGCATGTCATCTTATAAAGCAGTCTGCGTACTACACACTTCAAGATTCTCTAAGAAGCAGTCTGCATACTGCAAATATCAAGACTATTTACATTTAAGTAAAGTACAGAGATTAGTGCATTTACGCTTGCATATTAGCTCATACAGTTAAGAAAGAACTTGTTCTTTCCTTCTGCTATTGAGTAATAATTGTGTATTATGCTTCATATTAATTTACATATTTAATCAAATAGTGGATTTATTTCATACCATAAGTAAAATTCTTGTTCCTCCATGTGTCAGAAAAGGTTTTGTTCAACTTTCAGTTTCACAAATTCTTTTGGGTGTGTTGAAACATAACAGACTCACTTAAAACATGCATGCTCCAGATGAATTTGGAATTACACATGCATACAAAAAATATGTAACTCATCTAGAAAAACTTATAACTGCTTCATTTCATTTACTTCAAAGTGTAGAAGCTCTGTACATGAAGGGAACAATTTCCATGAAGGGAGCCTCAAGTACATAATGAAATATGTAAATGCGTTATTGCAACTATGTATTCGAGAAATTATACTCATATATGATCACAAATATGACCCAACATAGAATTGTACTTGCTGTTCTGGAGTAAATATAGTTTATATATGTATTTTCAGTTTTTATATGTTAATTTTAATTGTTAGTTAATCAAAAAAGATCCTAAACAACACCGCAGATTGTTTGTGATTGTTTGGCATTTATACATAGGGGTAGACACATTGGCATAGGGGGTCAGTACTTTGTGTGTATTTGGACAGAAAGTATGTTGCTTATTGAGCATGTTTCATTTCATTATTGTAAGTATGTTACAACTTATTTTAGATTTGTGAAGATGCTTTTATTTACTTTGAGATCATAATAAATATTCAGCTGAAACATTATACTAGATTAAAAACTCATTTAACTTTATGGTTAAATCCTACAGTCACTGTTTTCTGGGACTTCTGCTGTGACAGATCACCAGCAATCGTGAGTACTTTAACTTAAATCAAAATTAATTCATAGTAATGTTTTAGAGATGTGATAGGAATGGAACCTGTGTCAGAGAAGAGCGTGTAGGGCACTTGTCTGACTCATACCACTTCCTCTTGTGATTCTGCAGGAACTAATGTGCAGATCAACTGCAAACAGTAGCAAGAATATTAGTTTCCCCATCTTCTGTCCTAATTTGTTTATTTCCATTACAATGTTTAGGTGTTACGTTACCACTTTTAGTAACTCATTGAAGATGATAAATAATTGCCAATATGGTTGACATCTATTGGGATATCTTGTCTCGTATACTGTACAAGAATTAACTGCAATCTTATGAAACTCTTTGTACATCATGAGTATGTCTGCTTTTTATGCATTAGTAAATCCCATCAACCACTCATGACCTACCACTTGGACTGTCACATATTAACTGATCAGCAAGTCTTTAGGCACTCAAGAAACATACAAGCACACTGTAAGCAAACATAAGAACATTGTACCTAGCAACTGTGCGGGTTTAATGGCACAGACAAGTGTCAGTGTAGAAACTGTGTACAATATTATAATGCATAAATGACTCGTACTAGATTCCTGCAACAAACCCCACTGACATTCAGAGGTTTACTACTTTTAGTTTCTTAATGTCAATAGGCATTTTTCCATTTAAAAAATTGTATGTTTGCACAAACAATACACTTTCTAATTATTATTATGATCTGTTTCTTGGCTAACAATATGAGCTCCTGACTACCAATTCATTTTGTGAAAACCACACCTGTTTCCATTTCTACAAGATTTGTCGTGAGAGTCTTAGATGATTAACCCTGTCTTTACTTGCAGAATCTCTTCTACTTCTTTACAGTAATTTCGTTTTTATATCCAGTTGAGCATTCTGATATTAGGCTCATTATTTCCACCGATATCCATTCTGTAGGATGGGAAACATGCAGCTGGCACATCATCAGGTTCCAACTTGTGTTTCAGAGGAAGATTCAATAGTTTGCTTGTCAAATCCTATTCATAAACCATGCAAAAGCATTAGCAAGTGAAAGTGAATCATTATTTTTATAAGCTTTTTAATCATTTTTGTTTGGTGTAATTGATCTTAGGAAATATATGATGCTTAACTCCTAATTTTTATGGTGTCTGCAGTGGTTAGTCCAAATTGTGATCAGACCATTGTTTTTCACTGAAAATATTTCAAACCACACTCTCAGAATCTGTCAAAATACTGCTAATTGTAGCATGATTCTGCACTAAAATATCATTTGCCAGTAAGCACTCAAACTCATGTAAAGAATCTTCGAGGTACCCAAAAACCCAACAACATCAACACAGTAGGTTATGGCTGTGGAATGCTCAGCTGCTACATCAGCATTGCATCTTGCCATCATCGAGGTGCTGTAATAGGTGTTGCTAGTTCATCTTACTATTCCTGCTTGCTACCCATTTGTATTATTGATGCTGCTTGTCTTCCATTTATTACAGTCTGAGTATTTGTTTCATGCAGATACCAGTTCCTCTTTTAACGCTCCATTGCTTGTGCGGGTGACACTTGTTCCACATTAATTTACCATCTATATTTTGTCTCAGGTGGATGGAGTTCATGCCCTTAACTCTCTGTCTGTAAGCTTCAGCCATCATTGGCTTTCAGTTACATTGGGTTGAACTGTTTGTGAAACATTATTATAGTTTGGAGGACACTTGTCATCAGCACGAGCACAAGTGCTAGAATGTGAAACAAAGTGTACATTACTTCACTGGTTTCCTACATTCACTCGAACTTTTATGTACATTACTTTAGGTATATCAAAACTAATTACAGTTAATTTGCTTTTTACATAGAATACTTACCTATCAGAAATAATGCTCTCTAAACCTCTAGTTTGTGGAATAAACATCTTAGATAAAAGAAAACTAGGACAGAGTTTAGCAGCAGTCTTAATGTCTGACTGTAATAGTTCCATGAGCTGTGTGATGAAGTTCCTGATAATGAAGAGAACGAGAATTTTGTACATTAAATTGGTCATATTTCAGGAATGGAACAAGAAGTATCAGAAAATCATGAATATCACAGGAAAAAGTAAATCAAGAGGGCATATTTCTTTTACGAGAAATTGGAATGGCTAAATGGAAGAAAATTAAATATTCTACAAATATTATAACAATATCTTATAACAAGATCTTATAATTTTATTACATATTTATCAGGATCCAGAAATGAAGCCCATATACGAGGGCGGTCCCATAAGTACCTGGACTGACTGAGAGATGGCAGTTGTTGTTGAAAAATACCTCTGAATTAGAAAGTATATGATCTATGAAGCATATGTTTCAAGTCTGAAGATGCCACATTGTTTAGTATTTGTTTGGTAGCCACCATTATTGAATGTTGTGTGAACTAGTTAAAATGGAGAAAATTGGTCATTGTTACCTGATGCAATATATTTTTTGAAACGCTTCAGTGCAACCAATATTAAAGATTCTACTTTGAGAGAGCTGCTCCTTTGTTGACAACAGTAAAATATTGGGTGCCTGAGTTTAAGCAAGGCCGTATGAGCTGCCAAGACGAGCATCGCAGTGGTTGACCAAATGAGGTGATGACTCCAGAAATGGTGAAAAAATCCACAAAGCAGTACTGGACGATCATCTACTGTAAGTGCATGAGCTGTCGGGCGTTTCAGAATGTGTGGTACATCACATATTGTCTGAAAACTTGGACATGAGAAAACTGTGTGCAAGGTTTATGCCGCGTTTGCCCACACTCGAGGAGAAACAATGTCATAAATATGTTTCAGTTGAGTGTTTAGAGAAGTTTCAGAGCAATAAAGCTGATTTTTTGCACCTTTTCATAACCATGGATGAAACATGGGTCCACCACTTCACTCCTGAGACAAATGAGGAATCAAAGCAATGACTACAAATTGGAGAACAGGCTCCTTGGAAGGCAAAGACCATTTCATCTGCAGGCAAGGTCATGGCGTCGGTTTTTTTTGGGATGCACGTGGGATAGTTTTCATTTACTACATTGAAAAAGGAAAAACTATCAGTGATCAGTGGCGAGTATTACGCAAACTTACTGCAACATTTGGGCAAAGAAATCAAGCAAAAACGGCCAAATTTGGCCAAGAAGAAAGTGTTGTTTCTTCAGGACAATGCACCAGCTCACAAGTCCCTAACTGCAATGGCCAAAATTAATGAATTAAAGTTTCACTTGCTACCTCATGCACTCTATTCACCAGATTTAGCCGCCTCGTACTATTTTCTGTTCTCAGACTTGAAAAAAAGATTGGTGGTCGAAAATTTTTTACAAATGAAGACATGATGTCGGCAGTTAATGGCTATTTTGAGGAGTTAGGAAGTTCTCGTTATAAAAAGGGTATCGAACATCTTTTAAAATGATGCCTACAAGATGTGCGACTATGAACCCCACGCATTATTCTAACGACTTTCTTTTGAGCAATGAATATGCAATGATAATATTGTGGGGAAGGTGAGCCAAAGGTTGCGTTTCATTGGCAGGACACTTAGAAGATGCAACAAGTCCACTAAAGAGACAGCTTACACTACACTCGTTCGTCCTCTGTTAGAATATTGCTGCACGGTGTGGGATCCTTACCAGGTGGGATTGACGGATGACATCAAAAGGGTGAAAAAAGGGCCGCTCGTTTTGTATTATCACGTAGTAGGGGAGAGAGTGTGGCAGATATGATATGCGAATTGGGATGGAAGTCATTACAGCAAAGATGTTTTTTGTCGGGGCGAGATCTATTTACGAAATTTCTGTCACCAACTTTCTCTTCCGAATGCGAAAATATTTTGTTGAGCCCAAACTACATAGGTAGGAATGATCATCAAAATAAAATAAGAGAAATCAGAGCTCGAACAGAAAGGTTTAGGTGTTCATTTTTCCCGCGCGCTGTTCGGGAATGGAATGGTAGAGAGATAGTATGATTGTGGTTCGACAAACCCTCTGCCAAGCACTTAAATGTGAATTGCAGAGTAGTCATGTAAATGAATACTTTTTGTCTAAATGTTGAGTTACCCCAAAATATTATTCTGCATGACATCAGAGAGTGAAAGTATGCAAAGTATGTTAACTTACTAATTTCTATATCCTCAAAATTGGAAATTATTCTGAGTGCAAAAGTTGCTGAACCTAGTCACTTTAGAAGATCCAAAATATGAATTTTCCAATTAAGATTCTCATCTATATGTACACCCAAAATCTTAGTGTGCTCTACCCTGTCTACTGACTTCTGTTGATGTGTTATATTTGTTGAAGGAACTGTACTTTTTGCAGCAGAAAATTGGATGTACTGTGTTCCTTCAAAGTTGAGTGCAAGCCCATTTGCAGGAAGCCAATTAATGACTTTTCCAAAGACCTTACTTGTATCATTTTCAATTGGACTTTCTTCTACTGGATTAATAATGATGCTTGTATCATCAGCAAACAGTGTCAGTTCAGCTTCGTGTTTCAGATAAGAATGGAGGTTGTTCACATATATCGAGAACAGAAGGGGACCGATGATTGAATCCTGTTGAACACCTAATGTAATTTAACACTAGTTAGATGAAGTGGTAAACTTATTTCAACCACTTGACCCATATAAGGAAACTTTTTGGTTCCTGTTCTGTAGGTAACTTAAACAACTCATATGCTATTCCATTTATACCATAGAATTGTAATTCCTATAACATAATGCTTTGGACAAGTCACAGAAAATTCCTATTGGTGACGTGTTACAATTTAAAGACTCTATATTGTGGACAGTGAAATTGTATATTGCTGTCTCAGTTGAACAGCGTTTTTGAAATCCGAACTGTGATTTACTAAGTATTCCATTACTGTTGAGATGGCTAACCATTATTGAGTACCTTATTTTCTCAAGGATTTTTGAAAATGCTGTAAGCAAGGATACTGGCTGATGATTATTGACATTTGAGGTGTCCCCCTTTTTGTAGAGAGGCCTGACAATGGCATATTTTAACCTGTCTGTGTTGCATTCGCATGTGTGATTTCTTTTAGTTTTTGGACAAGGCTTTGGCCTAAACTCAGTGTAAAACAATCTATTTCATGTGCCTGTCTGCAACTCTTTACAGTGAGTAGCAATCTACCCTTTTCATAACTGTTAATAAACGAAAGTTGTTAATACTCATTTCTGTCTTCTAGAGGATAGAAACTTTCATTTCTGCTAAAACTTCCTGTTTAGCACAAGCTTTTGTGTAGCCAGTACATAATACAAGTTCTTTATTTTTTCTCCTTTCCAGCTATGATGTATGTAAATTGGCTGCCAGAGTTGACTAGTAGATTTTTAAAACCAATCATTCTTGTACAAGGTATGAAACAATGCTAATTCTAGTTGTTCCATGCAATTATATTCATAACACTGACTGCATCACAGCATTTAATTGTACTAATGAATGCCTGGTTACATTATAATGCTTTTACATGCATGGTCATTCTTACAGCTGTTGTATTGCTTTATGTGCAATAGTTCTTGTTTTAACTCTTCAAATAGTTCAGCACTGTTCATGGAACAGACATGCACTCAGTCACCATCAGCCTTAGTCAACAGCTGCAGTAGGTCTGATTGACAATTGTTGTTAATCAGCATTTTCAGTACAGTAATAATTTTGTCAATATATTTATGCAACAGAGGAATCGTGAATTTTCTTTAGTCATTAAACAACCTACTCACCAATGTGGTAAACTGAAATGAGTGGCTGTAGTTTAATATCAAATGTATTTCCCTTTTCTCTTGTTTTTTCTTAATTACATTACTTTATTTCATTCTTTCCTGAATGATAAAGAACTCTTAACATTAGACTGCCAGTTCTTTTTTCTTCTGGTGGACCAATATATCTTTCAAGTATGAAATGGTATATCCAAATGACTAGACAACTTGATTCTAAAGTAACATAATAATTTGATGTAGGTGGTAGGAATTTTGTTATTTATGCATTTACTTTCATATGATATGAGAAGCTGTGACTGACAGGTTCACTTACAGCCTTATGTTTGTTGTAATGTTACACAAGTTTTGTCATTTTATTCGATTGGTGCTACCAGGGGGATGAAACTTAAGTACAGACTTTGGGTAACATCACCTTGGTTTGCTGCCAAACATGTGAAGCATACATCATTTTCTTGTTAAGTAATTTAAAGTATTCAATGTTGTTTTTGTTTCATAGTAAACAGAAGCTGGTTTCATTCCGTTGTGTTCCTGATTATTACTTCTTGTTTGTATTGCACTCTTTGAATCTCTGGTGTCAATAGGTCATATTGACCATAGACAACAGTAATCTTTGGAACTCAGGTCACTCATTTGAGCTACCATGTTAATCCAGTCTGTTCTTATATCTTGTACTGTGTGAATGTGTATGATAATTATCGAAATATGTATATGTGCAGATATTAGTGGGAACAGTTTATTCCATATACCGCTATTCATACTGTCATGTGCAATTACCCCGTGCCTAACATAAATTATTTCACTCGTATGTTACTGGGTGCTTTAATCTTCAGTGTTATCGACTGTAAACATGCCTACCATCTGATTCCCATAGCATCAGATGGCATCCCTAAAACAGCTATTATCATGCCGCTCGGTTTGTTCAAATACCACTTCATACTGTTTGGCCTAAGAAATGCAGCGGCGTTTCATTGACTCCATCCTACAACAGTTAGAGTTTTGCTCCGCATACCTGGATGATATACTACATTTCAGCAAGTCAGCTGAGGAACATGAAAGTCATTTATCCAACGGCATTGAGGCCAACAAAGAAAAATTACAGTTGTGTCAGCCTTCCATCACTTTCATGGGTCACACCATCTCCACTGACATAATACAGCCTACCAAATCTCGTGTGCAAGCCGTCACTTCACTGCCGACCCCGGCTACTTACCGAGGTCGGCATTTTGAGTCTTCCCTGTTCACCATTTTATGTAACATCTGGGGCATAAAGAAAATTCACACTACAGACTACCACCCACAAAGAAACAGGCTAGTGGAATGGTGGCACCGCACTCTAAAATCAGCACTCAGGTGCCACAACCGCCTCTGGTCTGAAGCACTTCCATGAGTACTGCTCAGCCTCCGTTCAACTTTCAAGCCCGACTTACAGGGAACTATCTCAGAATTCGTCTTTGTGGAGAACCCCGTCCTACCAGGGGAATTCATTCAGTCTCAAGTAAACTGAAGACTACCCCCCTCCCCCAATGTCATAAGTTGCATGCACACCCACTTCAAACACGCACGTCTGCACCCACCTATCAGCCACTCCTGCCAGACAGTTACTTGCCAACCACTCTCAACACTTGCTCCCATGTAATGCTAAGAGACAATTCGGTCTGACGACCTCTGCAACCATCATATCTTGGCTCTTTAAAGTCCTCCAGCAGGGCGATACAACTTTCAATATCAATGTCAAAGACAGTCCTCGAACTGTTTTGTTACACCAACTCAAACCAGCATTCGTGGACCACGATGTCCCTCTGCTGGCTCAGTCTGATCCTACTAATGACTCTCCTGCCATTCTCCCTCCCGCTGTGGAGTTCGACAATGTATCTCCTCATGCCACCACACTGTTTTATTCACCTGTCACCTTTTGCTGGTTTCTCAGACACGTCACCCTCCACTTCGTGTGCAGGTTTTGCTGCTACCTCATCGACTATGAAGACACCCTCTCCCATAGTCACCCCATTATGCAATGTACCCCCACACCTCGTGACCGACATTTCAGTCATCACTCTCGATGTTCGAGTTCTCATTCTACTCACAGACACCACAGCCCTGCCACCCAACAACCAGTTAAACATCAGTGTTGTGCATAGCTTCACTCTCCCTTATGAGTGTGACATGATGAAAATTCGCACCTTCATCTCACCGCTCACCGGACAGCTCGATCAGCATCCGGGCTTGCGACACCCACACCCCACCATCCGCTGTTCAACCCACCTGCTCTCAGGCTGGCCGCCGCATCATCTACCCTCGCTGGCTCAACGACTTCAAGGTGGACCTGCCTCCCAATGCTTTGCCTCCGCATTCCGCCCCGCTAGGGGTGGAGGTCCTGGTTGTGCGGCTACCAGCTCGTACGAATACCAGCAACATCGATGCCCACATGGTCTTCCCTCAAGACCCATATGCAGTACTCCTTACTGCGTGGCGCGGGGGGGGGGGGGGGGCGTTGATAGGTCATATCGACGATAGACAACATTAATCTTTGGGACTCAGGTCGCTCATCCGAGCCGCCACTTTAATTCAGTCCGTTCTTATACCTTGTACTGTGTGCATGTGTATGATAATTGTCGATGTATATGTATGCACAAATATTATTGGGCACAGTTTATTCCATACACCGCTACTCGTATCCTGTTCCCATAAATCGTATTGTAAATATGTTACTCGTACTCTGTCTGATTTTTGCTAATACCAGTAATATTGCAGGGGATAAATGGTTCCACATTAGGTGGCAGTGGCCACGAGTGTGTGAATATGTAAGTTCTTTCTATCTCTGAACAGGGCCTTTCAGCTAAAAGCTTAAATGTTTAGTAGTCTTTTCATTATACCTATCTGCAGCTCACTGATTGCTCCATGTGGTGGATAGCAGTCCATCTTTTTCATAATATTGTGTCTTTGTTTCATATAAAATAGAAGCTACTTTAATCACATGATTTTCTGCAGGCTCATATATATTTGTTTCTGCTTACAAATCCATGTATGAACTGCTAAATTGTAAGTATATTGCTCATATTCCACCTTATTTTTGTTTGTGTTCATTTCCATACTTTCTTGCAATTAATGGAGAACTCATTGGAGTGGGAGGATGAATCTAGTGCATCAATTTTTGCTAAAATGTGTTGTTTTTAGTACTTGTCAATAATGTGTGAAAAAATATTTGTAGCTGCTGTTGAATTTTTTAGTATTTGCGACGAAGAGTTCTCTAGTCGCTGAAACTACAAAACATAGTCTGTGGCAAATAGCAATAGTATTCAAAGCTGAATTACATAGTCATTCAATGACAAGATGTAAAAAAGTTAAACACCAATTTTGTCAAAAGCTTGCTAGCATGAAGTTCTCCATTAAAAGTGAGAAAGTACAGAAGAATGGTGTGAACATAAAGTAGAAAATGCGCAACATATTAAAACACATTTAAATCAATTAGTTCACATGCAGATTTGCGCAGGAACAAATATATGTGAGCCCACAGAAAAGCATGTGGTGAAACGAGCTTCTATTTTATATGAAACAAAAACAAATATGGAATCACTTACCCCACAAAATGTTGTGGAACAGTGCAGTACATACAAAAAGTTCTAATCAGGAACACAATGTGATGAAACCATCTCTCTTTGTCATGTCAGATGCTTGTAGGATTTTGACATGTGCTAACGCGCAGTTATTCCCACATTATCAAAATTGCAATATTCGGATTAACAAATCAACAGTTTTACAGTCAAAAGGTGAACATATTGTCATTTACAAACTCTTTAATGACTGTAGGTCTCAACTATGAGAAGTTAATCTTTGTTTTTTGATTGAGATTTCATGAATATATTACCTTGTACAGCCACAAAATGATTTCCATGCATGCACTTAATCACTAAACTACAAAGCCCTCCAATAAAGTATAAATGAAAATTATTATCATCGAATACTTATATTCTGTTTGCTAAATGACTGTTTGTGCCCATCTACAACACGTTCCACATTTATAATGTGACACTCCGGTCACATCCAATGACAAGGCCATTTCCCTTATTTATAGTGTTTCTGTTAACTCTGTCAGTAGAAACCTGCAAACAGTCTGTTGTAAAATTGAATTTGTGTGGTTTCAATAAAGAATAGAAACATAAAACTGTGTTTTATCATGATTTTCAAAGAATTACTTACAAATCATCACTTAATTAAAATACTGTAGTTAAGTACTGTATTATTATTCTTAACTATGCATTATAACTTATTTATTATTGTAGTTGGGATGTCTGATTCTGAACTCGAGTAAAATGCTGGGTGGTTTTAACTGAAGAGCGGCTGCTCAGGGAGATACAGTGTGGCCTGTAATTACCATATGGTGGTGAAACTTGGTAGATACACTAATGGGATAATGCAGAACCAATTTACATTCGGAAAAAATTAATTTCAATTTTTGCCACCAGGTGCAAATCTAATGCCATACAGCATTTTGTAGACATCTCCAGAGCTCATATTGAACAAATTGTGTAAGAAGTGCTTAGTAATAAACTGACAATTATTCCCTTCTGTCTTGGTTCGAACTTTTCTACTCGGGTCCTGTTCCTAATCCACTTCATGTGCAAACGTGTCTATACATCTTTCTTGCATTCACAGTGCAAGATTTGCACTCGGTGGCCAAAATTGGAACTAATTTTTTTTTCCAGAGTAAATCACTTCTGTATTTATGCATTATAATATCAACCAAGTTTTGCTGCCACATGATAAGTACAGCTCACTCTGGACCTCTGTGAGCAGCTGCACTTTAATTATAATCACCCTGTACTAGGGTGTTAAATTGTTATTTAAAATCATTTATTTGCAAGATACTATACATGAATCTGTTGTATTGGGCCTAATTCCTAGTATGTCTTGACCCTACACTAACTAAATCATCATGAGACAACATGGATTGTAATCGGCTTGTGTTAGCTGCAAATTGCATATAATATTTTGATGTGTGGATTTATGACATGTTGTTAAACATATAGACTGTAAATATGATTCATTGGGTATAAAAAGTTGTATGATACACGGTTACATGAAGCAAAGAATATGGATGATAATAATAATATGCTTCACGTGCAGACTGTTGTATTACTATACAGTGTTGATGAAGAACAATGAAGCAGTTGTAAGTAACGCCAGTGTGAATGTTTACCACAGTATTGGAGATCTGCATGTTTATGATGAAATTAAACAGAAAAGACGTCAAGATAAGGAGATACATTTAACTCTTAATGCTATAGCAGTCGGTTGGAATTACAGATTGAAGAGCTTTGGGAGAAAGGAGGATCATAGCAAGGAATATGAAAGTAATGTACAATTAACAGAACTTTAAAATTCATTTTGTTATGTGTGCATTACAACATGTGAAGGGTGACTCAAAAGAAATAAAATTTTAGATAGTAGAAAGTTTGCATACTTGCTTACTTAGAGCAAATCACTTGTTTTTAATTGCCAATTGTCATGATTTATTGAAGAATTCCTTCGCTCAATCTCCGACATGTAATTAGGCCACACACATTCTCATATTAATGTGCCAAATCAGCATTTTTGTAGCAGAAATGTGAATTAGGAGGTATTTGACATAACTTGTTGTCAAGTTGCAAGAATGTCTTATTTTTTTAGTCAAGTACTCTTCCTGTCAGGACACAAGTGGAAAAGTTCTCAATGTTCTTTCTGTTAACAAGCTGTCTGTAGCATATATTAGGCATGGAACTACTGGGAAAAAAAAGTTTAAGATTCGGTAGATTTATAAAGGTTGTACACTCAATGAAAATTATGCAGTCTTCAAAATTAATGGTCATATGAAGAACCTAAGCTTTTGACACTGATGACAAGAACACAGATTTAAAATTCTGAAGCTATGGGGATAAAATACAGGGAGCAAAAGGCAGTGTACAGGTTGTGCACAAAGGACATTGCCATTACAAGAGTCAAAGGACATGAAAGGGAAGTGGTAACTGAGAAGGTGGAGAGACAGAGCTGCAGCCTATCCCAAATGTTATACAGTCTCTACACTGAGCAGGCATTAAACGAAACCGAAGACAAATTTGGAGAAGGACTTACAGGTCAGGAAAAAGAAATAACAGAAAAAAAGTATTATGACAGTGAAGGGCAGCTGAATGGGATTAGTAATACCTTGGAAAGAGTTTATAAGAAAAGCATCAATTAATGTTGTTCTAAAATGTAGTAGGTTAGGAAATGAGACACAAAAAGTAGTAAATGAGCAGTAAAGCAGCTGACAATGGCTGAAGTAAAGAGTATATAGGGGGTGTCCCATAAGGATTGCAGTTTTTAAATTGAGCACCTTTTTCAGTTTGTTAGGTTGCCAGACATGAAATTTAAGCTACTGTTATCTGACGATATTGTGATTACTGACTGTCATTGTCAACTCGCATTTGTGTGTATTGCTATCTGCTAAAATAGAGTGATACATGATGGATCAACAATCCAGATTTTGAAAGGGCATTTCAAGTACATTGAATGCCATGCAGAGACCATTTGAAGACATGTAATTTTTGGTATCCGAAATGTGCCTAATGTGTCAACAGTGCAGAGACTGGTAAGGAAATCACATGGATGTCCTCACTCTTGTCAACTGGTAGGGAATGTCTCGGTCATCAGTGTCCCACTGCTACAAGTGCAGTGAAGTGAATTCACCGCCATTCTCAATGGTGAGTCCTTCTGAGAAGGTATTTGCATTGAATTTTAACCCCTTACTGCATGATTCTTTTTATTTTTCTGAAAAAAATGTTACATGTTATGTTCGATGTTCTGATTTCATAAAAAATGCTTAAAAAATTCTAAATCTTATGTAGGGGCGGTTATGTTAGAATTAATGGTTTGTGCCATATATGGGACAGCATGCAGTAACGACTAATACCATGTGATACCAGTTTTGGGATTGATGATGCACAATGTGGAAAATACACAGTAAGATACGTACATGAACTAGCAGAAGTGTATTTATGTAAAACAATTACACTTTCTATTCATTACAATACACACATTTTGAGAAAATAACACACATTTTGTTTCCATTTTTCTCTATTCATTATGAAACTTGATGAAGCAATTTCTCTCCTTATTCAAGCACAATGTTGTACTGCACTTCATACACGCTATATAGGATTTTCCCTTGCATTCTGGATACTTGCAACGACACGGTTTTCCAGCCAGATAGGCATGTGATGTATCCCATCCAGTCGCACCTGACGCTGTGGAAGATCTGCTGTAGGGCCTCTCTTCTTCTTGCAGTCAAGCTGTTTTTGTATTTCATTGCTTGGCCTACCACGTTTCTTGGATAAGGATTTCCCAATTTTACAGAGGGCCTCTGCAACTGCGACCTTGAAATCAACAAGGGGCATGTAGTCAGTATTTCTTCTTCTCCATAACAGCCAGCTGTTCACACAAGCCAAGTCAACTAGATGAAAGAATATCTTCAAGTACCATTTCTTTGATCTGATTTGAATTCTATAATATCCTAGCATAGAATCTAATAGATCGACACCCCCCATGTAGTCATTGTAGATCATCACAGAGTGTGGACAAGGTACCATTTTATATTCTTTTTCCTCCCTGAAAAGCCTCTTGATCTCGCCTTCTGGTTTGCATTCAACGTAAGTTGACAAAGTGTTGACTACTTCTTATCAAACCAAGAGACTACTGACAGTTGCACACCATCAACTGTTGCTATCTTTTCCTCCATGCTGCCTCGACCATTCATCTTCATTGCTGCCTCCTTAGGTAAAATGCAACCACGTACTCGATTGGACCGGACTGCATGTTGTGCCATATCTGTTACAGACCTATTTTTCAGTATTATATGTATTCTAATGAAGAAATATATAAACTTACCTCTTTATAACTGTCCACAGATGTCCTTTTTCCTCTGCAAATAATATAAACACTGAAATCAAATGTTTACTGTACCTGATTGCAACTGTTTGTGTGACCAAACTTGGCTGTAAACAGCTAGCAACACAAAGCAAAGATTCATAATACGTAATTCCTTACTCTCCCAACAGATGGCATACACTACTTGCACAGTTGCTCTTGACTGTGTGCCATATCTGTCCCACCATGCAGTTTGGAAATATATTCTCAGATATGAGATTGACAAAGAGAAAAGTGGTATGTGCCATATCTGGCACATTATGCGGTAAGGGGTTAACAAAAGATCTGCATTTGCATTCCTTTATGATCCAAACAACACATCAGCTGAGGTCAATGGACAAGTATTTGCTGATTGGGTATTCACAAAACTAGAATTTCATATAAAAAATTATAATCTTCTGTCACAAGGCACCTTTCTGGCTTAAGGTTATGTGAATAAACAAAATTGCCGGGTTTGGGGCACGGAGAATCCTTACAAAGTCAGTGAGAAGTGTCTTTATCCAGAACAATTCACTGTTTTGTGCAGGTTGTGGGCTGGCTAGCTAAATGGGCCATACTTTTTTGGAGGCAAGACTGTAAATGCAGTGACATTGACTGGTGACTGCTATTGCCAGATGATAACACAGTTTTTATGGGTGCAATTCTAAGGGCAAGAATTGAATGTGAATGTGAAAGACATCCAACAGGATGAGGGCAACCTGCCACAATGCTTGTTGAAACAACTAGGTTGCTAACAGAAAGATTTCCTGCTTGTCTCATCTTTGAAATGGTGATCTGAACTGGCCACTGGTGTCATGTGATATGACACCATATGACTGTTTTGTGGAGGCATATCAGATCTTGCATTTAGTTGAAACATACCACACCTCAAGGTAGAAATTAGATATGTCATGGGTCAAAGTCATGTGGAACTTTGCTCTAGAGCAATCAAAAATTTTGCCCAAAGAATGAATGTGTGTGGACAAAGTCATGGATGACATTTGCCCAATATTTTGTTTCGTGTTTAATTGCATTCTTTGTGTTTTGTATTAACATCGTAATACTAGTAATTTTCAAATAGATTAGGTGCGTTGTTATTCAATTAGAAATTGTGTTCTTCATGTAACACACTATATAAGGAGCAGTCAAATGAGAACCGAACACCTGACATGACAGAACCATGGAGTGGCTCCATTCAAAACCAGTCATCACACAAATTAAGATATTTATCCCACTGGGAGATGAAACTATCAATCCCTGTTCTGTAGAATGCAGTCGGCCACTGATGGATGCACAACAGCACCCCACTCCTTGTCCACCTGAAACCGACGTCCATGAACGTCTTTCTTCAGACTGCCAAAGATGTGAGAATCACACAGTGAAAGATTGAGGCTTTATGGAGGATGTCGGTTGGGAAACATTACAAGTCGCTGAAGTGTAGCCTTTCTCCAATTCACAATGTGGCAGGTGGGCATCCTCATGCATTAAGGTCATCATGGCCTTAACAGAACTTGTGTGAACAGTTTTGGGTTGCTTTGGTGGGGGAGACGTGGAATGTTTCCACTGTTGGCTTTGCCACTTTACCTTAGGTTATTGGAATCCTGTCAGGAGGAATTGTCCTGTTGCATAATAATGCTTGCCCCAATGCTGCCAATTGGATGAAGTGTATGCTTCTCTGATTTTGCTGGGAAATGCTGCAACATCCTCCATACAACCCAAATCTTTCTCCGTTTGATTTTCATATCTTTGGTTATCTGAAGAAAGAGATATGCACGAATGTCAGTTTTAGTTGGAAGAGGAAGTGCTAAAGTGATAGCAGTTGTGGAATCATCAGCAGCCATTTGCCTTCCGAAAAACAAGAGTTGATCATCTTGTCACCCAGTGAGATAAATGCGTTAACACATGCAGTGCTTACTTGTGAACAGAACTGTTCCACGGTCAACTTGCGGTAAGTGTTAGGTTGTTATTTGAGTGCCCCTCATAAAATGCAGGATTGTTATAGCACAAAAAGCACTTCTGGAAATAGGATTTCATTAATATCTAATATAAATTTAAGTGTTAGGAAATGGTTGCTGAAGGTAACTGGGGTAAAACCATGTAGAAGTGAAATAGGATGATAAGCAGTTCAGACAAGAATATAATGCTAAAAAATTTAATGGGTGGATTGAATAAACACTGGGAAGCAATTGAATCAATATGGGGAAAAAAAGATATTTGTGGTACAACTTCATGTAAAAATAATAATAATAATAATAATAATAATAATAATAATAATAATAATGATAATAATACCCGTGGAGGCCCGGGAAAAGAATAGGCCTCCGGTATGTTCTGCCAGTCGTAAAAGGCGACGAAAAGAACAAACCACTAATAGGGCTAACCCCCCTTTAGTGTGATTAGTTGGTTCAGGACAGAACTAAAGAAGCCTCGGACAAGCGCCGTCATGGTCGGGGACGACGCTTGAACCCTATGCCCGCCCACAATGGTAACGACACTGCTAGCCAACTGGAAAATGATTTAAATCCAAATAGAGGTGTTTTGCAGGATATGCTTCCTGCAACCACCCTAGAAGGAAAACAAAGACAGAGGATGAGATGGTCAGATGAAGTTAATCGACACCTCATGTTCTGTTATTACCAAGCAACTAACCTAGGAACCAACACAACTGGATACAGATCACAAGTATACACAACATTTATTACCAGATACCCAGAATTAAAATTTTTAACAGAACAACGACTAGCTGATCAGATCCGTGTAATAATCAAAAATAACAGGATACCCCAGTCAGAATTAGAAAACATCAAACAACAAGTACAACAAATACTGGAACAAAATAATGTGCAATCAGAAGAAGAAGAAAATACAGTAATGGACTCAAACATCCCAGAACAAACAAACAAAGAACAACACGCACCAATTAAACAATCAGAGGAAATCGAAATCTTGCGACAGCCACCAGAACAAGCACAAATAGAACACGAAGTGACACACATGTTAGATATAGAAGAAAAATTTCAGCTGACATATATAGAATACAAAGACACAAATACAGACATAAGACCATTCTTGCATAGACCACCAAATAACCCACAAGTCGAAACAACAATAAAAACTATCAACACAATCATACACAACAAAATAAATGAAAACACAACTATGGAAGAGTTACAACTACTGGTTTATATAGGAGCACTCACTACACTAAATATACACACTAGACAGAGATCAGAACCAACCAACACACAGAAGAAACCCACAAAACCAGCATGGCAACACAGGCTACAGATCAGAATAGAAAAACTGAGAAAAGACATCGGACAGCTAACACAATTTATAAGAACTGAAATCTCGGAAAAAAAACGTAAAAGGTTAGGTAAAATCTCACAACAAGAAGCGACAGAGCAATTAGACGAAAAGAAGCAGAAATTACAAGCATTAGCCAAACGACTCAGAAGATACAAAAAAAGTGAAAATAGAAGGAAACAAAACCAAACATTCAACACAAACCAAAAGAAATTTTACCAGACAATAGATAACACACACATTAAAATAAACAATCCACCAAACATAACAGACATGGAACACTTCTGGAGCAACATATGGTCAAACCCGGTACAACATAACAGGCATGCACGGTGGATACAAGCAGAAACAGACACATACAAGATGATACCACAAATGCCTGAAGTGATAATTTTGCAACATGAAGTCACCCAAGCAATTAATTCTACTCACAATTGGAAAGCCCCTGGAAATGATAAAATAGCAAATTTCTGGTTAAAGAAGTTCACCTCAGCACATTCACATCTAACTAAATTATTTAACAGTTACATTGCAGACCCATACACATTCCCCGATACACTTACACATGGAATAACTTATCTGAAACCTAAAGATCAAGCAGACACAGCGAACCCAGCTAAATATCGCCCCATAACATGCCTACCAACAATATACAAAATATTGACTTCAATCATTAAACAGAAATTAATGACACATACAACACAGAACAAAATTATAAATGAAGAACAAAAAGGCTGTTGCAAAGGAGCACGAGGATGTAAAGAGCAACTGATAATAGATGCAGAGGTGACATATCAAGCTAAAACTAAACAAAGGTCGCTACACTACGCATACATTGATTACCAAAAAGCTTTTGATAGTGTACCCCACTCATGGTTACTACAAATATTGGAAATATACAAAGTAGATCCTAAATTGATACAGTTCCTAAACATAGTAATGAAAACCTGGAAAACCACACTTAATATCCAAACAAATTCAGATAATATCACATCACAGCCAATACAGATTAAGCGTGGAATATACCAAGGAGACTCATTAAGTCCTTTCTGGTTCTGCCTTGCTCTGAACCCACTATCCAACATGCTAAATAATACAAATTATGGATACAATATTACTGGAACATACCCACACAAAATCACACATTTGCTATACATGGATGATCTAAAACTTCTGGCAGCAACAAATCAACAACTCGACCAATTACTAAAGATAACAGAAGTATTCAGCAATGATATAAGTATGGCTTTTGGAACAGACAAATGTAAGAAAAATAGCATAGTCAAGGGAAAACACACTAAACAAGAAGATTACATGTTGGATAACCACAGCGACTGCATAGAAGCGATGGAAAAAACGGATGCCTATAAATATCTAGGATACAGACAAAAAATAGGAATAGATAATACAAATATTAAAGAAGAACTAAAAGAAAAATATAGACAAAGACTAACAAAAATACTGAAAACAGAATTGACAGCAAGAAACAAGACCAAAGCTATAAATACTTATGCCATACCAATACTGACCTACTCATTTGGAGTAGTGAAATGGAGTAACACAGACCTAGAAGCACTCAATACACTTACACGATCACAATGCCACAAATATAGAATACATCACATACATTCAGCAACAGAAAGATTCACATTAAGCAGAAAGGAAGGAGGAAGGGGATTTATCGATATAAAAAACCTACATTATGGACAGGTAGACAATTTAAGAAAATTCTTTATAGAACGAGCAGAAACTAGCAAAATACACAAAGCAATCACTCATATAAATACATCGGCTACACCACTACAATTTCATAACCACCTCTACAACCCTTTAGACCACATAACATCAACAGATACGAAGAAAGTAAATTGGAAAAAGAAAACACTTCATGGCAAGCACCCGTATCATCTAACACAGCCACACATCGATCAAGACGCATCCAACACATGGCTAAGAAAAGGCAATATATACAGTGAGACAGAAGGATTCATGATTGCAATACAGGATCAAACAATAAACACCAGGTATTACAGCAAGCATATTATTAAAGATCCCAATACCACAACAGATAAATGCAGACTTTGTAAACAACAAATAGAAACAGTAGATCACATCACAAGCGGATGTACAATACTAGCAAATACAGAATACCCCAGAAGACATGACAATGTCGCAAAAATAATACATCAACAGCTTGCCTTACAACATAAACTCTTAAAACAACAAGTCCCTACATACAAGTATGCACCACAAAATGTACTGGAGAATGATGAATACAAATTATACTGGAACAGAACCATTATAACAGATAAAACAACGCCACATAACAAACCTGACATCATACTCACCAATAAAAAGAAGAAATTAACACAACTAATCGAAATATCCATACCCAATACAACAAATATACAAAAGAAAACAGGAGAAAAAATTGAAAAATACATCCAACTGGCTGAGGAAGTCAAAGACATGTGGCATCAGGATAAAGTTGACATCATACCAATTATAGTATCAACTACAGGAGTCATACCACACAATATCCACCAGTACATCAATGCAATACAGCTACATCCAAACACATATATACAACTACAGAAATCCGTAATTATTGATACATGTTCAATTACCCGAAAGTTCCTAAATGCAATATAGCACATACCGTACAGTTAATAGGAAGTGACGCTTGATCAAGGTCTGCGTCATATTCCATTCTCAACCAGACTTAACGTCTGAGAAAGTAAAGAAATGATAATAATAATTATAATAAAAATAATAATTATAATAAATAATTATAATAATATAATATAATATAATATAATATAATATAATATAATATAATATAATATAATATAATATAATATAATATAATATAATATAATATAATATAATATAATATAATATAATATAATATAATATAATATAATATAATATAATATAATATAATATAATATTATAATATAATAATATAATAATTATAATATAATAAATAATTATAATAAATAATTATAATAAATAATAAATATAATTATAATAAAAATAATAATTATAATAAAAATAATAATGATAATAATAATAAATGCCATACCAATATTGACCTACTCATTTGGAGTAGTGAAATGGAGTAACACAGACCTAGAAGCACTCAATACACTTACACGATCACAATGCCACAAATATAGAATACATCACATACATTCAGCAACAGAAAGATTCACATTAAGCAGAAAGGAAGGAGGAAGGGGATTTATCGACATAAAAAACCTACACTATGGACAGGTAGACAATTTAAGAAAATTCTTTCTAGAACGAGCAGAAACTAGCAAAATACACAAGGCAATCACTCATATAAATACATCGGCTACACCACTGCAACTTCATAACCACTTCTACAACCCTTTAGATCACATAACATCAACAAATACGAAGAAAGTAAATTGGAAAAAGAAAACACTACATGGCAAGCACCCGTATCATCTAACACAGCCACACATCGATCAAGACGCATCCAACACATGGCTAAGAAAAGGCAATATATACAGTGAGACAGAAGGATTCATGATTGCAATACAGGATCAAACAATAAACACCAGGTATTACAGAAAGCATATTATTAAAGATCCCAATACCACAACAGATAAATGCAGACTTTGTAAACAACAAATAGAAACAGTAGATCACATCACAAGCGGATGTACAATACTAGCAAATACAGAATACCCCAGAAGACATGACAATGTCGCAAAAATAATACATCAACAGCTTGCCTTACAACATAAACTTATAAAGCAACACGTTCCTACATACAAGTATGCACCACAAAATGTACTGGAGAATGATGAATACAAATTATACTGGAACAGAACCATTATAACAGATAAAACAACGCCACATAACAAACCTGACATCATACTCACCAATAAAAAGAAGAAATTAACACAATTAATCGAAATATCCATACCCAATACAACAAATATACAAAAGAAAACAGGAGAAAAAATTGAAAAATACATCCAACTGGCTGAGGAAGTCAAAGACATGTGGCATCAGGATAAAGTTGACATCATACCAATTATACTATCAACTACAGGAGTCATACCACACAATATCCACCAAAACATCAATGCAATACAGCTACATCCAAACATATATATACAATTACAGAAATCCGTAATTATTGATACATGTTCAATTACCCGAAAGTTCCTAAATGCAATATAACATGTACCGTACAGCAAAAAGGAAGTGACGCTTGATAAAGGTCCGCGTCACTCCATTCTTAACCAGACTTCTAAAAAGTCTGAGAAAGTAAAGAAATAATAATAATAAATAGGACACATTCCAATGCACTGAGGATTTCTCAGTTTGGAAACATATGTAACTTGCAGTAGTCATATAAATATGAAGAGAACTTCAGAGAATAGACTAATGTGAATAGATGTATCAAACCTGTTTTCAGCCAGAAAACCACAACAGGATGATCCAAATATATGCTGCAAGGGAAAAAAAAAAATGCAAAACTCAAATGGACTGTATTCAGTGGCACCTGGGTATAACAAGTGCGTACTGAGGGGTTTTAGTGTCAGTTATTCATTCGTTATAGTCACGATGCTCGTGAGGGCTGTCTGTGCACCCTCTCCTTTGATTCTGCAGGCTGCAACTGTGCTGAGTTTAGGGTTGAACAGTATTTGCAACATTAATTCGAATGTATAACCATGCCACACCAATGAGTACATACTCCTGCTGAAGAGCCTCAAACATTTTTCAGAGACACAACGGCCATTTTTCAGAGACACAACGGCTATTTTTCAGAAACACGACGGCTATTTTTCAGAGACACGACGGCTATTTTTTAGAGATACAACGGCCATTTTTCAGAGATACAACGGCTATTTTTCAGAGATACAACACCTATTTTTCAGAGATACAACGGCTATTTTTTGGAGAAACAACGGCTATTTTTCGGAGATACAACGGCTATTATTCGGAGATATAACGGATATTTTTCAGAGATACAACGGCTATTTTTCAGAGCTATTTTTCAGAGACACAACGGCTATTTTTCAGAGACACAACGGCTATTTTTCAGAGATATAACGGCTATTATCGGAGATGTAACGGGTACTTTTCAGGGAAATAACGGCCCCGTTTTCGGAGGTATGACGGTTATTTTTCGGAGATATTATGGCTATTATTCGGTGATATACCGGCCTTTTTTTGGAGATATAACGGCTATTTTTGGAGATATAACGGCTATTTTTCAGAGATATAACGGCTGTTTTTCGGAGATATGACGGCTACTTTTCAGAGATATAACGGCAATTATTCAGAGATATAACGACTATTTTTCAGAGATACAATGGCTATTTTTCAGAGATACAACGGCTATTTTCCAAGGACACAACGGCTATTTTCCAAGGACACAACGGCTATTTTCCAGAGACACAACGGCTATTTTCCAGGGACAAAACGGCTATATTTCAGAGACACAAGTGCTATTTTTCAGAGATACTACGGCTATTTTTCAGAGATACGACGGCTATTTTTCAGAGATACGACTGCTATTTTTCTGAGATACGACGGCAATGTTCCAGAGATACGACGGCTATTTTCCAGAGATATAACAGATATTTTTCAGAGATATAACGGCTATTTTTCAGAGATATAGCGGCTATTTTACAGAGATATAACGGCTTATTTTCAGAGATATTAGAGATATTTTTCGGAAATATAAGGGCTTTTTTTCGGTGATATAACGGCCTTATCTTCGGAGATATAACGGCTATTTTACGGAGATACAACGGCTATTTCTCGGAGATATAACGGCTATTTTTCAAAGATACAACGGCTATTTTTTGGATATACAACGGCTATTTTTCGCATTTACAATGGCTCTTTTTCGGAGATATAACGTCTATTATTCGGAGATAAAACGTCTATTTTTCGGAGATACAACGTCTATTTTTCGGAGATACAACGACTATTTTTCGGAGACATAACGACTATTTTTCGGAGATATAACGGCAATTCTTAGGAGATATTACCGCTATTTTTCAGAGATAAAACGGCTATTTTTCAGAGATATAACGGCTATTTTTCAGAGATATAACGGCTATTTTTCAGAGATATAACGGGTATTATTTAGTAATATAACGGCTACTTTCAGAGATATAACGGCAATTTTTCAGAGGTACAACGGAAATTTTTCAGAGTTATAATGGCTATTTTTCAGTGATACAACGGCTATTTTTCAGCGATACAACGGCTAATTTTCAGAGTTACAACGGCTATTTTTCAGAGATACAACGGCTATTTTTCAGAGATACAACGGCTATTTTTCAGAGTTACAACGGCTATTTTCCAGAGATACAACGGCTATTTTTCAGAGATATAACGGCTACTCTTCAGAGATATAACGGCAATTTTTCAGAGATATAACGGCTATATTTCAGAGTTATAACGGCTATTTTTCAGTGATACAACGGCTATTTTTCAGTGATACAACGGCTATTTTTCAGATACGCAACGGCTATTTTTCAGAGACACAACGGCTATTTTTCAGAGACACAACGGCTATTTTTCAGAGACACAACGGCTATTTTTCAGAAATACAACGGATATTTTTCAGAGATACAACGGCTATTTTCCGGAGATACAACGGCTATTTTCCGGAGATACAAATGCTATTTTCCGGAGATACAATGGCTATTTTCCGGAGATACAACGGCTTTTTTCCGGAGATAAAACGGCTTTTTTCCGGAGATAAATCGGCTAGTTTCCAGAGGTACCACGACAATTTTCCAGACATACAACGGCTATTTTCCTGACATACAACGGCTATTTTTCAGAGATACAACGGCTATTTTTCAGAGACACAACGGCTATTTTTCAGAGACACAACGGCTACTTTTCAGAGATACAACGGCTATTTATCAGAGAAACAACGGCTATTTTTCAGAGATACAACGGCTATTTTTCAGAGATACAACGGCTATTTTTCAGAGATACAACGGCTAGTTTTCAGAGATACAACGGTTATTTATCAGAGATACAAGGACTATTTTTCGGAGATACAACGTCTATTTTTCGGAGATACAACGGCTATTTTTCGGAGACATAACGACCATTTTTCGGAGATATAACGGCAATTCTTAGGAGATATTACCGCTATTTTTCAGAGATATAACGGCTATTTTTCAGAGATATAACGGCTATTTTTCAGAGATATAACGGCTATTTTTCAGAGATATAACGGCTATTTTTCAGAAATATAACGGCTACTTTCAGAGATATAACGGCAATTTTTCAGAGATATAACGGCTATTTTTCAGAGTTATAATGGCTATTTTGCAGTGATAAAACGGCTATTTTTCAGTGATACAACGGCTATTTTTCAGAGATACAACGGCTATTTTTCAGAGATACAACGGCTATTTTTCAGAGATACAACGCCTATTTATCGGATATACAATGGCACTTTTTCGGAGATATAACATCTATTTTTAGGATATATAACGGCTATTTTTCGGAGATACAACGTCTACGTTTCGAGATACAGCGGCTATTTTTCGGAGATACAACGGCTAGTTTTCGGAGATACAACGGCCATTTTTAGGAGATTCAACGGCTATTTCTCGGATACACAACGGCTATTTCTCGGAGACACAACGGCTATATCTCGGAGATACAACGGCTATTTTTGGGAGATACAACGGCTACTTTTCGGAGATAGAGCGGCTATTTTTCGGAGCATTAACGGCTATTACTCGGAGATATAATGGCTATTTTTCGGAGATACAACGGCTATTTTTGAGAGATACAACGCCTATTGTTTAGAGATACTACGGCTATTTTTCAGAGATATAACGGCTATTTTTCAGAGATATAACGGGTATTATTTAGTAATATAACGGCTACTTTCAGAGATATAACGGCAATTTTTCAGAGGTACAACGGAAATTTTTCAGAGTTATAATGGCTATTTTTCAGTGATACAACGGCTATTTTTCAGCGATAGAACGGCTAATTTTCAGAGATACAACGGCTATTTTTCAGAGATACAACGGCTATTTTTCAGAGATACAACGGCTATTTATCAGAGACACAACGGCTATTTTTCAGAAATACAACGGATATTTTTCAGAGATACAAGGGCTATTTTCCGGAGATAACCGGGTATTTTCCGGCGATACAAATGCTATTTTCCGGAGATACAACGGCTATTTTCCGGAGATACAACGGCTTTTTTCCGGAGATAAAACGGCTTTTTTCCGGAGATAAATCGGCTAGTTTCCAGAGGTACCACGTCAATTTTCCAGACTTACAACGGCTATTTTCCTGACATACAACGGCTATTTTTCAGAGATACAACGGCTATTTTTCAGAGACACAACGGCTATTTTTCAGAGACACAACGGCTATTTTTCAGAGATACAACGGCTATTTATCAGAGATACAACGGCTATTTTTCATAGACACAACGGCTATTTTTCAGAGACACAACGGCTATTTTTCAGAAATACAACGGATATTTTTCAGAGATACAAGGGCTATTTTCCGGAGATAACCGGGTATTTTCCGGCGATACAAATGCCATTTTCCGGAGATACAACGGCTATTTTCCGGAGATACAACGGTTTTTTTCCGGAGATAAAACGGCTTTTTTCCGGAGATAAAACGGCTAATTTCCAGAGGTACCACGTCAATTTTCCAGACATACAACGGCTATTTTCCTGACATACAACGGCTATTTTTCAGAGATACAACGGCTATTTTTCAGAGACACAACGGCTATTTTTCAGAGACACAACGGCTATTTTTCAGAGATACAACGGCTATTTATCAGAGATACAACGGCTATTTTTCAGAGATACAACGGCTATTTTTCAGAGATACAACGGCTATTTTTCAGAGATACAACGGCTAGTTTTCAGAGATACAACGGTTATTTTTCAGAGATACAAGGACTATTTTTCGGAGATACAACGGCTATTTTTCGGAGATATAACTGCTATTCTTCGGAGATACAACGGCTATTTTTCGGAGACATAACGACCATTTTTCGGAGATATAACGGCAATTCTTAGGAGATACTATCGCTATTTTTCAGAGATATAACGGCTATTTTTCAGAGATATAACGGCTATTTTTCAGAGATATAACGGTTATTTTTCAGTAATATAAAGGCTGCTTTCAGAGATATAACGGCAATTTTTCAGAGATATAACGGCTATTTTTCAGAGTTATAATGGCTATTTTTCAGTGATCAAACGGCTATTTTTCAGTGATACAACGGCTATTTTTCAGAGATACAACGGCTATTTTTCAGAGATACAACGGCTATTTTTCAGAGATACAACGGCTATTTTTCAGAGTTACAACGGCTATTTTCCAGAGATACAACAGCTATTTTTCAGAGATACTACGGCTATTTTTCAGAGATACAACTGGTATTTTTCAGAGATACAACGGCTATTTATCAGAGATACAACGGGTATTTTTCAGAGACACAACGGCTATTTTTCAGAGATACAACGGCTATTTTTCAGAGATACAACGGCTATTTTTCAGAGATACAACGGCAATTTTTCAGAGATAAACCGGCTATTTTTTGGAGATACAACGCCAATTTTTCGGAGTTACAACGGCAATTTTTCGGAGATACAACGGCTATCTTTCGGAGATACAACGGCTGTTTCTCGGAGACACAACGGCTATTTCTCGGAGACACAACGGCTATATCTCGGAGATACAACGGCCATTTTTCGGAGATACAACGGCCATTTTTCGGAGATACAACGGCCATATTTCGGAGATACAACGGCCATTTTTCGGAGATACAACAGCTACTTTTCGGAGATACAACGGCTATCATTCGGAGATATAACGGCCCTGTTTTCAGAGATATAACGGCCCAGTTTTCGGAGATATGACGGGTATTTTTCGGGGATATAACGGCTATTTTTCGGAGATATACCGGCCTTTTTTTCGGAGATATAACGGCCGTTTTTTCGGAGATATAACGGCCTTTTTAGGAGATATAACGGCTACTTTTCAGAGATATAACGGCTATTTTCGGAGATATAACGGCTTTTTTTCAGGGATATAACGGCCCTGTTTTCGGAGATATGACGGTTATTTTTCGGAGATATAATGGCTATTATTCGGAGATATAACGGCCTTATTTTGGAGAAATAACGGCTATTTTTGGAGATATAATTCTATTTTTCGGAGATATAACGGCTATTTTTCGGAGTTATAACGGCAATTTTTATGAGATATTACCGCTAATTTTCCGAGATATAACGGCTATTTTTCAGAGATATAACGGCTATTTTTCAGAGATTTAACGGCTACTCTTCAGAGGTATAACGGCAATTTTTCAGAGATATAACGGCTATATTTCATAGTTATAACGGCTATTTTTCAGTGTTACAACGGCTATTTTTCAGTGATACAACGGCTATTTTTCAGAGATACAACGGCTGTTTTCAGAGATACAACGGCTATTTTTCAGAGATACAACGGCTAATTTCCAAAGATACAACGGCTCTTATTCATAGATACAACGACTATTTTTCTGAGATACAACGGCTATTTCTGGGAGACACAACGGCTATTTCTCGGAAACACACTGGCTATTTCTCGGAGACACAACGGCTGTATCGCGGAGATACAGCTGCTATTTTTCGGAGATACAATGGCTACTTTTCGGAGATACAACGGCTACTTTTCGGAGATACAACGGCAATTTTTCAGAGATAAATCGGCTATTTTTTGGAGATACAACGCCAATTTTTCGGAGTTACAACGGCAATTTTTCGGAGATACAACGGCTATCTTTCGGAGATACAACGGCTGTTTCTCGGAGACACAACGGCTATTTCTCGGAGACACAACGGCTATATCTCGGAGATAC